>NC_079195.1:151880588-152480588 GCF_029499605.1 Hyla sarda | reverse complement strand
ATAATATACAGTCAAGGACATAGATCATATGCAATATACAATATATATAGTGCAGTTGGGCATAGCCCCAACCAATTAATTCAGCTCCAGTACCCATTACCAACGGCTCAATCATATGAGGTAGTCATATGAGGTAGTGTGTCCAGGGGACCGCTCCGTTCAATGTAAATCTTCCATTACCTCTCACCATCCAATCTCCCACAGGAAATATATCCCTCAAAGCTTAAATAAGAGGATGTATCCCTCAGAGTTTGTGTGGGAGGATATAAGCAGTCTTGAGGGGCAAAAATAATCCAGATCCATAATATCTTGTGTTCCCCATCACATAAGAGCGCATTCCGCATTGCTCCCAAGCATAATGTGTCCTAGGGAATCCAAATTTCAAACTCTCTGTGGCCAGGGTCGCATGTAGATGTCCTCGTCACTCCGGTTCCTCCAATCCTTGTCTATCTCACTATATTATCATATAGATGTTATTCAAGATTTTCACCAACATGGACCCTAGAACATGAGTACAAACATTTCCAGATGCTCTCCTTTACCAGTCACATGTCTGGGAGTCTCATGTTTTTAATTACCAATAGATACTATAATTCCACGTTGTTAGATATATTAACCCTAAAGAGTTAATGCCGGACATCAGCCCGATTGGAGATGTCCGGCATTAGCCACGGGTCCCGGTTGCTTACAGCAACCGGGACCCACCGGGTATGATACGCGCTCACCTGCTGAGGGCGCATCATACCTCAGGAGACGCTTATGGATGTTCATAAATGTCCATATGCATTAAGGGGTTAAATTTCCAAATCTTAAATTTAAATAAAAAATGATACATTTCAATGGCCTCCTCATGCTTCAGCCAACTCCAGGCTGTGTCATTCAGACAATATTTGGGTTACTGATACTGCTTGTGGGCCTGGGTCTGGGACTGAAAATGTTGTTAAGATAGAACTAGCTATCCAAAATCTTCATTTTAAATTTCCAAAATTCTTGTATATTTTCTTGGGGATTGTGAAGCCCTGGGGTCTCCCCATGCTTCAGCCAACTCCAGGCTGTGTATTTCAGGCAATATATGATTTGCTGATACTGCTTCTGGGCCTGGGTCTGGGAATAAAAATTTTGTTATGGTAGGTAGCACTAGCTATCCAAAATCTTCATTTTACATTTCAAAAATTCTTGTGTTTTTTCTTGGGGATTGTGAAGCCCTGGTGTGTACTCGTGCTTCAGCCAACTCCAGGCTGTGTCATTCAGGCAATATATGGTTTACTGATACTGCTGCTGGGCCTGGGTCTGGGAATAAAATGGTAGGTAGCACTATCTATCGAAAATCTTCATTTTAAATTTCAAAATTCTTGTGTTTTTTTGCTTAGGTATTGTGAAGCTCTGGGGTCTCCTCATGCTTCAGCCAACTCCAGGCCGTGTCATTCAGGCAATATATGGTTTACTGATACTGCTGCTGGGCCTGGGTCTGGGACTGAAGATGTTGTTATGGTAGCACTAGCTATCCAAAATCTTCATTTTAAATTTAAAAAATTCTTGTGTTTTTTCTTGGGGATTGTGAAGCCCTGGTGTGTACTCATGCTTCAGCCAACTCCAGGCTGTGTCATTCAGGCAATATATGGTTTACTGATACTGCTGCTGGGCCTGGGTCTGGGAATACAAATTTTGTTATGGTAGGAAGCACTAGCTATCCAAAATCTTCATTTTACATTTCACAAATTCTTGTGTTTTTTCTTGGGGATTGTGAAGCCCTGGGGTCTCCTCATGCTTCAGCCAACTCCAGGCTGTTTCATTCAGGCAATATATGGTTTGCTGATACCGCTGCTGGGCCTGGGATTGGGAATAAAAATATTGTTATGGTAGGTAGCACTAGCTATCCAAAATCTTCGGTTTACATTTCTGAATTCATCTTTTAATCTTAGGGATTGTGAAGGCCTAGTGTCTACTCATGCTGCTGCCAACTCCTGGCTGTGCCATTCAGCCACCATATGGTCTCCTCCTGCTGCCAACACCTCCATGCTATGTCATTCAGCCACTATATGGTCTCCTCATGCATCACCCACCTTCAGGCTATACCATTCAGACATTATATAGGCTATTTATGCTTTCCCTACCTCCAGGCTGTGTCATTCAGCCAATATATTGTTTTCTGATAATGCTGGGACTGGGTTATTAACTCAATATATGTTATGGTAGCACTAGCTAACATAAATGCCTAATTGAGATTTCATCATTGATCTATCAAAGTAAGGGGTTATGAAACCCTCGGATGTGATGCTTGCACCTGACTGCTCCTGTCTTTCATGAACTTCTTGGTTTACTGATACTAGCACCAGCTAACATGCATCTTTAATAGAGATTTAAACATTCACCTTTTAATGTTAGGGGTTTTAAACCCCTCTTGTGTACTCATGCTGCTTCCTGCTCTACTCTGTATGTTTCTGGAACTACTTGGCTTACTATTGCTGCTGGGCCTCGGCCAACATTTTTTTTGATGGTAGCACTAGCTAACATACATCTTCAATAGAGATTTCAACATTCATCTTTTAATCTTAGGGGTTGTAATTTTTTCAAGACTAAGGCCCTTTGGCCCTCGACGTCATATGACCTGTGGAATTATCACAAGAATCCAATGAAACATGTTGGAGCAATAGCAATGAACCATAACTGATTAAATGAAACATTCGTACTTTCATAATCAGGGGGGCACTGAGAAGCAGGGGTTCGAACAGGTGGTATCTCGCCTGGTGGAGGACCGCCAGCTTGATGCTCGCCAGAATGGGTAATGTAAAAATGGAATTTTCACATCAAATTACATTAAATATGACATAAAAGATCTCTTTATCCTCTTCAATTTTGACACCTTATGGTCTCCCTGCTGCCACATAGACGCTCTGCAGCGATGATTCTAATGTAATTGCCTGTAATCTGCATGCCAAAGTGAATAACAGTATGATTTCACTAACCAAGCACATTCCCTATGCATGTTACAGCAAGGCAAAGTGTTCTACACCCCTATTGGAGCTCCCTGTAGGTCAGAAATAGTCGTTTTTAATACAGTTTTGCCGCAAATTTATTCGACCCGAACCAAATTTTTTTTTAAGTTTGCTCATCTCTACTCATAAGTGCATAACTGCATACCACATGCGTACATCTAAGTAGTGTATTATTTTGTACCTGTTAATCTGTCAAAGGCCTAGATACTGTAAAAGTCCAGGCAATAGTAATCACCAGCTGGTGTTTTATTAAAATACGTTTTTTTAAGCGTACTGTACCGCATTTTTCGGCCCATTGTAAGTGCATACCACATACGTACATCTAAGTAGTGTATTATTTTGTACCTGTTAATCTATCAAGGGCCTAGATACTATTAAAGTCTGGCAAAAGTACTCACCAATTAGTGTTTTTACCTGTTAATCTATCAAGGGCCTAGCTACAGTGAAAGTCCAGGCAAAAGTACTCAACGGTTGGTGTTGTACTCAGATACTTTTTTAAGTGTACTGTAGCGCATTTTTCTGCCCTCATAACTGCATACCACATATGTACATCTAAGTAGTGTACTATTTTGTACCTGTTAATCTGTCAAGGGCCTACATACTGTAGAAGTCCAGGCAAAAGTAATCACTGGCTGGTGTTTTACTAATATAGGTTTTTTTAAGCGTGCTGTACCGCATTTTTCTGTCAAGTGCCTACATACTGTAAAAGGACAGTCAAAAGTACACACATGCTGCTGTTCTAGACAAATACTGTTTTAAGCATAGTGAAGCGTATTGTACTCCCCTCATATATGCAGAGAAGTGCCAGGAAGTGCATAGAGGAGTGGCAGAGGCCTAAATTCATCAGGCAGAGGTTACAGCAGACTAGGGGCGAGTGGTAGCAGGAGTCGCAGCGAGTGGCCTGAGCTCCCGGTATCAGCTATCGGTCGTGTCTCGACCAGCAACCCATCTGCCTTCATCAATTGATTAACACGGTCATCCACTTTATCACAAGTGACATCTGATACCCCCAGTCAACAATCGGTGGGTTTCTCAGACACAACTCTCAGTTGGTATGGCCCGGGAGCAGTCCCTGTCCTCCCATTGCCTCTGTCCTAAGCTGTTCCCTCCCCTACAGAAGTATCCTATGCTGTGGGTTCTGCTCCAAGATTTACTGAGGGCAATCTAATAGAGGACAGTCAGCAGCTACTTCCCAGCCAACAAGTGGAGGAGATATTTGCCGCTTCCTCCGCTAGTGGTGAAGAGAGTGACGTGGAAGGCGGTGTTGCCAGTGTTCAGAGTCCTGAAGCAGACACTGTTGAGGAACCTGAGGAGGACATCAGTGATATGCAGACACTTGTTGATGATGATACAGGAGATCGCAATTGGGAGCTGGGTGCAGAAGGGGGTTCATCAACATAAGGAGAAGAGAGTTGCAGGTTGCCCATAAGGCAGCAGCTGAGCCAGCAAGGTGGTAGCATGGTTGGCAGTCAGCATGGTGGAAGAAGTGGAAATTCTGGAGCCAAACATGCCCGGGGGAGACCACCTGCCTCACTGAAGCCTACCTTGCCGGGAGTCACATCAAGATGCAGGAAAACAAGACCTATGTTAACCTGGCGCTGCCCACTCGGTCGTCAGACTGGAGAAAAGGCCAAATATACCTTTAGTAGTAAACAAACTTGACTTTATTGTATATAATATATAAAAATAATAAAAAGGATGGATGATGCGTTTCGAGGGGGGCTCCCCTCTTCCTCAGATCAGAAGCATGTGTGTAGTGTCAAAGATGCCATTTTAATGTGGAAATTGGCACCAAGTTGAAAAAAGGGGCATGGCCCAGATGTGGGCTGTCACAGATGTTTGCAGGTAAATGAAAAAAACTTAGTTGCTAGTTAAAACAGAGGGAGCCTAGCGAATCTGCATGTCAGCAGTTAAAATAGGAGCATTATGCTGTGTGGAAGATAAAAATAACTGTTATATCAGTGCTAGATAGGGCCGGTGACAAATTCACGGCAACAAAAGCACACTGCGCATGCGCCGGCGTGGCTAAGGACGCATTGTTGACAGCGCGGGTCATGTGGTGCCAGCCGGCCAATCAGGAAGAACGGGCGGCTGTTCTGTAGTAGCGCAGTGTGACTGCGCTTTTGTTGCTAAGGACGCATTGTTAAGAGCACCCCTAGCGCATGTGATGCGGCGGGCCAATGAAATGATGGGGCGTGTATATTCCCGCACGGATGTAAACACAGAGTTGTCTGCAAGGGATGAAGTATGTGTAAGGAGTCATAGGGCATTGCCAGGGTCTGGAGTACTATGCATGTATGGAGAATGGATGGGGATATGATATAATGGATGGGGATATGAATGGATGGGGTACTACAGACCCTGGCAATGCCCTATGACTCCTTACACATACTTTGTTCCTTTCAGGCAACCCTCTGTTTTAACAAGAAACTAAGTTTTTTCATTTACCTTCTAACATCTGTAACAGCCCACATCTGGGCCACACCTCTTTTTTCACCTTGGCGCCAATTTACACATAAAAATGGCATCTTTGACACTACACACATGATACTGATCTGAGGAAGAGGGGAGCCCCCCTCGAAACACGTCATCCATCCTTTTTATTATTTTTATATATTATATACAATAAAGTCAAGTTTGTTTACTACTACAGGTATATTTGACCATAGCAGTAGATCGTGACCCTGTACCGGAGGAGCGGTGGTCGGAACACTGAAGTGAGGCAGTACACAGACACACAGCCTCCAGCCATACACTGTATATGGCTGAAGGCTGTATGTCTGTTGGGGAACTATACTGCACCTAATGTGGGGGAACTGTACTGCATTTAATGTGGGGGAACTGTACTGCACCTAATGTGGGAGAACTGTACTGCACCTAATGTGGGGGAACTGTACTGCACCTAATGTGCGGGGAACTATACTGCACCTAATGTGCGGGGAACTGTACTGCCAACCTAATGTGCGGGGACTTATACTGCACCTAATGTGGGGAACTATACTGAACCTAATGTTGGGAACTATACTGCACCTAATGTTGGGAACTATACTGCACCTAATGTGGGGAACTATGCTGCACCTAATGTGGGGAACTTATACTGCACCTAATGTGGGGGAACTTATACTGCACCTAATGTGGGGAAACTTATACTGCACCTAATGTGGGGGAACTTATACTGCACCTAATGTGAGGGAACTTATACTGCACCTAATGTGGGGGAACTATACTGCACCTAATGTGAGGGAACTGTACTGCACCTAATGTGGGGGAACTGTACTGCACCTAATGTGGGAGAACTGTACTGCACCTAATGTGCGGGGAACTATACTGCACCTAATGTGCGGGTAACTGTACTGCACCTAATGTGCAGGGAACAGTGCTGCACCTAATGTGCAGGGAACTGTACTGCCAACCTAATGTGTGGGGACTTATACTGCACCTAATGTGGGGAACTATACTGCACCTAATGTAACCCTATATAAGTAGTAGTTAGCTACACATGGGCCTTTTCTTTCCTGGCAGCCTCCCATTTTGACTGGGAGAGCATGGTAAGTGTGCTATAACATTCTGTTCACACTGGTGTGGTGCTGTGCGGCGTCCGTTGCTGCTGTGGCGCCGTGTCTGTGGGAAGGTGCGAACCATGGACTGGTTTGAGTGGCGTTGGGGCCACTCTGCCAGTGGGTCGTTCACCCTGTGGGCACTGGTGTCGCGGCGGTGGTGGTCGCCGCCCAGTGCTACGCCATTTTATGCTAGGGACGTTAGGGACCCACTCTAAATAGGTGGCCTTGACGTGGCGAGTGGGCTTTGTACTTTTTGATCAAAACGTATATACTAACAACCTGTTAGTTTTTGAAATTATGCTGAGAAGCAATTGGATCATTGTGCAAGATTGTAGATGTGCACCATGTCTGTTTTCTACTTGAGTACACAATGTTGGGAACTATACTGCATCTAAAGTGGGGAACTATACTGCACCTAATGTGGGGGAACTATACTGCACCTAATGTGGGGGAACTATACTACACCTAATGTGGGGGAACTATACTGCCAACCTAATGTGGTGGGGTTGGTGAAGAAAAGTGTAGTGGAGAAGGACCAGGAGGTCATGGGGGTGCTGAAGGGAGGTTGTTCGGAGGGGTGGGGGGTGAGGTAAGTGTAGGTGTGGTAAAGGGGGCAGAGGAGTGTGAAGGGGACTGAGGGGGGGGGGTAGCGGGTGCAGAAAAGTGGAACAGTGGAGAAGGACCAGGAGTATTAAGGACCAGGGGACGACCAAGGCTAAGTTTCCAGAGAAGGCAAAAGCACAAGAAAATGATAATAAAGTGCTCCGTCTTCCAGGCAGCCTTAATATGGCCCTGAGGCTGAGCCATGCGCCCTGCATGGCACATGTGTTCAATCTGGTTGTGAAACAGTTCCTGAAGTGCTCCCCCCATTTGCAAGACATCCTAACAATGGAAGGAAACTTTGCATGCACTTCAGCCACTCGTTAACCGCAAAGCACACCCTCCTTGAGCTTCAGCGTCAGAACGTTATCCCCCAAGATAGTCTGCTTTGTGACGTTGCCACACGTTGGAATTCCACCCTCCATATGTTGGACCGACTGTACAAACAGAGAAAAGCCATAACCAATTTCTTGATGATCCAAGCGGATAGGGGTACTCCCCTGTGTAACTTCAATGTGAACCAGTGGCAGCTCATATGTGACACCTGCCGTTTGCTGAGGCCCTTTGAGGAAGCCACATTACTAGTAATTTGCCAGGATTAAGGGATGAACTACGTCATTCCACTGCTTCATTTCTTACAACACGTGTTGGAAACAATGGCTGGTCAGGGCACTGGAGACGTGGCACCTACATCTCATGGCCACATGAGCCCTATGGGGGCTGAACTGGAGGAGGAGGGGGAGGGGCACAGTGGAGCAGTTTAAGTTTTGCCAAATGGGCAGTTTTTCTAGTAATCTGACAGGAGAGGAGGAGCAGGAACAGCCAGAGGAGCTAGAGGGTTATGAGGAAGGCGAGACAGGGGACCCAGACACACCATGGCAGTATGCAGTGGAGATGGAGGCAGGGAGTCCCTCCAAGTCAGTTGCACAAATGGCACGATGCATGCTCACTTGCTTGCGTAGTGACAGCCGTATTGTCACCATTCGGCAACCGGATGACTTCTGGATCTCCACCTTATTGGACCCTCGCTACCACCACAAAATAGGGGCCTTTTTTACACCCACTGAGAGGGAGGACAAACTGACCTACAACAGAGGCATCCTATGTACTCAGTTTGCCAATGCCTATCTGCGCCATTGTCCATCCTCTCGCAGTTCTGAATCGGGGGGCCCCCTGTGCTCACTTTCTATTGCCATGGCTGTTGGGGTGGGGTGGCAGAAGCAGTACCAGCTCCATCAGCAGCAGCCTGAGTCACTGATGAGTAGCTTTCTTCACCCGCATAGTAAAGCAACTCATCAGCAGCAGGTATACCTGGAGCAGGACCTGAACCAGCAGGTGGTGGCATACCTTGACATGACCATGCCAACACACCTTGAAGATCCGCTGGGCAGCCAAACTTGATTTGTGGCTGCAACTAGCAAAGTTTGCCCTGGAAAAGCTGTCCTGCCCAGCCAGTAGTGTGCCACAGAGTGGATGTTTAGTGCGGCCAAGGCCATAGTCATCCCAAGGAGAACTCGGCCACAAAAAATGTGGAGAGACTTACCTTTGTGAAGATGAATCATGCATGGATCAGCCAGGATTTCCAACCACCAATGCCTTATGCATCAGAGTAGATTGACCATGGTGCCACACCAACACTTCACAAGTATGGATAGTGCCAAACAGATTTAAGGTGCTGCTCGCTCCCCAGTTACAAACAATTATCCGCATCAGACCTTTTTTCACCCACCTTTGTCACCGTGTACTGGTATTGCTACCCACCACACTACTCTGTAACCAAGTAAGGACTCCTGATGCTGCCACCTCCACGCTGTCTCATTCAGCCACTATATGGTCTCCTCATGCTTCAGCCAACTCCAGGCTGTGCCATTGATACACTATATGGTCTTCCCATGCTGCCACAAACTCCAGGCAGTCATTTAGCCACTATATGGTTTCCTCATACTGATGCCACCTCCAGACTCTGTCATTGTGCTGCCATGTGACTCCTTGTTAGATCCGTATCAGACCTTTTTTCACATACCTTCGTCACCGGGTACTGTTATTGCCACCCACCACATCACTCTGTCATTGGATCAGGACTCCTGATGCTGCTGCTGCCACCTCCACACTGTCTCATTCAGCCACTATAAGGTCTCCTCATGCTTCAGCCAACTCCAGGCTGTGCCATTGAGACACCATATGGTCTCCCCATGCTGCCACAAACTCCAGGCAGTCATTCAGCCACTATATAGTGTCCTTATACTGATGCCACCTCCAAGCTCTGTCATTGTGCTGCCATTGTGCTTTGTTAGATTTGGTCCTTTGTACCCACACGCCGGGGCCCGGGACACTAAAACTTGGGATTTAAAATTTCAATTTCAAAATCCTCAATCCTTAAATTTCTATTCAAAAATCTTACATTTCTATTTTAAAATATAAAATTTCAGTGGTCTCCTCATGCTTCTGCCAACTACAGGCTGTGTCATTCAGCCAATATATGGTTCACTGATGCTGCTGGGCCTAAACATTTTTTTATGGTAGCACTAGCTACCATAAATCTTCAATTAAAATTTCAAAATTAATCTTTTAATCTTAGCGATTGTGAAGTCCTAGTGTCTACTCATGCTGCTGCCAGCTCCAGGCTGTGTCATTCAGCAACTATATGACAAAACTACTACCTTTCGGGCCAATGACACAAGCAGAGGTAATAACTTGTACAACAGAATAACCCTGAGGGGTTAAAAGAGACCTCTATGTTGCATGTGTCACATAAATGATAAAACTTAACTTTTAATGTGAACAGTTTAATATAAAGTGAGGAACAAATAGTATTTAAAAACACAGCTCCACTGAGTCATAGGCATCTGTAAATGTGCCTCAAGGTCATGGATGGGACTACTCAATTTGGTGGAGCAGTGGATTTGGACTCAAACGGTCTCAAGTCTCGGATTTATATGTACAATCCTGAGCTTAGAAGCTCTGATGTTACTTAGAGATGTACCCCAATGGGGATAACCATAGTCTCCTATCTTATTGGGCCACTTATATATGTGGCACTTGCCGATGCTTGATGCCACAAGGAGTGTTTTTAAGAAGTGTATTATTGGTCATGGAAATTTACCTACGTTAAAGTGTTTCTTACATATATGAATTTTATTTTATTATGTGTGGGATTTGGGTGGAATAGGAGCGTAGCAGAAGATTGACGAGCTGCAGAGCCTAGCAGGAGCCCTTGCCTTTTTTTTTTTTGGTCCGGGGGCCCCGAGTGTTGTCAGTCCACCCCTGGAGGGAGGGGGGGTGTGTGCGTGCGTGTGTGTGTGTGTGTGTGTGTGTGTGTGGGGGGGGGGGGGGGGGGGGGGGTGCCAAACAAAGGGTCCGCCCCAGGTGCCAAATGCTCTAGGTACGCCCCTGGGTACACCACAGACCAGATTTGCTAGCTTACTCCGTCAGGCTCACTGAAATGTGGTACGGCACAGGTCTGGTGGGTATCTGTTAGCAGCCGGTTTTTCAATTCCCCTGCTGGATCCGGATACTATATGCCCCAAATGTGAATGCAGCCTAACTTACATGATCAGAGAATCGCATGACCTGCAATGAGAAAAGCACAGTATAAAAAAAAGTCACAACAAAAATACATGCACTAATACACACTATTTTAGGAACCAAAATGCCACAAAAACTGCATCACAGAGGTGGAGGGGGAGAGTGCAGTTTTTAGTGGCATTTCTTCAGGGCAAATAAAGTAAATTACATTTACAAAGTATGTGTGGAAACAAAGCCATATACAACAGTGTGCCTGCAGATGCTCTTTCACAAACTGCCGCAGCTGCGTATTTACCTGCCACCCCAGCCAATGGCCGTAACTGTACTGTACTAACTGTAACTAACTGTACTGTGACCAGCCTGCCTTCAGCAGTTAAAAAAAAAACTACAACTCCGGGCATGCTGGTGTTTTTCTTTTTATTAAAGTAACTTGAACCAATTGGGAAAGTTCCAGTGACGTCACGGCGAGACAGATATCAGTTGGAAAAACTTGAGGGAAGGACATCACAGCAACGTGACCACAGTCATAAGAGGTGGTACTTCCTACATTATTATATATAAGGAACACGCATGGAACTCCTTATTGCACACTAATGACAGCGTCTATTCAGCTTTATTCTTTTTACTGTACAGCCGTGTTTCCCAATTGTGGCTCTCCAGATGTTGCAAAACTACAACTTCCATCATGCTTGGGCAGCCCTTTGGCTAGAGAGCCACAGGATTTGGCACACTGCCTTAGGGCATAAGGCAGTGTGTGTAGAGCATCCTCCCCCCGCCGTCCTAATCATAATGGGCTGTTCTCCAGGGAGTTCCAGTATCAGTGTATGACACACATCAGACAGGCACCACCCAGTGACATGAATGGAGGGGGGGAGCGGAGTTTCTACTTCCTGTGTAACCGGGGGAGGAGCTTGCTCTGTCCACTGTGTGACTACAACTTTGTAGTCTGCTCTGCTGTAACTTCATACCGTGTTGACTGAGTGTGCCCGAAGTGTAAGGTGGGTGCACCGGGAGTGGTGGCTATGGCATTTACATTAGGGACTTATCGCAGTCGCTGACACAGGGGAAGTTAGGGCAGGGTAAAAAATAGGACCACAACGTTCACTGTGTTCTATCTGCAACCTGTTCTTGTGTGTATACTTGTGATTATAATAAATACATATAGTATACCTATTGTGTACCTGCAACCTTCTGTGTGTATACTGGGGTTTATAAATACATATAGGATACATACAGTGTACCTGTAATCTGCTGTGTGTATACTGGGGCTTATAAATACATATAGTATACATACAGTGTACCTGTAATCTGCTGTGTGTATACTGGGGTTTATAAATACATATAGTATACATACATTGTACCTGTAATCTGCTGTGTGTATACTGTGGTTTATACATACATATAGTATACATACATTGTACCTGTAATCTGCTGTGTGTATACTGGGGCTTATAAATACATATAGTATACATACATTGTACCTGTAATCTGCTGTGTGTATACTGGGGCTTATAAATACATATAGTATACATACATTGTACCTGTAATCTGGTGTGTGTATACTGGGGTTTATAAATACATATAGTATACATACATTGTACCTGTAATCTGCTGTGTGTATACTGGGGCTTATAAATACAAATAGTATACATACATTGTACCTGTAATCTGCTGTGTGTGTATACTGGGGCTTATAAATACATATAGTATACATACATTGTACCTGTAATCTGCTGTGTGTATACTGGGGTTTATAAATACATATAGTATACATACATTGTACCTGTAATCTGCTGTGTGTATTCTGGGGCTTATAAATACATACATTGTACCTGTGATCTGCTGTGTGTATACTGGGGTTTATAAATACATGTAGTATACATACAGTGTACCTGTAATCTGCTGTGTGTATACTGGGGCTTATAAATACATATAGTATACATACATTGTACCTGTAATCTGCTGTGTGTATACTGGGGCTTATAAATACATATAGTATACATACATTGTACCTGTAATCTGCTGTGTGTATACTGGGGTTTATAAATACATATAGTATACATACATTGTACCTGTAATCTGCTGTGTGTATTCTGGGGCTTATAAATACATACATTGTACCTGTGATCTGCTGTGTGTATACTGGGGTTTATAAATACATGTAGTATACATACAGTGTACCTGTAATCTGCTGTGTGTATACTGGGGCTTATAAATACATATAGTATACATACATTGTACCTGTAATCTGCTGTGTGTATACTGGGGTTTATAAATACATACATTGTACCTGTAATCTGCTGTGTGTATACTGGGGCTTATAAATACATATAGTATATATACAGTGTACCTGTAATCTGCTGTGTGTATACTGGGGCTTATACATACATATAGTATACAGTGGTCCCTCAACATACGATGGTAATTCGTTCCAAACGAGTATGTTGAGGGATTCGTGCAATGTAAAGTATAGGAAGCTGTACTCGCCTGTCCCCGTTGCTCACGATGGTGTCCCCGCCACTCCCGATGGTGACCTCGGGCCTCCGCTGGGCTCTCCGCTGTCTTCTTCGGTCCTCTGCTGTCTTCTCCGGTCCTCTGCTGTCTTCCGCAAGGCCATTCCTATTGGATGACGTGCGTAGCAGCGTATTGACGTCATCGGATAGGGCCGAGAAGACACCGGAAGACCAGCGCTGGACCCGGAGGGCACCCCGGAGCATCGTGGAGGGGTAAGTAATACTTACCGCACCACACGAGGAACATTAAGCTGCTATCCGGCAGCAGCTTAAGCATTTTGCGCTGCCGGATAGCACTTAATGCGATGGCCCCGACATAAAAAAGCATTGTATGTCGATGCTGACATCGACATGCGATGACCTCTGAGAGGCCATCGTATGTCGATTTGATCATATGTCGGGGCCATCGTAGGTCGGGGGTCACTGTACATACATTGTACCTGTAATCTGCTGTGTGTAAACTGGTGCTTATAAATACATATAGTAAACATACATTGTACCTGTAATCTGCTGTGTGTATACTGGGGCTTATAAATACATATAGTATACATACATTGTACCTGTAATCTGCTCTGTGTATACTGGGGTTTATACATACATATAGTATACATACAGTGTACCTATTATCTGCTGTGTGTATACTGGTGCTTATACATACATATAGTATACATCATTGTACCTGTAATCTGCTGTGTGTATATTGGTGCTTATACATACATATAGTATACATACATTGTACCTGTAATCTGCTGTGTGTATACTGGGGTTTATAAGCTTATAAATACATATAGTATACATACATTGTACCTGTAATCTGCTGTGTGTATACTGGGGCGTATAAATACATATAGTATACATACATTGTACCTGTAATCTGCTGTGTGTATTCTGGGGCTTATAAATACATACATTGTACATACATTGTACCTGTAATCTGCTGTTTGTATTCTGGGGCTTATAAATACATACATTGTACCTGTGATCTGCTGTGTGTATACTGGGGTTTATAAATACATGTAGTATACATACAGTGTACCTGTAATCTGCTGTGTGTATACTGGGGCTTATAAATATATATAGTATACATACATTGTACCTGTAATCTGCTGTGTGTATACTGGGGCTTATAAATACATACATTGTACCTGTAATCTGCTGTGTGTATACTGGGGCTTATAAATACATATAGTATACATACATTGTACCTGTAATCTGCTGTGTGTATACTGGGGCATATACATACATATAGTATATATACAGTGTACCTGTAATCTGCTGTGTGTATACTGGGGCTTATACATACATATAGTATACAGTGGTCCCTCAACATACGATGGTAATTCGTTCCAAACGAGTATGTTGAGGGATTCGTGCAATGTAAAGTATAGGAAGCTGTACTCGCCTGTCCCCGTTGCTCACGATGGTGTCCCCGCCACTCCCGATGGTGACCCCGGGCCTCCGCTGGGCTCTCCGCTGTCTTCTTCGGTCCTCTGCTGTCTTCTCCGGTCCTCTGCTGTCTTCCGCAAGGCCATTCCTATTGGATGACGTGCGTAGCAGCGTATTGACGTCATCGGATAGGGCCGAGAAGACACCGGAAGACCAGCGCTGGACCCGGAGGGCACCCCGGAGCATCGTGGAGGGGTAAGTAATACTTACCGCACCGCACGAGGAACATTAAGCTGCTATCCGGCAGCAGCTTAAGCATTTTGCGCTGCCGGATAGCACTTAATGCGATGGCTCCGATGCTGACATCGACATGCGATGACCTCTGAGAGGCCATCGTATGTCGATTTGATCATATGTCGGGGCCATCGTAGGTCGGGGGGTCACTGTACATACATTGTACCTGTAATCTGCTGTGTGTAAACTGGTGCTTATAAATACATATAGTATACATACATTGTACCTGTAATCTGCTCTGTGTATACTGGGGCTTATACATACATATAGTATACATACAGTGTACCTATTATCTACTGTGTGTATATTGGTGTTTATACATACATATAGTATACATACATTGTACCTGTAATCTGCTGTGTGTATACTGGTGCTTATACATACATACATACAGTATACATACATTGTACCTATTATCTGCTGTGTGTATACTGGGGCTTATACATACATTGTACCTGTAATCTGCTATGTGTATACTGTGTCTTATACATACATATAGTATACATACATACATTGTACCTGTAATCTGCTGTGTGTATACTGGGGCTTATAAATACATATAGTATACATACATTGTACCTGTAATCTGCTGTGTGTATACTGTGTCTTATACATACATATAGTATACATACAGTGTACCTGTAATCTGCTGTGTGTATACTGGGGCTTATAAATACATATAGTATACATACATTGTACCTGTAATCTGGTGTGTGTATACTGGGGTTTATAAATACATATAGTATACATACATTGTACCTGTAATCTGCTGTGTGTATACTGGGGTTTATAAATACATATAGTATACATACATTGTACCTGTAATCTGCTGTGTGTATACTGGGGCTTATAAATACAAATAGTATACATACATTGTACCTGTAATCTGCTGTGTGTGTATACTGGGGCTTATAAATACATATAGTATACATACATTGTACCTGTAATCTGCTGTGTGTATACTGGGGTTTATAAATACATATAGTATACATACATTGTACCTGTAATCTGCTGTGTGTATTCTGGGGCTTATAAATACATACATTGTACCTGTGATCTGCTGTGTGTATACTGGGGTTTATAAATACATGTAGTATACATACAGTGTACCTGTAATCTGCTGTGTGTATACTGGGGCTTATAAATACATATAGTATACATACATTGTACCTGTAATCTGCTGTGTGTATACTGGGGCTTATAAATACATATAGTATACATACATTGTACCTGTAATCTGCTGTGTGTATACTGGGGTTTATAAATACATATAGTATACATACATTGTACCTGTAATCTGCTGTGTGTATTCTGGGGCTTATAAATACATACATTGTACCTGTGATCTGCTGTGTGTATACTGGGGTTTATAAATACATGTAGTATACATACAGTGTACCTGTAATCTGCTGTGTGTATACTGGGGCTTATAAATACATATAGTATACATACATTGTACCTGTAATCTGCTGTGTGTATACTGGGGTTTATAAATACATACATTGTACCTGTAATCTGCTGTGTGTATACTGGGGCTTATAAATACATATAGTATATATACAGTGTACCTGTAATCTGCTGTGTGTATACTGGGGCTTATACATACATATAGTATACAGTGGTCCCTCAACATACGATGGTAATTCGTTCCAAACGAGTATGTTGAGGGATTCGTGCAATGTAAAGTATAGGAAGCTGTACTCGCCTGTCCCCGTTGCTCACGATGGTGTCCCCGCCACTCCCGATGGTGACCTCGGGCCTCCGCTGGGCTCTCCGCTGTCTTCTTCGGTCCTCTGCTGTCTTCTCCGGTCCTCTGCTGTCTTCCGCAAGGCCATTCCTATTGGATGACGTGCGTAGCAGCGTATTGACGTCATCGGATAGGGCCGAGAAGACACCGGAAGACCAGCGCTGGACCCGGAGGGCACCCCGGAGCATCGTGGAGGGGTAAGTAATACTTACCGCACCACACGAGGAACATTAAGCTGCTATCCGGCAGCAGCTTAACCCCTTAAGGACATAGGGCGTATCCATACGCCCCCGTTTCCGAGTCCTTAAGGACCGAGGGCGTATGGATACGCCCTGAGCATTTCCGGCCCCCACCGCTAGCCGGAGGGGAGCCGGAGCCGGATGCCTGCTGAAATCGTTCAGCAGGCATCCCGGCATATCGCCCAGGGGGGTCATTATGTCCCCCCATGTCGGCGATTGCCGCAGATCGCTGGACAATTCAGTCCAGCGATCTGCGGCAGATTCCGGGTCAATCGGGTCTCCAGTGACCCGATGACCCGGAATTACTGGCTGATCGGGGCCGTCAGAGACGGCCCCGAACAGCCAGAGGCAGCAGGGGTGAGGTGGCACTGGTGCCACCTCACGATCGCCCTGATTCGTCGGCCGGATTACCGGCCGACGAATCAGGGCGCCTGCTGCGGGTGTCACTCCCGCAACCCGCTCCGCCCCTCTTCCGGAGGACGTGAGCGGGTGCGGGAAGACGACCCCCGGTGCTGGGGACCCCGATCCCCGGCGCCCCTGTTGGGATCGGGGCCCCAGGAGCAGCGGCGGCGGCGGAGACGACGAGGGACTGACCTGTGCTGCTGGATCGTTGGAGGTGAGTGACAGCCTCCTGCTGTTGCTTAGCAACAGCTCCCAGCATGCAACAAGGGCATGCTGGGAGCTGTAGTTATGCATCAGCAGGAGGCAGACCACCACAACTCCCAGCATGCCCTTATGGGCATGCTGGGACTTGTAGTTTTGCAACAGCTGAAGGCACATTCTTTCTATGAAAAAGTGTACCTTCAGCTGTTGTGTAACTACAACTCCCAGCTTGCACAATCAGCTAAAGTGCATGCTGGGAGTTGTAGTGGTGCATCTGGTGGTTGCATAACTACAACTCCCAGCATGCCCGTTGGCTGTCGGTGACTGCTGAGAGTTGTAGTTTTGCAACTGCTGAAGGCACACTGAGTTAAGTAGTAAACCAGTGTGTCTCCAGCTGTTGCATAACTACAATCCCCAGCATCCCCAGCCAATGTAGTATGCCTCCGGCTGTTGCATAACTACAAGACCCAGCATGCCCTTCCGCTGTCCGTACATGCTGGGGGTTGTAGCTTTTGCAACAGCTGAAGGCACACTGGTTGCAAAACACTGAGTTTGTTACCAAACTCGGTGTTTCACAACCTGTGTGTCTCCAGCTGTTGCAAAACTACAACTCCCAGCATGCACTGATAGACCGTACATGCTGGGAGTTGTAGTTTTGCAACAGCTGAATGTCCCCCCCCCCAATGTGAATGTACAGGGTACACTCACATGGGCGGAGGATTACAGTAAGTATCCGGCTGCAAGTTTGAGCTGCGGCAAATTTTCTGTCGCAGCTCAAACTGCCAGCGAAAAACTACTGTGAACCCCCCGCCCATGCGACTGTACCCTAAAAACACTACACTACACTAACACAAAATAAAGTAAAAAACACTACATATACACATACCCCTACACAGCCCCCCTCCCCTCCCCAATAAAAATGAAAAACGTCTGGTACGTCACTGTTTCCAAAACGGAGCCTCCAGCGGTTGCAAAACTACAACTCCCAGCATGCACTGATAGACCGTCCATGCTGGGAGTTGTAGTTTTGCAACAGCTGGATGTTTCTCCCCCCCCCCCCCAATGTGAACGTACAGGGTACACTCACATGGGCGGAGGATTACAGTAAGTATCCGGCTGCAAGTTTGAGCTGCGTCAAATTTTCTGCCGCAGCTCAAACTGCCAGCGAGAAACTACTGTGAACCCCCGCCCGTGTGACTGTACCCTAAAAACACTACACTACACTACCACAAAATAAAATAAAAAGTAAAAAACACTACATATACACATACCCCTACACAGCCCCCCTCCCCTCCCCAATAAAAAGGAAAAACGTCTGGTACGCCACTGTTTCCAGAACGGAGCCTCCAGCTGTTGCAAAACAACTACTCCCAGTATTGCCAGATAGCCACTGACTGTCCAGGCATGCTGGGAGTTTTACAACAGCTGGAGGCCCCCTGTTTGGGAATCACTGGCGTAGAATACCCCTATGTCCACCCCTATGCAATCCCTAATTTAGGCCTCAAATGCGCATGGCACTCTCACTTTGGAGCCCTGTCGTATTTCAAGGCAACAGTTTAGGGCTTCAAATTTTGTGGGGTATTTTTTGCTATTACCCTTTTTAAAAATGTAAAATTTTTGGGAAACCAAGCATATTAGGTAAAAAATAAAAAAATTTTTTTACATATGCAAAAGTCGTGAAACACCTGTAGGGTATTAAGGTTCACATTACCCCTTGTTACGTTCCCCGAGGGGTCTAGTTTCCAAAATGGTATGCCATGTGTTTTTTTTTTGCTGTTCTGGTACCATAGGGGCTTCCTAAATGCGACATGCCCCCAGAGCAAAATTTGCTTTCAAAAAGCCAAATGTGACTCCTTCTCTTCTGAGACCTGTAGTGCGCCAGCAGAGCAATTTTCACCCCCATATGGGGTGTTTTCTGAATCGGGAGAAATTGGGTTTCAAATTTTGGGGGGTATTTTCTGCTATTACACTTTTTAAAAATGTAAAATTTTTGGGAAACCAAGCATTTTAGGTAAAAAAAATATATATTTTTTTTACATATGCTAAAGTCGTGAAACACCTGTGGGGTATTAAGGTTCACTTTACCCCTTGTTACGTTCCCTGAGGAGTCTAGTTTCCAAAATGGTATGCCATGTGTGTTTTTTTGCTGTTCTGGCACCATAGGGGCTTCCTAAAGGTGACATGCCCCCCAAAAACCATTTGACGCTCCTTCCCTTCTGAGCCCTCTACTGCGCCCGCTGAACAATTAACATAGACATATGAGGTATGTGCTTACTCGAGAGAAATTGGGTTTCAAATACAAGTAAAAATTTTCTCCTTTTTACCCCTTTCAAAAATTCAAAAATTGGGTCTACAAGAAAATGCGAGTGTAAAAAATGAAGATATTGAATTTTCTCCTTCACTTTGCTGCTATTCCTGTGAAACACCTAAAGGGTTAATACACTTACTGAATGTCATTTTGAATACTTTGGGGGGTGTAGTTTTTATAATGGGGTCTTTTATGGGGCATTTCTAATATGAAGGCCCTTCAAATCCACTTCAAACGTGAACTGGTCCATGAAAAATAGCGAGTTTGAAAATTTTGTGAAAAATTGGAAAATTGCTGCTGAACTTTGAAGCCCTCTGGTGTCTTCCAAAAGTAAAAACTCATAAATTTTATGATGCAAACATAAAGTAGACATATTGTATATGTGAACCCAAAAAAAATATATTTTGAATATCCATTTTCCTTACAAGCAGAGAGCTTCAAAGTTAGAAAAATGCTAAATTTTCATTTTTTTCATCAAATTTGGTGATTTTTCACCAAGAAAGGATGCAAGTTACCATAAAATTTTACCACTAAGTTAAAGTAGAATATGTCACGAAAAAACAATCTCGGAATCAGAATGATAACTAAAAGCATTCCAGAGTTATTAATGTTTAAAGTGACAGTGGTCAGAATTGCAAAAAACGCTCCGGTCCTTAAGGTGAAAAAGGGCTCGGTCCTTAAGGGGTTAAGCATTTTGCGCTGCCGGATAGCACTTAATGCGATGGCCCCGACATAAAAAAGCATTGTATGTCGATGCTGACATCGACATGCGATGACCTCTGAGAGGCCATCGTATGTCGATTTGATCATATGTCGGGGCCATCGTAGGTCGGGGGTCACTGTACATACATTGTACCTGTAATCTGCTGTGTGTAAACTGGTGCTTATAAATACATATAGTAAACATACATTGTACCTGTAATCTGCTGTGTGTATACTGGGGCTTATAAATACATATAGTATACATACATTGTACCTGTAATCTGCTCTGTGTATACTGGGGTTTATACATACATATAGTATACATACAGTGTACCTATTATCTGCTGTGTGTATACTGGTGCTTATACATACATATAGTATACATACATTGTACCTGTAATCTGCTGTGTGTATATTGGTGCTTATACATACATATAGTATACATACATTGTACCTGTAATCTGCTGTGTGTATACTGGGGTTTATAAGCTTATAAATACATATAGTATACATACATTGTACCTGTAATCTGCTGTGTGTATACTGGGGCGTATAAATACATATAGTATACATACATTGTACCTGTAATCTGCTGTGTGTATTCTGGGGCTTATAAATACATACATTGTACATACATTGTACCTGTAATCTGCTGTTTGTATTCTGGGGCTCATAAATACATACATTGTACCTGTGATCTGCTGTGTGTATACTGGGGTTTATAAATACATGTAGTATACATACAGTGTACCTGTAATCTGCTGTGTGTGTACTGTGGCTTATACTTGCATAAAGTATACATACATTGTACCTATTATCTGCTGTGTGTATACTGGGTCTTATAAATACATATAGTATACATACATTGTACCTGAAATCTGCTGTGTGTATACTGGTGCTTATACATACATATAGTATACATACAATGTACCTGTAATCTGCTGTGTGTATACTGGTGCTTATACATACATATAGTATATATACAGTGTACCTATTATCTGCTGTATGTATACTGGGGCTTATAAATACATATAGTATACGTACATTGTACCTGTAATCTGCTGTGTGTATACTGTTTTATACATACATATAGTATACATACATTGTACCTGTAATCTGCTGTGTGTATACTGGTGCTTATACATACATATATTATACATACAGTGTACCTATTATCTGCTGTATGTATACTGGGGCTTATACATACATATAGTATACATACATTGTACCTGTAATCTGCTGTGTGTATACTGTTTTATAAATACATATAGTATACATACATTGTACCTGTTATCTGCTGTGTGTATACTGGGGCTTATACATACATATAGTATACATAGCATTGTACCTGTAATCTGCTGTGTGTATACTGGGGTTTATATATACATATAGGCCCAGATTTATCAAACTGTGTGAGAGAAAATATAGAGTGATTTTCCCCCAGCAACCAATCACAGCTCAGGTAACTAGCTGAGGTAAAGTGAAAGCTGAGCTGTGATTGGTTCATGTGGGAAAATCTCTCTATTTTTTCTCTCACACAGCTTGAGAAATCTGGGCCATAGTATACATACAGTGTACCTGTAATCTGCTGTGTGTATACTGGGGCTTATACATACATATAGTATACATACATTGTACCTGTAATCTGCTGTGTGTATATTGGTGCTTATACATACATATTGTATACATACATTGTACCTGTAATCTGCTGTGTGTATACTGGGGCTTATACATACATATAGTATACATACATTGTACCTATTATCTGCTGTGTGTATACTGGTGCTTATACATACATATAGTATACATACATTATACCTGTAATCTGCTGTGTGTATACTGTGGCTTATACATACATGGGGGGGTTCATCAATATGTGTCTATTGTAGACACAGTTATATCCATTTACACTTCTTGTCTATTGTACACTCTTGCTCAGAATTTACTAAGGCTGTTGCACTCCTTTGATAAATCTTGTGCAAATATAGAAACGCCCCCCCCTCGCTCTACCGTACACTCCTTCTATACCTCACAGGAAAAGTGGACGTTGGGATTTCGTTCTATTGCTTTGAGGCAAGGATTCCATCGGGGATTTTTGTCCATCATAAAAAACACCAGGAAAACTGTCCCAGCTCTTTCCTGTGTTTTGTCAGTTTTTCTTGTGTTTTTTTTTCTTGCATTTTTGCTGGTGCGTGGAAACAAAAAAAAAGTACTAAACTTTTTTTTTCTTCGAAATTTAGATACGTGAATGCGGATTTTGTGGATTGCATTGATGAAGAGCATTTTTTTTAAATGTCAATAAAAGCGTTAACGAGGGCGGTGAGGGAGTGTTTTTTTAAATACATTTTTTTTCAATGTGTTGTGTTTTTTTGTAATAGAATTTTCAGGCTTAGTAGTGGAAGTCATCTTGTAGACAGAATCTATTACTAGGCCGGGGCTTAGCATTAGCCCCCAAAACAGCTAGTGTTAAGAGCCAATTATTACCCCAGTACCCACCGCCACAGGGGTTCCAGGAAGAGCTGGTACCAACAGGGCCAGATCGTCAAAAATGGGGCTCCTGGGCCTAGGCGGTAACAGGCTGGCGTTATTTAGGCTGGGGAGGGCCAGTAACAATGGTCCTTGCCCACCCTGGTAACATCAGGCTGTTGCTACTTGGTTGGTATCTGGCTGATACAGAAAAAATTAGGGAACCACTGACTTTTTTTATTTATAAAAAAAAACCAAAAAAAAAAAAACGCATAGGGTTCCCCCTATTTTCAGTATCAGCCAGATACCAACCAAGCAGCAAGAACCTGTCGTTACCAGGGAGGGCTAGGCCCAGGAGCGCCATTTTTAACACTCCGGGCCTGTTGGTACCGGCTCTTCCCGGCACCCCTGTGGCGGTGGGTACCAGGGTAATAATTGGGGGTTAGCGCTAGCTGTTTTGGGGTAACGCTAAGCCCCAGCTTGGTAATGGATTCCGTCTATAAGATGGCTTCCACTACTAAGCCTGAAAATTCAATTATAAAAAACAAGACACATTGTAAAAAAAATGTATAAAAAAAAAAACACTCCCCCCACAGCCCTCGTTAACCATTTTATTGAATAAAAAAAAAAAACACTGGTCACCGTCGCAGTCCACCGAATCTGACGTAGTCCTCCGCATTCACGTATCTGAAATGAGAAGAAAAGAAAAACAAAAAATATGGATTAGTACTTTTTTTTTTTTTTGCTCTACACTGGGAAGAGCGCACATAATACAGCGTGTTCCTAAACAGGGAGCCTCCAATTGTTGCTAAACTACAACTCCCATCATTGGGACTGTAGTTAACCAACAGCTGGAGTCTTCCTGTTTGGGAACACACTGCCAGAAAGACTCTGTTCCCAAAATGCATAATGTGAACAGAGATCTGTCTCTCTTCCCTTGGACTACTACTCCTATCATGGGACAGAGCCTGTCCCATGATGGGAGTAGTTGTAGTACCGCAGTGCTGCTGAGGGATGGCACTTTTAGGACTACTACTCCCATCATGGACAGACTTTGCCCATGATGGGAATTGTAGTCCAGGGGCTGAGTTGCAGTTCGCATCGGGTCATTCTGCAGAGACCCATTTAACTTAACAAGCCGGGCGGTACATGCAGTTACATCGCGCTGCCCGCCGACTTGTATATACAGCTGTCATGATTCATAATGCCCGCCGGGATACGGGAGCTCTGATTGGTCAATAGCTATCCACCAATCAGAGCTCCCGTGTTCTGGCGGGAATTATGAATTATTACAGTGTATAAAGAAGTCGGCGGGCAGTGCATTGTAGACGCATGTACCGCCTGGGTTGTTAGCTTAATAAATGCGGATTTCAGCGGGTCTCTGCAGAATGACCCGGTGCAATCTGCACCTCAGCCCCTGGACTAGAACTCCCATCATGGGCAGAGTCTGTCCATGATGGGAGTAGTAGTCCTAAAAGTCCGGCAGCCGGGGGATGTGCTAGTGCCATCCCTCAGCAACGCTGCGGTACTACAACTACTCCCATCATGGGACAGACTCTGCCATGATGGGAGTTGTAGTCCAGGGGCTGAGGTGCAGATCGCACCGGGTCATTCTGCAGACCCGCTGCGAACCGCATTTATTAAGATAACAAGTCGGGGTGGTACATGCGCTACATCGCGCTGCCCGCAGCTTCTATATACACTGACATAATTCATAATCCCCGCTGGGAGAGGGGAGCTCTAAATGGTCAATAGGTATTCTCCAATCAGAGCTCCTGTCTCCCGGCGGGGATTATGAATTCTGTTAGTGTATATAGAAGCCGCAGGCAGCGCGATGTAGCGCATATACCGCCCGGCTTGCTAACTTAAATGCGGATCGCAGCAGATCATTCTCCGGAGATCCACATTTATTAACTACACAAAGCGGCGGTACATGTGTCTACACTGCGACTTTTATATACACTGTCATAATTCACAATCACCGCCGCTGGGAAAGGGGAGCTCTGATTGGTCAATAGCTATTCTCGGGATTATGAATTATGTCAGTGTGTATATAGAAGCTGCGGGCAGCTCGATGTAGACGCATGTACCGCCCGGCTTGTTAACTTACATGCGGATCGCAGCGGGTCTCTGCAGAATGACCCGGTGCGATCTGCACCTCAGCCCCTGGACTATAACTCCCATCATGGACAATTTGTCCATGAAGGGAGTAGTAGTCCTAAAAGTCCCACAGCCGGGGGATGTGCAAGTGTCATCCTCAGCAGCGCTGTTGTACTACAACTACTCCCATCATAGGACAGACTTGGTCCCATGATAGGAGTAGTAGTCCAAGGGCAGATCACTGCAGTTCACTCTCCTGCGATCTGCATTTATTAACTATACAAGCCAGTGGTACATGCGGCTACACTGCTCTGCCCGCTGACTCCTATATACAGTTCTTATAATTCATAATCCCCGCCGGGAGAGGGGAGCTCTGATTGGTGGATAGCTATTGACCAATCAGAGCTCCTGTATCCCGGCGGCGGGGATTATGAATTTTGACAGTGTATACAGGAGCCGCGGGCAGCGCAGTGTAGCCGCATGTAGCGCTTACTTTTACAGTTAATAAATGCGGATCGCAGCGGGTATCTGGATAATGACCTGCTGCGATCTGCACCTCAGCCCCTGGACTACAACTCCCATCATGGACAGAGTCTGTCCATAATGGGAGTTGCAGTCCTTACTGTGTGAAAATAGACACTTTGGTACGTGTCCTCCAAGGTGGTGTATATTTGCGCAAAAAAATGAGACTTGCGTTCTTTTTGTGCGTCCAAAAATCAACAACGCAGTAGATAAATCCATGTCTATATGAAAAAGGGCTCTACGGTACACCCGAAGGGTGACATCTTTAGAAAAAGTTCCACCAAAAAAGACGCAGGAAATATCATTGCGCAAGATTTTGTGTAAGAAAATACATTTTAAATGACTCTATATAGATTGATGAATCCCCCCCCCCCCCATATAGTATATATACAGTGTACCTGTAATCTGCTGTGGGTATACTGTGGCTTATACATACATTTAGTATACATACATTGTGCTTGTAATCTGCTGTGTGTATACTGGGGTTTATAAATAAATACATTGTACCTGTAATCTGCTGTGTGTATACTGGTGCTTATACATACATATAGTATGCATACAATGTACCTGTAATCTGCTGTGTGTATACTGGTGCTTATACATACATATAGGATACATACAGTGTAACTTATCTGCTCTGTGTATACTGGTGCTTATACATACATGTAGTATACATACAGTGTACCTGTAATCTGCTGTGTGTATACTGTGGCTTATACATACATATAGTATATATACAGTGTACCTGTAATCTGCTGTGTGTATACTGTGGCTTATACATACATACATATAGTATATATACAGTGTACCTGTAATCTGCTGTGTGTATACTGGGGCTTATAAATACATATAGCATACATACATTGTACCTGTAATCTGCTGTTTGTATATTGGTGCTTATACATACATATAGTATACATACATTGTACCTGTAATCTGCTGTGTGTATACTGTGGCTTATACATACATATAGTATATATACAGTGTACCTGTAATCTGCTGTGTGTATACTGTGGCTTATACATACATACATATAGTATATATACAGTGTACCCGTAATCTGCTGTGTGTATACTGGGGCTTATAAATACATATAGTATACATACATTGTACCTGTAATCTGCTGTGTGTATATTGGTGCTTATACATACATATAGTATACATACATTGTACCTGTAATCTGCTGTGTGTATACTGGTGCTTATAAATAAATATAGTATACGTATAGTGTACCTATTATCTGCTGTGTGTATATTGGTACTTATGAATACATATAGTATACATACATTGTACCTGTAATCTCTTGTGTGTATACTGGGGCTTATAAATAAACATAGTATACATACATTGTACCTGTAATCTGCTGTGTGTATACTGGTGCTTATATATACATGTAGTATACATACATTGTACCTGTAATCTGCTGTGTGTATACTGGGGCTTTTACATACATATAGTATACATACAGTGTACCGGTAAGCTGCTGTATGTATACTAGGGCTGGGCGGTATACCGGTTCATATCGGATACCGTTTTTTCTTTCCCCACGGTATGGATTTTTGCCCATACCGCTATACCGGTCTGGCCCCTCCCCCACCCTCCGAATTAATTATAGAGCCCAGCCAGCGGAGCCCTCACTTTTCCCGGACCATGAGCAGGGGGTCCGTAGCAAGTAACAAGCATGTGCCCGGCTTCCAGTCATGCCCGTACACTCTGGAAACTATATCTATGGTTCGGGAGTATTTACAGTCCTCCAGAACCATAGAGGCAGTTTCCAGAGTGTACGGGGATGACAGGAAGCTGGGCACACGCTTGTTAGGCTGGGTTCACACTACGTTTTGTCCCATACGGGAGCGCATATGGCAGGGGGGAGCTAAAAGCTCGCGCTCCCGTATGTGACCGTATGCGCTCCCGTATGCCATTCATTTCAATGAGCCGACCGGAGTGAAACGTTCGGTCCGGTCGGCTCATTTTTGCGCCGTATGCGCTTTTACAACCGGACCTAAAACTGTGGTCAACCACGGTTTTAGGTCCAGTTGTAAAAGCGCATACGGCGCAAAAATGAGCCGACCGGACCGAACGTTTCACTCCGGTCGGCTCATTGAAATGAATGACATACGGGAGCGCATACGGTCACATACGGGAGCGCGAGCTTTTAGCTCCCCCCTGCCGTATGCGCTCCCGTATGGGACAAAACGTAGTGTGAACCCCGGTGCGTGATGAGCGGAGAATCCTGTAACCGGCGCCCCTCTCCGTGTAACGCGCTCCTTCCCCGGCGGTATACTAGAATTCTCCCTCCATGAAAAGCAGCTGCTGGCCGACATCAGCCGGTGAGACCCGTGAGGATGCGGGGTGAGCGCGGGAGAGTCGGGGATGACATGTGTAGCTAACACCGGGGGGTGGGGGGGGGGGGTGGGGATGGTTGAGGGGTGTAGGAGAGCGGCAATACCGTGATACCGCCATAATTTAAAAAAATACAGTGATATTAATTTTAGGTCATACTGAGAATACATACATTGTACCTGTAATCTGCTGTGTGTATACTGGTGCTTATAAATACATATAGTATACATACATTGTACCTGTAATCTGCTGTGTGTGTACTGGTGCTTATACATACATATAGTATATATACAGTGTACCTGTAATCTGCTGTGTGTATACTGTGGCTTATACATACATACATATAGTACATATACAGTGTACCTGTAATCTGCTGTGTGTATACTGGGGCTAATAAATACATATAGTATACATACATTGTACCTGTAATCTGCTGTGTGTATACTGGGGCTCATACATACATATAGTATACATACATTGTACCTGTAATCTGCTGTGTGTATACTGGGGCTCATACATATAGTATACATACATTGTACCTGTAATCTGCTGTGTGTGTACTGGGGCTTATAAATACATATAGTATACATACATTGTACCTATTATCTGCTGTGTGTATACTGGTGCTTATACATACATATAGTATACATACATTGTACCTGTAATCTGCTGTGTGTATACTGGTGCTTATACATACATATAGTCTACATACAGTGTACCTGTAATCTGCTGTGTGTATACTGGTGCTTATACATACATATAGTATACATACAGTGTACCTGTAATCTACTGTGTGTATACTGGGGCTTATACATATCTATAGTATACATACAGTGTACCTATTAACTGCTGTGTGTATACTGGTGCTTATACAGACATATAGTATACATACATACATTGTACCTGTAATCTACTGTATGTATACTGGTGCTTTATAAAGACATATTGTGAACATGTAACCTGCTGTGTGTATTAGGATATTTATATATAGCACCCAGTCAGCCATAGCATTGACAGGTGAAGTTACATTGATCATCTGGTAACAGTGGTGCCTGCAAGTCAGTTTTTGGAGTTAACTGGTGGAAGCAGAAAAATAGGCAATCGTGCGAATGTGAGCGACTCTGAAAAGAGCAAGATTGTACTGGGTGGATAACAGCATCTCCAAAATGCCTGGTTGTGTGGGAGGGGTCTCATAGTACCTATATGTGGGAGCCTTGTCCTAAAGGGGTTCTCTGATTTAATTAAAGGGGTACTCCAGTGAAATTTTTTTTTTCTAATTAACTGGTGCCAGAATGTTATACAGATTTGTAAATCACTTCTATTTAAAAATCTTAACTGGTTATCGACAATGGACGTCTATACTCGTCCAATGGCTGTTAACCGGGTATGACACGTGCCTCCGACTCGAGCCCGCGTCATACTGGCCGGTCCCCAGCTGATTCTTGTAGCTGGGGGCCGGCGTTAATAGCCGACATGCGGCGATCGCCGTAGCCGGCTAATAACCCTTTAGATTGCCGCTGTCATAGCTCACAGCGGCTTCTAAAGGTGCCTGATTTCCATCCCTGGTGGTCCAGTGGGGGCAGGACCAGGCTTTATCAATCGAGCGCAGAGCACACAGATGAATGTGGTTTTATAGAACCACATTCATTTGTATGAGGAATCAAATGATTCCTCCTAAAAGTCCCTTAAGGGGACTAAAAGTGTAAAAAAATAAAAAAAAAGTTTGAAAACACACATATTTACCGCTTCCTTATTAAAAGTTTAAATCACTTTCCTTTTCCCAAATTCCATATAAAAAAATATATAAACATAATAAAATTAAACATATGTGTTATCTCCGCATGCGTAAATGTCCGAACTATAAACCTATATCATTAATTAAACTGCACGGTCAATGGCGTACCGATTAAAACTTCAGATCACGTCGCAAAAAATTAGCCATCATACCACCCCGTACGTGGAAAAATTAAAAAGTAATAGGGGTCAGAAGAGGACAATATTAAATGTATACATTTTCGTGCATGTAGTCATAATTATTTTCAAAAGTAAAGCAAAATTAAACCTATGTAAGTAGGGTATCATTTTATGGACCTACAGAATAAAGATAAAGTATAATTTTTACCAAAAAATGTACTGCGTAGAAACGGAAGCCCCCAAAATTTACAAAATTGTTTTTTCTTCAATTTTGTCCCACAATGATTTTTTTGTCCCACTTCGCCGTAGATTTTTTTAGGAAAATGACTGATGCCATTACAAAAGTAGAATTGGTGGCGCAAAAAATAAGCCCTCATATGGATCTTTAGGTGCAAAATTAAAAAGGTCATGATTTTTAAAAGGTTAGGAGGAAAAAACGTAAGTGCAAAAACAGAAAAACTCTTAGTCCTTAAGGGGTTAAGCTTTTTAGTACTTATCAGCTGCTCTATGCTCCAGAGGAAGTTGTGTAGCTACTTCCTGTCTGACCACAGTGCTCTCTGCTACCACATCTGTCCCTGTCAGGAACTGTCTGGAGAAGGAGAGGTGGATTTGTTCCAGCTCTGGAAAGTTCCTAACACTAACAAAGGTGGCAGCAGAGAGCAGAGGGGCCAAGAATGGAAAGAATTACACAACTCTCTCTGCAGCATACAGCAGCTGATAAATACTGGAAGGCTTACATTTTTAGATGGACATAGTTTACAAATCTGGATAACTTTCTGCCACAGCTGATTTGAATTTTTTTTTTCTTCCCACTGGAGTATCCCTTTAAATCAAAGTGCTGGCTGCTATAGCTAGAAAATAAACTACACTGTACTTACCTTGTTCGTGCCAGTGCTGACGTTTTTGCTCCTGGTTCGAACTTCCATCACAGAGTCCCCTCAAGAAAGAAAAATTTGCCAAACTGACACCGACGGATGGTGGCAGATCCCATTGGCTTTATATGGATTCCCTCTGTTAGTTTATTTGCAGTTTTTGAGCTAAAAGAAAACAACTGCTTGCAGTATTTTCTGTTGCTCATGACCCGCTATTTGAACATTAATCTGCGAAAACGTAGCCTTACTCTGATTGCATTCTGAACACACTGAGGCCAATCCCTGAGGTTGGACAGTGCATTAACAGGGTAAGTAAACAGAGCTACTGGTGTGGAGCATTGGTGATGGAGTATGTAAATACAGCATACTTTATTATTTTCTAGCCCTAGCTGTCATCAGCTGCTTTTTAAATAAAATAAAATAACACATTTAATTCTTTTAAGGTGGTTATTTTATTTATTTATTTTATTCCGGCCTTAGACATCTTAGATCCCCCCCTCGATCCTCGTGCAGCACCCAGGATTCTGTCATGCCACGCCCCCTTCGTGTCGTCACGCCACACCCCGTCCATTCATGCCGGGTGCTGCACGAGGATCACGGGGGGGACCCAGTGACGGGATCAGACATCCTATCCCCTATCCTTGAATGGGGGATAAGATGTCTAAGGCCAGTAAACCCCTTTAATCAGTCTTCTTCATCTAACTGGCTTATCCTTAGAATAGGCCATCAGCATGAGTTCATTAAGGGCTCTGCCCCTTTGCCGATCAGGTAAGCGCTGCACCCTAAAACCTGTTTACATTAAATAGATACCATCTCAGGCTCCTTTCACACTGCCGTTAGTGCCCAGCAGTGTGACAGCTGTTAGAAGATAGCGGGAGAAAAATTTGTGCTCGACATGTCTTTTTCTCCCACTATCTTCCTGCGGATTAACGTCCGCAATAACTGACGTCAGAGAATCCCATTCAATTGAATGGGATCATCTGTGGCCTCTGTAAGAGTGAAAGAGGCTGTTGCATGGCTTCTGTCACAGGCATCCAATTAATGTGCATGTCATAATAGCTTTTCAGATCCCATATTGTTGTATGGGTGATGAATGTTAGGCACAACCTCTGTGTATGCATGACCTTTTCCTAGTGTATATATTAGGCACAACCTCTGTGGTGACATATACATCATGAGCTTTTTCCCAGTCTAAAGGTTAAGTAGAGGCCAAGAATATAGTAATCCCAGCACAAGGCCAGTTTAAAACGGGAGTAATATGGCAGCATTTTTGCTTCCGTATTTCAACCACAATTCCTGGCCCTTCGTAGGTCTGAAGTCCCGAGCTGGCAGCTGTCAGCACAAGTCATTAGGAATGCCTCAGGCCAGGACTTGTGTTGGCAATACAAATGCACAGATGTAAAATCGGCTCGTTCACATTACCGTCTGCCCCCGTTAATAAATGCTGTTCTGCAATCCATTTGATAATTTTTCAAACGGGTTGAAAACTGCTGTAAAATAATCCCATTGATGTCAATGGGATTTTTTTTTTACAATCCTTTATCACAGGTTAGCACCCGTTTGCTTCTCCCGTCAAAAATAACAGAATAGAAATGGATATTATAAATTTAACATTGAAGTCTATAGCAAATGGATCACTCTTTAATGTCATCCGTTTGCACCTGGTTTATAATATCTGTTTTTACACTGTTATTACTTCTGAGCATGCTCAGAAGAGGTGAAATCAGCAGTCTCCTGCAGTGCAGCAGGACTACTACTACTCCTATCATGGAACAGACTTGTTTTCATGATGGGAGTAGTAGTTCCCCCCCCCCCCCCCCCCCAGCGGCTGGGGTGGCTACATTAGTGTTTGTACTAGTACCCCCATCATGGAACAGAGCCTGTTTCATGTTGGGGGTAGTAGTACAGGGGCTGAGGGATTGATCCTAACGGGTCTCACTTCTGAAACCCGATGGGATCAGCAGTTATTAAACAGTGGAGCGGTCGGCATGCCCCTCACCCCTGTTATGTATGTACTGTGTATACTTTCATTTTTAAATCAGATTGCTTCTTTCCTTTTTCAGAGGCCTTTACAAAAATGAAAGAAGTGAGCTCATTGGTTGCTGTGGGCAACTCAGCAACTTTCTCCTCAGGACAGGTTTTGACAAATCTCCTTCATTGTATGCTCAATGTGTTGGAGTACTCAGCTGGTAATACTGAACATGGGTATACACGCTGTCACTACCGTACATGTGCAGATATCTTCCAGTGAACATAGTAAAGGGCATTTTGGAAAGGATGAATGCTGATCAATGGGATAGTAGTCCGTGATGCAGATTTACCTGGTGAAACATTTATGATAAATGCATATGTAGCAGATTTTCTGCAAAGTTTAACCACAGATCGCATGCCTTTCAATATAGAAGGGTGAAATCTGCAAAAACAAATTAGACATGGATTTGCTGCAAAATCCACAGGCAGATTTGTGGCAGATTTGTGGCACCTACCCCTAAGGTTTGTTAGCTTGTTGTCCTTTGGAAAAAATCTCATGCCATCTATTCTCTAATGATAGGGCTGAAAAGGTCATCCCACTTAGGCTGATATGAGTTATACTATATACGGTACTTATGTACACAATGTGCTGCAACAATTTTAATTGTTTAATCTAATGCAATATGTGTACAAACAGTTTTCCTCCAGTGTAGCATTTTGTGTTTTGAACCTTTGTCTCCCACCTTGGATACCTAATGTAAATCAGAAGCGACCCTGACAGCTTTACTATTTTTAAACCTATATCGGTTGATGTTACTTGTAACTTGAAAAACACAACTTTCTAGATAAAAATGTATTCTCAGAATGATCATTTCAGATCTCTATTTACACACATTCCTATTTTTACAGCAGAACCTTTTCCCACTATAACACAACCCAACCCTGGGGGGGGGGGGGGGGGGGGGGGAATTGTAGCTGAGACCCCCCACAATCTTCGGGATGGGACCCCGGTTCTCAGTGAGGAACACGTCTCGTCTACTGGTAGACTGCATGCCCTTCATTCATTTCTATGAGAGCGCTCATGATGCCCGAGAGCTGAACTCAGGTCTTTTTGGCACTCCCATAGAAATAAATGGAGCACTCCTCATTGTGCGCCGGGTCCCATCCCAGTGATCACAGGGAGTCCAAGTGGTCAGAATCCCCTCCTATGGATAGGGCATAAGTAAATTTTTGCCGAAGTTCTCCTTTAAGTTATCTTATTGTTGTCACCTTCAGACTATTTTCCTTTGAGGAAATCTCTGGTTTGAGGAAAAACAAACAAGAGTTGTGGCACAGTAAAAAAAAAAAAAAAAAAAAAAATTTCCTCCATAAAGGGAACCTGTCTTCACTTTCTGCTTTACCCCTTAAGGACCAAGCCTTTTTCCGTTTTTGCACTTTAGTTTTTTCCTCCTTACCTTTTAAAAATCATAACCCTTTCAATTTTGCACCTAAACATCCATATGATGGCTTATTCTTTTCGCAACCAATTCTACTATGTAATGACATCAGTCATTTTACCCAAAAATCGATGGTGAAACAAAAAAAAAAATCATTGTGCGATAAAATGGAAGAAAAAAACGCAATTTTGTAACTTTTTGGGGCTTCTCTATCTACACAGTACATTTTTCGGTAAAAATGACACCTTATCTTTATTCTGTAGGTCCGTAGGATTAAAATGATACCCTACTTATATAGGTTCAATTTTGTCTTACTTCTGGAAAAAAATCATAACTACATGCAGAAAAATGTATACGTTTAAAAATGTCCTCTTCTGACCCCTATAACTTTTCAATTTTTCGGTGTACTGGGGCAGTATGAGTACTCATATTTTGGACCGTGTTCTGAAGTTTTTATTGGCACCATTTGTGTTTTGATCGGACTTTTTGATAACTTTTTTAATTAATTTTTTTATGGTATAAAAAGTGACCAAAAATAAGCAATTGTGGAATTTTTTGGCGCATACGTCATTGACTGTGCGGTTTAATTAATGATATATCTTTATAGTTCAGACATTTACGCATGCGGTGATACCATATATATTTATTTTTATTTACAGGTTTTTTTTTTTTATAGGAAAGGGTGATTCAAACTTTTATTAAGGGGTTAAATTATCTTTATTAACTTTTTTTTGTTTGTAATGTTATAGCCCCCATAGGGGACTATAACATGCAGTACATTGATTCAATACACTGATCAATGCCATTGCATTGCAATGCATTGGTCAGTCTTATCGGAGGTTGATTGCTCAAGCCTGGATTTCAGGTTTGGAGCAATCAATCGCCGATTGGACGTGTAGGAAGGCACACTCCTGCTGCGTTCTAGCTGATCGGGACATCGCGATTTTACCGGGATGGTCCCGATCAGCCCGACTGAGCTGCCGGGAAGCTTTCACATTAGACTTGGCGATCAACTTTGATCTCTATGTCTAAAGAGTTAATGCCGGACATCTGCCTGAACGGCGATGTCCGCCATTAGCCATGGGTCCTGGTGGCTGATAGCAGCCGGGACTGTTCAGCTGCTGTATGCTACAGAGGAAGTTGAGTAGTTCTGACCAGGGCTGTGGAGTCAGTCGGAGTCGAGGAGTCGGACAAAATTCTGGGTACCTGGAGTCCGAGTCGGCAAACAATGCACCGACTCTGACTCCTACTAAATTTAGATTGGAATTAATAAAAAAAAAAAAGCAAGTTTAAATGTCCAAATTCACAAAAAGTTATAATTAATGAATTCTCTACTGTAAGAATAAAGATCAATGCATGCAGTGCCTCATGTAACCACAAAAAAAACACGTTAAGTGACCGTGAAGAAGCTTTTCATGTGCTTTACTATATGGCACACAACGCACAATTAGGAGCGGCAATACTTATACTTTCCATAGTGTTATGTTCTGCTGTTACAGGGAACCCATGGGTAACCTAGCCTCTCACTGATAAGGGATTAAGTAAATATGTTTTTTGCAGGACTAGAGACACTTGTATAAGTTAAGGGAATAGAGGGTCAATAGTTCAAGACTGAAGCTGTAAATCATTGGAAAAACTGCTGCCATTCAGCTAAGGCTATAAAAACTTGTAAACTCGATTGTTAGCTTAAAGGGGTACTCCGCCCCTAGACATCTTATCCCCTATCCAAAGGATAGGCGATAAGATGTCAGATCGCCGGGGTCCCGCTGCTGGGGACCCCCAGGATTGTCGCTGTGGCACCGCGGTATCATTACTGCACAGAGCGAGTTTGCTCTGTGCGTAATGACGGGCGATACAGGGGCCGGAGCATCGTTACATCACGGCTCCGCCCCTCATGATGTCACGACCCGCCCCCTCAATACAAGTCTATGGGAAGGGGCGTGGGGGTCGTCGCGCCCCCTGCCATAGACTTGCATTAAGGGGGCAAACCGTGATGTCACGAGGGGCGGAGCCATGACATCATGCTGCTCCGTCTCCTGTATCGCCCATCATTATGCACAGAGTGAACTCTCTCTGTGTAGTAATGAAAGCGCGGTGCCGCAGCGGCGATCCCAGGGGTCCCCAGCAGCGGGACCCGGCGATCTGACATCTTATCCCCTATCCTTTGGATAGGGGATGAGATGTCTAGGGGCGGAGTACCCCTTTAAACTTGACTATGGCATTCTAATAGGGAAATTTTTATAATAAATGTCCCTTCCTGGATCGTCCCACTGCCCTATCTTCAGCAGCATATCAGCACACAAACTGTTCAATATAGTAGACTGTTGGCTTCCCAGCCAGTAGTCCTGTGGTAATGACATGTATGTTGCCTTCCTTTCCTTCAAGGAATGTATAAAATACATTTGCATATTAATACAGAGGAGTCGGAGTTGGAAGTACAGAAAACTCCGGAGTCGGAACATTTATCTACCGACTACACAGCCCTGGTTCTGACCACAGTGCTCTCTGCTGACACCTCTGTGTCAGGAACTTTTCAGAGCAGGTGAAGTTTCCTATGGGGAGTTGCTCCTATTCTGGACAGTTCCTGACACAGAAGTGTCATCAGAGAGCACTGTGCGCAGACAGAAAAGAAGTGTGCAACTTCCTCCCTAGTATACAGCAGCTGATAAGTACTGGAAGGATTAAGATTTTTTAATAGAAGTAATTAACAAATCTGTTTAGTTTTCTAGAGCCAGGTGATATGAATATTTTTTTTTCCACTGGAGTACCCCTTTAACCTCTTGGGGACACAGGGCATATGCATACGCCCTGCATCCCCGATCCTTAAGGACTTACTTACCGGGCAGGGACCGGACCGGGATGCCTGCTGGCGATCGCCTCAAATCGCCGATCAATTCAGATCAGCGATTTGTGGCAATTCCAGGTCAATCGGGTCCCGGCAGTCCGAGATGGCACCTATCATTCTTTAGCAGCAGGAGTGAGGTGGCACTGGTGCCACCTCATGATTGTCCTGATTCATTGGCTGTTACCGGCCGCTGAACCTTTTCCCACTATAACACAACCCAACCCTGGGGGGGGGGGGGGGGGGGGGGGGGGGAATTGTAGCTGAGACCCCCCACAATCTTCGGGATGGGACCCCGGTTCTGGGTACCTGGAGTCCGAGTCGGCAAACAATGCACCGACTCTGACTCCTACTAAATTTAGATTGGAATTAATAAAAAAAAAAAAGCAAGTTTAAATGTCCAAATTCACAAAAAGTTATAATTAATGAATTCTCTACTGTAAGAATAAAGATCAATGCATGCAGTGCCTCATGTAACCACAAAAAAAACACGTTAAGTGACCGTGAAGAAGCTTTTCATGTGCTTTACTATATGGCACACAACGCACAATTAGGAGCGGCAATACTTATACTTTCCATAGTGTTATGTTCTGCTGTTACAGGGAACCCATGGGTAACCTAGCCTCTCACTGATAAGGGATTAAGTAAATATGTTTTTTGCAGGACTAGAGACACTTGTATAAGTTAAGGGAATAGAGGGTCAATAGTTCAAGACTGAAGCTGTAAATCATTGGAAAAACTGCTGCCATTCAGCTAAGGCTATAAAAACTTGTAAACTCGATTGTTAGCTTAAAGGGGTACTCCGCCCCTAGACATCTTATCCCCTATCCAAAGGATAGGCGATAAGATGTCAGATCGCCGGGGTCCCGCTGCTGGGGACCCCCAGGATTGTCGCTGTGGCACCGCGGTATCATTACTGCACAGAGCGAGTTTGCTCTGTGCGTAATGACGGGCGATACAGGGGCCGGAGCATCGTTACATCACGGCTCCGCCCCTCATGATGTCACGACCCGCCCCCTCAATACAAGTCTATGGGAAGGGGCGTGGGGGTCGTCGCGCCCCCTGCCATAGACTTGCATTAAGGGGGCAAACCGTGATGTCACGAGGGGCGGAGCCATGACATCATGCTGCTCCGTCTCCTGTATCGCCCATCATTATGCACAGAGTGAACTCTCTCTGTGTAGTAATGAAAGCGCGGTGCCGCAGCGGCGATCCCAGGGGTCCCCAGCAGCGGGACCCGGCGATCTGACATCTTATCCCCTATCCTTTGGATAGGGGATGAGATGTCTAGGGGCGGAGTACCCCTTTAAACTTGACTATGGCATTCTAATAGGGAAATTTTTATAATAAATGTCCCTTCCTGGATCGTCCCACTGCCCTATCTTCAGCAGCATATCAGCACACAAACTGTTCAATATAGTAGACTGTTGGCTTCCCAGCCAGTAGTCCTGTGGTAATGACATGTATGTTGCCTTCCTTTCCTTCAAGGAATGTATAAAATACATTTGCATATTAATACAGAGGAGTCGGAGTTGGAAGTACAGAAAACTCCGGAGTCGGAACATTTATCTACCGACTACACAGCCCTGGTTCTGACCACAGTGCTCTCTGCTGACACCTCTGTGTCAGGAACTTTTCAGAGCAGGTGAAGTTTCCTATGGGGAGTTGCTCCTATTCTGGACAGTTCCTGACACAGAAGTGTCATCAGAGAGCACTGTGCGCAGACAGAAAAGAAGTGTGCAACTTCCTCCCTAGTATACAGCAGCTGATAAGTACTGGAAGGATTAAGATTTTTTAATAGAAGTAATTAACAAATCTGTTTAGTTTTCTAGAGCCAGGTGATATGAATATTTTTTTTTCCACTGGAGTACCCCTTTAACCTCTTGGGGACACAGGGCATATGCATACGCCCTGCATCCCCGATCCTTAAGGACTTACTTACCGGGCAGGGACCGGACCGGGATGCCTGCTGGCGATCGCCTCAAATCGCCGATCAATTCAGATCAGCGATTTGTGGCAATTCCAGGTCAATCGGGTCCCGGCAGTCCGAGATGGCACCTATCATTCTTTAGCAGCAGGAGTGAGGTGGCACTGGTGCCACCTCATGATTGTCCTGATTCATTGGCTGTTACCGGCCGCTGAATCAGGACGCCTGCTGTGGGGGTGTCCCTAACTGCACCCACTCCGCACCTGTTCCGGTCGGTCAGAGCGGGTTCTGGGAGGTGGCGACGGCAGGCGGATCTTCACTGCGCAATAGCGGGAGGTAAGGCTGGCCTCCTGCTGTTGCTAAGCAACAACTCCCAGCATGCACACAAGGGCATGCTGCGAGTTGTTGTTATGCAACAGCAGAAAGCACAACTACAACTCCCAGCATGCCCTTTGGTAGTTTGTGCATGCTGGGAGTTGTAGTTATGCAACAGCTGAAGGCACACTGGTAGCATAATACTGAGTTTGTTACCTAACTCAGTGTTTCACAACCAGTGTGCCTCCAGCTGTTGCAAACTACAACTCCCAGCTTGCACTGATAGACTTGTACATGCTGAGAGTTGTAGTTTAGCAACAGCTGGAGGCACACTGATTGCGAAACACTGAGTTAAGTAACAAACTCCCAGTGTTTTGCAACCAGTGTGCCTACAGTTGTTGCATAGCTACAACCCCCAGCATGCACAGGAAACCAAAGGGCATGCTGGGAGTTGTAGTTTTGCAACAGCTGAAGGTTTGCCCCTCACCCCCATGTGAATGTACAGGGTACATTAACACAGGCAGGTTTATAGTGAGTTTCTCGCTGCAAGTTTGAGATGCAGCAAATTTTCCGCTGCAGCTCAAACTCCCAGCGGGAAACTCGCTGGAAACCTCCGCCAGTGTGAATGTACCCTTAAAACACTACACTACTCTACACCTACACATATTAAGGGTACATTACATATACACATACCCCTACCCAGTTAACCCCCCCCCCCCCCAAATAAAAATGAAAAACGCCGGGTGCGGCACTGTTTCCAAAACGGAGCCTCCAGCTGTTGCAAAAGAAAACTCCCAGTATTTCCGGACAGCCATTAACTGGGAGTTTTTCAACAGCTGCAGTCACACTGTTTGGGAAACACTGCCGTAGTGTAATTTTGGTATCGGAGGCAAGTGTAATTCTTGCATCTGGGCCCGTCCCTATGCAAATCCCTAATGTAGGCCTCAAATGCGCATGGTGCTCTCTCACTTTGGAGCCCTGTCGTATTTTAAGGCAACAGTTTAACTCCTTAAGGAAGGACCCATTTTTTACCTCAATGACCAGGCTGTTTTTTTTATTTTTTTATTTGACATGTATCTCTTTAACCTCGGTAATCCCGAGCGTGACTCGGGGTTAATTTTCCTTGCCAGGATCGGTAACCCCTCGGGGTAGAATTGCAGAGTTGCCGGCCGGGCTGCACGATATATGGCAAAAGCAATGCGATATAGCGATGCGGCCCCCGGGAAAACATGCGATTATCTGCTCGGGTCGGCTCCTGTGGCGGGGGCCGGCCAGAGCAGGTAAAGAAAAATGCTAAAAGTCAGTGTTTCCCTACCAAGGGGCCTCCAGCTGTTGCAAACCTACAACTCTTAGCATGCCCGAACAGCCAAAGGCTGTCCGGGCATGCTAGGAGTAGTAGTTTCACAACAGCTGGAGGCACCCTGTTAGAAAAACACTGAGCTAAGTGTAAAAGGTAAAGGGAGTAAAATAAAAAAAAAATTTGCTTACCTAATCCCGGTCCCTGCATATGCCGTTCCCCTCCGTGTGTTCTGGTCCCTTCTCTCTTCTTTATTCATCTTGCAGGACTTTTCCCTTTTCAGCCAATCACAGCCCGCAGTGGTGTAAAGCCAGTGATTGGCTGAAGGGGAAAGGGCTTGTCCTGCAGCAAATACACTAGGTTTGAAATCTGCCCGGCAAACCCAGTGTATGCTGCTGCAGGACAAGGTGAGAAGGGGGGATGAATGCGACGGGGGGGGGGGGGGGGGGAGGAATGTGACGGGGGGGGGAGGAATGTGACGGGGGGGGGGGAGGAATGTGACGGGGGGGAGGAATGTGACGGGGGGGGGGGAGGAATGTGACGGGGGGAGGAATGTGACGGGGGATGAATGTGACGGGGGGGGGGGATGTGACGGGGGGGAAAGTGGCAGAGGGGGGAAAGTGGCAGAGGGGGGAGGGGAATGTAACATGAAGGGGGGAGAATGTGACGAGGGGGGGGATGTGACAAGGGAGGGGGAATGTGACGGAGGAGATGTGAAATGAGCGGGGGGAGATGTGAAATTCAATGCAAAAAATTTACCGCTTTTGGTACAAATTTCCAGACAGAATCATACCGCCAGGGAGGTTAAATGGTATTAACTTTAGAATACTTTTTCTGAGCAGAGCGATTCTGAGATTGTTTTTTTCGTGACATATTGTACTTCATATACCGTATTTATCGGCGTATAACACGCACTTTTTAGTCAAAAATTTTTAGCCTAAAGTCTATGTGCGTGTTATACGCCGATACACCCCCAGGAAAGGCAGGGGGAGAGAGGCCGTCGCTGCCCGCTTCTCTCCCCCTGCCTTTCCTGGGGTCTAGAGCCCTGCTGCCGGCCCTTCTCTCCCCCTGGCTATCGGCGCCGCTGCCCGTTCTGTCCCCCTGACTAAAGGCAGCGGCACCCATTGCCGGCGCCGCTGCCCCGTTGCCTCCCCCCTTCCCGAGTGGCACAATTACCTGGGTCGGGTCCGTGCTGCTGCAGGCCTCCGGCGTGCGTCCCCGGCGTCGTTGCTATGCGCTGCGCGGCGCATGACGTCAGTGCGCCGCGCCGCGCATAGAAACTATGCAGGGGACGCGTGCCGGAGGCCTGCAGCAGCGTGGACCCGACCCAGGTAATTATGCCACCGGGGATGGGGGGAGGCAACGGGGCAGCGGCGCCGGCAATGGGTGCCGCTGCCCCTTCTCTCCCCCTGGCTGTCGGCGCCGCTTCTCTCCCCCTGGCTATCGGCGCCGGCACCGATAGTCAGGGGGACAGAACGGGCAGCGGCGCCGATAGCCTGGGGGAGAGAAGGGTCGGCAGCAGGGCTCCAGACCCCAGGAAAGGCAGGGGGAGAGAAGCGGGCAGCGACGGCCTCTCTCCCCCTGCCTTTCCTGGGGGTGTATCGGGGTATACACGCAAACACACGCACCCTCATTTTACCATGGATATTTGGGTAAAAAACTTTTTTTTATCCTTGGTAAAATGAGGGTGCGTGTTATAGGCCGGTGCGTGGTATACCCCGATAAATACGGTAAGTGGTGTATTTTTGTTGACACATGCAGCATTTTTTGTGAAAAACCTCAAAAAATTGTGAAGAACTGGAAAATTTCATGCGTTTTTTTTTATAGTGTACACTGTGCGGTAAAAGTGATGTTATATTTATTCTGTGGGTCAGTACGATTATGGCGATACCCATTTTATATAGCTTTCTATGTTCTTTTTCCTTTTCTGAGCAAAATTCTTCTCTGCCGTTCATTTTCCAACAGCCGTAACTTTTATTGAAGAACTTTTTATTAAATTTTTTACACTTTTTACAGGTTATACTATGCTGCAATACATTTGTACTGCAGCACAGTATAACCTGATGAGCTGCAGACACTACAGCCTGTGCGATCCAGCCTCTGGCTGGATCTCACAGGCTTCTGTAGCAGGCATACAGGAGGTCATGAACTGACCTCCTACTGCCATAGCAACCAACAGCGACCCGCGATCGTATCGCGGCGCCGCCGTTGGAGAACTGGGGGAGAGCGTTACCCCTGTCAACACCATAGATGCCGTGATCAGGATTGATCACGGCATCTAGGTGGTTAATACTGCTCCGGCAGCAGGATAGCACCACTCCAACGTACGTTTTAGTACGCAACCTTCGTCTGGGAGGGACAAACCTCCCAGACGAAGGTTGCGTACCGAAACGTTCGTAGGCGTGGGGCTATCCCGGTCTCTGCCATCTGCTGTTATACTTTGGTATACTTTTATATTTGTCTGTATCTCTGCAATGTCATTTTTGTTTACATGCACACTGCACTTTACCTTGTATGTAGCATCCTTGTTCTCACTATGAGATTTATACCCTTTATATGCTGCTAACTACCTGAATTGTGCAATTTAGTGTGCTAGTTTACTTCACTATGATTTATCCTATTGTGGTAGATCCAGTAAACAATATACTATATATACCTCAGCCCTTTTGTGCAGAGCCAGTGATACCACCTTTTTTAGGTGTATTTCTCTTTGAGATTACAATTTTTATATTCTTTATGTATCTATATTCTATGGAATGAATAAAAATTATGTACGCTTTATAAGTGACTCCGTTTTTCTTTTTGGTGCTTGCTATTCATGTTTGGAGTTCACATACATGTAGCCATTACTAGTACCTGGGTTATGTGAAAGTGCCTTGTCACTATTCTATATTTGTGTACTAAACAATTTGTTTTCCAGGTCATATTTGTCAGTTTTTGTGTACAATTGCACTGGGGGGGGGGGGGGGGGTTGGGGGCGGGGGCGGGGGGCGTGACGTCTCACGGGGCGGAGCCTTGACGTCACAACGCTCCGGCCCCGTGATTGGCAGTAATCAGGCCCAGAGCTAACACGCTCCGAGGACTGATTTTAGCGGGGTGCAGCGTGCAAGATCACAGGGGTCCCCAGCGGCGGGACCCCCGCAATCGGGGATAAGATGTCTAAGCACCGGAGTACCCCTTTTAAAATGCTCTGCAGGTGCACAACAGGGCTCAGAAGTGAGAGCGCACTATGTACATTTGAGGCCTAAATTGGTGAATTTTACAGGGGTGGTTGATTTTACAGCGGTTCTGACATAAACTCAAAAAAATAAATACCATCATGTGATCCCATTTTGGAAACTACACCCCTCACGGAATGTAACAAGGGGCCGTAACACCCCACAGGTGTTTGACAATTTTCGTTAACCCCTTAAGGACTCAGGGTTTTTCCGTTTTTGCACTTTCGTTTTTTCCTCCTTACCTTTAAAAAATCATAACCCTTTCAATTTTCCACCTAAAAATCCATATTATGGCTTATTTTTTGTGTCGCCAATTCTACTTTGCAGTGACATTAGTCATTTTACCCAAAAATGCACGGCGAAACGGAAAAAAAAATCATTCTGCGACAAAATCGAAAAAAAAACGCCATTTTGTAACTTTTGGGGGCTTCCGTTTCTACGCAGTGCATATTTCGGTAAAAATTACACCTTATCATTATTCTGTAGGTCCATACGGTTAAAATGATACCCTACTTATATAGGTTTGATTTTGTCGCACTTCTGGAAAAAATCATAACTACATGCAGGAAAATTTATACGTTTAAAAATGTCATCTTCTGACCCCTATAACTTTTTTATTTTTCCACATACGGGGCGGTATGAGGACTCATTTTTTGCGCCCTGATCTGAAGTTTTTATTGGTATGATTTTTGTCTTGATCTGACTTTTTGTTCATTTTTTAATGTTATAAAAAGTTACCAAAATACGCTTTTTTGGACTTTGGAATTTTTTTGCGCGTACGCCATTGACTGTACGGCTTAATTAATGATATATTTTTATAGTTCGGACATTTACGCACGCGGCGATACCACATATGTTTATTTATTTATTTTTTTTACACTGTTTTATTTTTCTTATGGGAAAAGGGGGGTGATTCAAACTTTTATTAGGGAAGGGGTTAAATGTCCTTTATTAACACTTTTTTTTAACTTTTTTTTTGCAGTGTTATAGGTCCCATAGGGACCTATAACACTGCACACACTGATCTCTCATCCTGATCACAGGCGTGTATTAACACGCCTGTGATCAGCATTATCGACGCTTGACTGCTCCTGCCTGGATCTCAGGCACGGAGCAGTCATTCGTCGATCGGACACCGAGGAGGCAGGTAAGAGCCCTCCCGGTGTCCGATCAGCTGTTCAGGACGCCGCGATTTCACCGCGGCGGTCCCGAACAGCCCGACTGAGCAGCCGGGATACTTTCAGTTTCACTTTAGAAGCGGCGGTCAGCTTTGAATGCGCCGGGACCCACGCCATATGATGCGGGATCGCGGCGCGATCCCGCTTCATATCGCGGGAGCCGGCGCAGGACGTAAATATACGTCCTGCGTCGTTAAGGGGTTAAAGTTGGATGGGAAAATGAAGAAAAAATTTTTTTTCACTAAAATGCTGGTGTTCACAAGGGAAAATAGGGAAAAAAAGCCTAACGCCATTTCTTCTGAGTATATAAATACCCCATATGTGGATGTAAAGTGCTCTGCTGGCGAACTACAATGCTCAAAAGAGAAGGAGCTCCATTGGGCTTTTGGAGAGAAATTTTGTCCGGAATTGAAGGCCACGTGTGTTTACAAAACCCCCATGGTGCCAGAACAATGTGACATGTGACCCCATTTTGGAAACTACACCCCTCACGGAATGTAATAAGGGGTGCAGTGAGCATTTACGAACCGCATATGTCTAACAGATTTTTGGAACAGTGGTCCGTGAAAATAAAAAATGTAATTTTTCATTTGCACAGCCTACTGTTCCAAAGATCTGTCAAAAGCCAATGCTCACTGCTCCCCTTATTAAATTCTGTGAGGGGTGTAGTTTCCAAAATGGGGTCACATGTGGGGGTGTCCACTGTTTTGGCACGATGGGGGCTTTGTAAATGCACATAGCTCCCAACTTCCATTCCAAACAAATTCTCTATCCAAAAGTTCAATGGTGCTCCTTCTCTTCTGAGCATTGTAGTTTGCCTGCAGAGCACTTTACACCCACACATATGGGGTATTTCTATACTCAGAAGAGATGGGGTTACCAATTTTGGGGGGGGGCAATTTTTCCTATTACCCCTTGTAAAAATCAAAAATTTGGGGAAAAAACTGCATTTTAGTGAAAAATAAATAAAAGAAATTTCCATCTACACATCCGACTTTAATGAAAAGTCGTCAAACACCTGTGAGGTGTTAAGGCTAACTATACCCCTTGTTACATTCCTTTAGGGGTTTGGTTTCCAAAATAGTATGCCATGTGTTTTTTTTTTTGCTATTCTGGCACCATGGGGCTTCCTAATTGCGACATTCCCCCAAAAAACATGCCCCCCCCAATTTCACCAAAATTTGCTTTTCAAAAGCCAAATGTGACTCCTTCTCTTCTTAGCATTGTAGTGCACCAGCAGAGCACATGATGTCCACACATGGGGTATTTCCATACTCAAGAGAAATTGGGTTAAAAATTTTGAGGGACATTTTCCCCAAATTTTACATTTTTACAAGGGGTAACAGGAGAAAATGCCCCCCCAAAAAATTGTAACCCAATTTCTCTCGAGTATGGAAATACCCCATGTGTGGACATCATGTGCTCTGCTGTTGCACAACAATGCTCAGAAGGGAAGGAGTCACATTTAGCTTTTGGAAAGCAAATTTTGCTGAAATGGTTTTTCGGGGGCATGTCACATTTAGGAAGCCTATGGGGCCAGAACAGCAAAAAAACCCACATGGCATACTATTTTGGAAACCAAACCCCTCAAGGAATGTAACTAGGGTTATAGTGAGCCTTAACACCTCACAGGTGTTTGACGACTTAAACGGGTTATCCAGGAAAAAAAAGTAATTTACAAATCCGTTTCTGGAGCCAGTTGATATATAAATTTTTTATATATCAACTGGCTCCAGAAACGGATTTGTAAATTACTTCTATTAAAAAATCTTAATCCTTTCAGTACTTATGAGCTTCTGAAGTTAAGGTTGTTCTTTTCTATCTAAGTCCTCTCTGATGACACCTGTCTCGGGAAACGCCCAGTTTAGAAGCAAATCCCCATAGCAAACCTCTTCTAAACTGGGCGTTTCCCGAGACAGGTGTCATCAGAGAGCACTTAGACAGAAAAGAACAACCTTAACTCCAGATACTCATAAGTACTGAAAGGATTAAGATTTTTTAATAGAAGTAATTTACAAATCCGTTTAACTTTCTGGAGCCAGTTGATATATATAAAAAAGTTTTTTCCTGGAATACCCCTTTTAAAGGACAACTGCAGCGGTATGACACTTATCCCCTATCCACAGGATAGGGGATAAGTGTTTGATTGCGGGGGTCCGACCGCTGGGACCCCCTGCGATCTCCCTAACGGGGCACCGCCATTAGCGCTCATTAGCGCCCCCTGCACGGGACAGCCGCGGCCCCGTACAGGAGATCACAGGGGGTCCCAGTGGTCGGATCCCCCGCGATCAAACACTTATCCCCTATCCTGTGGATAGGGGATAAGTGTTAATCACGCTACAGATGTCCTTTAAGTCAGATGTGTAGATGGAAATTTCTTTTTTTTTCACTAAAATGCAGGTTTTTCCCCAAATTTAACATTTTTACAACGGGTAAAACCAGCATTTTATTGATTTTTTTTATTTTTATTTTCATTTACACATATGACTTGAAAGAAATGTCATCAAAAACTGGTGGGGTGTCAAGGCTCACTGTACCCCTTTTTACATTCCTTGAGGGTGTAGTTTCCAAAGTAGTATGCCATGTGTTTTTTTTTTTTTTTTGCTGTTCTGGCACCACAGGAGCTTCCTGAATGTGACATGCCCCCCCAAAACCATTTCAGCAAAATTCACTCAATAAATCCCATTGTCGCTCCTTCCCTTCTGAGCCCCCTACTGCACCCACAGAACACTTTACATCCACATATGAGGTACTTCCTTACTCGAGAGAAATTGGGTTACAAATTTTGGGGGGATTTCTCCCTTTTACCCCTTGTAAAAATTCAAATGGCTCTACAAGAACATGCTAGTGTAAAAAAATGAAGATTTTGAATTTTCTCCTTCACTTTGCTGCTATTCCTGTGAAACACCTAAAGGGTTAACAAACTTTCTGAATGTCATTTTGAATGCTTTGAGGGTGCAGTTTTTATAATGGGGTCATTTATGGGATATTTCTCACAGAAAAGCCCCTGAAACCAATTCAAACTTAACTGGTCCCCGAAAAATTCAGATTTTGATTTTTTTGTGAATGTTATGAAAATTGCTGCTGTACTTTGAAGCCCCCTAATGTCTTCAAAAAGTAAAAACCTTTCAACTTTATGATGCCAACATAAAGTAGACATATTGTATTTGTGAATCAATATATAATTTATTTGTAATGTCCATTTTCCTTACAAGCAGAAAGTTTCTAAGTTAGAAAAATGCTAAATTTTGGGATTTTTCACCAAGAAATGTAAGTAACGACAAAAATTTACCAGTATGTTAAAGTAGAATATGTCACGAAAAAATCTCGGAATCAGAATAATAGTTAAATGCATCTCAGAGTTATTAATGCATAAAGTGAGAGTGGTCAGAATTGCAAAAAAGGGCTCAGTCCTTAAAGGAGAACTCTAGACCATAAAAATTGCCCCCCATAATGCCGGCAGTAAAAAAAAAAATAAAGATGTACATACCTTCCTCCGCTCCCCCGGGGCCTCCGGTAACCGGCTCCGGTGGTTGCCGGTGGTCGGCTGAATCAGCCAATCACCAGCCGCAGCGCAGTCCGACTCGGCCAGCGATAGGCTGAGCGGCAGTGTGATGTTTTCGGCCCCGGCCGCAGGTGCCGATGTAGTGAAGAATTTTATGCCCTGAAGCGTTTTCACACTGCTGCTCAGCCTATCGCCGGCCGAGTCGGACTGCGCTGCGGCTGGTTATTGGCTGATTCATCCGACCACCGGCAACCAGGAAGAGGATTGCGGCGGAGACTGGAGCTGATTACCGGAGGCGCGGAGGAAGGTATGTACATCTTTATTTTTTTTTTACTGCCAGGACTATGGGGGACAATTTTTATGGTCTGGAGTTCTCCTTTAAGGTGAAAATGGGCTGAGTCCCTAAGGGGTTAATCCTTATTTATGTTATGCAGAAATATGTTAACACAAAATTATGTTTATTCATTTAAAGCTAGGACAGGAGTTGTGCTTGCTTCAGAGACTCTGAAAAATGGCTGCTATAAGCTCTTGAGACTTTCTTACACTTTCTTTTTTTTTAAGCCCACATAGGGGACTGTTATATGCAGTTAGTCGATTATATGTACTGTTCAACCCTATGTAATAACGTATACTGATCATTACTATCGGCGCGTTATTTGTACAGTCTTTCTAGGTGGATAAGGGAACTCTGGCTGCTATTTATACACATTGGAGCCCCTCAATTATGTTGCGGGGTCCAGTGAGTTCCCTGGACCCGCCAGCAACTGTTATTTTTCCTATAGATATGATCGGCATTGATCTTGGCATCTAAAGGGTTAACGTTGGACATCAGCAAGATCACTGATGTCCACCATTAGCAGCTAGTCCCCGCTGATTGCAGGAGCTGTTTTTTGCTTCATAGACAGTAAACATGCAGTGACTTATATGTATGTCGCTGAGCAGTAGGGCTGCACAATTTGGGGAGAATGTGTGATTGCGATTATGGAGGTAAATATTGCAATTTCAATATGCGTTTGCGATATAATAAACAAATGATGAAAATCCCTCCTATTTTATGTCCAATCCCCCATTTCATATAGCCAAGCCCCCCTATATTTCATGTTTATTGACTGAACATAAAATAGAAGACATTGGATAAGAAATGGGAAGAAAAGAACCTAATTCCTCCTCCGCATTTTATGTGCCTGGTATAGTGTAGTCTGCGTACTCTCTGCCGCTGTTACGTTGCTCTATGGTGCAGCGCAGCCATAACATATTGTTTTATGCGCCACTAATTGTACTTTGTAATGATATCACTCATTTTACCACAGAATCTCTGACCCCCTATAACTTTTCTTTTTTTCTTTTTCTGTGTACAGGGATGTATGAGTGCTTATTTTTTGAATCGTGATCTGTAGTTTTTATCAGGGCTGTGGAGTCGGTAGATAAATGTTCCGACTCCGGAGTTTTTTGTACTTCCGACTCCCCGACTCCGACTCCTCTGTATTAATATGCGCATGTCTTTTATACATTCCTTGAAGTAAAGAAAGGCAACATACATACATTACCACAGGTCTACTGGCTGGGAAGCCAACAGTCTACTGTATTGAACAGTTTGTGTGCTGATCTGCTGCTGAAGATAGGGCAGTGGGAGGATCCAGGAAGGGACATTTATTATAAAACATGATTTCCCTAGTAGAATCCCATAGTCATGTTTAAAGTTTAAAGGGGTACTCCGCCCCTAGACATCTTATCCCCTATAAAAAGGATAGGGGAGAAGATGTCAGATCGCTGGGGTCCCGCTGCTGGGGACCCCCAGGATCGCCGCTGCGGCACCGCGCTTTCAGTACTACACAGATTGGGTTTGCTCTGTGCGTAATGACGGGCGATACAGGGGACGGAGCAGTGTGACGTCATGGATCCGCCCCTCGTGACATCACGACCCGCCCCCTTAATGCACGTCTATGGCAGGGGGCGTGATGACCGCCACGCCCCCTCCCATAGACTTGTATCGAGGGGGCGGGACGTGACATCATGAGGGGCGGAGCCGTGACATAACGATGCTCCGGCCACTGTATCGCGCGTCATTACGCACAGAGCGAACTCGCTCTGTGCAGTAATGATAGTGCGGTGCCGCAGCGGCGATCCTGGGGGTCTCCAGCAGCTGGACCCTGGGGATAAGATGTCTAGGGTCGGAGTACCCCTTTAAGCTAACAATCGAGTTTACAAGTTTTTATAGCCTTAGCTGAATGGCAGCATTTTTTCCAATGGTTTACAGCTTCAGTCTTGAACTATTGACTCTCCATTCCCTTCACTTATACAAGTGTCTCTAGTCCTGCAAAAAACATATTTACTTAATCCCTTATCAGTGAGAACTAAAACAAGAAGGAAGAGCGCTCCATAGCGTAAAACCGCCACTCCAGGGTCCAATTAGTAATAGTAAAAAACCCTTACCGACGGCGGTTGTGTGAACTCACACACAACAATGGTTTGCGTGAATGAGAGAACAAGTCTGGTCTGCAGCCTCCCCAACCTAGCCAATATTCAACAGGTGAGGACTTCCAAGGGGCGGTGAGGGATGTCGGCGCTGATCAGGAACGGACACGTCCGTTGAGTAAAAGACTATTTGTCATCGCCGATATCCCTCACCACCCCTTGGAATTCCTTATCAGTGAGAGGCTAGGTTACCCATGGGTTCCCTGTAACAGCAGAACACAACACTATGGAAAGTATAAATATTGCCGCTCCTAATTGTGCGTTGTGTGCCATATAGTAAAGCACATGAAAAGCATGCTTCTTCACGGTCACTTAACGTGTTCGTTTTGCGGTTACGTGAGGCACTGCATGCATTGATCTTTATTCTTACAGTAGAGAAGTCATTAATTATAACTTGGGACATTTAAACTTGCTTATTTTTTATTTTTTTTATTCCAATCTAAATTTAGTCGGAGTCGGTGCATTGTTTGCCGACTCCCGACTCCAGGTACTCAAAATTTTGTCCGACTCCGACTCCACAGCCCTTGTTTTTATCGGTTCCTTTTTGTTTTGATTGGACTTTTTGATTACTTTTTATACATTTTTTTCTGGTATATGGAGTGACCAAAAATCTGCAATCCTGGTATTTAGTAATTTTTTTTTTACGTTCACTCCATTGACCGCACAGTTTCATTTATGTTACATTTTAATAGTTCAGACATTTATGCATGCAGTGATTCCAAATACGTGTATGTTTATTTTTGTTAACAATATTTTATATAAAAATGGGGTAAAAGAGGGGTGATTTAACCTTTTATTAGGGGAGGGGCTTATTAAAATTTTTTAAATTTTCTTAAAAAAAAAAAAAAAAAATTTTTTGTCCCTATAGGACAGGGTTTTCCACACAGTGTGTCTCCAGTTGTTGCAATACTACAACTTCCAGCATGCCCAGACAGCCAAAGACTGTCCAGGCCTGCTGGGAGTTGTAGTTTTGCAACAGCTGGAGGCACCCTGTTAGGAAAAAATCTGCCATGAGGACTATTTCTTGCAATCTTGTGATTGCAGACTCTGATCAATGCTGTGCCATAGGCAGAGCATTGATCAGTGTTATCAGCACTCCATTACTACAGGCTGCTGATGCTTCCTGCACGTTTGGAGCGCCGATCGGACAGGACGGATGAAGGTAGGGAACCTCCGCCCGTCCTCTCAGCTGATCGAGACCCGGCAGCATTTTGCCGCTGGGGTCCAGATCAACTCCACTGAGCTACCGGCAGTTACATTGGCATTATAGTAGTGATCGACCGATATCGATTTTTTTTAGGGACGATACCGGTAATCTGTGACCTTTCAGGCCGATATCGGTATAAATTATCGGCTATAACCCCCCCCCCACCAAACGGCCCGCAGAAGCCGCTGCAGATCAAAATCGCGAATAACGGCCGATAATATCGGCAAAACCGATAATTGGTCGATCCCTACATTTTAGACACCGCAATCAACTTTGATCGCGGTGTCTAAAGAGTTAATGCCGGACATCACTCGGATCGGTGATGTTCGGCTTTAGCCAGTATGAAGCGAGCTCAGCTCCTGAGCTTGCTTCATACACCCGCCGCAGGGCTGTGCCGTTTTATTAACTGCGGCCAGCCGTGGTGGGGTTAACCTCCTCCCAGCACAGGAGAGTCAGTCCCCCGCACACTGAAGGGCCGCTCTGAACTGGAACACGGAAGCTTACCACCGGAGCCAGGATTTGCTCCCTTGTTTAATTGTCGGCTCCCAGGCAGCGCAGCCCGGCCCCTCCATTGTGCGGTCCACTGTTTCTCCTTACAGTAGTGCTTAATAGCAACATTTTGTGAAGGGCTGCATCAACATATCGCAATCAGCAATTATCGCGATTCGATTGTGATGGTGATATATCGTGCAGCCCTACTGTGCAGCAAGGACCAGGCAGCACTGCCGTGCATGTATGTCGCATGTCCTCTATTGGTTAAACAGAATTTGTCTGCTCTATTTGCTTCTAAGAACTGCAGACACTGCGCTAAGTTTGTCTAGCTCCATCAGTTTCAGGAAAGGTACAGTTTACTTGTATATCTGGTTTCTGCTGCAAATACAGCAACCAAATACCCTCAAAGCCCCTAGACATCTTATCCCCTATACGGCCGTCATGCCCTCTCCCATAGACACCTATGAAGGGGGAGTGGTGTGACATCATGAGGTGGCGTGGCATGACCTCACGACCACTGCCGCCCATGCCAAGCTGCATGGAGATTGCGTGGGTCCCAGAGGCTTTGGATAAGATGTCTAGGGGTGGAGTACCCCTTTAAGTGAAGAGTTAGTGCAGTCTCAACCGGTAAGTGACACGAAGGAGAGAGCAGCTTGCTTTATAGTTTTGGAGGACTCTATCACCAGGACCTCTTTAATATGTAAAATGTAATATATATTCTTGTGGTTATTCAGATTAAGATTTCCATAGAAACACAACACATAAATATTGGTGTTCACCAGCATTCCACTGTTGTGTAGAGGCCTTGTTCCATCTTGTGCAAAATCATCCTCTCATCTAAAACCTTTCCATGCAACTCACATTTCCTGTTCTGAAAGACAAAACTATGACTGGTCACAATTCTTATCTGCGATAGCAGCCTCTTTACATCCTTTATTCCAAATTTATCTTTTTGTTTTCTAAAGAATGAGTTGTCAGTATGGGTGTTTTCTTACACTATTTTTAGTCTTCTTTTTTTATCATTTTTTTACTTAATTTTTACACATACAAAAAAAACAGCAAAATTCTATGCAATCACATTTGAAACACTGTGTAACACAACCTCCCACCACGCGTACATTAATCAATCAAAGGACGGGGGGTCCGGAGGCCAGGATGCATCACCCACCTTAAATAATCATGATCACCTTTTACTTATCTTTCAATATTTTACCCCTATCTCTTAACCCCTTAAGGACCACGGACGTATGCGTACATCCTGGCTCCCTGATACTTAAGGACCAAGGACGTACGCGTACATCCGTGGGAATATCCATCAGCAGGCACCCCGTTCAAATGCCCATGTCGGTGATCGCTGCAAATCGCCAGTGAATTCACACCGGCGATTTGCAGCGATTCCGGGTCTCCGGTGACGTGGAAAATAAGTGGGATCGAGGTTGTCCAAGACACCCACGATCCCCCTGAAGAGATAGGAGTGAGGTGGCAGTGGTGCCACCCCTCCTATCCCTGCTATTGGTCATTCACAAGCGACGACCAATACCAGATCGGGGGCGGGGGGGGGTTAACGTTCGGTTCCCCCGTTCTGTCCACCCACAGTAGGCCAGGCAGAGCGGGGAAGCCGATGAGGACCGGTGCCGAAGTCCACTTACCCATCGGCGGCGGCAGCGGGCTGTGATCGGCGGCAGAAGACCACGGCGATGCGGCTCCCTGGATCCTACGGAAACCAGTGAGTTGCTTAACAACATCTGGAGGGCTAAAGTTTGAAACCAATATACAGTGGTCTCTAAACTGTATCCCTCCAGATGTTGCAAAACTACATCTCCCAGCATGCCCAGACAGCTGTTTGCTGTTTGGGCGTGCTGGGATTTGCAGTTTTGTAACAGCTGGAGGGCTACAGTTTGGAGATCACTGTGCCTTGGTCTGTAAACTGTGGCCCTCTAGATCTTGCAAAACTGCAAATCCCAGCATGCCCAAACAGCAAACAGCTGTCTCGGCATACTGGGAGTTGTAGTTGCGTACCTCCATCTGTTGAATAACTATATCTCCCAGCATGCTCTTCGGCGATCAGTACATGCTGGGAGTTGTAGTTTTGCAATAGCTGGAGGCACACTGGTTGGAAAATACTGAGTTAGGTAACATAACCTAACTGAAGGTTTTCCAACCTGTGTGCCTCCAGCTGTTGTAAAAGTACAACTCCCAGCATGCACGGTCTGTCAGTACATGCTGGGAGTTGTAGTTTTGAAACTGCTGGAGGTTTGTCCCCATGTGAATGCACAGGGTACATTCACACGGGCAGGTTTACAGTGAGTTTCCTGCTTCAAGTTTGAGCTGCTGCAAATTTTTCGCCGCAGCGCAAACTCCTAGCGGGAAACTCACCGTAAACCTCCGCCAGTGTGAATGTACCCTAAAAACACTACACTACACTAACGCATAATAAAGGGTAAAACACTACATATACACTCCTTACACTGCCCCCCCCCCCCCCAATAAAAATGAAAAACGTATTGTATGGCAGTGTTTCCAAAAAGGAGCCTCCAGCTGTTGCAAAACAACAACTCCCAGCATTTCCGGACAGCCACTGACTGTCCAGGCATGCTGGGAGTTTAGCAACAGCTGGAGCCACCCTCTTTGGGAATCACTGGCGTAGAATACCCCTATGTCCACCCCTATGCCCACCCCTTGGAGAGAATATTTGTTCGGAATTGAAGGCCATGTATGTTTACAAAGCCTCGATAGCAGAACAATGGACCCCCCCCCACATGTGACCCCATTTTGGAAACTACACCCCTCATGTAATGTAATAAGGGGTACAGTGAGCATTTACACCCCACAGGTGTTTGACAGTTTTTTGTAACAGTGGTCCGTGAAAATTTAAAATTTAATTTTTCATTTGCTCAACCCAATGTTCCAAAGATCTGTCAAACGCCAGTGGGGTGTAAATACTCTCTGCACCCCTTATTAAATTCTGTGAAGGGTGTAGTTTCCAAAATGGGGTCACATGTGTGTGGGGGGGGGGGGGGGGGTCCACTGTTCTGGCACCACGGGGGCTTTGTAAACGCACATGGCCCCTGACTTCCTTTCCAAACAAATTCTCTTTCCATATGCGCAATGGCGCTCCTCCTCTTCTGAGCATTGTAGTGTGCCTGCAGAGCACTTGACGTCCACACAATGGGGTATTTCCATGCTCAGAAAAAAAGGGTTACAAATTTTGGGGGTCATTTTCTCCTATTACCCCTTGTAAAAAAATATTTTTTTTTTCATTTACACATCCAACTTTAACAAAAAGTTGTTAAACACCTGTGGGGTGTTAATGTGCTCTGGACCCCTTGTTATGTGCCTTGAGGGGTGTAGTTTCCAAAATGGCATGCCATGTAGGGAGTTTTCTGCTGTTCTGGCACCATAGGGGCTTCCTAAATGGGACATGCCCCCCCAAAACCATTTCAGCAAAATTCACTCTCCAAAATCCCATTGTTGCTCCTTCCCTTCTGAGCCCTCTACTGTGCCCGCGGAACACTTGACATACACATATGAGGTATTTCCTTACTCGAGAGAAATTGGGTTACACATTTTGGGGGATTTTTCTCCTATTACCCCTTGTAATAATTAAAAAACTGGGTCTACAAGAACATGCGAGTGTAAAAAATGAAGATTTTGAATTTTCTCATTCACTTTGCTGCTATTCCTGTGAAACACCTAATGGGTTAACACACTTTCTGAATGTCATTTTGAATACTTTGAGGGGTGCAGTTTTTATAATGGGTTCATTTGTGGGGTATTTCTATTATGAAGGCCCTTCAAATCAACTTCAAAACTGAACTGGTCCCTGAAAAATTCCGATTTAGAAAATTTTTTTAAATATTGGAAAATTTCCGATTATCTTTGAAGCCCTTTGATTTCTTCCAAAAGTAAATACATGTCAACTTTATGATGCAAACATAAATAAGGCATATTGTATATGTGAATCAATATAAAAACATTTTGGAATGTCTATTTTCCTTACAAGCAGTGAGTTTCAAAGTTAGCAAAATTTTAAGAAATTCAAGAAATGATGCAAGTATCAACAAAAATTTACTACTAACATAAAGTAGAATATGTCATGAAAAAATATTCTCAGAATCAGAATGAAAAGTAAAAGCATCCCAGAGTTATTAATGCTTAAAGTGACAGTGGTCAGATGTGCAAAAAACGCTCTGGTCCTACAGTGAAAATTGGCTTGGTCCTTAAGGGGTTAAAAAAAAAATTACCCCTTCCAATTTATAGTTCCTTATGTCCTGTCCTCTGAACCCCCCACCCCTTTACATCTCACGTCTATCAATATCCTAATCTGAATTTTTTTTCCCTCTCTCTATCCCTCACTCACCCCCCCCCCCCACCTTCCCCGAGGCAGCCCACTACCCTCCTCATATTATTGTGCCATTCGATACAGTTCGGACTCCTAGGGGATATCTATGTTTTTTAACAATCATCAATCGAGCATAAAACAGCATTCTTAAACACCTCTTTTTTTTTCTCCTACTGGCTGTTATACTTGAGTCATCCCCCAAGATTGCCACCACAGGACAAAAGTTCATACCTAAATTTTACTATATACTTCTCTCCAGTAACTAACAATCTCTGGATAGTTCAAAAAATATGTAACTGGTCTGTCTTCTCCAAATTACATGTATTACAATTACTTTCTCTTCTTATCCCTATCCTTTCCAAAAAACAAGGTGTGTAATAGTCTATACACAATATTAAATTGAGTTATCCTGTAGTTTAAATTTAGGGATACCATATTAATATTTTTACGTACATTGTCCCACTTTATTTCCCTTGTTGGTTCAATTTCTACATGCCACTGTTTAAAACTTATTGTCTAATTTATTTTTAATTAACCTAACCAAAGTTTTGTATACATATGAAATGTGTCTTTTTTGAATTTTCCCTCTCAATTATTTTAACCACTATCTCAGGTTATGATGAATATATGGCCCCTCCTCTGCTTATAAATTCCAAGGAAAACTCCCCTAATACTATTATAATCCAACCACCCTCCCTCCTTTATTTAAAATTTTTCTTTTTATACTGTCCAGCTCTTAAATTTGCCCTTCTCCCAAACATCCTTTATCCCCAAACCTCCCTTAACCCTAAATGAGTTTAAACTTCCCAGTTTCCATAAAAAAATTAATAAAAAAAAGTTATCAAAAAGTCCGATCAAAACACAAATGGTACCAATAAAAACTTCAGAACACGGCGCAAAATATGAGTACTCATACTGCCCCCATACACCGAAAAATAGAAAAGTTATAGGGGTCAGAAGAGGACATTTTTAAACGTATAAATTTTCCTGCATGTAGTTATGATTTTTTCCAGAAGTACGACAAAATTAAACCTGTATAAGTAGGGTACCATTTTAACCGTATAGACCTACAGAATAATAAGGTGTCATTTTTATTGAAATATGCACTGCGTAGAAACGGAAGCCCCCAAAAGTTACAAAATGGCGTGTTTTCTTCAATTTGTTGCACAATGATTTTTTTTCCGTTTTGCCGTGGATTTTTGGGTAAAATGACTGTCACTGCAAAGTAGAATTGGTGACGCAAAAAATAAGCCATAATATGGATTTTTAGGTGGAAATTTGAAAGGGTTATGATTTTTAAAAGGTGAGGAGGAAAAGACGAAAATGCAAAAAATTAAAAACCTTCGTCCTTAAGGGGTTAAAGATTGAGATAATTCTTTTAAACAATTTTTTCTCACACCAAACAGGTGCCGATCCAAACAAATACAAAATTCTTGGTAACAGTACTGACTTAATGAATATTATCTTTTCCGCTTTGGATAAATTTAAGTCATTCAATATATTTGCTTTCTTTTCCATTTCCCTAATTAATTTTAATGTATTTATCTCATGGTAATTCTCTATCTTGCTTGACAGGTCTACTCCTAAATATAAAAATTTCTCTCCCTTATTTATTACCCTTAACCCATTTGTCTGCCCTATACTGTTCTCTTCCAATGACATAATTATAGATTTTGCCCAATTAATTCATATCCAGAAAATCTACCATAATTATTTATAATTTCCATCACTCTTGACAAAGGTTTACCAGGGTCCTCTAGAAATAACAAAATGTAATTTGCATACATTGTAATCTTGTCCCCTCTCTCCCCCGCTTCGATTCCCTCTACTAGAGCATCTTGCCTTATCTTGACCGCCAATGGTTCTATGACCATTGCAGAAAGCAGAGGGGAGAGGGGACAACCCTGTCTAGTGCCCCTAGAGAGCACAAATCCTTTCGAGCTCCTGTCATCCATAACTATCTTCTCCCTAGCTTCTAAGTACATTAGCTTAATCATTTTTATCAGATCTCCGCCTAATCCGTATTTACCTAATACACCCCAGAGAAAATCCCACTCCACCCTGTCAAACGCTTTTACAGCATCCAAAGACAGGATGGAGCGGGATCCCCCCCCCCCATCACTCAACTGAATGTTCATGAGCACCCTATGGATATTATGTTTTGTTGTTCTACCGGGTATGAACCCGCACTGGTCCTGATATTATCTTCTGTAGTCTATTAGCCAAGGCCTTTGCAACTATTTTAATATCTGTATTCAATAATGATTTTGGTCTATAAGACTCCATTTCCTTCTCTTTTTTTTATCTGCTTTTAGCAATAAGATTTTATTGGCTTCACTCATTGCTCTTGGTAATGCTCCAGTTCCCAAAGAACTATTTATAACTCTCACCAGCGCTGGTATAAGAATCTCCCCATAGCTACGATACATTTTGAAGGGAAACCCATCGCCTCAAGGCAAAGTGTTCCATTTAATTGTTTTTAGGGCATCATATAGCTCACTAACTTTTAATGGACCATTGACTGTCTCTTGTTCCTCCTCCGGAACTTTGGGCAGTTCAATTCCGTCCAAGTACTCTTTCAATTCTTCCTGATCAAAATCCGATTCTGATCTATATAAGGATTCAAAATAACTTTCAAATTCCCGAATAAAATCCTTGATGTTACTCATTTCTCCTTTCTTATTTTTAATAGCATGGACCCTTTTATTCCCTTGTTGATTATTAATTAAGGCCATTAATCTTTTATTAGGTTTCCGTTTCCATAAATCTTTGTTGCCCTTTAAAGTTGGTAAGTAGATTTCTAACTGTTCTTGATTTTGTTCCCAAATTTTTTTTTATTTTCATCTGTTAAAAATGTTTCCTCTGTTTATATTTTTACTGTTCCATCAAGTTTTCCTCTATTTTATTGAATTATCTTTTCTTTATTTCAATCGCATGCATTAACTCTCCCCTCAGAAAGGCTTTTTCTGTTTCCCACACAATTTGATCTGAGGAGTTGTCCCAATTCCTCTCAAAAAAGTCAATTAAGTGCTGTTTTATTACCTCAGTATCTAATAATTCAAATCAATATGCATTCATTTTATATAGTCCCACTACTTTCTTTCCCTGTATCAATTTTTATGTTTAGCGGGGAGTGGTCCAAGATGCATTGTGTACAATATTTGATTTGGCGGATCTTTACACTCCCCCGTACATTACTGAGACATAAATCTATACGGGACGTGGTCTTACTAGTTTTATTCTAACAAGAATTTGTTTTTTCCGGATTACAGGCTCTCCATATATCTATCAGGCCTATTTCATCACAAAATTTCTTCAGCGGGGGTTGTCCAAAACTCTTACTATCCCTTCCCATTCTGTCTACTTTTTCATTCATCACACAATTTTCATCCCCCTGAAAAAATATTGAACATTCCCTCTTCCCTTGCCAAAAATGTATTATGACTTTAAGTATATCGGGTGTATACGGCAGTGGTATATATACAAATGCTCAAGTGCATATTAAGTTCTCTAATTTCCTATAAGTGGCGGATAGAACAGATCAAGCAGATCATGTAAACGTGGAATGTCGGAATTGCTTTTTAAAAATTGGTGCAACACAAAACTTAAAAAGCGTTTCCATCCTGTACCGGGCTTTTCTTCAGGCATTAATCATTTTTAATTTTTTAAAAAAAATTATTATTGCCTGAATAGCCCGTTACGGGCTGGAAACACTTTAAGTTTTGCATTGCACCGATTTTTAATAAACAGCAATTTTAACAAGAATTCCAGTGGTCTGCGCTCCTTTCGACATTCCACGTATACATGATCTGCTTGATCTGTTCTATACGCCATTCATGCATTGGAATTCCCTGCTGAAAATTCCAGAGGAACCAGGACGTTGCGACCTACGGTATATACTACATGCGACTATAGGTGTAATGCTCTTAGCATAACACCCTGAGGTAACGGTCCATCCTGCTGGCCCAATTATTTATCTTTCTATCTGCTCCATTGTCCTCCTAAATTACCTGCACGAGGTGCGCACCTGCCTTTTTCTCTCCTGTGTATTTCATTTCCCATAAAGAATTGCAAATCTTCCTTTTGTGTCAATTAATTTATCATATAACTCCCATTTAACTTTGCTATGTATCATAACTGTGACTCCCTAGAACATGAAGTGAAAAATGAGTGGTAATAATGTGCAAAATATTTTTTTTAATACGTTGTGCCGTGTCTTTCGTCAAATGTGTTTCAATTGAACAAATTATGCCTGGTAGATGCTTTTTAATATCACCTGTAGCTATTCTTTTATATTTACAGTGGAGATCAAATGTTTGGGCACCCTAGGTAAAAATTTGTATTAATGTGCATAAAGAAGCCAAGGAAAGATGGAAAAATCTCCAAAAGGCATCAAATTACAGATTAGACATTCTTATATGTCAACAAAAGTTTGATTTTATTTCCATCATTTACACTTTCAAAATAACAAAAAAAAAAAAAATGGCGTCTTCAAAAGTTTGGGCACCCTGCAGAGTTAATATTTTGTACTGCCCCCTTTGGCAAAGATGACAGCTTGTAAATGCTTTTTGTAGCCAGCCAAGAGTCTTTCAATTCTTGTTTGAGGTATCTTTGCCCATTCTTCCTTACAAAAGTCTTCCAGTTCTTTGAGATTTCTGGGCTGTCTGTCACTCACTGCTCTTTTAACCCCTTAAGGACGCAGGACGTACTCAAACGGCCCCTTTTCTGAGTCCTTAAGGACTCAGGATGTTTGAGTACGTCCTGTCAAATCCCGACCCCCCCCCCCCCCCCCCCCCCCCCGCCACTAGCCGGAGGGGAGCCGGTGCCCGATGCCTGCGGAAATCGTTCAGCAGGCATCGCGGCATATCGCCCAGGTGGGTCATGATGACTCCCCATGTCGTCGATGGCCGCAGATCACTGGACAATTCAGCCCAGCAATCTGCGGTGGATTCCGGGTCAATCGGTCTCCAGTGACTCGGTGACCCGGAATTACAGGCTGTTCGGGGCAATCTCTGACGGCTCCAAACAGCCATAGCCAGCAGGGGCGAGGTGGCACTGGTGCCACTTCACGATCGCCCTGATTCGTCGGCCGGTTTACCGGCCGACCAATCAAGGCACCTGCTGCGGGTGTCACTCCCGCAACCCGCTCCGCCCCTCTTCCGGAGGACGTGATCGGGTGGAGGAAGAGGATCCCGGCAGCTGGGGACCCCGGTCCCCGACGTCAATGTTGGGATCGGGGCCCCAGGAGCAGCGGCGGCGGCAAGGGACCGACCTGCAGTGGTGGCGTGGATCAGCAGTTGGAGATGAGTGACAGCCTCCTGCTGTTGCTTAGCAACAGCTCCCAGCATGCAAAAAGGGCATGCTGGGAGCTCTAGTTATGCAACAGCAGGAGGCAGACCACCACAACTCCCAGCATTCCCTTATGGGCATGCTGGGACTTATAGTTTTGCAACAGCTGGAGGCACATTTTTTCTATGGAAAAGTGTACCTTCAGCTGTTGTATAACTACAACTCCCAGCTTACACAAACAGCTAAAGTGCATGCTGGGAGTTGTAGTGGTGCATCTGCTGGTTGCATAACTACAACTCCCAGCATGCCCGTTGGCTGTCGGTGACTGCTGAGAGTTGTAATTTTGCAACAACTGAAGGTACACTGGTTGTGAAACACTGAGTTAAGTCACCAACTCAGTGATACACAACCAGTGTGACTACAGCTGTTGCAAAACTAAAACTCTCAGCATGTACAGTCTGTCAGCGCATGCTGGGAGTTGTAGTTTTGCAACAGCTGGATGTTCCCCCCTCCCCAACGTGAACGTACAGGGTACAGTCACATGGGCGGAGGTTTACAGTAAGTATCCGGCTGCAAGTTTGAGCTGTGGCAAATTTTCTGCTGCAGCTCAAACTGCCAGTGAGAAATTACTGTGAACCCCTGCCCGTGCGACTGTACCCTAAAAACACTACACTAACACAAAATAAAATAAAAAGTAAAAAACACTACATATACACATACCCCTACACAGCCCCCCTCCCCAATAAAAATGAAAAATGTCTGGTACGCCACTGTTTCCAAAACGGAGCCTCCAGCTGTTGCAAAACAACTACTCCCAGTATTACCAGACAGCCATGGACTATCCAGGCATGCTGGGAGTTTTACAACAGCTGGAGGCACCCTGTTTGGGAATCACTGGCATAGAATACCCCTATGTCCACCCCTATGCAAGTCCCTAATTTAGGCCTCAAATGAAATGCGCATGGTGCTCTCTCACTTTGGAGCCCTGTCGTATTTCAAGGCAACAGTTTAGGGTCACGTATGGGGTATCGCCGTACTCTGGAGAAATCGTGTTACAAATTTTGGGGGGTATTTTCTGCTTTTACCCTTTTTAAAAATGTAAAATTTTTGGGAAAACAAGCATTTTAGGTAAAAAAAACAATTTTTTTTTTTTGCATATGCAAAAGTCGTGAAACACCTGTGGGGTATAAAGGTTCACTTAATCCCTTGTTACGTTCCCAGAGGGGTCTAGTTTCAAAAATAGTATGCCATGTGTTTTTTTTTTTTGCTGTTTTGGCACCATACGGGCTTCCTAAATGTGGCATGCCCCCAGAGCAAAATTTGCTTTCAAAAAGCCAAATGTGACTCCTTCTCTTCTGAGACCTGTAGTGCGCCAGCAGAGCACTTTTCACCCCCATATGGGATGTTTTCTGAATCGGGAGAAATTGGGCTTCAAATTTTGGGGGGTATTTTCTACTATTACCCTTTTTAAAAATGTAAAACTTTTGCGAAACCAAGCATTTTAGGAAAAAAAAATAATTTTTTTTTTACATATGCAAAAGTCGTGAATCACCTGTGGGGTATTAAGGTTCACTTTACCCCTTGTTATGTTTCCCGAGGGGTCTAGTTTCCAAAATGGTATGCCATGGGTTTTTTTTTTTTTTTGTTGTTCTGGCACCATAAGGGCTTCCTAAAGGTGACATGCCCCCCAAAAACCATTTGTCGCTCCTTCCCTTCTGAGCCCTCTACTGCGCCCGCCGAACACTTTACATGGACATATGAGGTATGTCCTTACTTGAGAAAAATTGGGTTTCAAATACAAGTAAAAATGTTCTCCTTTTTTCCCCTTGCAAATATTAAAAAATTGGGTCTACAAGAACATGCAAGTGTAAAAAATGAAGATTGTGAATTTTCTCCTTCACTTTGCTGCTATTCCTGTGAAACACCTAAAGGGTTAAAACGCTGACTGAATGTCATTTTGAATACTTTGGGGGGTGCAGTTTTTATAATGGGGTCATTTGTGGGGTATTTCTAATATGACAACCCTTCAAATCCACTTCAAAACTGAACTGGTCACTGCAAAATAGTGAGTTTGAAAATTTTGTGAAAAATGTGAAAATTGCTGCTGAACTTTGAAGCCCTCTGGTGTCTTCCAAAAGTAAAAACTTATACATTTTATGATGCAAAGATAAAGTAGACATATTGTATATGTGAACCCAAAAATTTTTTATTTTGAATATCCATTTTCCTTACAAGTAGAGAGCTTCAAAGTTAGAAAAATGCAAAATTTTTATTTTTTTCATAACATTTTGGGATTTTTCACCAAGAAAGGATGCAAGTTACCACAAAAATGTACCACTATGTTAAAGTAGAATATGTCACGAAAAAACAATCTCAGAATCAGAATGATAACCTAAAGCATTCCAGAGTTATAAATGTTTAAAATGACAGTGGTCAGAATTGCAAAAAATGGCTGAGTCCTTAAGGTGAAAAAGTCTTTAAGGGGTTAATGTCTTTCCATAGTTTTTCAATGATGTTGAGGTCAGGAGATTGTGAAGGCCATGGCAGAACCTTCAGTTTACGCCTCTTGATGTAGTCCTCCGTGGATTTCAAGGTGTGTTTAGGATCATTATCCATTTGTAGAAGCCATCCTCTCTTTAACTTCAGCTTTTTCACAGATGGCATCATGTTAGCATCCAAAATTTGCTGAAATTATATTGAATCCATTTTTCCTTCTACTCGTGAGATGTTCCCAGTGCCACTGGCTGCAATACAACCCCAAAGCATGATTGATCCACCCCCATGCTTAACAGTTGGACAGATGTTGTTTCATTAAATTCTATTCCTCTTCTCCAAACGTACCTTTGCTCATTCCGGCCAAAAAAGTTCAATTTTAACATCATTGGTCCACAGAACTTGTTTCCAAAATGCATCAGGATTGTCTATATGTTCATTTGCAAAGTTCAAATGCTGAATTTTGTGGTGAGGACGTAGAAAAGGTTTTCTTCTGATGACTCTTCCATGAAGACCATATTTGTACAAGAATCTCTTTATAGTGGAATAGTGTACCACAACTCCAGTGTCTGCCAGATCTTTCTGGAGGGATTGTGCAGTCAAACGTGGGTTCTGAATTGTTTTTCTCACAATCCTGTGAGCTGTTCTGTCTGATGTTTTTCTTGGTCTTCCAGATCTTGCTTTAACTTCCACTTTTCCTGATGACTGCCATTTCTTAATCACTTTCCGAAAAGAGGATAATGACATCTGAAAACGTTTTGCTATCTTCTTATAGCCTTCTCCAGCTTTGTGAGCGTCAACTATTTTCAGTTTCAGATTTCTAGACAATTGCTTAGAAGAACCCATGGTGCTGATTGTTGGGGCAAGGTCAGATGAGTCTGGGCATTTAAAACCTTTGAGATTGACATCACCTGGTCTTTCCAGATGATGATTGAGAACAATCCATGACACTGGCACGTCTCAGCTTTGCAAAGGGGGCAGTGCATGCTATAAACTCTGCAGGGTGCCCAAACTTTTGTAGACGCCATGTTTTTGTTTTCTGTTATTTTGAAAGTGTAAATGATGGAAATAAAATCTAACTTTTGTTGACATATTATAAGAATGTCTAATCTGTAATTTGATGCCTTTTGGAGATTTTTCCATCTTTCCTTGGCTTCTTTGTGCACATTAATACACATTTTTACCTGGGGTGCCCAAACTTTTGATCCCCAGTGTATTCCTTAATCCCCTAATGTTCCATACCAAAATGCTTGTACATATTCTATCCTATTACTTTAGTCATGGCCTGAGGAGGGGAGAAGAGCATCGAGAGAGAGAAAAAAAAAAACCCACAAACACATTATCATTTTTATTATTACTTGTACGCAGAACCTTCCCTCCTCCCCTTCATGACCTGTCCCAACACTAGAGAAGTCCCTTATCTCATCATGTACCCTCCATTTATGCCAATTCTATATTAAACCTTCCCCCCCCCCCCCTGTATCTACATTAACCATTCTTAACCCTGACTGTCCATCCAATTAACTACTTCTTCTGATTTCTGAAAAAATAAAGTTGTATCTCCATATACCACCTGAAGCCTACCCGGGAAAACAAGTGGAAATTTTACTCCATTAACCCCTTAAGGACGCAGCTCATTTTCACCTTTAGGACGCAGGCCTTTTTTGCAAATCTGACCACTGTCACTTTAAGCATTAATAACTCTGGGATGCTTTTACTTTTCATTCTGATTGCGAGATTGTTTTTCCGTGACATATTCTACTTTATGTTAGTGGTAAAATTTTGTCTATACGTGCATCATTTCATGGAGAAAAATTCCCAAATTTGATGAAAATTTTGCATTTTTTTACTTTGAAACTCTCTGTTTATAAGGAAAATGGCCATCCCAAATAAATGTTATATTGATTCACATGTACAATATGCCTACTTTATGATTGCATCATAAAGTTGACAGGTTTTTAATTTTGGAAGATATCAGAGGGCTTCAAAATTTAGAAGCAATTTTCCAATTTTTCACAAAATTTTCAAAATCTGAATTTTTCAGGGACAAGTCCAGTTTTGAAGTGAATTTGAGGGGCCTTCATATTAGAAATACCCCGCAAATGATCCCATTATAAAAACTGCACCCCTCAAAGTATTCAAAATGACATTCAGAAAGTGTGTTAACCCTTTAGGTGTTTCACATTAATAGCAGCAAAGTGAATGAGAAAATTCAAAATCTTCATTTTTTACACTCGCATGTTCTTGTAGACCCAGTTTTTGCATTTTTACAAGGGGTAAAAGGAGAAAAATCTTCCTAAAATGTGTAACTCAATTTCTCTCGAGTAAGGAAATACCTCATATGTGTATGTCAAGTGTTCGGTGGGCGCAGTAGAGGGCTCAGAAGGGAAGGAGCGACAATGGGATTTTGGAGAGTGAGTTTTTCTGAAATGGTTTTTGGGGGGCATGTCACATTTAGGAAGCCCCTATGGTGCCAGAACAGCAAGAAAACCCCCACATGGCATACTATTTTGGAAACTACACCCCTTAGGGAACGTAACAAGGGGTACAGTGAGCCTTAACACCCTTAAGGTGTTTGACGACTTTTCGTTAAAGTTCGACGTGTAAATGAAAAAAAATTTTTCACTAAAATGCTGGTATTCCCCAAAATGTTACATTTCTACAAGGGGCAATAGGAGGAAATGCCCCCCAAAATTTGTAAGCCCATTTCTTCTGAGTATGGAAATACATGTTGTATTTCCATACTCAGAAGAAATGGGCTTACAAATTTTACAAATTTTGTGTGGACGTCAAGTGCTCTGCTGGTGAACTACAATGCTCTGAAGAGAAGGAGCGCCATTGAGATTATGGAGAGAGAATTTGGTTGGAATAGAAGTCGGGGGCCTTGTGCATTTACAAAGCCCCTTGTGGTGCCAGAACAGTTAACCCCCCCCCACATGTGACCCCATTTTGGAAACTACACCCCTCACGGAATTTAATAAGGGGTGCAGTGAGTATTTACACCCCACTGGCATTTGACAGATCGTTGGAACAGTGGGCTGTGCAAATGAAAAATTACTTTTTTCATTTTCACAGACCACTGTTCCAAAAGTCGGTTAGACACCTGTGGGGGGGGGTAAATGCTCACTGCACCCCTTATTACATTTAGTGAGGGGTGTAGTTTCCAAAATGGGGTCACATGTGGGTATTTATTATTTTTGCGTTTATCTCAGAACCGCTGTAAAATCAGCCACCCCTGTGCAAATCACCAATTTAGGCCTCAAATGTACATAGTGTTCTCTCACTCCTGAGCCTTGTTGTGCGTCCGCAGAGCATTTTACGACCACATATGGTGTATTTCCGTACTGAGGAGAAATTGCATTACAAATTTTGGGGGTCTTTTTTGTCCCTTCTACCTCCATAACAAGTAAGGGCCAATACCAGCATGTTAGTGTAAAAAAAAAAAAATTTTTTACACTAACCGGCTGATGTAGACCCCAACTTTTGCTTTTCATAAGGATTAAAAGGAGAAAAAGCCCCCTAAAATTTGTAGTGCAATCTCTCCCGAGTACAGAGATACCCCATATGTGGCCCTAAACTGTTTCCTTGAAATACGACAGGGCTCCGAAGTGTGAGAGCGCCATGCGCATTTGAGGACTAAATTAGGGATTGCATAGGGGTGGACATAGGTGTATTCTACGCAAGTGATTCCCAAACAGGGTGCCTCCAGCTGTTGCTAAACTCCCAACATGCCTCGACAGTCACTGGCTGTCCGGAAATGCTCGGAATTGTTTTGCAACAGCTGGAGGCTCCGTTTCGGAAACACTGCCGTACAATGTTTTTTATTCGGGGGGGGGGGGACAGTGTAAGGGGGTGTATATGTAGTGTTTTACCCTTTATTTTGTGTCAGTGTAATGTTTTTAGGGTACCTTCACACTGGTGCAGGTTTACAGTGAGTTTACCGCTAGGAGTTTGCGCTGTGGCAGAAAATTTGCCACAGCCCAAACTTGAAGCAGGAAACTTACTGTAAACCTACCTGTGGGAATGTACCCTGTACGTTCATATGGGGGGAAAACCTCCAGCTGTTGCAAAACTACATCTCCCAGCATGTACTGACAGAACGTGCATGCTGGGAGTTGTACAGCTGGAGGCACACTGGTTGGAAAACCTTCAGTTAGGTTCTGTTACCTAACTTAGTATTTTCCAACCAGGGTGCCTCCAGCTGTTGCAAAACTACAACTCCCAGCATGTACTGATCACCAAAGTGCATGCTGGGAGATGTAGTTATGCAACAGTTCTAGGTGCACAACTACAACTCCCAGCATGGCGAGACAGCTGTTTGGGCATGCTGGGATTTGCACTTTTGCAACATCTGCAGGGCCATAGTTCAGAGACCACTGCAGGGTGATCTCCAAACTGTACCCCTCCAGGTGTTGCAAAACTGCAAATCACAGCATGGCCAGACAGCAAACTGCTGTGTGGGCATGCTGGAAGTTGTAGTTTTGCAAGACCTGAAGGACTACAGTTTATAGATCACTGCAAAGTCATCTCCAAACTGCAGCCCTCTAAATCTTGCAAAACTATAAATCCCAGCATGCCCAAACTGCTGTCTGGGCATGCTGGGAGTTGTAGTTTTGCAACATCGGGGGGGGGGCTACAGTTTAGAGAGCACTGTATGTGGTCTCCAAAGTTTGCCCCCCCCCCCCCCCCCCAGATGTCGCCGCCGCTGGTCACACTACAGTTCCCCCGTTCTGCCCGGAGTACTTTAACCCTCACCCCCGCCCCCGATCTGCTATTAATCGTCGCGTCTTGACGACCAATAGCAGGGATAGGAGGGGTGGCACCCCTGCCACCTAACTCCTATCCCTTCAGGGGGACCGGGGGTGTCTTGGACACCCCCGATCCCTCTGATTTTCCGGGTCACCAGACACCGACGATTTTCGGCGGATCCGGATCATACCGGTCGGAATTCCGGTCTCAGGACCCCCCTGGGCATATGCATGGAATGGCAAGAAAGTAGAATGAATGAACGGCACTCACCAGGGACAGTGTGACTTCATCTTTTATTGTATGATATCCATACAAACATGTCAGGCGGCGTGCAGCCGCTGCAGGGGAGGGATGCTGGGCGCCAGTGCGTGCTGATCGTTGATCGGTCACCGATCAGCACGCACTGGCACCCAGCATCCTTCACCTACAGCGGCTGCACACCGCCTGACATGTTTATATGGATATCGTACAAAAAAAGATGAAGTCACACTGTCCCTGGTGAGTGCCGTTCATTCATTCTACTTTCTTGCCGATTGATGAACTGTATACATTCCGTATTGAACTGAGCACCACCGCTAATTCACAGTGTGCATTTATCCTCTGCTCACTTGCATCCTATCCACATTGTGCATTTCACATTGAAAAACCGGCAGTGCCTACTCTACCTTTCCTTCTCCTGTATGGACATATGCACGGAATGCCTGCTGATAGATATCAGCAGTCATCCCGGTCCGGTCCCCAACCAGCTAGCGGCAGGGACCGGAATTCCCACGGGCGTATGCATACGCCCCACGTCCTTAAGAGGTTAAGGTGTAATCATTTTTTTATTTCTTTAAATGACAGCCTTTTTTTGTGGGTTTCAATTGAGTAGTCAGGGAATGCTATTATCTTGTTATTATTATACATAACATTACTCTTTTCTCTTAATGCCCGTATAATCCTCTCCCTATCCCTTTCATTCAATAGCTTTATCAACATCATTCTAGGTATACCACCCAGTGGGAGCGGCCGCATCAGGACCCTGTGTGCCCTCACAACCCCAAATGTGGAGGATATTTTCCCCTCTCCACACTCCTCAGTTATCCATTTTTGTATGAAGCCCACCTGGTCCTTCCCCTCCGGGAAGCCCACCAACCTCAGATTTCCTCTTCTAGATCTATCTTCCATGTCTATTATTTTCTGGATCAGAAATTTATTCTCATTTGGTTTATTTCTTTTTTCAGCATCTCCATTTCGTCCTGTAGATCTGACACCCTTTCCTCCATTTCTTTACATCTTTCCCTGAGTTTCCTCATGTCATCCCTTATTAATGTCACATCTGATCCTGTACTACCTATCTGGGTAGCTAAACCTTAAATGGAAGTATTACATTTCCCAATTGCTTCTAGCAGCACTTTAATCACTGTTGATCCTTCCTCATTTTCCTCCAACAACAAAAAACGTGGTCTAAAATGGCTGGAGGTGCTCACCCCCAATGCAGTTGTGCATTAATACTGGGGGAGCAGATCCTGCCCTTTTAGTCCGTTGCTAGGGGCGATCCCCAGCATAAAAATGCATACAATGGAGGATGCCTGCAGCGGACTACAAGTGCCACAATAGAATCCTACACCAGATAGACGGTGTGGATGTGTAACAATTAGAATAATACAATACAGAAATTTAGGTGCACTACTGTGGTAGATGTATACAATGACATTGGCTATCCCTCTACACTGATGTTAAAATTGAGACATTCGCCAGCATATCCTTATATGAAGGACACACCAGATCCCGCACACCAACGCCAAGGTTTCTCAAATGGCGCGGGACCTAACACTAATCCTACCTGTGCGTAATAAGCAAAAACCAGGGGCCAGTGGGCAAATACAGCAGCATTAGGCCGACATGCAGCCGGCTCCCAGTCCACTCCAGTGTGACTGAGCACACATACAATGGGAGGAGGGAGAGACAGGCTACAAGCACCACCCAAGTTGGCTGATATAGGTGCATGGCCTCACAGGTGCAACCTTAATGCTGCCTGGAAAATGTTCAAGGCGCATTAACATATGGAGTTTACACACCTCCATATATAAATTACACACCTCCATGTACATCTTCCTCTACTAGATTTTCCCGACCATTTTGCTTTCCATATTTGTTTCTCAATGCCAGATCTTAAGGACCAGCAGAGCTCTGTACACTAGGAGCAAACAGAGCTCTGTAAATTGAAGACAAGCATGCGCTGAGGACAGGCCGGGCTCTGCACCTCGAGGACCAGCAGATCCCTATGCACCTAAAGCAAGCAGAGCTCCAAACACTGAGAGCTAGCAGGGCTCCATATACTGAGGGCAAGCGGGGCTCCATGTGCCGAGAATAAGCAGGACTCTAGTTACGCTCCACCTCCCCCGGCCACCGTCACGTGGTTCCAGGTTCCCACGCTGGCTTCTGGCATGCTCCTCTTACCAGCCACTCTCTGCTCCACTGCAGCAGCGCACCGCTATGGTTCTCCCAGCACTGGGTCCACCTCGCCTGCAGCTTCCAGGGAACCCAGCAGTGCTCCCGGACACCTCTGGCCACATCCACAGCCTCAACTCTCCGCCCGTGCAGCTTGCAGGTATTAAGCCAGGGGGGTTCTCAGGTCGGGAAGGGAAGTCTCACTTCCGGGGCCCGGCTCTCACCGGGTCTCGTACCATGGCTTGGTGCGTTAGGCGGAAGGGAGGGGGCGGACCTTAGCTTCCTGCCGCCATGTTCCTCCTCCCTCGATTCACATTTTTAGTCTTCTATGAAGGTGCAGCCAGTATCTATATTATGAAATACTTCTCCAGACACCCCACAGTAACTATTGGATTAAAACATATTCAAAAATCTTCTTTATAATGCAATCTGGTCAATCAGATAGGAGAGAGCACAGAGGATTGCTAGCCCACCCTCACTTACTGGACTTTGTCCATGCCTGTGCTTCAACTTGGACAAAGCCATGATTTCTATAAAAAGGAAATAACATTTGCTTATAAAGTATATAAGAAAGGTTAATGTTTTGCCAAGATGTACAACATATAAAAAGTTTTTGAATCTGACAGTGACCATTTAAATGTGTGTGTGTGTGTGTATGTGTGTGTGTATATATATATATATATATATATATATATATATGAAAAAAATTCTTTTCTCTTTAATCGCTGTCCCTTTTGCAACCCATTGACTTGAAAGCTGTGTTCACACGTGCCATATTTTGCAGCGTATTCTGTTGAATATTTTCTGCTGATGGTTTTGCAACCCACCGACTTCACTGGGTATGAAAATCAGTAGCAGAAAATATGCAGCAAAATACGAACGTGTGGGACCTCCGCGCGCTACCCACAACAGATCTTCGCCAGCGAAATTTCTGCTGTTCCGCTGTTAAATTTCTGCTGTTCCGCTGTTGAAGTCAATAGGGTCTGCAGCGGCCTGCACAGAGGCCCCGCCCTGGGTTTTGAAAAGAAAGCTTCTTGTGTGAACGAGCCCTTAACCCCTTAAGGACACAGCCCATTTTCACCTCTAGGACGCAGCCCTTTTTTGCACATCTGACCACTGTCACTTTAAACATTAATAACTCTGGAATGCTTTTACTTATCAATCTGATTCCGAGATTGTTTTTTCGTGAAATATTCTACTTTAACATAGTGGTAAATTTTTGTGGTAACTTGCATCCTTTCTTGGTGAAAAATCCCCAAATTTGATGAAAAAATTGAAAATTTTGCATTTTTCTAACTTTGAAGCTCTCTGTTTGTAAGGAAAATGGATATTCCAAATATATATTTTTTTGGATTCACATATACAATATGTCTACTTTATATTTTCATCATAAAATTTATGAGTTTTTACTTTTGGAAGACACCAGAGGGATTCAAAGTTCACCAACAATTTTACAATTTTTCACAAAATTTTCAAACTCGCTATTTTTCATGGACCAGTTCAGGTTTGAAGTGGATTTGAAGGGTCTTCATATTAGAAATACCCCATAAAATACCCCATTATAAAAACTACACCACCAAAAGTATTCAAAATGACATTCAGTAAGCGTTTTAACCCTTTAGGTGTTTCACAGGAAAAGCAGCAAAGTGAAGGAGAAAATTCAAAATCTTCATTTTTTTACACTTGCATGTTCTTGTAGACCCAATTTTTGAATTTTTACAAGGGGTAAAAGGATAAAATTTATACTTGAATTTGTAGCCCAATTTCTCTTGAGTAAGCACATACCTCATATGTCTATGTAAATTGTTCGGCGGGCGCAGTAGAGGGCTCAGAAGCGAAGGAGCGACAAGGGGATTTTGGAGAGTACGTTTTTCTGAAATGGTTTTTTGGGGGCATGTTGCATTTAGGAAGGCCCTATGGTGCCAAAACAGCAAAAAAAACAAAACATGGCATACCATTTTGGAAACTAGACCCCTTGAGGAACGTAACAAGGAATTAAGTGAGCCTTAATACCCCACAGGTGTTTCATGACTTTTGCATATGTAAAAAAATAAATAAAAATTTTTCACTAAAATGTGTGTTTCCCCCCAAATTTCACATTTTTGCAAGGGTTAATAGCGGAAAATACCCCCCAAAATTTGTAACCCCATCTCTTCTGAGTATGGAGGTACCCCATAAGTTGACCTGAAGTGCATTACGGGCGAACTACAATGCTCAGAAGAGGAGTCATATTTGGCTTTTTGAGAGCAAATTTTGCTAGGGGGGAATGTCGCATTTAGGAAGCCCCTATGGTGCCAGGACAGCAAAAAAAAAAAAAACGACATGGCATACCATTTTGGAAACTAGACTCCTTGAGGAACGTAACAAGGGATAAAGTGAACCTTAATACCCACAGGTGTTTCACGACTTTTGCATATGTAAAAAAAAAAATTTTTTTTTTACCAAAAATGCTTGGTTTAGCAAAAATTTTACATTTTTAAAAAAGGTAATAGCAGAAAATACCCCCCAAAATTTGAAGCCCAATTACTCCCGATTCAGAAAACACCCAATATGGGGATGAAAAGTGCTCTGCTGGCGCACTACAGGTCTCAGAAGAGAAGGAGTCTAATTTGGCTTTTTGGAAGCAAATTTTGCTCTGGGGGCATGCCGCATTTAGGAAGCACCTATGGTGCCAGGACAGAAAAAAAAAACCACATGGCATACCATTTTGGAAACTAGACCCCTTGGGGAACGTAACAAGGGGTAAAGTGAAACTTAATACCCCACAGGTGTTTCACGACTTTTGCATATGTAAAAAAAAAAATTTTTTTACACTAAAATGCTTGTTTTCCCTCAAATTTTACATTTTTACAAGGGATAATAGCAGAAAATACCCCCCAAAATTTGTAACCCCATCTCTTCTGAGTATGGAAATACCCAATAAGTGGACGTGAAGTGCACTGGGGGCGAACTACAATGCTCAGAAGAGAAGGAGCATCATTGAGCTTTTGGAGAGAGAATTTGGCCATGTGCATTTCCAAAGCCCCCCCGTGGTGCCAGAACAGTGGACCCCCCACATGTGACCCCATTTTTAAAACTACACCCCTCACGGAAGGTAATACGGGGTGCAGGGAGAATTTACACCCCACTGGCATTTGACGGATCTTTGGAACAGTGGGCTGTGCAAATTAAAAATTTTAATTTTCATTTTCACAGACCCCTGTTTCAAAGATCTGTTAAACACCTGTGCGGTGTAAATGCTCACTGTACCCCTTGTTACATTCCGTGAGGGGTGTAGTTTCCAAAATGGGGTCACATGTGGGTATTTATTGTTTTGCACTTATGTCAGAACCGCTGTAAAATCAGCCACCCCTGTGCAAATCACCAATTTAGACCTCAAATTTACATGGTGCACTCTCCCTTCTGAGCCTTGTTGTGCGCCCCCAGAACACTTTGCGCCCACATATAGGGTATCTCCGTCCTCAGGAGAAATTGCGTTACAAATTTTGGAGGCTTTTTTTCTTTTACCGCTTGTGATATTTTAAAGTATGGGGCAACACCAGTATGTTAGTGTACAAAAATGTTTTTTTTTTTACACTAACATGCTGGTGTAGACCCCAACTTTACCTTTTTATAAGGGGTAAAAGGAGAAAAAGCCCCCCAAAATTTGTTAGGCAATTTCTCCCGAGTACGGAAATACCCCATATGTGGCCCTAAACTGTTGCCTTGAAATACGCCAGGGCTCCGAAGTGAGAGAGCGCCATGTGCATTTGAGGCCTAAATTAGGGATTTGCATAGGGGTGGACATAGGGGTATTCTACACCAGTGATTCTTAAACAGGGTGCCTCCAGCTGTTGCTAAACTCCCAGCATGCTTGGACAGTCAATGGCTGTCCGGAAATGCTGGGAGTTTTTGTTTTGCAACAGCTGGAGGCTCCGTTTTGGAAACACTGCTGTAGGATACGTTTTTCATTTTTATTGGGGGGGAAGGGGTGGTGGTGGTGGGGGGGCAGTGTACGTGTGTATATGTAGTGCTTTACTCTTTATTTTATGTTAGTGTAGTGTAGTGTTTTTAGGTTACATTCACACTGACGGCGGATTACACTGAGTCTCCCGCTAGGAGTTTGAGCTGCGGCTGCAGCTCAAACTTTAAGCAGGGAACTCACTGTAATCCGTCGCCAGTGTGAATGTAACCTGTACATTCACATGGGAGGGGGGGGGAACTACAACTCCCAGCATGCACTGACAGAACGTGCATGCTGGGAGTTGTAGTTTTGCAACAGCTGGAGGCACGCAAGTACAACTCCCAGCATGCCGAGACAGCCATTTGCTGTTCCTGAATGCTGGGAGTTGTAGTTTTGCAAGATTTAGAGGGGTTCAGGCTGGAGATCACTGACAGTGGTCTCTAAACTGTGGCCCTGCTGAACTACAAATCTCAGCATGCTAAGACAGCAAACTGCTGTCTGGGCATGCTGGGAGTTGTAGTTTTGTAATATCTGGAGGGCTACAGTTTAGAGACCACTGTCAGTGATCTCCAGCCTGAACCCCTCTAAATCTTGCAAAACTACAACTCCCAGCATGCCAACACAGCAAACAGCTGTCAAGGCATGGTGGGAGTTGTAGTTTTGCAACATCTGGAGGGCGACAGTTTAGAGACCACTCTCTAAACTGTCGCCCTGCAGATGTTGCTAGGCAACAGACTCCTGGACACGCGGTGTCATACTTACCTCCACCGCCGCCGTAATCACAGCCAACGCCGCCGGGTAAGTGACCGCCGCTGCCGCCGCCGCTATAACACGGTTCCCCCCGCTGTGCCCGGACACCGATGGGTGGGCATAGCGGGGGGAACCGAACTTTAACCCCCCCCGCCCCCAGTCTGCTATTGGTCGGCCGCTCCGCCGATCAATAGCAGGGATAGGAGGGGTGGCAACCCTGCCACCTCACTCCTATCTCTTCAAGGAGGATAGAGGGTGTCTTGGACACCCCCGATCCCCCTTATTTTATCGCGGCGCCGCGATTGATGGGCAGGGGGAGAGCGCTCCCCCTGCAAACACCGTAGATGCCGTGATCAGAACTGATCACGGCATCTATGGGGTTAATGCTGCCGGGCAGAGCAGGAGATCGCTTGGACATATGCATACGTCCATTTGCGCGAACGTGTAATTCGCCTGGACGTATGCATACGTCCAATAGCGGGAAGGGGTTAAGGTAGATTTTGCAGATTTTCCTTTAGACCCATTGAAGTCAATGGTAGAAAAATCTGCAGAAATTCAGCAGATAATTTGCCCATGTGAACGTAACTTAAAGGGGTATTCCAGGCAAAACCTTTTTTATATATATCAACTGGCTCCGGAAAGTTAAACAGATTTGTAAATTACTTCTATGATGATGATGTCACATTAGCTGTGCATGATGGGAGAATATCCCCATAGGAACTGCACAGCTCCCGGGACGTGAGTCATCAGAGAGCAGTTAGACAGAAAACAACAACTCAACTTCAGAAGCTAATAACTATTGGAAGGATTTTTTAATAGAAGTAATTTACAAATCTGTGTAACTTTTCGGAGCCAATTGATATATAAAAGAAAGTTTTGGCCTGGAATACCCCTTTAAGGGTGTATTCACATGTACAGGATCTGTTGCAGATTTTATGCTGTGTTCAATCATTTAGTTTACATTGAAATCTGCAGCTTTAAATTTTCAGCATAAAATCTGCAGCATAAAATATGCAACATATCCTGTATGTGTGAATACACACGAGGCAGGTTTTTTCATTTTTGCACTTTTTTTTTCCTCCTCACCTTCCAAAAATCTTAACACTTTAAATTTTTCACCTACAGACCCACATGAGGGCTTGTTTTTTGCGCCACCAATTTTACTTTGTAATACCATCAATCATTTCACCACAAAATCTACAGCAAAACTAGAAAAAAAATATTTGTGGGGCAAAGTTGGAAAAAACCCTACCATTTTGTTATTTTTTGGGGCTTCCGATTCTACGCAGTGCACTTTTCGGTAAAGATGACACCACCTCTATATTCTGTAGGTCCTTACGGGTTACAAGGATACCTCATTTTTATATAGGTTTTATTTTACTACCTTAATAAAATTATAACTACATGCACCAAAATTAGTATGTTTAAAATTGTCCTCTTCTGACCCCTATAACTTTTTCATTCAGTTGTGTGAGGGCTCATTTTTTTTTTGTACCATTTTTGTTTTGATGGGACTTTTTGATGGCATACAGTCATGGCTGTAAATGTTGGCACCCCTGAAATTTTTCAAGAGGATTAAGTATTTCTCACAGAAAAGGATTGCAGGAACACATGTTTTGCTGTAGTTTATTCCCTTTGTGTGTATTGGAACTAAACCAAAAGGAAGGAAAAAAGCAAATTGAACATAATATCACACCAAACTCTAAAAATGGGCTGGACAAAATTATTGGCACCCTTTCAAAATTGTGGAAAAATAAGATTCTTTCAAGCATGTGATGCTTCTTTAACCCCTTAAAGACCCAGACAATTTTTTGTGTAGGACCCGGACATTTTTAGCATTAATAACTCTGAGATGCTTTTACCTTTCATTCTGATTCCGAGATAGTTTTTTCGTGACATATTCTACTTTATGTTAGTGGTAAAATTTTGTCGATACTTGCATCATTTCTTGGTGAAAAATTCTAAAAATTGATGAAAGAATTGAAAATGTTTAATTTTTTTTTTAACTTTGAAGCTCTCTGCTTATAAGGAAAATGAATATTCCAAATTATGTATTGATTCACATATACAATATGTCTACATTATGTTGGCATCATAAAGTTGACATATTTTTACTTTTGGAAGACATCAGAGAGCTTCAAAGTTCAGCAGCAATTTTCACATTTTTCACAAAATTTTCCAAATCTAAATTTTTCAGGCACCAGTTCAGTTTTGAAGTGGATTCGAAGGGCCTTCATATTAGAAATACCCCATAAATTACCTCACTATAAAAACTGCACCCCTCAAAGTATTCAAAGTGACAATCAAAAGGTCTGTTCACCCTTTAGGTGTTTCACAGGAATAGCAGCAAATTGAAGGAGAAAATTCAAAATCTTAATTTTTTACACTGGCATGTTCTTGTAGACCCAATTTTTTTATTTTTACAAAGGGTAAAAGTAGAGAAATCTTCCTAAAATTTGTAACCCAATTTCTCTCAAGTAAGGAAATACCTCATATGTGGATGTCAAGTGTTCAGCGGGTGCACTAGAGGGCTCAGAAGGGAAGGAGTGACAGTGGGATTTGGAGAGTGAGTTTTTCTGAAATGGTTTTTGGGGGGCATGTCACATTTAGGAAGCCCCTATGGTGCCAGAACAGCAAAAAATCCCCCACATGGCATACTATTTTGGAAACTACACCCCTCAAGGAACGTAACAAGGGGTACAGCGAGCCTTAACACCCCACAGGTGTTTGACGACTTAAATTTGGATGTGTAAATGATTTTTTTTTTCCACTAAAATGCTAGTTTTCCTCCAAATTTTAAAATTTTACAAGGGGTAAAAGGAGAAAATCCCCCCCCCCAAATTTGTAACCCCCATCTTTTCTGAGTATGGAAATACCCCATGTGTGGACGTCAAGTGCTCTGCTGGCACACTACAATGCTCAGAAGAGGAGGAGTCACATTTGGATTTTGGAAAGCAAATTTTGCTGAAATGTTTTTTGGGGGGCATGTCACATATAGGAAGCCCCTATGGTGCCAGAACAGCAAAAAAATAAAATAAAAAAAATAAAAAAACACATGGCATACTATTTTGGAAACTACACCCCTCAATGCACATAACAAGAGGTACAGTGATCCTTAATGTCTCACAGGTGTTTGACGACGTTTTGTTCAATTTGGAGGTGTAATCGAAAAAAAAAATGGCACTAAAATGCTGATTTTTCCCTAAAAAGTTATATTTTTACAAGGGGTAATAGGAGAAAATGACCCCCAAAATTTGTAACTCCATTTCTTCTAAGTATGGAAATACCCCATGTGTGGATGTCAAGTGCTCTGCTGGCGCACTACAAGGAGCGCCATTGAGCTTTTGGAAAGAAAATTTGTTTGGAATGGAAGTCAGGGGCCATGTGCATCTACAAAGTCCCCCATGCTGCCAGAGCTGCCACATGTGACCCCATTTTGGAATTTACACCCCTCGCAGAATTTAATAAGGGGTGCAGTGAGTATTTACACCCCACTGGCGTTTGGCAGATCTTTGGAACCGTGGGCTGTGCAAATAAAAAATTAAATTTTTCTTTTTCACGGACCACTGTTCCAAAAATCTGTCAGACACCTGTGGGGCGTAAATGCTCACTGTACCCCTTATTACATTTTGTAAGGGGTGTAGTTTCCAAAATGGGGTCACATGTGGGGTCCATTGTTCTGGCACTATGGGGGCTTTGTAAACACACGTGGCCTTCAATTCCAGACAAATTTTTTCTTCAAAAGCCCAATGGCGCTCCTTCTATTCCGAGTATTGTAGTGAAAGCACTTTACATCCACATATGGGGTAAATTCCCACAGGCGTACAGGTACGTCCTGGGTCCTTAAGTACCAGGGTGTCAGGACGTACCCATACGCCCTGGGTCCTTAACAGGTATAACTCACCTGGGGGCAAGTGACAGATGTGGGCAATAGAAAAATCACACCTGAAAGCAGATTAAAAGGAGAGAAGTTCACTTAGTCTTTGCATTGTGTGTCTGTGTGTGCCACACTAAGCATCAAAAACAGAAAGAGAAAAGGAGAACTGCCTGAGGACTTGAGAACCATAATTGTTGAAAAATATCAACAATCTCAATTTTACAATTCCATCTCCAGAGATCTAGATTTGCCTTTGTCCACAGTGCGCAACATTATCAAGAAGTTTGCAACCAATGGCACTGTAGCTAATCTCCCTGGGTGTGGATGGAAGAGAAAAATTGATGAAAGGTGTCAACGCAGGATAGTCTGGATGGTGGATAAACAGCCCCAAACAAGTTTCAAAGATATTCAAGCTGTCCAGCAGGTTCAGGGAGCATCAGTGTGAACGCGAACTATCCGTCAACATTTAAATGAAATTAAACGCTATGGCTGGAGACCCAGGAGGACCCCACTGCTGACACAGATACATAAAAAAGCAAGACTACATTTTGCCAAAATGAACTTGAGTAAGCCAAAATCCTTCTGGGAAAACATCTTGTGCACAGATGAGACCAGGATAGAGCTTTTTGGTAAAGCACATCATTCTACTGTTTACCAAAAATAGAATGAGGCCTACAAAGAAAAGAACACAGCACCTACAGTGAAATATGGAAGAGGTTCAATGATGTTTTGGGATTGTTTTGCTGCCTCTGGAACTGGGTGCCTTGAATGTGTGCAAGGCATCATGAAATCTGAGGATTACCAACAGATTTTGGGTCGCACTGTACAGCCCAGTGTCAGAAATCTGGGTTTGCATCTGAGATCTTGGGCCTTCCAGCAGAATACTGACCCCAAACATACGTCAGAAAGCACCCAGAAATGGAGGGCAACAAAGTGCTGGAGAGTTCTGATTTGGCCAGCAATGAGTCCAGAACCCATTGAACACATGTGGAGAAATCTTAAAATTGCTGTTGGGAAAAGGTGCCCTTCAAATAAGAGAAACCTGGAGCAGTTTGTCAAGGAAGAGTGGTCCAACATTCTGGCAGAGAGGTGTAAGGAACTTATTGATGGTTATAAGAAGCGACTTATTTCAGTAATTTTTTCCAAAGGGTGTGCAACCAAACATAAAGTTAACCCCTTAAGGACACAGGACGTAAATGTACGTCCTGGTGCGGTGGTACTTAGCGCACCAGGACGTACATTTACGTCCTAAGCATAACTGCGGGCATCGGAGCGATGCCCGTGTCATGCGCGGCTGATCCCGGCTGCTGATCGCAGCCAGGGACCCGCCGGCAATGGCCGACACCCGCGATCTCGCGGGCGTCCGCCATTAACCCCTCAGGTGCCGGGATCAATACAGATCCCGGCATCTGCGGCAGTGCGCGATTTGAATGAATGATCGGATCGCCCGCAGCGCTGCTGCGGGGATCCGATCATTCATAACGCCGCACGGAGGTCCCCTCTCCTTCCTCCGTGCGGCTCCCGGCGTCTCCTGCTCTGGTCTGTGATCGTGCAGACCAGAGCAGAAGATGACCGATAATACTGATCTGTTCTATGTCCTATACATAGAACAGATCAGTATTAGCAATCATGGTATTGCTATGAATAGTCCCCTATGGGGACTATTCAAGTGTAAAAAAAAAATGTAAAAAAATTTAAAAGTAAAAGTAAAAAAAAAGTGAAAAATCCCCTCCCCCCAATAAAAAAGTAAAACGTCATTTTTTTCCTATTTTACCCCCAAAAAGCGTAAAAAAAAATTTTTATAGACATATTTGGTATCGCCGCATGCGTAAATGTCCGAACTATTAAAATAAAATGTTAATGATCCCGTACGGTTAACGGCGTGAACGAAAAAAAATAAAAAAAAGTCCAAAATTCCTACTTTTTTAATACATTTTATTAAAAAAAAATTATAAAAAATGTATTAAGTTTTTTACATGCAAATGTGGTATCAAAAAAAAGTACAGATCATGGCGCAAAAAATGAGCCCCCATACCGCCGCTTATACGGAAAAATAAAAAAGTTATAGGTCATCAAAATAAAGGGATTATAAACGTACTAATTTGGTTAAAAAGTTTGTGATTTTTTTTAAGCACAACAATAATATAAAAGTATGTAATAATGGGTATCATTTTAATCGTATTGACCCTCAGAATAAAGAACACATGTCATTTTTACCATAAATTGTACGGCGTGAAAACGAAACCTTCCAAAATTACCAAAATTGCGTTTTTCTATTTAATTTCCCCACAAAAATAGTGTTTTTTGGTTGCGCCATACATTTTATGATATAATGAGTTATGTCATTACAAAGGACAACTGGTCGCGCAAAAAACAAGCCCTCATACTAGTCTGTGGATGAAAATATAAAAGAGTTATGATTTTTAGAAGGCGAGGAGGAAAAAATGAAAACGTAAAAATTAAATTGTCTGAGTCCTTAAGGCCAAAATGGGCTGAGTCCTTAAGGGGTTAAGGGTGCCAATAATTTTACCCAGCCCATTTTTGGAGTTTGATGTGACATTGTGTTCAGTTTGCTTTTTTTCCTCCCTTTTTTGGTTTAGTTCCAATACACACAAAGGGAATAAACATTTGTATAGCAAAACGTGTTACTGCAATCCTTTTCTGTGAGAATTACTTCATTTTCTTGAAAGATTTCAGGGGTGCCAACCTTTTCGGCCATGACTGTATGTTTATGTTTATTTTTGTTTACATAAAAGGGGAGTGATTCAAACTTTTATTCGAGAAGGGGTTTATTCACATTTAATAACCCCTTAAGGACGCAGGACGTAAATGTACGTCCTGGTGCGGTGGTACTTAACGCACCAGGACATACATTTACGTCCTGTGCATAACCGCGGGCATCGGAGCGATGCCCGTGTTATGCGCGGCTGATCCCAGCAGCTGATCGCCGCCAGGGACCCGCTGGTAATGGCCGACGCCCGCGATCTCGCGGGCGTCCGCCATTAACCCCTCAGGTGCCGGGATCAATACAGATTCCGACATCTGCGGCAGTACGCGATTTCAATGAATGATCAGATCGCCCACAGCACTGCTGCGGGGATCCGATCATTCAGAACGCCGCACGGAGGTCCCCTCACCTTCCGGCTCCCGGCGTCTCCTGCTCTGGTCCGAGATCGAGCAGATCAGAGCAGAAGATGACCGATAACACTGATCTGTTCTATGTCCTATACATAGAACAGATCAGTATTAGCAATCATGGTATTGCTATGAATAGTCCCCTATGGGGACTATTCAAGTGTAAAAAAAATTTTAAAAAATTTAAAAGTAAAAAAAAAAGTGAAAAATCCCCTCCCCAAATAAAAAAGTAAAACGTCATTTTTTTCCTATTTTACCCCCAAAAAGCGTAAAAAATTTATTTAATAGACATATTTGGTATTGCCGCGTGCATAAATGTCCGAACTATTAAAATAAAATGTTAATGATCCCGTACGGTGAATGGCGTGAACGTAAAAAAAAAAAGGTCCAAAATTGCTACTTCTTTAATACATTTTATTTTAAAAAAAATTATAAAAAATGTATTAAAAGTTTTTTATATGCAAATGTGGTATAAAAAAAAAGTACAGATCATGGCGCAAAAAATGAGCCCCCATACCGCCGCTTATACGGAAAAATAAAAAAGTTATAGGTCATCAAAATAAAGGGATTATAAACGTACTAATTTGGTTAAAAAGTTTGTGATTTTTTTTTAAGCACAACAATAATAGAAAAGTATGTAATAATGGGTAGGTATCATTTTAATCGTATTGACCCTCAGAATAAAGAACACGTCATTTTTACCGTAAATTGTACGGCGTGGAAACGAAACCTTCCAAAATTAGCAAAATTTATTTTTTCTTTTTTAATTTCCCCACAAAAATAGTGTTTTTTGGTTGCGCCATACATTTTATGATATAATGAGTTATGTCATTACAAAGGACAACTGGTCGCGCAAAAAACAAGCCCTCATACTAGTCTGTGGATGAAAATATAAAAGAGTTATGATTTTTAGAAGGCGAGGAGGAAAAAATGAAAATGTAAAAATTAAATTGTCTGAGTCCTTAAGGCCAAAATGAGTCCTAAAGGGGTACTCCGGTGGAAATCTTTCATTTATTTATTTATTTTTTAATCAACTTATGTCAGAAAGTTAAACAGATTTGTAGATTACTTCTATTAAAATGTTTTAATCCTTTCAGTACTTATTAGCGGCTGTATACTACAGAGGTTCACAGAAACTCACAGAAATGATTTTCTTTTTGAATTTCCTTTCTGTCACGACCATAGTGCTCTCTGCTGACACCTCTGTCAATGTCAGGAACTACACAGAGCAGGAGAAAGTCCCCATAGCAAACATATGCCTCTCTGAACAGTTCCTAAAATGGATAGAGGTGTCAGCAGAGAGTACTGTGGTCATGACAGGAAACAAATCCCAAAAGAAAAGAATTTCCTCTGTAGTATACGGCTGATAATTCATTGGGGGGGGGGGGGGGGGCGTGTGGTTTTTGGAGAAGCAGAGCAGAGCCCACGGGTCACATGTGATTAGTTCCCCAATGTTGGGGGGGGGGGGGGATGCCGTTAAATTCCATGGAACCGCCATAACTTACAAAAATATGTGATATTCCTTTTTGGTCATAGCGCCCAGGACTAGTTATAGGTGCTCTGCTACTCCAGCAAGAAGCTTCAGATCAACGATCAGACGGTGAGGAGGCAGGTAAGGGCCCTCCTGCCATCCACTAAGCTGATCGGGACACCGCGGTTTGACTGTGGTAGTCCTTATCAGCTCCGTTGAGCTGCCAGGATATCTTTTTATTTTATTTTAGATGCCCTGATCAACATTGATTGCGGCGTCTAAGGTTTTACTGCTGGAAATCCCCGGGAGCCAAAAAACTCCAAGGAAGAGTAAAAAAAAGTCATCTTCCACATCTTGGAGCCTGACGCGTCATCGCTGACCGCAGTAATCTTCCTCTTCAACCGGTGACACCCGTTACATTACACTCAGCTTATCACCAGCCGAGGCAGGACATTGCTGCGGCCAGCGATAAGCTGAGCGCAGTGTGATGTATCGGGCTCTAGGATGTGGAAGAAGATCGTGCCCAGAAGATTGAAGAGAGATATTGTCGATCTGGTAGAATGTTGGAAGATGAGTGGAAGTTTTATTTACTTTTTGCAGCCCAAGCACAGAGGAAAGATAGAAAGATCGGAGAACTCCTTAAGGGGTTAAGGACACAAAGTGTTTTTTTTTACGTTATTCTGTTCTGCACAATTTTTCTATTGAGGTACCCACAGTAATGTTTTATTTTAAATAGTACAATTATGTGGTATAATATCATTTTGGGATTGAAAAAAACATGATTTTTGTGGAATGTTCAGTGTTGGAATTTTCATTAGATCCCACCGCAGTAAAAAAAAAAAGTTACATTCTGTCTTTATTCTCTGGCTCACTATGATTATGACAATACCTAGTTTTTCCCCTCATTTTTAGAGGACCTATGATGTAAATATATGTCATGCTGCCCTGGTACTTGGCGCACCATGACATACATTTAAGTCATAAACATGAAGTGAGCAGAGTAGTTGTGCTCGCTTTATGCACAGCTGCAGTCATGATGATGCCCGCCATTAACCCCTTAAGGACCAAGGGAATATCTGTTCATCCTGGTCCTGCTCCTGCAGTTTGAAGCGCGCTCATGAGCTGAGCCCGCTTCACAACCGGTGGGTCCCAGTTGCCATCATCAGCCTGACATCGCCAATTGGGACGATGCCCGACATTAACCCTTTAGACGCCACAATCAAATTTGATCGGGGCTTCTAAATGTAGGATTTAATGTTGACGGTTAGCTCAGGGTGTGGGTGACTGAAGGGTCCTTACCTGCCTCCTCGCCGTTTTGATCGGTGCTCGGATATATACATTTTTTCTCTTACATAATTTTAGAGACTTTTTTATTTTTTTTTATTTTTAAGACTCCATAGCGGACTTTTATATGTAATCATTAGATTGCATTTACTGTATAATGCTATGCCTATGGCATAGCATTATTCAGTATGATTGGCTATCCACTGATCTAGCCTGGTAAGCCAGGCTACATCAGTGAATCGGCGATTGGCGGCAGGAGGCTCACGGTAGGGCTGAGCGGTATGACCAAATATGTGTATCACGGTATTTTTGTAACTTATGGTGGTTCCACGGTATATAACGGTATACCCCCCCCCCAAATTATCAACCCAGCGCTGTGCTGTCCCCACATCAGGGAACTAATCATATGTGACCCGTGAGTGCTGTTCTGCCCCCCGTCTGTAGACTCATTTAAATCCATGGTATCGTAACTCGCAGCGGATTTCCCACAGACGTCGGAATAAACAGGTATGCCCTGCATCCGAAGGCGTACCTGTACGCTATGCGTCCTTTACGGGTTAAAACATACAAAAGCCCCTCCCCTAATAAAAAATGTAAATCACCCCCAAAAATGTAAATCACTTATCCATTCAAAGCAAAAAAAAAAAAAAACATATTTGGAATTATCACTACTAAAACATAATGGCCCAGGTTTATCAAACTGTGTGAGAGAGAAAATAGAGGAATTTTCTCACAGCAACCAATCACAGCTCAGCTTTCACTTTACCAGAGCTAGTTAGCTGAGCTGTGATTGTTTCCTGTGGAAAAAAATCATCTTTCCATCAATTTTCACAAGATTCCCCATGCCTTTAGAGCTTATCCCCCCTCAAACCTCATTCTTCAAGAATAGGGATGGTATTCTTCTGGCTTTAAGAAAATGTAACAAATCCAGCCACCAGCTTCTTTTTCAAATACTCTAAGGCTAGCACTTCTGAATGTCTGCATGGAAAATTTCTGTGCGGGCATTCTGAAAACTTCAGGCGCTAGAACTGCATGGGAATGCACAGTCATAGACTGCAACACATTCCGTGTGGAGTGTGCAGAAAAATGGACAAGTTCATTCTTCCTGCTGACACGGAAATCAGAATTCCTGCGCCTGAAACATCCAATGCGAAAATTCCGCTGTGTGCGCAGCGCAGCAGAATCACGTTGAATTTAATGGGACTCCAATGCGGAATTCTGCACATAATTCTGACGTGGGAACATAGCCTTAGGGTTTATTCATCAAACATCAAGGTACATACATGCAAGAAGCATTTCTGTTTTACTGCCTTTGTCAATTGCAATTCATGCAGGGCGACACCCTCAAGTGCGGCTCTTCTCTACAATCATCGTTCTTTTCGCTATAGGTCTTGTTGCCCTTTCTCCAAACATAGTGCTTATGGTTGTGACAATAATGTTTCCCTGCCTCCTCAATATGCAGTGCTATGCCCGCCCCTTATATAAATATTCAAATTTCTTTGGTGTGATAGTGAAGAAATTAGAAAATGTATTTCATGGGCAGGCATAGTTCTGCACATTGAGAAGGCAGAGAAGCTTGGCAAGCTGGCTCCCTGCCTCCATTGCACACAGTAGGGCTATAGCATTGCAGCTACTGGGAGGGATAACTTTTAATCTTGTAACATTTAATTATGTAAGTAACCCTTCCTATAACCTCTCCCCCCCCCCCCCCCATAACATTTTCTTTATCACCCTTCTTTGCCCATTTTTTAAATAAAATACTGTAAAAAAATTTCCTGCATTCCTAATAGTCTAAACTATTAAATGATTACATTCATGATCATGCATGGTCAACGGCATAAACGTAAATAGGTTCCAAAGACTAACATGAAGATTTTTGGCCACATTACAGTAAGAAAAAAATGTAATAAAAAGTTATCACTAAGCAGAACTACACAAAAGTGGTATTATTAAATACAAAAGCTAATGATGCAAAAAGTAAACCCGAACACAGCTCCATAGGTGGAAATCTGCTTAAAGTTTGAAAAGAGATCTGCTTGTGTGAACGAGCCCTAAAGGTGAATAAAGTCTAAACTTTCTGCGCTTACTACTAAAACATGAGCATGAAATAAACCTTTGAATACCTGGCCTTCTATTAAATAGGGGACCCATTTGTGAGAATGACTTATATAGAGAGCTGTAGTAGTATCTACATTAACAGCAATGGGATTCTTCGATTTTCTTTCTTATACATTGAGGTAAACAGAAACAATAAAAACAGAACAAGTGTTGGCAATGCCTGACAGGAAATGAGTACCAGAAGTGGGGGGAGAGAGGTGTCTTTCAGCAGAATCTTTTCTAACATGAGGAAATCATAACATATTCCTTCTAAAGACTTCATCACGAAGACATATAACAAGTATGAAACTAATACCTCATAGTATACATATGTAATTAACACATTATCAAATACGACCTGTCCCCCTGGCTTGGCTGTTTAAACACAGTTGTGCTCAGAAGTCTGCAATTTTGGCTTTGATTTGAGTAAATATGACTGATTATGCAAATAATATTTTATTTAAGGGTCGTGATCATACAAAGTCATATATTATAATATAGTTGTATTGCTCATTTTAAAGGGGTATTCCGGGAATTTTTTTAATTTGACTATGCTACAGGGGCTGTAAAGTTAGTGTAGTTCATAATATAGTGTCTTTACCTGTGTGTGATGGTTTTCTTACAAATCTTATGTGATTTTCACCCCAATATTTATTTTTAACAGCATACCAAATGACTGCTGTCTCGGAATTTTTCCCAGTTTGCAATGCGGTAGAGACCTGACTCACTAGTCAGCTGATGACAGGGAGCTTGTCTGCTTCAATGGGTGGAGGGATCAATCTGAACTAATGCAACAGCTGGAGGCATCCTGATTGAAGACCACAGGTCTCTAGCTCATTTTTGTTTCAATGGGTGGGGTAGCTGATGTGTGGGAAGGAGGAAAATGGTATCATGGGATTTGTAGGCAAACAAGAAAACTGAAAACAGGAAATAAAAGTTCACAGAAAGCTAGCCACAGTTTTATGGTAATCTCACAACATAGCCATTTAGTCCCAAGACAAGCGCAGATCCTTCCTAAGCATGTCCATTACTGTCTGCCCGGTACGTACTAAAATCACCTTATGGTGGATAACCCCTTTAAACCCTTCACGACCCGTCAAATTTTGATTTGTGGTTTCCTTTCTTCTCGCTGTCTAAGACCCATAACTTTCTTATTTTTCCACTGACAAAGTTGTATTAGGGCTTATGTTTTGTGGGACAAGTTGCACTTACATTCATTGACTTACATTATTTTATCTTATAAGTATTATGAAGCCCTAAAAAAAGTATATTTAGAGCATAATTGAAAAAATATGGAATTGCACAATTTGCCATAAGCTTGCGGCTTAAATCATTTTTAAGGACACTCCACCTACCTCTTACTTTGTCATTGGTGCCAATATGTACCATGACTGCTGGGTCGTCTCCAGCCCCACCCAGCAACCTGTCAACCCAATCCGCGATGTGCCGATCTTGAGCGCCAGGAAGACAACACACTGTTCGACGATCCCGGTCTTTGTGACAGATCGCCCTGTCTGTCCCCCTAATAATTGAGTCCCCCACTACCTGTGGGCCTGCCCTGCACTCCTCTCTCCCTCCTTACTGGAGCAGACCCCCCCCCCCCGGCAATCAGAGGCATAGTCCTGCTGCAGTACTGCTAGCTCTGAAATAGCATCCCCCTCATCTGCCAACCGAGCAAACTTGTTGGGATGTGCCGGTTCAGGACTAGCCTCCCTCACACTTTTCCCTCTACCCCATTTTCTATCTGTAACCCAGCTAACTGCCTGACTGTCCTGCACCTCCGTCCCACTATCCTCCCCCACCTCTACCCCAGAGAGTACTTGCTCAGTGAGCAGGAGACTCCTCTCCAGGTTGTCAATGCGGCTCAGTGTTGCCAGTTGCTCCTCTAGATCCAGGATCTGGGCTTCCAAATGAACAACTCGCACACATCCTGCACAACAATATGCACCCTCAAACTGCTGTTGAAGGATTGCATACATTGTGCAAGATGTACACCGGAATGCATTTTCCAACATGGAGGCCATATTAGATTTGCGGATTGCAAAAATTAACAGTAAAAAAAAAACAATCAAATATTTCAATTTAAACTCCCTGAATTTTAACCCCTTCCCGACCTATGGCAAGTGGCAAGGTGTTCCCGACCCATGACATACAGGTACGTCATGAACATTTTTGCCGCTACTCGCGGCATCCCGCAGCTCCCGGTAAAATGGTGGCTATCACTGATAGCGTGCCATCTTACCATGCGACCACAGGGGGTTTCATCCCCCACATCCCCCCCAGCGATCGCTGCTATCAGCTAGTCAAATCTGACTAGCTGATAGCAGCGTTTCGCTATCAGAATACTTAGCAGCGCGGTGTGTGAGTCGGGACACACACCGCTCTGCTAAGTGTCCCTTACCCGTCCCCCGACATCACTTACCCGGCCATGCGGTGTCCCGAGCGGTCCCGGTGCGAGCGGCGTCCTCCAGGCGGTCCCGGCGGTGGTGCATCCCTGCGGTGAGTTTGCAGCAGCAGGGCGGCATCTTCATTGGCAGCAGTAAGATCGCCGTAAAGCGATCTCACCGCTGCCTCTGGGAGTTTCACAACTGCAACTCCCAGCATGCCCAGACAGCCTTTGGCTTGGGAGTTGCAGTTTTGCAACATATGGAGGTCCACAGTTTGGAGACCACTGTATAATGGTCTCCAATCTGTGCCCTTCCACATGTTGCAAAACTACAAATCTCAGCATGCTCAGACTGCCCAGGCATGCTGGGAGTTGTAGTTCTGTAACATCTGGAAGAGCACAGATTGGAGACCATTATATCCTTCAGATATTGCCGAACTACAACTTCCAGCATGCCTGGGCAGTCTGGGCATGCTGGGAGTTGTAGTTTTGCAACAACTGGAGGCACACTAGTTTGGAAATACTAAGTAATAAACTTTCAAGTGTTTTGCAACCAGTGTGCCTTCAGCTTTTAGATAACAACAACCCCCAGCATGCACGGACAGCCAAAGGGCATGCTGGGAGTTGTAGCAGTATGCCTCTAGCTGTTGCATAACTACAAGTCCCAGCATGCCCTTCTGCTGAGATTTGTAGTTTTTTGCAACAGCTGGAGGCACACTGGTTGCGAAACACCAGTTTGTTATCGAACTCCGTGTATCGCAACCAGTGTGCCTCCAGCTGTTGCAAAACTACAACTCCCAGCATGCATGGACAGTCAAAGGGCATGCTCGGAGTTGTAGTTTTGCAACAGCTGGATGTTTGCCCCCCCCCAATGTGAATGTACAGGGTACACTCACATGGGCGGAGGTTTACAGTGAGTGCTGCAAGTTTGAGATGGCGCAAATTTTGCGCTGCAGCTCAAGCTCCCAGCGGCAAACTTTCTGTGAACCTCTGCCCGTGTGACTGTACCCTAAAAACACTACACTACACTTACACTAACCTAAAATAAAAAGTAAAAAACACTACATATGCACATACCCCTACACAGCCCCTCTCCCCTCCCCAATAAAAATGAAAAAGTCTGGTACGCTACTGTTTCCAAAACGGAGCCTCCAGCTGTTGCAAAACAACAACTCCCAGTATTGCCGGACAGCCATTGACTGTCCAGGCATGCTGGGAGTTTTGCAACAGCTGGAGGCACCCTGTTTGGGAATCAGTGGTGTAGAATACCCCTATGTCCACCCCTATGCAAATCCCTAATTCAGGCCTCAAATGCGCATGGCGCTCTCTCACTTTGGAGCCCTGTCGTATTTCAGGGCAACAGTTTTGGGACACATATGGGGTATCGCCGTACTCGGGAGAAATTGCCTTACAAATTTTGGGGGGCTTTTTCTTCTTTAACCCCTATGAAAAGGTGAAGTTGGGGTCTACACCAGCATGTTAGTGTATAAAATTTTTTTTTTTTTACACTGACCTGCTGGTGTTGCCGCATACTTTTCATTTTCACAAGAGGTAAAAGGGAAAAAAGACCCTCAAAATGTGTAACGCAATTTCTCCTGAGTACGGAGATACCCCATATGTGGGCGCAAAGTGCTCTGGGGGCGCACAACAAGGCCCAGAAGGGAGAGTGCACCATGTACATTTGAGGTGATTTGCACAGGGGTGGCTGATTGTTACAGCAGTTATCCATATGTGACCCCATTTTGGAAACTACACCCCTCATGGAATTTAATAAGGGGTGCAGTGAGCATTTACACCCCACTGGAGTATGACAGATTTTTGGAACAGTGGTCTGTGAAAATGAAAAATATAATTTTTCATTTGCACAGTCCACTGTTTCAAATATCTGTCAAACGCCAGTGGGGTGTAAATGCTCACTGCATCCCTTATTAAATTCCATAAGGGGTGTAGTTTCCAAAATGGGGTCACATGTGGGGGGTCCACTGTTCTGGCACCATAGGGGCTTCCTAAATGGGACATGCCCCCAAAAACCCTTTCAGAAAAACTCACTCTCCAAAATCCCATTGTCGCTCCTTCCCTTCTGAGCCCTCTACTGCGCCCGCCGAACACTTTACATACACATATGAGGTGTTTACTTACTCGAGAGAAATTGGGGTACAAATTTTAGGATGATTTCTCTCATTTTACCCCTTGTAAAAATTAAAAAATTGGGTCTACAAGAACATGCGAGTGTAAAAAATGAAGATTTTGAATTTTCTCCTTCACTTTGCTGCTATTCCTGTGAAACACCTAAAGGGTTAAAACACTGACTGAATGTCATTTTGAATACTTTGAGGGGTGCAGTTTTTATAATGGGGTCATTTATGGGGTAATTCTAATATGAAGACCCTTAAAATCCACTTCCAACCTGAACTGGTCCCTGAAAAATTACGATTTTGAAAATCTTGAGAAAAATTGGAAAATTGCTGCGGAACTTTGAAGCCCTCTGATGTCTTCCAAAAGTAAAAACACGTAAATTTTTTGATGCAAACATAAAGTAGACATATTGTATATGTGAATCAATATGTAATTTATTTGGAATATCCATTTTCCTTACAAGCAGAGAGTTTCAAAGTTAGAAAAATGCCAAATTTTCAATGTTTTCATGAAATTTTTAGATTTTTTACCAAGAAAGGATGCAAATATCAGTGAAATTTTACCAATAACATAAAGTAGAATATGTCACGAAAAAACAATCTCGGAATCAGAATGATAAGTAAAAGCATTCCAGAGTTATTAATGTTTAAAGTGACAGTGGTCAGATGTGCAAAAAATGCCCAGGTCCTGAAGGTGAAAATAGGCTGGGTCATGAAGGGGTTAAAGTCCCTTCATATTAAGTCCCTCTCACTTTTATACTTACACTCACTTGTATACTTCACACTGTTGTATACAGACACACAATCACCAGCTCAACAATCGCTTAGTGTACTTGCTTTTGTATTTACCACAACCACCTCTCTTCCACTTTCAAGTGGTTGATGTTAGTTAGCAGTTCCTCTTTGTTAGCTTCATAGTTCTATTGAACTTTCCAAGTTGGTTTTGCTAAACTTTTTTGACTCCTGTTCTGATAGAAGTTCAGGTTCTTCAGATTGTCTATTGCCTTGCTGTAGCATTGTGATCTTAAGCAGAGGGTTAAAATACAAGGTATTGTGCTTGCATAGAAATGTATCAATCTTTTGGCCAGGGGATCAGGTTTCTTAGGCCACCAGTGAGAAGAGGAGCAAGAGATTCACATAGAGAGCTTAGATTCACTTGCAAGTAGAAATGCATGTGGTAATACACAGACTGTGTAGAAGCTGATTAAATAAGTTGTATGAGCAGTTCTTTTCAATCAATCTGTGCTGAAACTGATGAATCATATGCTGAGGTTAGAGATGAGCAAAGTTACAGTGATTCGATTTGTCACGAACTTCGCGGCTCGGCGGTTGCTTATTTTAGCCTGCATAAATTAGTTCAGCTTTCAGGTGCTCTGGTGGGCTGGAAAAGGTGGTACAGTCCTAACTTATTTGTCTACTCAAACTACTATATCCAAAACCTCTAAGGAACATTCTTTAGGAGATAATGAGACAATCAATCCTACTCAACAACTTGGTTTACAACACAGACACTGTTTTGAAATTTTTATACATTTCCCATCTTGCGCACTCATACATCCTTCCCTTGGCACAGCTCAGTCACCCATTTGACATTTGTGCAACAGCTACCTGCTTCAGTTCCTCTTTCCTTTCATCAACTTTAGTAGTTCTATACTGCTGCTCTGAACTGCTCTGCTATCTACAAACTACAAACCCCTCTCAACCCCTCCTCTTCTTTAGATAAAAAATTAGAGCTCAATTAACTGACACATTTAAATGCAGTTCTACCTTTTCATCTAAGTCTGGCTTTTTAAATAATGATTGCAAAGCGTTCATATCTACCAAAGATTATCAATTTCAAATTTTTAACACTTTCAAAGTTTAACAATTTCGGGAGTAGTGAGGACCGTGTAATTACCCTATCAACAAAATCTCTCAGAGGATCAGCCGATACTTACTGGTGCAGCATAAAGCCACCAGTAGCCACAAAAAGATACTTACTGGTACAATACAAAACATATCAGAGTCAGCTTCAACTCTGATACAGCACAAAAGATACCAGCAGTGTGTCACAAAAGATACTTACTGATACCGGAGGCACCAGCAGTGCAACAACACAAAGATACCAGGAATACAACAAACACAAAAATACCAGAGATACAAAATACAAAATCTATGACACTTTTAACTCCCTTGAGTAGAGCAAAAAAATCAAAAAACAAAATCAAAGCAAAAAGAACATCAAAACCTTTTTCAGAGAGGAAAAAATAGTCTACTAGATTTTTTAAGACTCTAAAATAAGAATCATAATCAAAATATAATGACTAGGGCTGGCTGGTATACCGGTTCATGCCGAATACCGAATTTTTTGGGCTGCACGATATGAATTTTCCCCCATACCGCAATACCGGTTGGGCCCCTCCCCCTCGGGAATGTATTATTAGCCCAGCAGAGCGCTGTCCCCACATCGGGGGAACTAATCCTATGTGACCCGCCAGCGCTGTTCTGCCATCCCCCAATTAATGATCAGCCCAGCGGGGCACTACTCACAGATGCCACGTTCAAGCACTGCCCTCCTCCTCTTTGATGGGGGCCATTGGGCGCTGGAACTCACTGTACGCCAGTGGTCTCCAACCTGCGGACCTCCAGATGCTGCAAAACTACAACTCCCAGCATTTCCGGACAGCCAACGGCTGTATGCTGTATCCCTGTGCCCGGGCTGCAAAACATAAAGAAAATAAACTTTAAACTCACCTACGTCGGGGCCACACGCTGGGGACTGGAACGCTGGACAGCCGTCAGCCTATCACCGGCCGGAGCGATACAGTATACAGTAGTGGTCTCCAACCTGCAGACCTCCAGCTGTTGCAAAACTACAACTCCCAGCATGCCCAGACAGCCGTTGGCTGTCCAGACATGCTGGAAGTTGTAGTTTTGCAGCATCTGAAGGTCCGCAGGATGGAGACCACTGGCGTACAGTAAGTTCCAGCGTTTTGCAGGCCGGCCATAGGGATACAGCGTATAGCAGTGGTCTCCAACCTGTGGACCTCCAGCTGTTGCAAAACTACAACTCCCAGCATGCCTGGACAGCCGTTGGCTGTCCGGGTATGCTGGGAGTTGTAGTTTTGCAGCATCTGGGGGTCCGCAGGTTGGAGACCACTGGCGTACAGTGAGTTCCGGCGGCCCCCAACAAAGAGGAGGAGGGCAGTGCTTGAACGTGACATCTGTGAGTAGTGCCCCACTGGGCTGATCATTAATTGGGGAGGGGGGGGGTCGCTGAACACTGCGCGCGGGTCACATGATTGAGGGGGGGTGAAAATACCGTTATATACCGTGGAACCTTAAGTTAAAAAAAAATACCGTCATACACATATTTGGTCATACCGCCCAGCCCTAATAATGACCATTATTCACTGAATCTCTCACAACTCCCAATTTGTAAATCAGCAGCAGTCAGTCACCTGTGACTAAAACTCCTCCGTGAAATTGAGACCACACAGCGGTGAGATTCACTGTCGCTAAGGGCTGGTCCTAGCGGGTCGACAAAAGCAGTCTCCCAGGCTTCCACAAAACTGGCCAAAGGACACAGATAAGCTACAGATTAATAAAGAAATCAGCAGACTTATCGTTTTCTTGTGGAGCTGATCAGGGTCCTAGTTCTGGTTCGCCAACGGGGGCGTTGGTTCACCAGACCTGGCTCTTCCCTCGAGTGTGGTCCAGGGTTCAGATCCCACTTCTGACACCAAATATTAAGGTTGGCTGCTGGTTAGGCCTTGAAAATGTGAGTGACTGCCGCTGTTCAAATTAGTATACAGCTGAGTGTCGACACAAAGAAATAAACTCCAGACAAAAAGTTTGTATAAATCTCCTTCTCAGCAGAAGTTTAGCTCACACTGGCTAAAAAGCTGTCCCAAGGAGTTCTGTTTATTATACGGAAATACATTATTTATTACAGTTGACAAAAAGGGAGGTTAGTTATCGCATCAAAATCATTGTGTTATGTTTTGATTTGTTGTTTATGTATGTACTTATATTTTCATTCTAAGCACCTGGTTGCTTCTCAATCATAGGTGACCATTAGAGATGAGCGAATTGAAGCAGACAAACCCGAATTTGTTACAAATTTCATGATTTATTCGATTAAATGAAAGCGAATATCGCTGCCGCGCGAATCGCTTCAATAAACTCCATTAACAGTGTTCCAGGCTCCGGGACACCTAAAATAACAGATCCACGTGTCAGTACATGGGGCAGGGGATGCTTGGAAGGCAAGGCGGGAAGGGAGGTAGGCAAGATGACCCTGAATCACATGCGGGATGCAGCCTATCAGCATTCATTGACCCCTGTGATGTCACAGCCCTATATAATCGGCAGCCATTTTGTGGCTGCTCATTTCATGCCATACACTGTAGAAGGATAGGAAGGACTGTGTCTCTGTGTGTTACACAGACACGCAATAATTGATTATAATGCAGCGTTCCACTGCCAACTGCTAGTCACATCAGTGTTGTGGGCAGAGAAAAGTGCAGTGCTTGTTCTCCCTGAGAAGGATTTTTATTCCAGCCATTAACCTCCCAGTCATGTTATTCAGCATGTTATCAGAGAGGGGCAGATAGCTTTTCGTTGCTTCATACATATCAACAAACTGCCTTAACTTGATCAACCTTATCACAGGAGGCAGGAGTGATTTTTCAGCGCAATTCTGTGTATTTTTCCCACAAGAAATCATCTGCTGCTTATACTAGTCTGTAGACTGTATAATAACCAGCAGTTCACACCATTCTTAATTCTCTGTGACAGAGTGCAATTTTGGGTTTAATACACATTTTTCTTTTTTTTTTTGAGGTGCTGCACTGTTGTGTCCTGCTGCTGTGCAACAAGTTTTTTTCAGCGGACTGTAGTGCATTTTTCTGCCCTCATACGTGCATACCACATACCTACATAAAAGCAGTCTACTATTTTGTACCTGTTAATCTGTCAAGGGCCTACATACTGTGAAAGGCCAAGCAATAGTGCTCACCGGCTGGTGTTTTACAAAAATACAGAGTTTTTAGGTGTATTGTTCAGTGCCCTGATCAGTGCATACTGCATACGTACATCTAAGTAGTACTATACTGTGAAAGTCCATGCAAAAGTAATCACCGGCTGGTGTTTTACAAAAATACGTTTTCTGTAGCACATTTTCTTGCCCTCATACGTGCATACCACATACCATTTCTAAGTAGTGTACCATTTTGTACCTGTTAATCTGTCAAGGGCATACATACTGTGAAAGTCCAAACAAAACTAATCACCTGCTGCTTTCTAGAAAAATACTGTTTTAAGAGTAGTGAAGCGTATTGTACTCCCCTCACATACGCACCTGAGAAGGACATCGGTGACGTGCAGACACAACTCGATGATGATGAAGCCGATCGCAGTTGGGGGCCAGGTGCAGAAGTGGCTTCATCATCATCAGGAGAAGAGAGTTGCAGGTTGCCTGTGAGGCAGCAGCTGAGCCATCAGGGCGGTAGCATGGTTGGCAGAAGTGGAAATTCTGGAGCCAAATGTGCCCGGGGGAGACCACCTGCTTCGCGGCAGCCTACCTTTCCGGGAGGTAGTGGAACAGGGCTTCCTGGAGACGGCGGCAGTAGCAGTCAATTAGTGCGGACTGTTTGTGGGAAAATCAGCTACTCGGCGGTGTGGCAGTTTTTCATCAAGCATCCGGAGGAGGTTCACATATGTCGGCAGAAGGTGAAGCATGGCCAGCGTCCCATTGTTGGCACCACGGCCCTGCATCAATACATGCTTTGCAACCATAAAGCGGCCTGGGAGAACCTTGACTCCGATGTAGTGGTCCAGCCTGCTGCATCACCCAGTGGCCAGCTGCTCCCTCCTTCAGCCAGCCAAGGCTCCACCACCTCAGCCAAAGTGAGCTGTGTGTCATACCCTCCTTCTGTTGCTCCAGATGCTCCTGCTTCTCCTACTTTTACTCAGCTATTCCGCCAACAATCCATCCGCGAAGCCATGTCCAAGAGACAACGGTATGCGCCCACTCATCCAACGGCGCAGAAGCTGAATGTGTTCCTGTCCAAGTTGCTGGTGCTGCAGTCGCTCCCTTTTCAAGTGGTGGACTCTGCACCTTTCAGAGAACTGATGGCTTGTGCCGAGCGGAGGTGGAGAGTACCAAGCAGTCATTTCTTTGCGAAGAAGGCAGTACCAGCCCTGCACAATTTTGTGGAAGAGAAGGTGGGCCAGTCCTTGGGCCTGTCGGTGTGTACCAAAGTGCACGGCAGCACCGACGTCTGGAGCTGTAACTACGGTCAGGGACAATACATGTCCTTTACGGCTCACTGGGTGAATGGTTCCTGCACAGCCACAACCCCAACTTTGACAGGTCACGCCGCTTCCTCCTCCACGCTGTCAGCCCCTTGGTCCTGTGACTGTGTGGCTCCGCCTCCTCATCCTCCACCGTGTCCTCAGCCTCAACTGCCTGGATAAGTCTCAGTGGCCCTTCAGCATACCATGTGCGTAAGAAGAAGGTGAAGGGGGGTGAGTTCGCGGGGTCCAGGGCTCTTGCTCTTGGGGCCTCTAGTTCCTGCTTCACCGAGGGAACAAGGGTGGGGGAGGGCAGTGTCCGTGATATAACTTAACAGGGGGGTGAGTCACGTACCATGTGTGGACTGTCCATATGAGGGTTGTAGGTTGTACAAGGAGATGTAGCATTGTCGGCAGGTCTCAAGTATATCATGGGTCAGGGTACATGGGGTACCTGTGTGCGATGTAATGGAGGGAATAAACAGGGAAGATTTACTGTCTCTAATGGCAGAAGCAATAAGTTCCCCAGATCTATTACCCCATTCATAGAAGAGACGGACAGTAAGTTGTTTGTAGTATTTATGTTTTGAGAACAGTTGTTCTAGAAGTTCGCTACGAACTTGGATGAGTTCACGAAAGACACTGTCTTGTTGGGATTGCTTATGGCGTGACTCAAGGAGTTGCAGAGAACGATGAAGGGTAGATAATTTCGCCAACGCTTCCCTCTTCAGACTGGAACCGTGCTTAATTCGGACACCTCTGAGGACACATTTCAAAGCCTCCCATTTGGTCAGGGGGGGGGGGGGGGAATCGTCCAAGGCATGATCAATGGTAAAATTTTGGATGGTATCTTTAATATCCTGTAGGCAAACAGAGTCCTTCAGGAGTGATTCGTTAAGTCACCAGGCATACTGTGGTCTCGAGAGAGAGGGGATCGTCAGCGTACAGGAAACAGGGGCATGATTGGACTGGAGGCTCGATCCAATGTTCATGGAGGTAACAGAGAGTAATAGGTGGTGGGGACAGAAGATGTAATCAATCCGACTATGTTTGTCTCGGGAAGGAGTAGAAGGTGTAATCTCTTTCTTGCGGCTGGTAGGATCTCCATGTGTCACTCAGTTGCATCAAGTGCAGTTTTTTCCTCAAAGCCCTGAGCTTATTATGGGAAAGGGTCGATGAGCCTGAGGATGTATCAAATTTAGGGAACAAATGCAGGTTAAGGTCTCTGCATAGGAGAATAGCGCCAGTAGCGAAAATCGAGAGAGCATGGAGGGTCCGTAAGAGAAAGGGTATTTGATCTTTGTTGGGGGCATAAATGGATGCTACAGTGGTTGGTTAGCAATCTCACAGTTTGTAAAAACATATCTAGCACACGGGTCTGGGAGGGAGGAAAGGATTTTGATAGGTAGGGATTTGTGAAATGCCAAGGAAACTCCTTTTGACCTGGAGTCCGGATTGGTGCTGTGGACCCAGGTGGAAAAGTACTTGATATATAGGGCGGGGACGTGGCCTGATTTTAAAATGTGTTTCCTGAAGTGCTACAATATGTGTTTTGTGTTTATGTAGCGTGTAGAGTATTTGAGCACATTTTTCTGGGGTGTTGAAACCTCTGGGATGACTAGTATAATGTCAGCTGCCATGTTGATGAGTAGGATATGAGAGCTGCTTACCCGCTGCATCGCCGAGGTCCAGAGTGTCCAGGTTACAGGTCGGCCAAGCAAGTTGAGAGAGGATCCTAATGAGAGATAAAAAGACAAGAAGAGTGAGTAAGAGAGGGGGGGGATAGGACAGGACAAGTTAAGGAGCAACCATAAGGGAATGGTAGCAAGGAGTCTAATAAAGAGGGCCACAAGGGCCAGCGTACGGACCGGGTCCAGCCCAGTCATAACTTTAATGAGGGTCAATATGGAAGGGGCGCCAGGAATGAAGACAAGCCCAGCTATTGGGGAGTCGAGTGTGGGTAACAGGAAAGTAATTTGTAGCGTATAGTTACAGGGCCTTAGGGAACATCAGGGAAGTGGGACCTTCTGCTAGGTAAGTAGCTAAGGGTAGCAAGGATTGGGAGACTTTCTGACAATAGGAGAATAATCAAATTCTCATGGCAGTGGTAAATTGGGAGGCATCAACAAAACTGTGAACAAATAACATTTGCAATAAATTTGCAAATGCAGAACAATGGGGGGCACCTCTAAAAGGTGTCCTCAATAGGAGGCATAATATAGAACCGTTCACTAGGAAAACAGGTACTAGCTGTCCCGTACATAGTGTGGGGAGCAATACTTGCAACAGCAGCACTAGTAAAGAGTGTTGCATTTAAGGGGCTGTCAGTCTCGCAGGTAAGAAAGTCAAGGTTATAGGCTGGAACAGTCCTTCCCATGTGGCAGCTTGAACGATGCTAGGAAGGCCGGTAAATCTTCAGGGCGTCTGAGTGTGGCAGTCATTCGGTCATATCTCGCCATCAAGGAAAAGGTAAACCCCATCTGTAAGTGATCTGGGCGTTTTGAAGCAGGAGGAGTGCCTTGAGAGCTACCCTCAGCTTGAGGGTTCTCAGGGAGAGATCAGGGTACAGGTAGATAGGGGAGCCATTGTAAGCTAGAGGTTTCATATTTCTGGCTTTGCGTATTATTTCATATTTCACTAGAAAATGGTGTACTCTACAGATGACGTCTTGTGGTTTAGACGGGTCAGGGCTTTTAGCTTTCAGGGCTCGGTGAGCTCTGTCCAATTCTATTGGAGAATCTGGCCGCTTCTGGGGGATTTCATTGAAAGTCTCTGAAAGACCTTGGCAAGATCTTGAGGAGGGACTGACTCAGGTAGACCTTTGAGTCTGATGTTATTTTGCCTGTTTCTGTTGTCCAGGATGTCAAGATGGTCCACCATTGTGGATTGTTGTATGGACATAGATTTGGTGCTGTCGTGTGCAGCCACTGAGGAACGGAATTCTTCCAAATCTTGAACTCGGTGCTTCAGTTGTGACACATCGTCTTTGACAGGCTTAAGGTCTTGTCTCCACGCTGTGCTGAGGTCAGAGGAGAGAGTCTGCAAATCCGATTTGGTCGGCAGCAAAGCCAGAAGGCCTGGAGTTCAGGGAAGTGTTTGAAAGTATTTGTGGCCGCCTCGGGCGTGGGTAGGCTGGCATTCAGCGCCAGAGCGGGCAGGTCAGACAGGCGATCTGCGTTGCGCACGTGGCATTGTGGGCTCCTGGCTTCAGTAGGAGTGTCATCAAAGGAGGAGTTCCCCATATTAGTGAGATGTGAGAAAGATTTGTGGGGAGTTTTAAACAGGGTCTTTTTATCAGGGGGGCTTGCTCCCCAGGAGTCAAGGGGGGTCTCTGTCTGCAGCGGAGTCCTGGGAGCCCCTAGGAGAATCAGAATCCATATCTGCTGACCAGTCAGTTACATTTTGGGCAGGGGGGGCCCTGAACCGGAGCAGATGAGGCAACATTAGAGGCAGAAGCAGCAGTTAGCTGGGTTATGGAGGCAGAGTGAGAGGCATGGTGAGAGGCAGAAGGGGTCTCTCTGGGTCTCTTCTCTGGCAGCAATGAGGTTGTTGCAGTAGTATAGGTAGAGACAGTTATTGGCTGCATCTGCAACTGGAGTGAGGCATGGGACCCAGAGAGTTTGGGCTGAGGTGAGGTGCCTGAGGGGGAGCAGCGGGCATGTCTGGGTCTTGGTTCTCCTACTGAGTTCTCCATGCGAGGAGCCTGTCCTGTGGGCAGTAGGGACGAGGCCAGGAGAGCAGGGTGGCTCCAAGTCTGCATGTTGCACTGCAGAGGGGCCTCCACTTCCGTGCTGAGATGGCAGAAGCAGGGAGGAGGCCGCGTTCTGTGTAATGGCGCCGTACCTGCAGGCAGCTGTGGGGAGTAGCGTGGAGGCTCCGGGGTCCGGCATGACTGGGGTAGAGTGACTGTACATGACTGTAGTAGAGGGTCGGCGGCAGCAGGAAGAGGAGGCCAGTCTCTGTGCGGAATGTAGTCCGTCAATGTCTCCTGGAGAGGTAAGTGTGGAGGCCACACTGTGTCCGTTGGGAGCAGGGGAAAGGAGGTGGGCTGTGCAGGAGGTAATGGCGGCCGCGCGTTGGAGGACCGCGCTGCCTGTGACAGGTCCTGGGGAGCTTTGAAGAACGCCGCAATTCCTCCAGGTGGGTTCTCAGGGACCGAGGTAGCAGATTTGCGGGCTTTGTTACTTTTTCTGCCTCCCATAGCAGAGTATAACGCCTTGGATACTGTCGGCCCTGCAGGGGCTCCTACTCCGTGCTGCTCATTCCTCGCGAGCCAAGCCATGCCCCGATCTTCCAATGGAAACTTGTTCGTAATATATTTGGTCCCATAGTATACAGAGAAATTCTGAATGGTACTGATCATAATATATCACTACTAAGCCACCACCTTTATCCGCTGGCCTTAATACATTTTCTGTATTTTTCTGCAGATTTTTCATTGTGATTCTCTCATTTCTTGTTAGATTATCATTATTAATTGGGCTTCCTAGTTTAGGGTGAAGATTATTCAATTCCTTGGATACAAGTTGTTAGAATACCTCAATATTTTAACCTTTTGATTGTAATGGATACAATCTAGAAGGTGCCCTAACCTATTGATGTCTGGTATCCTTCTGTTTTTCCAGTTGTTGGTTTGATTGTTGTGTGTTCTGGGGATTGGAAATCTCCACATTTGTTACCACTTCCAGACTGGATTGTATGCTCCTCTCTGGACCATATGGTAATATCTTTACCCCTTGACCATGTGTATTCTTTTGGCCATGTATTTGGAAGTACCTTTGTAAGGTTAACTTCCTAATGAATTTTTGAATGTCCAGAAAGAGTTGGAAGGGATCGGATTTGTTTTGAGGACTGAATGAGAGCCCTTTCTTTAGTAAGGAGGTTTTAAAAGGAGTTAGTTTATATTTTGAGATATTGAAGATATAAACAGTATATAAATATAAAGAGTCCTCTGTTTTTGTCTTCTGATTTTTCTTTACTGTATTAGTAATTTTCCTTTTTTTGCCCCCTCTGGACCCTCTGTTGTTTCTTCTTTTTCTTTTTAAACTGTGTGGATTGAAAATGCTCGGAATCCTGCAGCGTTTCGTGGGGTTGTCCCCTAAAAATATTGATGATTTTGGGACTCAATTGTATTCTGTATTCTCTGAAGTAAATTTGTTCTCCAATGACCCTCAGAGGTGGATGGATTACTAGATTCCTCAGATTGATTAAGCGAATCCTGTATGTCTGGATTAAAATACACCGATATGTCAGGTATATTTTTGTCTGTGAGAGTATCGTCTTCATTGGGGTCTTCTATCTATGTAAGATATATATATACCTTATGGGAATAAAAGGGTCAGAAATAAAAGAAAACCAATATGGATGAATAAAAATGTTAAGGGGGCAATAAATGACAAAAATAAAGCATTTAAACTACTAAAACAGGACGGAAGTGAAGAAGCATTAAAAAGCTATAGAGAAAAATTTTAAATATGTAAAAAAAAAAAACAGATAACAGCTGGAAAAATTTAGACAGATAGACTCATTGCCAATGAGAGTAAATCTAACCCCCAAATGTTCTATAATGAAAGTGTAGGCCCTTTAAAAAATAATGAGGAAGAAATTCCAAATGGGGATAAGGAAAAAGCAAATATATTTAACAAAATGAAAAGGAAAGTGAAATACAGCGAGATAAGGTAAACTCCCCAGTACGGTCACCTGTCTAACACAGGAAGAAGTACAGTGCCGTCTACAAAAAATCTAAATAGACAAATCGCCAGGTCCAGATGGCATTCACCCCCTGTGTTCTAAAGGAATTAAGTAATTTAATAGACCCCTATTTTTAATATTCAGGGACTCAATAGTAACAGGGACTATTCCCCAGGACTAGCACATCGCAAATGTGGTGCCAATATTTACAAAGGTGTCAAAAGGTGTCCCCGTGAGTTATAGGCCTGTTAGAAAACCCTCAAACAATTTACATACAACGGAGGTTAAACTAAGGGATGCTATTTTGAATTATCTTAATAAAATAAATGTATGACCACATATCAGCATGGCTTTATGAGGGATTGGTCCTGTGAAACTAACCTGATCAGCTTTTATGAGGAGGTGAACTCCAGACTGGGCCAGGGGCAATCGCTGGATGCCATATATCTGGATTTTTTCAAAGCATCTAATACGGTGCTACATAAAAGTTTGGTGTATAAAATGAGAATGCTTGGACTGAGGGAAAATGTGTGCAAATGGGTAACTAACTGGCTCAGTGATAGGAAACAGAGGGTGGTTATTAATGGTACTTGTTCTTTGGGTGACTGTTACTAGTGGGGTATTACAGGGGTCAGTCTTGGGTCCTGTTCTATTTAATATATTTATTAGTGACCTTGTAGAGGGGTTGAATAGTAAAGTAGCAATCTTTGCAGATGATACTAAACTCTGTAAAGCTGTAAACACTATATATGACAGTGCACTGTTACAAATGGATCTGGATAGGTTGGAGGTTTGGGCTGGGAAGTGGCAGATGAGGTTCAACACTGATAAATGTAAGGTAATGCACATGGGGAAGAAAAATTCAGGCTGGGATTATGTATTAAATGGGAGAACACTTGGGACGACTGACGTGGATAAGGACTTTGGGAGTCTTAGTTAACAGTAAATTTAGCTGCAGTGACCAGTGTCGGGTAGCTGCTGCCAAGGCTAATAAAATCATGGGGTGCATCAATAGGGGCATAGATGCCCATGACAAGGAAATAATTCTACCAGCTGTACAAATCACTAGTCAGACCACCCATAGAATAATGTTTACTGTACTGGGCACCAGTGCACAAGAAAGATATAGTGGAGCTGGAGAGGGTTCAAAGATGGGCAACCAGAGTAATATGGGGAATGGGAGGACTACAGTACACAGAAAGATTATCAGAATTAGGGTTGTTTAGTTTAGAAAAAAGAAGGCTTAGGGGCGACCTAATAACTTTGTATAAATATATCAGGGGACAGTATAGAGATCTCTCCCATGATCTATTTATACCCAGGACTGTATCTATAACAAGGGGGCATCCTCTACGTTTAGCAGAAAGAAGGTTTCTACACCAGCACAGACAGGGATTCTTTACTGTAAGTGCAATGAGATTGTGGAATTCTCTCCTGGAGGAGGTGGTCATGGTTAACTCTGTAAAAGAGTTAAAAAGGGGTCTGGATGCATTTTTGGAGTGTAATAACATTACAGGTTATGGATACTAGATTTATAGGGACATAAGTTTGATCCAGGGATTTATTCTGACTGCCATATTTAGAGTCCGGAAGGAATTTTTACCTCCAGTATGAGGGTTTTTTTGCCTTTCTCTGGATCAATTCAGTAAAGACTCATTAGGGTAATAGGTTGAACTTAAAGGGGTACTCTGGTGAAAAACTTTTTTCTTTTAAATCAACTGGCTCTGGAAAGATAAACAGATTTTTACATTACTTCTATTAAAAAAAATCTTAATCCTTCCTGTACTTATTAGCTACTGAATACTACAGAGGAAATTATTTTCTTTTTTGAATGCTCTCCGATGACATCACGAGCACAGTGCTCTCTGCTGACGTTATTATAATAATTATTATTATAATAATAATAATAATAATAAGTCTTTATTTATTTATTGTTGTCTTTCGTGGGATTTGAAACCAAGGCCCCAGCACTGCAAGGCAGCAGTGCTAACCACTAAGCCACCATGCTGCCCTTAGCATACATCTGCTATGCACGGTTGCTAAAATGGACAGAGATGTCAGCAGAGGGCACTGTGCTAGTGATGTCATCAGTGTTCCAAAAAGAAAGGAATTTTCTCTGTAGTCTTCAGCAGCTAATAAGTACTGGAAGGATTAAGATTTTTTAATAGATGTAATTTACAAATATGTTTACCTTTCTGACACCAGTTGATTTAAAAGAAAAAAGGTTTTCACCGGAGTACCCCTTTAATGGACTCTGGTCTTTAGTCAACCTTATGAACTATGTTACTATATATTGTTGTGTTGACAGAGGGTGGAAGTAACTCTGTCAAAGGGGTCTGTATCTCTGTAGGGTTTCCTCCAATACAGTGGGGAGTATTGTTTGGGCACCCCAGGTAAAAATTTGTATTAATGTGCATAAAGAAGCCAAGGAAAGATGGAAAAATCTCCAAAAGGCATCAAATTACAGTTTAGACATTATTATAATATGTCAACAAAAGTTAGATTTTATTTCCATCATTTACACTTTCGAAATAACAGAAGACAAAAACATGGTGTCTGCAAAAGTTTGGGCACCCTGCAGAATTTATAGCATGCACAGCCCCCTTTGCAAAGCTGAGATGTGCCAGTGTCATGGATTGTTCTCAATCATCATCTGGGAAGACCAGGTGATGTCAATCTCAAAGGTTTTAAATGCCCAGACTCATCTGACCTTGCCCCAACAATCAGCACCATGGGTTCTTCTAAGCAGTTGTCTAGAAATCTGAAACTTAAAATAGTTGACGCTCACAAAGCTGGAGAAGGCTATAAGAAGATAGAAAAACATTTCAGATGTCAATGTCCTCTGTTTGGAATGTAATTAAGAAATGGCAGTCATCAGGAACAGTGGAAGTTAAAGCAAGATCTGGAAGACCAAGAAAAATATCAGACAGAACAGCTCGCAGGATTGTGAGAAATACAATTCAAAACCCACGTTTGACTGCAAAATCCTTCCAGAAAGATCTGGCAGACACTGGAGTTGTGGTACACTATTCCACTATAAAGAGATACTTGTACAAATATGGTCTTCATGGAAGAGTCATTAGAAGAAAACCTCTTCTACGTTCTCACCACAAAAATCAGCATTTGAACTTTGCAAATGAACTGGAAGACTTTTGTAACGAAGAATGGGCAAAGATACCTCAAACAAGAATTGAAAGACTCTTGGCTGGCTACAAAAAGCATTTACAAGCTGTGATACTTGCCAAATGGGGCAGTACAAGATATTAACTCTGCAGGGTGCCCAAACTTTTGCAGACACCAATTTTTTTCTGTTATTTTGAAAGTGTAAATGAAGATAAAAAAATCCAACTTTTGTGGACATATTATAAGTGTCTAATCTGTAATTTGATGCCTTTTGGAGATGTTTCCACCTTTCCTTGGCTTCTTTATGCACATTAATACAACATTTTACCTGGGGTGCCCAAACATTTGATCTCCGCTGTATGTTCTGATAGTGGCTCCTTGCCTTGACTCGGACGTTTTTAAATTTCTTGTTCCTCTTTCTCAATACTTTTCATAAGGTTATGGTTGGATTTGAGTAGGATGGACCTTGGTGTCACTGGTGGAGTGGTGTACATAAGTGGAATATTATTTGTATGCAGTAATAGTATTTGTATGCAGTCCTTTATCTTGATTGCATAATGATGATATTCCCTGAAGGTCCTAGTGTAGTCCTATGTGAATATATGAGTAAAATAGCTGTATTTTAACCCCTTCAGGACGGAGCCCATTTTGGCCTTAAGGACCGGAGCGTTTTTTGCACATCTGACCACTGTCACTTTAAACATTAATAACTCTGGAATGCTTTTAGTTATCATTCTGATTCCGAGATATTTTTTTCGTGACATATTCTACTTTAACATAGTGGTACATTTTTGTCGATACTTGCATCATTTCTTGGTGAAAAATCCGTAAATTTGATGAAAAATTTGAAAATTTTGCATTTTTCTAACTTTGAAGCTCTCTGCTTGTAAGGAAAATGGATATTACGAATACATTTTTTTTTTGGTTCACATATACAATATGTCTACTTTATGTTTGCATCATAAAATTGACGTGTTTTTACTTTTGGAAGACACCAGAGGGCTTCAACGGTCAGCAGCAATTTTCCGATTTTTCACAAAATTTTCAAACTCAGTATTTTTCAGGGACCAGTTCAGGTTTGACGTGAATTTGAAGGGTCTTCATATTAGAAATACCCCATAAATGACCCCATTATAAAAACTACACCCCCCAAAGTATTCAAAATGACATTCAGTCAGCGTTTTAACCCTTTAGGTGTTTCACACGAATAGCAGCAAAGTGAAGGAGAAAATTCACAATCTTAATTTTTTACACTCACATGTTCTTGTAGACCCAATTTTTGAATTTTTACAAGGGGTAAAAGGACAAAATTTTTACTTGTATTTGTAGCCCAATTTCTCTCGAGTAAGGACATAGCTCATATGTCTATGTAAAGTGTTCGGCGGGCGCAGTAGAGGGCTCAGAAGGGAAGGAGCGACAAGGGGATTTTGGTGAGTACATTTTCCTGAAATGGTTTTTGGGGGGCATGTTACCTTTAGGAAGCCCTTATGGTGCCAGAACAGCAAAAAAAAAAACCACATGGCATACCATTTTGGAAACTAGACCCCTCGGGGAATGTAACATGGGATAAAGTGAACCTTAATACCCCACAGGTGTTTCACGACTTTTGCAAATGTAAAAAAAAAAAAAAAAAATTTTTACCTAAAATGCTTGTTTTCCCAAAAAAAAATTATTTTTAAAAAGGGTAATAGCAGAAAATACCCCTAAAAATTTGAAGCCCAATTTCTCCCGATTCAGAAAACACCCCATATGGGGGTGAAAAGTGCTCTGCTGGCACACTACGGGTCTCGGAAGAGAAGGAGTCACATTTGGCTTTTTGAACGCAAATTTTTCTCTGGGGGCATGCCGCATTTAGGAAGCCCCTATGGTGCCAGGACAGCAAAAAAAAAACCACATGGCATACTATTTTGGAAACTAGACCCCTCAGGGAACGTAACAAGGGGTTAAGTGAACCTTTATACCCCACAGGTGTTTCACGACTTTTGCATATGTAAAAAAAAAATTTTTTTTTTTACCTAAAATGCTTGTTTTCCCAAAAATTTTACATTTTTAAAAAGGGTAAAAGCAGAAAATACCCCCCAAAATTTGTAACACAATTTCTCCCGAGTACGGCGATACCCCATATGTGGCCCTAAACTGTTGCCTTGAAATACGACAGGGCTCCAAAGTGAGAGCGCCATGCGCATTTGAGGCCTAAATTAGGGATTGCATAGGGGTGGACATAGGGGTATTCTACGCCAGTGATTCCCAAACAGGGTGCCTCCAGCTGTTGCAAAACTCCCAGCATGCCTGGACAGTCAACGGCTGTCCGACAATACTGGGAGTTGTTTTGCAACAGCTGGAGGCTCCGTTCTGGAAACAGTGGCGTACCAGACGTTTTTCATTTTTATTGGGGAGGGGAGGGGGGCTGTGTAGGGGTATATGTATACGTAGTGTTTTTTACTTTTTATTTTATTTTTTGTTAGTGTAGTGTAGTGTTTTTAGGGTAGAGTCACAGTAGTTTCTCGCTGGCAATTTGAGCTGCAGCAGAAAGTTTGCGGCAGCTCAAACTTGCAGCCAGATACTTACTGTAATCCTCCGCCCATGTGAGTGTACCCTGTACGTTCACATTGGGGGGGACATCCAGCTGTTGCATAACTACAACTCCCAGCATGCCCGTTGGCTGTCGGTGACTGCTGAGAGTTGCAGTTTTGCAACAGCTGTAGGCACACTGGTTATGTATCACTGAGTTTGTGACCTAACTCAGTGTTTCACAACCAGTGTGCCTCCAGCTGTTGCAAAGCTACAACTCCCAGCATGTACGGTGCATGGTGTACGGTGACTGCTGAGAGTTGTAGTTTGCAACAGCTGGAGGCACACCGGTCGTGAAACACTGAGTTAGGTAAAAAAAAACTCTGAGTTTCACAACCAGTGTGCCTTCAGCTGTTGCAAAACTACAACTCTCAGCAGTCACAGACAGCCAACGGGCATGCTGGGAGTTGTAGTTATGCAACCAGCAGATGCACCACTACAACTCCCAGCATGCACTTTAGCTGTTTGTGCAATCTGGGAGTTGTAGTTATACAACAGCTGAAGGTACACTTTTCCATAGAAAGAATGTGCCTCCAGCTGTTGCAAAACCATAAGTCCCAGCATGCCCATAAGGGAATGCTGGGAGTTGTGGTGGTCTGCCACCTGCTGTTGCATAACTACAGCTCCCAGCATGCCCTTTTTGCATGCTGGGAGCTGTTGCTAAGCAACAGCAGGAGGCTGTCACTCACCTCCAACGATCCAGACGATGCAGGTCAGTCCCGCCGCCGCAGCTGCTCCTGGGGCCCCGATCCCAACAGGGGCGCCGGGGATCGGGGTCCCCAGCACCCGGGGTGCACATCCCGCACCCGCTCACGTCCTCCGGAAGAGGGGCGGAGCGGGTGCGGGAGTGACACCCGCAGCAGGCGCCCTGATTGGTCGGCCGGTAATCCGGCCGACGAATCAGGGCGATCGTGAGGTGGCACCAGTGCCACCTCACCCCTGTAGGCTCTGGCTGTTCGGGGCCGTCAGAGACGGCCCCGAACAGCCAGTAATTCCGGGTCATCGGGTCACTGGAGACCCGATTGACCCGGAATCGCCACAGATCGCTGGACTGAATTGTCCAGCGATCTGCGGCGATCGCCGACATGGGGGGGCATAATGACCCCCCTGGGCGATATGCCGGGATGCCTGCTGAACGATTTCAGCAGGCATCCGGCTCCGGTCCCCAACCGGCTAGCGGTGGGGGCCGGAATTCCCACGGGCGTATGGATACGCCCTCGGTCCTTAAGGACTCGGGATGCAGGGCGTATCCATACGCCCTATGTCCTGAAGAGGTTAAGCTTATTTCATAAATTGTATTTATTTTAAAGCACAGAATAGAAATGTAAATGAGATGATTGAAAAAGAACACTGATCAAAATTAGAGAACACTTTCAGATACCTGCAAGTTATTGGTATTAATCTGGCAACTGGTGCTAATTTCCTTAATGATCTGGCAAACCCTATTTAACTTGTAGCCTAACTTTCCAGTTTTCACTGACAGCTGATGGCTGTCCAGGCCGATGGCTGTCCGGGCATGCTGGGAGTTGTAGTTTTGCAACATCTGGAGGTCCGCAGGTTGAAGACCACTGATGAAGGGATTGACAGGCGGTGATGATGAAGGGGGGGGGGGGGATGATGACGGGGGTCTGGATGATGACATGGGGGGATGATTTATTCTAGTATCCTTAGTAGTCGCCATGGAAACATATGACAACAGCACAGGACACCAGGACAGGACACAAGTATACTGGCCATTAATAGTACAGCTATTTTGTTAAAAAGTGTGTTCACCCATAATGTAACATGAATGCAGGATTCTGGCCCGTGATATTTAAAGGTGTACTCCAATGAAAAACATTTTTTTTGTTAGTTAGATTTATAAATTAGTTCTATTTAGAAATCTTAATCCTTCCTTATCAGTTGCTGTATGCTCCACAGGAAGTTGTATTTCCTTCTGGAGTTCTTTTCTGTCTGACCACAGTGCTCTCTGCTTACACCTCAGTCCATGTCAGGAACTGTCCAAAGCAGAAGCAAATCCCCATAGCAAACCTAACCTGCTGTGGACAGTTCCTGACATGGACAGAGGAGCAGCAGAGAGCACTGTGGTCAGACAGAAAAAAAAAAAAATAAATAACTTCCTGTGGAGCGTACAGCATCTGATAAGTACTGGAAGGATTATGATTTTTAAATAGAAGTAATTTACAAATTTGTGTAACCTTCAGGAGCCAGTTGATTTTAAAAATGTTTTATCCACCGGAGTACCTCTTCTTCTTTTTTATTTTATTTTAAATCATCTGGTGCCAGAAAGTTAAACAGATTTGTACATTATTTAAAAAATATTAATCTTTCCATTACTTATCAGCTGCTGTTATGATCCACAGGAATTTCTTTTCTTTTTGAATTTCCTTTCTGCCTGACCACAGTGCTCTCTGCTGATGCCTCTGTCCATTTTAGCAACTACCCAGAGCAGAAGAGGTTTTCTTTGGGGATTTGCTCCTACTCTGGACAGTTCCTAAAATGGACAGAAGTGTCAGTGGAGATCACTGTGGTCAGACAGAAAGGAAATTAAAAAAAGAAAAGAACTTCCTGTGGATCATACAGCATCTGATAAGTACTCGGAGGATTAAGACTTTTTTAATAGAAGTAATTTACAAATCTGTTCAACTTTCTGGCACCACTTTATAAAAAAAACTAAAAATGTTTTCCAGCTGAGTATTCCTTTTAGCTGTTTATTTAGGACATGTATAACTGCAATGTGATGGCAACTGTTAAGCCAATCTAGATAGAGAATTAAACCTAATATAATAATAGCAATCCAAAGCCATTGTATCTATATGGAGAGTGTACTTAGACCAAGAGTGTATAGACCACTGTTTCCCAACTAGGGTGCCTCCAGGCAGGGCCGGCTTTTGGGGTGTGCGAGCTGCGCGGCCGCACAGGGCACCATAGCAACAGGAGCGCTGGGCGGCCGACACAGCTCGCAGTGTAACAGGCCGGTGTGAAGTGGAATTTTGCGCCCGCTCCTCCTCCAGCCCTCTGAAGATTTCCGAAGCTAGAGCAAGAGGAGAGAGGAGGTACACGCCCCCTCCCTCATCTCCCCTCCCTGAGCTCTGGAGGATGCAGGTCTGCACAGGGAGAGAGTACACCCCCCTCCCTCACCTCCCCGAGTTTGGGAGTACGCAGGTTTTTACGGGGAGAAAAAAGCCAGAGCAGGGGGAGAGAGGAGGAGCACGGCTCCCGCATCTCCCCTCCCCTTGGAGGACGCAGGTCTGCACGGGGAGAAAGAAGTCAGAGCAGTGCTCCTCATCTCCCCTGCCTGAGTTCTGTGTTTACTGAAAAGGATGACAAAGTGCATGGGCTGGGGATTCATACACTGCAGGGGATGGGGAATAAATCTCTGACTGGGGATGATTTCTATGTGAGAAAGGGTGGGGGGGGGCACATGCTTGGAGTTGTAGTCCCTGTTATGTGTGTGTATGCTAGTGTTTTTCAACCAGGGAATGCTGGGAGTTGTAGTCCCTGTTGTGTGTGTGTGTGTATGCTTGTGTTTTCCAACCAGGGAATGCGTGTGTGCTAGTGGTTCCCAACCAGGGAATGCTGGGAGTTGTAGTTTTGCAACACCTGGAAGCACCCTGGTTTTGAAACACTGGTGTATGCCCTGTAGAGGTGTGGTGAACTTTAACTCCCAGGAGACTGCAGAGGCAGCATGGTGGTGTTATACCACAGACTGAAGACTCCTGAATGACACATGCTGGGAGTTGTAGTCCAGTTTCTGCTTTTTCATGGGGTGTTCATTAGCCCCATAAAGAGGACATAGAAATGAATGGGGTTTGTACAGGACATGAACATCACTGTATGAACCTTGTGCATTTATATGTCAGAGTTCATACAGGAACGTAGAAATGCACGGGATTCATACAGGGATATAGAAATGAACGGGATTCATGCAGGGATGTAGAAATGCGCGGGATTCATGCAGGGATGTAGAAATGCGCGGGATTCATACAGGGATAGAGAAATGAACAGGATTCATACAGGGATGTAGAAATGCACGGGATTCATACAGGGATGTAGAAATGCATGGGATTCATACAGGGATGTAGAAATGCACGGGATTCATACAGGGATGGAGAAATGCACGGGATTCATACAGGGATGTAGAAATGCATGGGGTTCATACAGGGAAGAAGAAATGCAGGGGCTTCATACAGGGACGCAGAAATGCAGGGGGTTCTTACAGGGACCTAAAAATGCCCGGGGTTCATACAGGGAAGCAGAAATGCACATGGGTTCTTACAGGGAAGCAGAGATGCATGGGGTTCTTACAGTGAAGCAGAGATGCAGAGGGGGTTCTTACAGGGAAGCAGAGATGCACGGGGTTCACACAGGGAAGCAGAAATGCACGAGGTTCATACAGGGCAGCAGAGATGCACAGGGATCATACAGGGAAGCAGACATGCACGGGGTTCATACAGGGAAGCAGAGAAGCACGGGGTTCATACAGGGAAGCAGAGATGCACAGGGATCATACAGGGAAGCAGAGATGCACGGGGTTCATACAGGGAAGCAGAGATGCACAGGCTTCATACAGGGAAGCAGAGATGCACGGGGATCATACAGAGAAGCAGAGATGCAAAGATTTTTTTTTCCTCTTTGTGTATGTTTGTGGGGATATGGGGGGGGGGGGGGGGGGCACGAGGTTCGCTTGCACAGGGCACCTGAACACTTAAGGCCGGCCCTGCCTCCTGGTGTTGCAAAACTACAACTCCCAGCATGGCTGTGCCGCAAAAGGCTGCCAATGGCTGTCCAGGCATGCTGGGAGTTGTAGTTTTGCAATATCTGGAGGCTCCCTGGTTGGGAAACACTGGTACAGATCGAGAAAACAATATAACAACCAGATGTGTATAAACTGAAGTGCTTTTGCGCACTGATATACCAGACTGCAGTCTCACTGGGTCACTGCACAGAAAAACCCTGAATGAAAAACTAAAACTGAAAACAAGGCTACATATAATAATAATCAAAATACTAATACTGAGGGTTTCTTCTACTCAATAAACATCAATGAGAAGCCCATGTGCCCACACATATGCAAACCTCTTCCTGGGCCGGTGGAAAGACACAGTAGTCATAAAGTCAAATAACCTGTAAAGGACAGATATAATCTTTTATGTCCTGTTTGGTAGGCACAAAACCATGTTGACTAAGGCTGGGTTCACACTACTTTTTTGCCATACTGTTTTCAATCCGTTTTTCTAAAGAAAACCGTATGGCAAAAAAACGGATGGAACAGTATGGAAAAAAGTAAACCGTATGCGTTTTTAAACTGTATACTGTTTTTAAAAGTGCATACAGTTCCGTCAGTTTTTATAGAAAAAAAAAACCCATAAGTTTTTGAAAATTTTGTAAATTTTTAATGGGAGGGGTCTTGGGTGGGGACTTTAGGATGCAAATGCGCATGTGCAAAGTAAAAACGTATACGTTTTTCCCGTATGGAACCGTATACATGTGCGTTTCCCATTGACGTCCATGTTAAAAAAAACGTATGCGGTTGCAGTACGGTTTTTAAACCGGAGACAAAATTGTGGTCAACCACGGTTTTGACTCCGGTTTAAAAACCATACTGCAACCGCATACGTTTTTTTAACATGGACGTCAATGGGAAACGCACATGTATACGGTTCCATACGGGAAAAACGTATACGTTTTTACTTTGCACATGCGCATTTGCATCCTAAAGTCCCCACCCAAGACCCCTCCCATTAAAAATGGACAACATTTTCAAAAACGTATGGGTTTTTTTTCTATAAAAACGGACGGAACTGTATGCTCTTTTAAAAACAGTATACAGTTTAAAAACGCATACGGTTTACTTTTTTCCATACTGTTCCATCCGTTTTTTTTGCCATACGGTTTTCTTTAGAAAAGCGGATTGAAAACAGTATGGCAAAAACGTGATGTGAACCCAGCCTAAGGCTGGGTTCACACTACGTTTTCCCCCATACGGGAGCGCATACGGCAGGGGGGAGGTAAAAGCTCGCGCTCCCGTATGTCACCGTATGCGCTCCCGTATGTCATTCATTTCAATGAGCCGACCGGAGTGAAACGTTCGGTCCGGTCGGCTCATTTTTGCGCCGTATGCGCTTTTACAACCGGACCTAAAACCGTGGTTGACCACAGTTTTAGGTCCGGTTGTAAAAGCGCATACGGCGCAAAAATGAGCCGACCGAACGTTTCACTCCGGTCGGCTCATTGAAATGAATGACATACGGGAGCGCATACGGTGACTTACGGGAGCGCGAGGTTTTACCTCCCCCCTGCCGTATGCGCTCCCGTATGGGGGAAAACGTAGTGTGAACCCAGCCTAAGAAAGGTAAGAATATCACAACAGCAGTTTACTCCTCCCTTACTAATGGCCCCACACTCTTTCACATCTTTATAATGCATGGTGTATATAGGGTTAATGGTGAGGGCCCAGACTGATTCATCCTTTTAAGCATGAGTGCCCTGTGTTAAATAGGTATGGCCTCTACAGTGACAGGTTCTGGGTGGGTTCGAGCTTTTTATGACGAGTGTCCTGTGTCTTAGGCAGGATGAATCTATATAGAAATACTTGGGCCAGTTGTGTATGCATATAGGGCTGTATTTTAAAACCATACTGATCATAACCCTTTAGCTCCTAAACTGCCATATTAATATATAAGATTGGTGCAGTGATGCAACTGAACCCCCCCCCCCCCCCCTTTAGGGTATCTATAGAGAAAAGAAAAGAAAGGACCGACGGACCGCGCCTCGTGTATTTACCCTCAATAGATCGGGTGGTGGGTGGCTTATAGATGGCCCACGGGGCTTATAGATGGCCGCTCACCTTGAGATCTATGCAAAAAAAGCATATCACCCACGATATAATCTGGGTACTGTAGTACGAGGCGCTGCTATGCCGATGGGTTGCAGGAGGAAACAAGTCGTCCTGGGAGTCAATATTAGAAGTAGAGCAGGAAAAAACCCTCAGGTATGGCGCTGCAGACTCTTGTAGACAGATGAGGCGGATGCCAAAGGTAATAGGAAAGTCCTCAGCAAGACATTTTATTAAAAAAACATTTTATTGTTTTTTTAATAAAATGTCCTGCTGAGGACTTTCCTATTACCTTTGGCATCCGCCTCATCTGTCTACAAGAGTCTGCAGCGCCATACTTGAGGGTTTTTTCCTGCTCTACTTCTAATATTTAGGGTATCTAGGTTCAGATTAAAGCGTACCTGTCAGATCCCGCAAAAAAAAAAAAAAAGAATCCTGACCATATACATCTAACTTTTATGGCTCTATGGCCTATATTTATTATAAAAAAATACCTTTTTTCTTTAGCTCACAGTGTAAGAAATCCTCTCAGGAGAAGGGGGCATGTCTCACCTGGTGGTGGGAGGTTATTGGCAGGGGCGTCATTGGGGTGGGGTGGGGTGGGGCGGCTAATGTGTGTCAAGCCAGTAGCGCCCTGGTCTGCTGGCGCTGTGGAGGTAGGCGAAGGGCTTACCTCTGCTTCCTTCCAGGTCCTGGCTCTGCATTTGATAGAGCCTGGCTGGACCAAGCTCTAGCAAATGAGCACAGAGCACACAGGTCAATGTAGTTCTATGGAACTACATTGATGTTTATGAGGAATCTAATGATCCCTCCTAAAAGTCCCCTAAGGGAACAATAAAGTGTAAAAAAAAATAAAAATACTAAACCCCAGAATAGCTTTTTTTGCTCATGTCACCTCCCAGAATAAAGTAAGTAAATAGCGATCGAAAATTCTGATCAATACCAGAATGGTACCGATAAAAACTAGAGATCGACCGATATCGTTTTTTTTAGGGCCGATACCAATAATCGGTGGAGGTTAGGGCCGATAGCCGATAACTTATACCGATATTCCGGTATAAGTTATCTGCTATTTATCCCCCCGCGACACCGCTGCAGATCATTGATTTAAAGCGGGCGCTTTAAATCAATGCACTGCAGTGGCTTTTGCGGTGCCATAGGCCGCCGCCGCCACCATCCGCTTCTCTCCCCCTACCTGTCACGGTGGTCCGGGCCATCCTTCCTTCCTGTAGTGTCCGGCGGCATTTCGGGTGGAGGGTGAACCGGTCCGGGCTGTCCTTCTCCTGGGGTCATCTTCTCCACTCCGGGCAGGCTCCGGCCTAGTAACGCAGCATAGACGCCGCTGCGCAGTGACGCCCGTGCGCAGTGACGCACCTGACGTCACAGCGTAGCAGCGTCTATGCAGCGTACTAGGCTGGAGCCTGCCCAGAGTGGAGAAGATGACCCCCGGAGAAGGACAGCCCGGACCGGTTCACTCTCCACCCGGAATGCCGCCGGACACTACAGGAAGGATGGATGGTCCGGACAAGGTAATTGCCGATACCGATAATGCCCAAAATCGTGATTATCGGCCGATAATATCGGCCATACCGATAATCGGTCGATCCCTAATAAAAACTATAGCTCGGTATACAAAAAAATTAAAAAAGTTATAGGGGTCAAAAGAGGACAACTTTATGCATACTAATTTTCCTACAAAAAGTTATAATTTTTGAAAAGTAGTAAAATAAAGAAAAACTGGCTACCTCTATAGTGGATCTCCCGCCGCGATCGCGCTGCGGGGGGGGGGGGGGGGGGGCGTGCTGATCCCTCAAAGTATACGACTACAATATATCATCATGAAACAGACTCGGCCACAGAGATGGTACCTCCTGGAGGGCTTGGGCAGACTGGAACAAGCATGTAATATTACAAACATGGTGGTGGTGGAGCATAAACCACACGCGGGGTGATATACAACAGGGGGGTAGTCACAGAGTGGGAGGGTTCCCCCTTGTAAGTAGACAAGATAATGGCCCAAATTTATCAACCTGTGTGAGAGAAAAAGTGGAGTGATTTTCCCCCAGCAACCAATCACAGCTCAGCTAACAAGCTCTGGTAAAGTGAAAGCTGAGCTGTGATTGGTTGCTGGGGGAAAATCACTCCACATTTTCTCTCACACAGGTTGATAAATCGGGGCCAATGTAGTCAGCTATGTGTATCAATTAATAAACATCTTATGTCATAAGATAAGGACATCAAGTGAAGTATCCAAAAAGGAAACAATAATAACAGCGTATTGAAGACAAAACAGGCCGGGAGGGGAGAAAGAGGGAAAGAAGGAAGGGGAAACAAAAGGGAAAGGAAGAGGCAACAGAAGCAGAGATGGATCTGGAGGCACAAAGAGGGGAAAGGGCAGAGGTCAGAAAGGGAGGGAAGGACCTGGTGAAGAGAAGGAACATACCTCATGACCAAGGCTCAGCACAGCCATTCAAGACACCCAGTTGAGACTGTGTGTACATGAGGATGTATGTTAAGTAGTGAGATGTAAAGTCTCATAGTCTCTGGAAGACAAAAATGAAGTCCAGGGATGCCAGAGAGCGAGGGGTTTACTCATTGGGCCTCTGGAGTCTTCTAGAAGTTCCTCCATCTTACAAAGATGGGTGACCTCCTGAAGCCAAGAGGAAACAGTGGGTGGTCGGGAGGATTTCCACAGCCTAGGGATCATCGTCCTAGCCGCCAGTAATAAAAAAGAGATCAGTCTGTGTATTGTCTTGGGTATGTGTGGTGGCAGGATCGATAGCAGGAGGGCTTCAGGAGTATTCGGGAAAACTTTTTTTTTTTTTTTTTTATCAACTGGTGCCAGAAAGTTAAACAGATTTGTAAATTACTTCTATTAAAAAATCTTAATCCTTCCAATACATTTTATGGGCTGTATACTACAGAGGAAATGCTTTTCTTTTTGGATTTCTCTGATGTCAAGACCACAGTGTTCTCTGCTGACCTCTGCTGTCCATTTTAGGAACTGTCCAGAGCAGCATATGTTTGCTATGGGAATTTTCTCCTGTTCTGGACAGTTCCAAAAATGGACAGCAGAGGTCAGCAGAGAGCACTGTGGTCGTGACATCAAAGAAATCCAAAAAGAAAATAATTTCCTCTTTAGTGTATAGCCCCTAAAAAGTACTGGAAGGATTAAAGGGGTACTCCCGTGGAAAACTTTTTTTTTTTTTTTTTTTTTTAAATCAACTGGTGCCAGAAAGAAATGCTTTTCTTTTTGGATTTCTCTGATGTCAAGACCACAGTGTTCTCTGCTGACCTCTGCTGTCCATTTTAGGAACTGTCCAGAGCAGCATATGTTTGCTATGGGAATTTTCTCCTGTTCTGGACAGTTCCAAAAATGGACAGCTGAGGTCAGCAGAGAGCACTGTGGTCGTGACATCAAAGAAATCCAAAAAGAAAATAATTTCCTCTTTAGTGTATAGCCCCTAAAAAGTACTGGAAGGATTAAAGGGGTACTCCCGTGGAAAACTTTTTTATTTATTTATTTATTTTTTAAATCAACTGGTGCCAGAAAGAAATGCTTTTCTTTTTGGATTTCTCTCATGTCACGACCACAGTGCTCTCTGCTGACCTCTGCTGTCCATTTTAGGAACTGTCCAGAGAAGCATATGTTTGCTATGGGGATTTTCTTCTTCTCTGGACAGTTCCTAAAATGAACTGCAGAGGTCAGCAGAGAGCACTGTGGTCAGGACATCACGGCAAATGCATTTCTTTTTGGATTTCTCTTTAGTATACAGCCCCTAAAAAGTACTGGAAGGATTAAGATTTTTTAATAGAAGTGATTTACAAATCTGTTTAACTTTCTGGCACCAGTTGATTTAAAAAAAATAAAAGTTTTCCACAGGGCCTCCCTAGCAGTCTTTGCCACAAGCCTTTGTATTGATTTCGGACTCATAGCATGAATTCAAAATCACAGACTCCAGCCAGGACACAGGCGACCTCAGCGCAGCTCCCCACCTGTCAATCAGACAGGCGGGAGCGAGCGATGTGCTCCCATCTCAGCAGGGCGTGCTCCTAACTCGGCAGGCCAAAGCCAGCCGCATCTTCAGGCTCCGCCACCTGACAAGGAGAGCCTGCGCGTGCTGGCCTCGAGTCAGTGGAGCGCTGCTCTTCTAATAGGAAACATCGGCTCTGCCTTTGCAAATCTCCATAAGTCTGATCGAGGTCTTCCATTCCCATCAAATGATGCCGCGCCTGCCGGGCTACTCCCCCTTTCTCCCCACGCACACGGCAGGAGAATGAGCAGCAGGACAGGGAGAAAAAAGGTATTTTTAGGGGGTTTTAATACTAGATAAGTACAGGGATGGAGTCAGTGAGAGCAAGGGACCGTACGGGATCATTAACATTTTATTTTAATAGTTCGGATATTTACGCACGCGGCGATACCAAATATGTATATAAAATAATTTTTTTACACTTTTTGGGGGTAAAATAGGGAAAATGGGACAATTTACGTTTTTATTGGGGGAGGGAGTATTTCAAATTTTTTTGCGGTATTAACCCTTTAGAAGCGGCGGTCAAAGCTGACCGCCGCTTCTAAAGTGAAACTGAAAGTATCCCGGCTGCTCAGTCGGGCTGTTCGGGACCGCCGCGGTGAAATCGCGGCGTCCCGAACAGCTGATCGGACACCGGGAGGGCTCTTACCTGCCTCCTCGGTGTCCGATAGACGAATGACTGCTCCGTGCCTGAGATCCAGGCAGGAGCAGTCAAGCGCCGATAATGCTGATCACAGGCGTGTTAATACACGCCTGTGATCAGGATGAGAGATCAGTGTGTGCAGTGTTATAGGTCCCTATGGGACCTATAACACTGCAAAAAAAAAGTAAAAAAAAAGTGTTAATAAAGGTCATTTAACCCCTTCCCTAATAAAAGTTTAAATCACCCCCCTTTTCCCATAAAAAAATAAAACAGTGTAAAAAAAAATAAAAATAAACATATGTGGTATCGCCGCGTGCGTAAATGTCCGAACTATAAAAATATATCATTAATTAAGCCATACGGTCAATGGCGTACGCGCAAAAAAATTCCAAAGTCCAAAAAAGCGTATTTTGGTAACTTTTTATAACATTAAAAAATGAATAAAAAGTGATCAAAAAGTCAGATCAAAACACAAATCATACCGATAAAAACTTCAGATCATGGCGCAAAAAATGAGTCCTCATACTGCCCTGTACGTGGAAAAATTAAAAAGTTATAGGGGTCAGAAGATGACATTTTTAAACGTATAAATTTTCCTGCATGTAGTTATGATTTTTTCCAGAAGGGCGACAAAATCAAACCTATATAAGTAGGGTATCATTTTAACCGTATGAACCTACAGAATAATGATAAGGTGTAATTTTTACCGAAATATGCACTGCGTAGAAACGGAAGCCCTCAAAAGTTACAAAATGGCGTTTTTTTTCGATTTTGTCGCACAAAGATTTTTTTTTTTCGTTTCGCCGTGCATTTTTGGGTAAAATGACTAATGTCACTGCAAAGTAGAATTGGCGACGCAAAAAATAAGCCATAATATGGATTTTTAGGTGGAAAATTGAAAGGGTTATGATTTTTAAAAGGTAAGGAGGAAAAAACGAAAGTGCAAAAACGGAAAAACCCTGAGTCCTTAAGGGGTTAAGGACCCAGGACGTACGGGGACGTCCCCGCACCCTGGGCTTTAAGGACCCAGGACGTCCCCGTACGTCCTGGCGTTTTCCGGTCTCTGCCGCTCGCCGGGCAGAGATCGGAACCGGATGCCTGCTGAAATCCTTCAGCAGGCATCCAGGGCAAACGCCGAGGGGGGCCATACCGGGCTGATCGGGTCTCTGGGACCCGACCACCCGGTAATTTCGCATGATCCCGGCTGTCACAGACAGCCAGGACCATGCTAAAGAATAGGAGCGAGGTGGCAAGCCTGCCACCTCCTCCTATTCCCTGCGATCCGTCGGTTAGTTAACCGACCAATCGCAGGAGGGGGGGCGGTTATTTCCTCCCGTCCTGCCCGGCCCCTTGAAGTCCGGAGAGGACGGGAGGAAGACCGGAGGACGCGGCGGGGGACGGGGAAGTGCTGGGGACTGGCCCCGGTACTTACCTCGTCCCTGAAGACCCGGATCCAGACGATGAAGACGGCGGCGGCGGCGACAGGTGAGTATATCTTCAGCCGCGGTCGGGCCCTTTACAGCAATGCATGTCGCCGTAAAGCGACATGCATTGCTGTAATAGGACCCTGTAAACTACAACTCCCAGCATGCCCAGACAGCCCTTGGCGTCTGGGCATGCTGGGAGTTACAGTTTTACAACATCTGGAGGTCCACAGTTTTTGGACTACTGTGCCCTTCCAGATGTTGCAAAACTACACATCCTCAGCATGTCCTTACTGTCCAGGCATGCTGGGAGTTGTAGTTCTGTAACATCTGGCCCTTAAGATGTTGCAGAACTACAACTCCCAGCATGCCTGGACAGTTTTGGCATACTGGGAGTTCTAGTTTTGCAACATCTGGAAGGGCACAGATTGGGAACCACTGTATTAGTGGTCTGCAAACTGTAGTCCTCCAGATGTTGCAAAACTACAGCGCCAAGCATGCTGGGAGTTGTAGTTCGGCAACATCTGGCTCTAAAGATGTTGCCGAACTACTACTCCCAGCATGCCTGAGAATGTTTGGGAGTTGTGGTTTTGCAACAGCTGGAGGCACACTGGTTGGGAAACATTGTTTCCTAACTCAGTGTTTCCCAACCCGTGTGCCTCCAGCTGTTGCAAAACCACAACTCCAAACATTCTCAGGCATGCTGGGAGTAGTAGTTTTGCAACAGCTGGAGGTCCCCCCCTGTAAATGTACAGGGTACATTCACATGGGCAGGGGCTTACAGTGAGTATCGGGCTGCAAGTTTGCAATGCAGCAAATTTTGCGCGGCAGCTCAAACTCGCAGCGGGAAACTCGCTGTAATCCCCGGCCCGTGTGACTGTACCCTAAAACACTACAGTACACTAACACAAAATAAAATAAAAAGTAAAAAACACTACATATACACATACCCCTACACAGCCCCCCTCCCTCCCCAATAAAAATGAAAAACGCCTGGTACGCCACTCTTTCCAAAATGGAACCTCCAGCTGTTGCAAAACAACAACTCCCAGTATTACCGGACAGCCGTTGACTGTCCAGGCATGCTGGGAGTATTGCAACAGCTGGAGGCACCCTGTTTGGGAATCACTGGCGTAGAATACCCCTATGTCCACCCCTATGCAAATCCCTAATTCAGGCCTCAAATGCACATGGCACTCTCAATTCGGAGCCCTGTCGTATTTCAAGGCAACAGTTTAGGGCCACATATGGGGTATCGCCGTACTCGGGAGAAATTGACTAACAAATCTTGGGGGTCTTTTTCTCCTTTCACCCCTTATGAAAAGGTGAAGTTGGGGTCTACACCAGCATGTTTGTGTAAAAAAATAAACTTTTTACACTAACATGCTGGTGTTGCCCTATACTTTTCATTTTGACAAGAGGTAAAGGGGAAAAAAGCCTCCCAAAATTTGTAACGCAATTTCTCCCGAGTACGGAGATACCACGTATGTGGGCGTAAAGTGCTCTGGGGGCGCGCAACAAGGCCCAGAAGGGAGAGTGCGCCATGTACATTTGAGGTGATTTGCACAGGGGTGGCTGATTGCTACAGCGGTTTTGACAAACGCTAAAAAAACAAAACCCCACATGTGACCCCATTTCGGAAACTACACCCCTCACAGAATGTAATGAGGGGTGCAGTGAGAATTTACACCCCACAGGTGTCTGACAGATCTTTGGAAGAGTGGGCTGTGCAAATTAAAAATGTTGTACAGCCCACTGTTCCAAAGATATGACAGACACCAGTGGGGGGTAAATGCTCACTTTACGCCTTGTTACGTTCCTCAAGGGGTCTAGTTTCCAAAATGGTATGCCATGTGGGGGTTATTTTGCTCTCCTGGCACCATATGGGCTTCCTAAATGCGACATGCCCCCCGAGCAAAATTTGCTCTCAAAAGCCAAATATGACTCCTTCTCTTCTGAGCATTGTAGTTCGCCCGTAGTGCACTTCAGGTCAACTTATGGGGTACCTTCATACTCAGAAGAGATGTGGTTACAAATTTTGGGGGGTATTTTCTGTTATTAGCCATTGCAAAAATGTGAAATTTGGGGGGGGAAACACACCTTTTAGTGATTTTTTTTTTTTACGTATGCAAAAGTCGTGAAACCCCTGTGGGGTATTAAGGCTCACTTTATTTCTTGTTACGTTCCACAAGGGGTCTAGTTTCCAAAATGGTATGCCATGTGGTTTTTTTTTTTTGCTGTCCTGGCACCATAGGGGCTTCCTAAATGCGACATGCCCCCGAGCAAAGTTTGCTCTCAAAAAGCCGAATATGACTCCTTCTCTTCTGAGCATTGTAGTTCACCCATAGTACACCTCAGTTCAACTTATGGGGTACCTTCATACTCAGAAGAGATGGGGTTACAATGTTTGGGGGGTATTTTCTGCTATTAACCCTTGCAAAAATGAGAAATTTGGGGGGAAATACACATTTTAGTGAAATTTTATTTTTATTTTTTTACATATGCAAAAGTCGTGAAACCCCTGTGGGGTATTAAGGCTCACTTTATTCCTTGTTACGTACCTCAAGGGGTCTAGTTTCCAAAATGGTGTGCCATGTGGGGGATTTTTGCTGTTCTGGCACCATAGGGGCTTCCTAAATGCAACATGCCCCCCGAAAACCATTTCAGAAAAACCTACTCTCCAAAATCCCCTTGTCGCTCCTTCCCTTCTGAGCCCTCTATTGCGCCCGCTGAACACTTTACATAGACATATGAGGTATGTGCTTACTCGAGAGAAATTGGGCTACAAATATAAGTATACATTTTCTCCTTTTTCCCCTTGTAAAAATTCAAAAATTGGGTCTACAAGAACATGCGAGTGTAAAAAATGAAGATTGTGAATTTTCTCCTTCACTTTGCTGTTATTCCTGTGAAACACCTAAAGGGTTAAAACGCGGACTGAATGTCATTTTGAATACTTTGGGGGGTGCAGTTTTTATAATGGGGTCATTTGTTGGGTAGTTCTAATATGAAGACCCTTCAAATCCACTTCAAACCTTAACTGGTCCATGAAAAATTGTGAGTTTGGAAATTTTGTGAAAAATTGGAAAATTGCTGCTGAACTTTGAAGTGCTCTGGTGTCTTCCAAAAGTAAAAACACGTAAATTTTATGATGCAAACAGAAAATAGACATATTGTATATGTGAATTTAAAAAAAAAAATATTTGGAATATCCATTTTCCTTACAAGCAGAGAGCTTCAAAGTTAGAAAAATGCTAAATTTTCAAATTTTTCATAAAATTTTGGGATTTTTCACCAAGAAGGGATGCAAGATACCACAAAATGTTACCACTATGTTAAAGTAGAATATGTCACGAAAAAACAACCTCGGAATCAGAATGATAACTAAAAGCATTCGAGAGTTATTAATGTTTAAAGTGACAGTGGTCAGATGTGCAAAAAATGGCCGGGTCCTGAGGTGTAAAATGGCTGGGTCCTTAAGGGGTTAATGGCTGCCGTGACATTGCAGTTATACATATATTAATGAAACCGTTTCGCTATCATGAGCCGGTATACTTATCTGTCCTGGCATCCTGCGTTTGTGTTACATTTTGGGTGTACACACCCGCTGTGTATAAAGTGAGCACAGCTCCTGCGCACACTTTATGTCCATTACGTAAATGTACGTCATGGTGTGCTAAGTCCCAGAGCGCCATGATGTACTTTCTTGTCATGGGTCTTTTACAGGTTAAATCAGTACAAACTATATACACCTACAGCTGTGCAAACGCATGAAGAAAACCTCCAGACAAAGTAATATATAGAATTACCATAATCAGTAAATCTTTATTCATATACAAAAAGATATTGAAACACATGTAAGGGATCACACAAAGTGGAAAAATACATACATATACACACAAGGATACTGGGATGGAAGTCCTGATAAAATTCCAGTCCTGTATGTCTGTGAGATAACGCTACAGAAGGAAAAAAGGTAATAGTCAAGTAGACAAGGTGTGTGTGTATATATATATATATATATATATATATATATATATATATATGGGCTATAGTGCCAGTATATATACCTTTAAAGGGCTAAACAGCTCCCCAATTGTGGTAACAGACAAACCAACAAGGCTCAGATTAAAAAAAAAAAAGTGCAGTAGTGCAACCAGGTAATTTGGAGCCGACATTGGGGAAGGGCTTTATAGGTTCATTCAGTACAAACTATGAAAGAAAAAAAAAAGTAATTTAGAAGGTAATTTAGTTCATCCTGCCTTCTAAACAAGTAACATAAAGGGATCAGAAAGTCATATGTAACCACCAAGGGCAAAATTTAAATGGCAACTTATCCTGCTTTTTTTTTTAGAATAATATTAATGAAAAAATAAAAATAGTATAGATCTTGGAATGTGGCAGCACAAAAAAACATTGTTAAAACCACAGCATGTCATTTCTGGTGGATATGCATATGCTGCAGATTCCTAACATGGAGTGGAAATCAATCCGTGCACTAGGAGAGTGGGATGCCGTGCAGGATAGGGGATAAACTCTTTAGACGCCATGATTAATGACGATCATGGCATCTATCTAAAGTAAAAGTGGAACTTGCCGGTTGCTCAGTGGAGCTCACTCCATGAGCTAAAATGGGGGAGGGGGGGGGGTCCCTTTACCTGGTCGCCTGCTGCCGATCGCCAATCCAGTGATGTAGCCTGGGCTCAGCTAGGCTAAACAGTGGATCGCCTAACACACTGTGCAAAGACATAACAATATACAGTAAACGCAATCTAGTGTTTGCATATAAAAGTCACCTATGGGGACCTAAAGTTTGTAAAATAAAAAAATTAACAAAATATTTGTAAAATTATATAACCCCTCCCCTAATAAAAAATCTAAATAACTCTTATTTTCCTATTTGACAATTTTTTTTTTTAAATGTGATATCGCCGCATGCATAATTGCCAAACTATTAAAATCTAATATGATCCTGAACGGTAAACAGCGTAAACTTTAAAAAGTACCAAATAACAAAAATACATCATATATCAGACAAAAATTTATAAAAAACGATTAAAAAGTCCTATCAAATCAGAAATGGTACTGATGAGAACTACAGATAACAGTGTACAAAAATTAGCCGGTATACAACCCTGTATACCGAAAAATATAAGTTATAGGGGGTCAGAAAAGGACAATTTAATGTATACCAATTTTGTAGGAAAAAAAATTAGCATTTTTTTTAAAGTATTTTGCGCAGCAATAAATCTGCCAGGCAGCGGTAAATATAGTTACATAGTTAGTACGGTTGAAAAAAGACATACGTCCATCAAGTTCAACCAGGGAATTGAAGGGTAGGGGTTTGGCGCGATATTGGGGAATGGATGGGATTTTATATTTCTTCATAAGCATTAAAGTGGTATTCCAGGCTAAAACTTTTTTTTATATATCAACTGGCTCCGGAAAGCTAAACAGATTTGTAAATTACTTCTATTAAAAAAATCTTAATCCTTCCAATAGTTATTTGCTTCTGAAGTTGAGTTGTTGTTTTCTGTCTAACTGCTCTCTGATGACTCACGCCCCGGGAGCTGTGCAGTTCCTATGGGGATATTCTCCCATCATGCACAGCTCCCGGGACGTGACATCATCATTGAGCAGTTAGACAGAAAACTTCAGAAGCTAATAGCTATTGGAAGGATTAAGATTTTTTAATAGAAGTAATTTACAAATCTATAGTAAAAAATTGCCCGGACCTTCTAAGTGAGTATGAAATATTATAGGTATTTGGATAGAGATATTAAATAAATAATTCTCTGGATCGTGCTTCAATAATAATAGTATAAACAGTTTATTAAAATAAGATAAATAGACTATGATTAGTTACTTCTCACCGGGCCCATGTGAGAAGAACATATACAATAAAAACAACCTTTAAATAATATTGTGCATAAAATGTGAATAACAAGAATTAAGACAATATTACTGGCATTATGACAACATCACTGGCATAGATTTAGTTTCTAATGTGCAGCTGGTATTTATCCGCTGGTATGTAGGCACCGACTGTACAAAACATGCAAAATGTAGCTGAGGGTGCCTGAATGATCGTTTCCCTCTTTAGAATAATGTATCCTTATAATAATTAAACAATCTGCAACAGTTTCAAATGAATGTTACCGATCCTTATAATGGCAACCTGGGCGAGACGGCGTTGTTACCGCAGTGTCTAGATGGTGTCGGTACACTGGGTCCTCTGTGCAACGTTCCAGGTGGTAACGGTGTAATCCAGCAAGGTCCTGGTAGAAGCGGTGGCGATTACTTCTGGCTGATGGCGCTGGTAGGCGCCGATGGTCACAGATCGCCGGGAGGACGCTGGCGCTGACGCTGGTCTTCCCGGCGATCTGTGACCATCGGCGCCTGCCAGTGCCATCAGCCAGAAGTAATCGCCACCGCTTCTACCAGGACCTTGCTGGATTACACCGTTACCACCTGGAACGTTGCGCAGAGGACCCAGTGTACCGACACCATCTAGACACTGCGGTAACAACGCCTCTCACCCAGGTTGCCATTATAAGGATTGGTAACATTCATTTGAAACTGTTGCAGATAGTTTAATTATTATAAGGATACATTATTCTAAAGAGGGAAATGATCATTCAGGCACCCTCAGCTACATTTCGCATGTTTTGTACAGTCGGTGCCTACATACCAGCGGATAAATACCAGCTGCACATTAGAAACTAAATCTATGCCAGTGATGTTGTCATAATGCCAGTATTCTTGTCTTAATTCTTGTTATTCACATTTTATGCACAATATTATTTAAAGGTTGTTTTTATTGTATATGTTCTTCTCACATGGGCCCTGTGAGAAGTAACTAATCATAGTCTATTTATCTTATTTTAATAAACTGTTTATACTATTATTATTGAAGCACGATCCAGAGAATTATTTATTTAAATATCTCTATCCAAATACCTATAATATTTCCTACTCACTTATAAGGTCCGGGCAATTTTTTACTATTGGTTTTTCCTTTTTTGTGCAATTAAGGTATAGTTGCATGCCCTAGTTTGACCTCGGTGTGTATTATTAATTGTGAGCTGCACATACACCCCTTTTTTTTCCCTAATTTACAAATCTGTTTAACTTTCCGGAGCCAGTTGATATATATTAAAAAAAGGTTTTGCCTGGAATACCCCATTAATGTTATTTTGTTCCAGGAATGTATCTAACCCTGTTTTAAAGCTGTTAAATTTTCCTGCTGTGACCAGTTCCTGAGGTAGACTGTTCCATAAGTTCACAGTTCTTATGGTAAAGAAGGTGTGTCGCCCCTTGAGACTAAACCTTTTCTTCTCCAGACGGAGGGAGTGCCCCCTCGTCCTTTGGGTTTTTCTCCATATTTTTTCTCCATATTTTTTGTATGGGCCATTAATATACTTTTATACATTTATCATATCCCCCCTTAAACGTCTCTTCTCAAGACTAAACAATTGTAACTCTTTAATCGCTCCTCATAACTAAGATGTTCCATGCCCCATATTAGTTTAGCCGCGCGTCTCTGCACCCTTTCCAGCTCCACAGTGTCCCTTTTATGGACTGGTGCCCAAAACTGAACAGCATATTCCAGGTGAGGCCGTACCAATGCTTTATAAAGGGGGAGTATTATGTCCCTGTCCCTCGAGTCCCTGCCTCTTTTTTTATACATGACAATATCCTGCCGGCCTTGGAAGCAGCAGCCTGACATTGCATGCTATTCTGTAGTCTGTGATCTACAAGTACACCCAGAGCCTTCTCTACCAGTGACTCTGCCAGTTAAATGCCCCCTAAAACATACGACGCATGCAGGTTATTAGTACCCAGATGCATAACTTTACATTTATCCACATTGAACCTCATTTGCCAAGTGGATGCCCAGACACTTAGTCTATCCAAGTCATCTTGTAACCTATACACATCCTCTATAGACTGTACTGTGCTACAAAGCTTGGTGTCATCTGCAAAGATACAGAGCTGTTAATGCAATCCTCTATATCATTGATAAATAAATTAAACAACAGCGGGCCCATATGTGCTATGAGATGACACACGGGGCTTCCCTGCTGCAGCCCTGTTTGAGAAATATGGTTTGGAGGCGGCTCGTGTGTCACAGTTATGTCTGTGCGCATGGCGGGAAAGCCCTGTGTGTCTGCTCCTAGTGCTTACATGGCGTATTTTCCCCTGCCTGGCAGATTTCTCACAACTTGAAATATGTTGCATATGAGCTGTGTGTGACCCTACTCTGAAGGGGTATTCACAATTGCCTCTTTACCTTGCTGTGCTATTGCAGGTTCAGTTCTGTTCAGTCCTGGTTGGGCTCTAAGATGAGTGGGTTCAGGCCAGGGGCACACTCTCACTTACCTACATACATATACACACAGATAGATACAATCACATACATACACAAACAGACACACATGTCACTTTAATCTTTCTTACTCAGGCTCAAGACAGAGAATATTATGCAGTCTATGCTGGAGAGACTCCTCTCTGTAGTCAGGAATCTGTGCTAGTAAAGTAAACATACGGATACAAATAAGGGCTCTTGCATTCAGAAGAGGGTCAGGAGAGTTAATGAATGAGGAGCAGACCAGTAGACAGTAGCCTAGAAAACTGCTGTCATTGAGGGAAGGAGTCAAAAGCTTTTTTGATTAATATGATGCATTATAGGCAATTACAACATTAATAATTGATTATTTGCAAAAAAAAAAATATTATTACATACATTACAAAGTTACCATCTTTGAGATGGGAATAACCCTTTAAACCTTTTTTTTTTCAATCCTATTTGCAAAAGCAAATGACATTTATATTTCTTTATCTTGTACCATTCTTGGCAATAGCAGGTGGAAGCCTATTTAGAATAGCAACCCTTAGGCTGCATCAACTGGTGGAAAGATGATTTATCTCAAGACCAAGTGACAAAATAAAAGATTAATCTTGAAAGGAGTGTACTCTCTACTGTCACAGACTTCCTTATTGTTACACAGCTGTCAGGCGTGGTGCCAAAAAGAAGGGTGGTGCTATGTCAAAGCTAGGTCAGTATTTACTTATAGATCTTAGGTTCACACTGAAGGCCTGGGTAATATTTTGCTACATGTGCATATTTTTAATTTACAGATTGTGGTGCAATCTTTGTGCATAAAAATTCCTCAGTGTATATAATGAGAAAAAGGACAGCACACTCATCATATGAATTGCTTCATCAGAGTTTGGTTAATATCCTTGTCTTCAAGGTAACAGACAGTATACAGTATGCTGAAGGCAGACGGGTAGTGGGGGTATCCACAGGCAGCACGTTTTTGGGCACAAGCCCTTTCACCAGATTAAAAACGTTTGCCCAGAAAGTCATTACATGTTATAAATCAAACAAAGTACTTCTATAGTTTGTTGAAATATCGCTCCTGACGTTTGAATTCCCCTGACAGAGCTGATGCAAACTTCCACCTACCTGAATTTTACTCCATTGTTTGTTTTCTTGCAGAAAATAGTCATCTGACCTGACATGGCCACTGCAGGGAAAATGCAACGTTAAATTCAGTTGCGTCTCCATTCAAATAAATCGCTGTCTGTGTCATACAAACACTCTTAGAATCCACCAGAATTGGAAACCACTTGTACAGAACAGCTCTTTGTTGTAGCTTCTAGAATGGATTCCTGAGTTGTTGACCCTCCTCAGTGATGTCCATGGGATGTATTTGGGCAAGGGTTGTATTTGTGAAATATCCTTATGGCTTAAAGTGGAATTGTCATCAAGAAAACAAGGGTGTAAATAGGGTAGGGATAGGATCGTGCATCAGTATTTCAGACCTAGCTTGACCGAACTTCCTCTCCTCCTTAGTGCAGGACAAAGCAAGTATCTGTTTGTCCTGCATGCTCTGACTGCCAGTCCTGTATTTTGGCACCGGCAGAACATTTTTGCCTCTGGCGGCCGCATCGTCTGTGTCTCTGCCACTAGAGGCAAAAGTGTTTAGTTGTATGAGGAGAATTTTCAAAGCCAGAATTTCATGTTTACAAGGTTAGTGATTTAATTGAAATATATAAAAATTATTATTTTAAATCCTTGATGGAATAAAGCATTTGATGTGTTTTTAAGGCATCCAATAATGCATTTTACAATATTAATGTTTATTTTTCCTCTACAGGTGCCTATTTAGCTGATAATATGCACTACTATCGATATAGTACAGCAGAAGTTAGCTGCTGTTACAAGTACCTTCTCTTTAGCTACAACATTATATTTTGGGTGAGTTTTAATTGTAAGGAATATGTCATGTATTATAATTATTATAGTTTTTGGCATATGCTGCAATCATATTGTATATTGTCATCCAAGAAAAATGTGTTGGACAGTGAAAATGCTAAATACTTTTCTTGTAGTAATAGTGTCTAATCTCTGCTATGGTTCTCTTCTCAGCTGTCTGGTATGGTACTGCTGGGAATTGGTCTGTGGGCTTGGAGTGAAAAAGTAAGTATATATATATATATATATATTTATATATATACATGTGTGTGTGTATGCACATATACAGCAGGTGACATAAGTTATAATCATGGTCACAGTTTTTCTCGCTAAATAAATTTCCAATTTTGACATGAAATTTTCTCCATGGGGGACATTGATCAAAGCATTTAGTAGTTTTTTTTTTTTTTTTTTTTTTGCTTAAAATTGTCGCAAAAAAGTCTCACGTGCGACTACTCTCTTTTTTTCTGCGACTTTTTGATTGTGCAGTGTCCTAAGCAAAAAATAAAAATCTTGCTTACCAAAGCAAAAAGTAATTTTTGACCTACAGTGGTCAGAGATTTATCAAGTGCCAAAGTTGCAAAAATCGCATCACATGAAAAAACCTACTAAATTTACTCCAGCTCAGACATGGAGCAGAAAAAGCCACTATCAAAGCAAAAAAAAAAAAAAATTGCTTACGTGAAAGAAATTTATCAACAGGCTGAAACCAGTTGATAAATAAGTCGCACATAAGCAAAAAAAGAACTAAAAAAAGAATACATAAGCAAACATTGGTAAATGTTCCCCCATATGTTTATAACAAAGCAAGTAAGCCATACATACAAAGATACCAAAACAAGTAAGCTCAGAAACTAAGTTGTGTTATGTGTAATTTTGTGAAATGACACATGGATAAGGTTTTGAACACAAGAAAGTGATGTGCAAAAAGGTATGGAATGCCGAGACAACAGCTGAACTCTTAACAGTTATGAAAAAAAACAAAAAAACAATCCAGCTCTTTGTCAGTGCAAATCAATGTATGGTAGTTCAGTGCTAAATGATGGTTTAATTGTCAAGGTGGCACACAAGACACATCTCATAAAGGGTAAAAGCAAAGAGCTGTCTTAAGACCTTTGCAACTTAACTGGTTACAAACGCATTGCTAAGCTTCTGAATGCTCCAGTAAGCACTGTTAGACCTACTTGCAGAAGTGAAGAGGCAGTCATTTTACCATAAATGTGCCCCGACCAGGTGCTTCTTGCAAGTTTTCTGACAGAGGAGTGAAAAGAACAATCAGTTGTTCAAAAGACAAGGACCTGGTATTAGCAGTTACTGTTGTCTGAAAAAACTAAGTAAGTAATGCACTCCGCTGCCATGGCCTGTGTGCAAGACTCCATTGCTAGATAAAAAGCATTTGAAGCTTGCCCAAAATTTGCTGCACATCATTTGGAAAAGCCAGTAAAATACTTGTAGACTATAGTTTGGTCAGATGAGAGCAAAATTTAATTGCTTAATAAACACTATTTTTTTGAAAGACGTGCAACAGAGGAACATTGTGGAGTCGGCTACTACTCGTTAGTTAAACATATGTGATAGTACAGGTTGCAGGTGTCAGCACTGGAGATTACCGTAGGTGCTCTGCAAAGGTATATAAAGTGCCAGGGCCTAAGGAGAAATCTGGAGCCCCGTAAATACTATATCAAAATATGTTAGTAGGACAGTGGCACTCACCGGATTTAATGGATTAAATCTTGAATACTTTATTGTTTCATCTTTAAAATCGGTTCGGTTTAGCAGACATAGTAAGACAGTGAAGGCAAGGACAGCGGTAGCTACTTCGCACGTTCCTAGCAACAAAAGTTAATCTCAATATTTTGTTTATATATTCTTTGTTGGTAATGACAGAGGTCAAATATTTTCTGTAAGTCTTCACAAGGTTTTCACACACTGTTGCTGGTATTTTGGCCCATTCCTTCATACAGATCTCCTCTAGAGCAGTGATGTTTTGGGGCTGTCGCTGGGCAACACAGACTTTCAACTCCCTCCAAAGATTTTCTATGGGGTTGAGATCTGGAGACTAGGCCACTCCAGGACATTGAAATTCTTCTTACGAAGCCACTCCTTCGTTGCCCGGGTGGTGCTTGGGATCAGTGTCGTACTGAAAGACCCCAGCCACGTTTTCATCTTCAATGCTGATGAGGAGGTTTCACTCAAAATCTCACAATACATGGCCCCATTCATTCTTGTCCTTTACAGATAAAAGAAAAAATAAAAAAGAAAGTACAAAGACAAACAAAAAAAGACAAAAAATAAAAAAAAAATAGAAGAAAGTTATAAAATCGAATAGACCCAGCCACGTCATACATATGCTGATGGAGGAGGTTTACAACACAAATCTCACCTAATAACATGGCCCCATTCATTCTTTCCTTTACAAGGATCAGTCCTCCTGGTCCCTTAGCAGAAAAACAGCCCCAAAGCATGATGTTCCCACCCCCATGCTTCACAGTAGGTAGTGTGTTCTTTGACTGCAACTCAGCATTCTTTCTCCTCCAAACACGACAAGTTTAGTTTTTACCAAAAAGTTCTACTTTGGTTTCATCTGACCGTATGACATTCTCCCAATCCTCTTCTGGATCATCACAATGCTCTATAGCAAACTTCAGACGGGCCGGACATGTACTGGCTTAAGCGGGGGGGGGGGGGGGGGACACATCTGGCACTGCATGATTTGAGTCCCTGGCAGCGTAGTGTGTTACTGAAGGTAGCCTTTCTTACTTTGGTCCGAGCTCTCTGCAGGTCATTCACAAGGTCCCCCCATGTGGTTTTGGCATTTTTGCTCATTGTTCATGTGATCCCTTTGACACCACGGGGTGAGATCTTGCATGGAGCCTTAGATCGAGGGAGATTATCAGTGGCCTTGTATGTCTTCCATTTTCTAATAATTGCTCCCACAGTTGATTTCTTCTCACCAAGCTGCTTGCCCATTGCAGATTCAGTCTTCCCAGCCTGGTGCAGGTCTACAATTTAGTTTCTGGTGTCCTTCAACAGCTCTTTGGTCTTGGCCATAGTGGAGTTTGGAGTGTGACTGTTTGAGGTTGTGGACAGGTGTCTTTTATACTGATAACAAGTTCAAACAGGTACCATTAATACTGGTAACGAGTTGATGACAGAGGAGACTTTTAAAGAAGAAGTTACAGGTCTGTGAGAGCCAGAAATGTTGATTGTTTGTAGGTGACTAAATACTTATTTTCCACCATAATTTGCAAATATTTTTTTTTTTAAATCAGACAATGTGATTCTATGGATTTTTTTTCTCATTATGTCTCTCATAGTTGAGGTATACCTATGATGAAAATCACAGGCCCCTTTCATCTTTAAGTGGGAGAACACAATTGGTGGCTGACTAAATAATTTTTTGCCCCACTGTACGTGGTAATGAGGGCTGACTTGCCACATCATCACGTAAATATACCTGATCATTTTAAGCTGTTGCAGCACCGCCAGGAACTGCAAAGTGAAAGCAGAGCGCCAATGGCTGCCATGGCAACTGGAGGCTTGACAATGGCTTTGGTAGAGTCTGATCTGTTATATTATGCTGTCAGTGTAAAACTGACAGGCATAGGCATAATTCGGTGGAGTATAGATGTCTACTCCACTGAATATGTATGATAGTAAAAGAAAAAGAAATTAAAGTGTTAAAATAATTAGAAAAAAAATAAAAATAAAATATATAAAAAATAATTAAATTTATTATATATATTATACACCCATAAACGCACCAAAAAATTGTTCCCCCAAAAACTTCAACATGTCCCGCAAAAAAAGTCCTCACACCTTGCACCAACACAATTGTGTCCGTGAAAAAATAAAAAAGTTAAGGCTCACAGAATATGACGACTTACATACATGATTTTTTTAAATAGTTTTTATTTTATAAACGTACTAAAATATAAAAAAAGTATATCAATTTGGTATCGCCATAATGATATCAACCTGCAGAGTAAAGTTAACATGTCCTTTATACCGCATGACTAACGACCTAAAGAAATTAATAAAAAACAGCAGAATAGATTTTTTTATTTATACCACCCGATTAAAAAAACAAAACAAAAAAACTATCAGTGTGTTACATGTACCCCAAAATAGTACCAATGAAAGTTTCAACTTGTCTACCAAAAATATTTTTTTGGTCCCCAAGGCCTCTGCAACTTAAGGATTTTTTCCTGGCATCATATAAACTAAAATCAGGCCCCAAAATCCACACGACACACACCTTCATGTCTGAGGTCTGTGTGTGAGACACGTAGCGCACAAAGGCTACATATGGGATATTTCTAAATACACTGCTCAAAAAAATAAAGGGAACACTAAGATAACACATCCTAGATCTGAATGAGTGAACTAAGTATAGTATTCAGATTATTGGGCAGACTAGATGGGCCAAATGGTTCTTATCTGCCGACACATTCTGTTTCAATGTCCTTAAAACAAGTAAAAATTGAGGCTCAGTACTGTGTGTGGCCTCCACGTGCCCGTTTGACCTCCCTACAATGCCTGGGCATGCTCCTGATGAGGTGGCGGCTGGTCTCCTGAGGGATGTCCAGCCACATGAAGTCTAGCATTGTCTTGCTTTAAGGAGAACCCAGGACCAACCGCACCAGTATATGGTCTCAGGGTCTGAGGATCTCATTTCGGTACCTAATGGCAATCAGGCTACCTCTGGCAAGCACATGGAGGCCTGTGTGGTCCCCCAATGAAATGCCATTTATGACCCACCACCAAACCGGTCATGCTAGAGAATTTTGCAGGCAGCAGAATGTTCTCCATGGCATCTCCAGACTCTGTTACGTGCGAAGTGTGAACCTGCTTTCACCTGTGAGGAGCACAGGGCGCCAGTGGCGTCTTTGCCAATCATGTGTTCTCTGGGAAATGCCAAATGTCCTGCACGGTGTTGGGCTATAAGCACAACCCCACCTGTGGACATTGGGCCCTCATACCACCCTCATGGAGTCTGTTTCTGACCGTTTGAGTGGACACATGCACATTTGTGGCCTGCTGGAGGTCGTTTTGAAGGGCTCTGGCAGTGCTTCTCCTGCTCCTCCTTGCACAAAGATGGAGGTAGCGGACTTGCTGCTGAGTTGTTGCCCTCCTCCGGCCTCCTCCACCTCTCCTGATGTACTGGCCTGCCTCCTGGTAATGCCTCCATGCTCTGGACACTACGCTGACAGAGACAGCAAACCTTCTTGCCACAGCTTGCATTGATGTGCCATCCTGGATGAGCTGCACTACCTGAGCTACTTGTGTGGGTTGTAGACTCTGTCTCATGTTACCACCGAAAGCACCACCAGCATTCAAAAGTGACCAAAACATCAGCCAGGAAGCATAGGAACTGAGAAGTGATCTGTGGTCGCCACCGGCAGAGCACTCCTTTATGGGGGTCTTGCTAATTGCCTATAATTTCCACCTGTTGTCTGTTCCATTTGCACAACAGCATGTGAAATTGATTGTCAATCAGTGTTGCTTCCTGAATGGACAGTGTGATTTCACAGAAGTGTTATTGACTTGGAGTTAAATTGTTTTGTTTAAGTGTTCCTTTTATTTTTTTGAGCAGTGTACGTCAGAATTCGGGGAATAAATCTTACATTGCATTTCTCTGTCAACACCTGCTGTGTTACAGAAAGAAATGGATTAAAATGGAGAAATCTGCAAAAAAAAATTAATTTAAAAATTCCGCCTCCACTTTGCTTTCATTTGTGAAAAACTTAGTGTTAATAAACTTATTAAATGTCATTCTGACTACTTTAAAGGGTGCAGTTTTTTAAATGGGATGATTTATGGCGGTATCTAACATACAGGCCCCTCTATTCCACTTCAGAACTGAACAGGTCCCTGCTGCTAAACTTAAAAACCTTTTAACATTCTAAAAAAGTAAAAGAATGTTTATGAAATGTTGGGAACATAAAGTAGACCTATTGTAAATGTGAATTAACCCCTTGCCGCATATGGATGTTTATAAACGTCTACATTCGGCTCCCGAGGTATGACGCGCGCTCAGCAGGTGAGCACGCATCATACCCGGTAAGTCCCGGTTACAATAAACAACCAGGACCCGTGACTAATGCCGGACATCGCCGATCGGGCTGATGTCCGGCATTAACTCTTTAGACGCGGTGATCAAAGTTGATCGCCGCGTCCAGAGTGAAAGTAAAAGCTTCCTGGCAGCTCTGTCGGGCTGATCGGGACCATCGCGGTAAAATCGCGATGTCCTGATCAGCTAGAATGCAACAGGAGGGTCCCTTATCTGCCTCCTGCGTGTCTGAAATCCAGGCATGATCAATAAACCGCTGATAACACTGATCCCTGCCATTGCAATGCAATGGCATCGATGAGTGTATTGAATCCATGTACTGCATGTTATAGTCCCCTATGGGGGCTATAACATTGCAAAAAAAAGTTAAAAAAAAGTTAAAGGAGAACTTCAGAATAGAAAAATTGTCCCCCATACTGCCGGCAGAGAAAAAATAAAGATGTACATACCTTTGTTCGTGCCTCCGGTAACCGGCTCCGGTCTCCGCCGCGATCCTCTTCCTGGTTGCCGGGGGTCGGCGAGTCATACAGCACTCAGCCAATCACCGGCTGCAGCAAAGTCCCTACTCGGCCGGCGATATGCTGAGCGGCAGTGTGAGAACGCTTCAAGACACACAATTCTTCACTACACCGACACCTGCTGCCGGGGCCGAAAACGTCACACTGCCACTTAGCCTATCGCCGGCCGAGTCGGGACTTCACTGCGGCCGGTGATTGGCTGAGTGCAGTATGACTCGCCGACCACCGGCAACCAGGAAAAGAATCGCGTCGGAGGCCGGAGCCGATTACCGGAGGCACCGGGGGAGCGAAGAAAGGTATGTATATCTTTTATTTTTTTACTGCCAGCAGTATGGACAATGATTTTCCTATTCCAGAGTTCTCCTTTAATTTAACCCCTTCCTTAATAAAAGTTTAAATCACCCCCCCCCTTTCCCCAATAAAAAAAATAAACATATGTGGTATTGCCACGTGCGTAAATGTCCGAACTATAAAAATATATTGTTAATTTAACCACACGGTCAATGGCGTACACAAAAAAAAAATTCCAGAGTCCAAAATAGCTTATTTTTGGTAACTTTTTATACCATAACATTTTTTATAAAAAGCGATCAAAAAGTCCCATCAAAACAAAAATGGTACCGATAAAATCTTCAGATCATGGTGCAAAAAATGAGCCCTCATACCGCCCCGTACATGGAAAAATAAAAAAGGTTTAGGGGTCAGAATAGGATAATTTTAAACGTATACATTTTCCTGCATGTAGTTATGATTTTTTTTTCAGAAGTAATACAAAATCAAACCTATATAAGTAAGGTATCATTTTAACCATGCAAAATTTAAAGTGTTATTATTTTTAGAAGGTGATGAGGAAAAAACGAAAAAAATTCAAAAACTGAAAAACCCTGCGTCCCTAAAGGGTTGATGACTATTTGTCATTCGAGCAGAAAATGTAAAATCTAGAAAAAGGCTAATTCAAAGGGGTACTCCGCTGCTCAGCGTTTGGAACAGCAATCACGCCCCCTCCCATAGACTTGTATTGAGGGGGTGGGGCGGGACATCATGTTAATTCACTATTCACTCAATTTATTGACCTTTTTCTTTTTACCTTTTTTCACTATGCTTTAGTCCCCATAGTGGAATTTTACATGCAATCTTTCATACATTGTTCAATGCTGTGCCATAGTACAACATTGATCAGTGTTATAGGCACACTGATCTGATGGCGAGGAGGCATTTAAGGGCCCTCCCACCATTCTCTCAGCTGTATAGGACCCTGCAAGTGTCCTGATCTGTTCCGCTGTTTTTTTTTTTATAGGTTTAAATAAAATTCAAAAATTTTTTACTTTTTAATTTTTTGGGAAATAATTTTAAAGGCTAAACAAATGATCCAGCACTCGTACGTGTAGCTCTGCCCGCATGTTAGTTGAGCCATGTAATAAATTCTTGTCTTAAAGGGCCCTAACAACTTACCTCAGCGTTGGCTGAGATTAGAGATAACTTAGACCTCTGCTCCTTAACCCATTTGATGCTGCTTGCGAGTAGCAACTAAACAATCAGAAAAAAGAGAAGGGTGCTAATTTCATCCTTCTATCACCAACCTTTCAAATGTGTTTAAAACACATGTCTCAGTACATGGATACATTTGATATTTCAAGCATATTTTTGTGCTATTTTGCTCTCCTACAAAGAATGATGTAGAAATCCCATTGTACTACTATAGTAAATATTAGTGCTTTGTGGTATACCGGTTCATACCGAATACCGAAATTTTTGTGCTGCACGATATAAATTTTTCCCATACCGCAATACTGGTTGGGCCCCTCCCCCTCGGGAATGAATTAATTATCAGCCCAGCGCTGCGCTGTCCCCATCGGGGAACTACTCACATGTCACCCGCATGCGCTGCCCTCCTTGTCCTCCTGTTTGTTGCGGGCTGCCGGCACTGGAACTCTGTACGGGCTGCAAAAGATAAACAAAATGAGCTTTAATGCACCTTCCCACTTTCCCCCCGTCGGTCCGAACCCGCTTCCTTGGGACGGGAACGTCGGAGAACCATCAGCCGGTCGGCTTCTTACATGACAGTGGGCTCAGCCTATCACCGGCCGTTTATATTAACTTAAGCTTTTCATACATTAGGCTTTTTAGACAATTTTTTTCTGAAGTAATTCTTGTTAATTGTTGGCCTGTGAAGGTGGTGTTTGTTAAAAAGACCAAAAAATCCAAGATGGTTGATCAATTTTTTGATAAAGATCTTCCTTTGGTCTTCATTGGTCATTTTTATTCTTGTCACGAAAAGGCACCAATGGTCATCAGAAAACCATTGCAACTATGGAAAGGGGTGGTGTACACAGAATGCTTGCTGAAGACTTCTTTATACAATATTCAACAAGCAATAGTCTTAACCCCTTAAAGACCTGTGCCGTAAATGTACGGCACTGCTAAGAAGTACTTAGCGCACAGCGGTGTACATTTACGGCGCAGCTTTCCTGGATCACCACGTCTCCCGACACGGGGATCGGAACGGGATGACTACTGATATCTCTCAGCAGCCATCCCGGCACATCGCCCAGGGGGGTCCTGAGACCCCCCCCCCCCCCCCATGTCAATTCAGACCGGCAATTTCTGGCTATTCCGTGTCAATCGGGTCTCTGGTGACCCGATGACCTGGAAAAAAGGGGTGAATGGGGCTTTCGGAGACAGCCCCATTCACCCTTACCCATCAGGAGTGAGGTGGCACGGGTGCCGCCTCACGATCAGGTGATTGATCAGTTGGAACGACCGACCAATCACGACCATGCTGGGCGGCGATCCGGACAGCGAAGTTGGCGTCGATCGGAGCCGGTGGGGGTCTCCTACCTTGGCTGGGTCCGGAAGGGATCCCCTCGGGATTGGTGGCGGCGACAGGAGCAGCAGGAGCAGCTTAGCAACAACTCGCAGCATGCACAGCCAAAGGGCATGCTGGGAGTTGTAGTTTTGCAACAGCTGGAGTTCCTACTACAACTCCCAGCATGCCCTTTGGTAGTTTGTGCATGCTGGGGGTTGTAGTTATGCAACAGCTGGAGGCACATTTTTTCTATGAAAAATTTGAGTCCAGCTGTTGCATAACTACAACTCCCAACATGCACAGACTACCAAAGGGCATGCTGGGAGTTTTAGCAGTGTGCCTCCAGCTGTTGCAAAACTACAACTCTCAGCATGCCTTTCTACTGTCAATGCATGCTGAGTGTTGCAGGTTTGCAACAGCTGGAGACACATTGGTTGTGAAACCGAGTTTACCTAACTCAGTGTTTTGCAACCAGTGTGTCTCCAGCTGTTGCAAAAATACAACTCCCAGCAATATACTGAGAGACTGCACATGCTGGGAGTTCTAGTTTTGCAACAGCTGGAGGCACACTGGTTACGAAACACTGAGTTAAGTGACAAACTCTCAGTGTTTCGCAACCAATGTGCCTCCAGCTGTTGCATAACTACAACTACCATACAATGTATGGTCTGTCAGTGCAAGCTGGGAGTTGTAGTTTTGCAACAGCTGGAGGTTTGAACCCCCCCCCCCCCATGTGAATGTACAGGGTGCATTCACACGGGCGGGTTTACAGCGAGTTATTCTGCAAGTTTGAGATGCGGCAAATTTTCCGCCGCAGCTCAAACTTTCAGCGAGAAACTCACTGTAAACCCGACCATGTGAATGTACCCTAAAAACAGTACACTACACTACATCTACACAAAATAAAAAGTAAAACACTACATATACACATACCCCTACACAGTCCCCCCCCCCCCCCCCCCAATAAAAAAAAAAAAAAAAGTCTTGTTCGGCACTGTTTCCAAAACGGAGCCTCCAGCTGTTGAAAAACAACAACTCACAGTATTGCCGGACGGTCACTGACTGTCAAGGCATGCTGGGTGTTTGGCAACAGCTGGAGGCACCCTGTTTGGGAAACACTGCCATGGGGTATTTTTGTGGCGTTTTCAAATCCCCAATTTAGTCCTCAAATGCGCATGGTGCTTTCTCACTTCGGAGCTTTGTATTTCAGGTAAACCGTTTAGGGCCACATATGAGGTATTTCCGTACTCGGGAGAAATTGTGTTACAAATTTTGGGAGTCTTTTTCTCCTTTTACCCCTTATGAAAAGGTAAAGTTGGGGTCTACACCAGCTGGTGTTGCCCCATATTTTAAATTTTCACAAGCGGTAAAAGGAAAAAAGAGACCCCCAAAATTTGTAACGCAATTTCTCCTCAGTGCAGAAATACTGCATATGTGGGTGTAATGTGAGCGTGCCATGTACATTTGAGGTCTAAATTGGTCTTTTGCACAGGGGTGGCAGATTTTGCAGCGGTTCTGACATAAACGCAAAACAATATATACCCAGGTGTGACCCCATTTTGGAAACTACACCCATCACAGAATGTAACGAGGGGTATAGTGAGCCTTAACACCCCACAGGTGTTTGACAAATTTCCGTTAAAATTGGATGTGAAAATGAAGAAAACATTTTTTTCTTCACTAAAATGCTGGTGTTACCCTACATTTTTCATTTTCACAAGGGGGAATAGGAAAAAAGCCCCCCCCCCCCCAAAATGTGTAGCCCCATTTCCTCTGAGTAAGAGCATACCCCATATGTGGATGTAAAGTGCTCTGCGGGCGAACTACAATGCTCAGAAGAGAAGGAGCGCCATTGGGCTTCTGGAGAGAGAATGTGTCCGAAATTGAAGGCCACGTGTGTTTACAAAGCCCCCAGAACAGTACCAGAACAGTGGACCCCCCCCCCCTACACACATGATACCCCATTTTGTAAACTACACCCATCACGTAATGTAATAAGGGGTTCAGTGAGCATTTACACGCCACAGGTGTGTGACAGATTTTTGAAACAGTGGTCCGTGAAAATGAAAAATTGTATTTTTCATTTGCACAGCCCACTGTTCCAAAGATCTGTCAAACGCCAGTGGGGTGTAAATGTTCACTGCACCCCTTATTAAATTCTGCGAGGGGTGTAGTTTCCAAAATGGGGTCACATGTGGGGGTGTCCACTGTTCTGGCACCACTGGGGGCTTTGTAAACGCACATGGCCTCCCACTTCTATTTCAACCAAATTCTCTCACCAAAAGCTCAATGGCACTCCTTCTCTTCTGAGCATTGTAGTTTGCCCGCAGAGCACTTTACATCCACATATGGGGTATTTCCATACTCAGAAGAAATGGGGTTACAAATTTTGGGAGGCTTTTTCTCCAATTACCCCTTGTGAAAATGAAAAATGTGGGTTAAACCAGCATTTTAGTGAAAAAAATCTAATTTTAAATTTTCACCTCCAATTTTAGCGGAAATTTGTCAAGCACATGTGGGATGGTAAGGCTCACTGTACCCCTTGTTACGTTCCTTGAGGGGTGTAGTTTCCAAAATAGTAGGCCATGTGTTTTTTTTTTTTTTTGTCTGTTCTGGCACCATAGGGGCTTCCTAAATGCGACATGCCTCCCAAAAACCATTTCACCAAAATTTGCTTTCCAAAAGCCAAATGTGACTTCTTCTCTTCTGAAAAAAGGAAATGACCGCTCCATGCTCTGATAAAAGAGGATTACTTGAATAATAAAAGCTGTATAAGCTGCTCACCTGGTGTAGAGAAAAATTGACTAATGCTAATATGGAATTTTTTTTCCCCATATTCGAATATGTTCGTAGGCTGCATGGATACATTGTTAGGTTTTATTTAAAATTGTAACCTTTTGAGTCTGATTGTAAATGCATTTTTTCCAGCACTCATTGGTCCGCGGCAATTTTTCCTGCTGTGACTAATTTGTGTTAGGATAAATTGCACCACTCTGCTGTTCTCACCTATGCCTGATGAAGCTGCTTATGCAGTGAAACGCGTTGCATTCTGGGAAATCCAACACCCTTGATATTATTTAAGGACTACTGTCTGAGTCCAGCTCCTCGTTGAGCCGGCGTCCACTCTGAAGCTACCTCCTTTGTACCATACTCACAAGAGATGGGGGTTACAAATTTTGGGGGGAATTTTCTCCTATAACCCTTTGTAAAAATGTTATATTTGGGGGAAAACCAGCATTTTAGTGAAAAAAATTATAATAATTTACACATCCAACTTTAACGAAAAGTTGTCAAACACCTGTGGGGTGTTAAGGCTCAGCGGACCCCTTTTTACATTCCTTGAGGGGTGTGGTTTCTAAAAATAGTATGCCATGTTGTTTAATTTTTTTGCTGTTCTGGCACCATAGGGGCTTCCTAAATGTGACATGCCCCCCAAAAAGCCATTTCAGAAAAACTCACTCTCCAAAATCCCATTGTCGCTCCTTCCCTTCTGAGGCCTTAGTGCACCCACAGAGCACTTGACATCCACATATGAGGTATTTCCTTACTCGAGAGTAATTGGGTTACACATTTTGGGGGGCTTTTTCTCCTTTTACCCCTTGTAAAAATTCAAAAACTGGGTCTACAAGAACATGCGCGTGTCAAAAATGAAGATTTAGAATTTTCTCCTTTACCTTGCTGCTATTCCTGTGAAACACCTAAAGGGTTAACACACTTTCTGAATGTCATTTTGAATACTTTGCGGGGTGCAGTTTTTATAATGGGGTCATTTATGGGGTATTTCTAATATGAAGACCCCTCAAATTCACTTCAAAACGGAACTGGTCCCTGAAAAATTCAGATTTTGAAAATTTTGTGAAAAAGTGGAACATTGCTGCTGAACTTTGAAGCCCTCTGATGTCTTCCAAAAGTAAAAACATGTCAACATTATGGTGCAAATATAAAGTAGACATATTGTATATGTGAATCAATATATAATTTATTTGGAATATGCATTTTCCTTACAACCAGAGAGTTTCAAAGTTAGAAAAATGCTAAATTTTCAACATTTTCATGAAATTTGGGGATTTTACACCTTGACATGAAGATATCACTTGAATAAATAGCATAACAGATGCAACATTTCGAATGCCACAACCTCCTTATTCCTCCTTATCCAAAGGAGTTGTGGCCTTCAAACATTGCATCTAACATGTTTATATTCAAGCCTCCACTAAAAGCTGGGCCATTGTGTCTACAACCCTTCTCCAGATGATAGTTATTTTTTTCAATGCTAACGTCTAAAGGAGCCAGGAAAAGATCAACATCTTTAGTAAAATGTGTGATTGCAAATATTTTAATCTTTTTAAGGTAGACAAAGCTTCCTCCCCCAGTCTTTGCAAGATAACTGTGTAAATGTATTTTACTGAAATCCTTCCTGTGCTGAGGATGTGCATATACTAAAATAATTCTATTGTTCTATATTACTCCAGGAAGTGGTTTTATAGCATTGTTACTGAAATAATTTTGTCATCTTCATACCCAAAAAATGTATTCTTTGTAGCATATAAATATGTAAACCTAATCCTGTTTATTAACTGCACTTATGCTTTCTCATTTAAAAGGAAAATTGCCATGCTTTTGACTGGCTTTCTGAAGAGTTAGCGACGTATATATAAAGTGCTACATACTGTACATACCACCAGGATATAATATTGCTGCACACTGTGTCACCAAAATATAACAGTGCCCCAGGCTCTTAGTACCAAACGCTGTGCTGTCAGGACATAATAGTGCCACAAAATTTGTCCCAGTATATAATAGTGCCACATATATATATATATATATATATATTTATGCTACCACTAAAATAATACAAATCACAAACAATGAATCAATGAGTCAGAAATGTACAGGGTGGGCCATTTATATGGATGCACCTTAATAAAATGGGAATGGTTGGTGATATTAACTCACTGTTTGTGACACATTAGTATATGTGAGGGGGGAAACTTTTCAAGATGGGTGGTGACCATGGCGGTCATTTTGAAGTCGGCCATTTTGAATCCAACTTTTGTTATTTCAATAGGAAGAGGGCCATGTGACACATCAAACTTATTGGGAATTTCACTAGAAAAACAATGATGTGCTTGGTTTTAACGTAACTTTATTCCTTCAGGAGTTATTTACAAGTTTCTGAAAACTTATAAAATGTGTTCAATATGTTGCCCATTGTGTTGGATTGTCAATGCAACCCTCTTCTCTCACTCTTCACACACTGATAGCAACACCGCAGGAGAAATGCTAGCACAGGCTTCCAGTATCCGTAGTTTCAGGTGCTGCACATCTCGTATCTTCACAGCATAGACAATTGCCTTCAGATGACCCCAGATAAAAGTCTAAGGGGGTCAGATCGGCAGACCTTGGAGGCCATTCAACTGGCCCACGACGACCAATCCACTTTCCAGGAAACTGGTCCTCTAGGAATGCTCGGACCTGACACCCATAATGTGGTGGTGCACCATCTTGCTGGAAAAACTCAGGGAACATGCCATCAGTGCATAAAGAGGGAAACGCATCATCATGTAGCAATTTCACATATCCAGTGGCCTTGAGGTTTGCATTGATGAAGAATGGTTCCACCATCTTCGTACCCCATATACCACACAATACCATCAATTTTTGTGTTCCAACAGTCTTGGAGGGATCTATCAAATGTGGGTTAGTGTCAGACCAATAGCAGTGGTTTTGTTTGTTAACATCACCATTCACATAAAAGTTTGCCTCATCACTGAACAAAATCTTCTGCGTAAACTGAGGGCCCTGTTCCAATTTTTGTTTTGCCCATTCTGCAGCACCTGAAACTACGGATACTGGAAGCCTGTGCTAGCATTTCTCCTGCAGTGTTGCTATCAGTGTGTGAAGAGTGGAAGAAGAGGGTTGCATTGACAATCCAACACAATGGGCAGCACATTGAACACATTTTATAAGTGGTCAGAAACTTGTAAATAACTCATGAAAAAATAAAGTTATGTTAAAACCAAGCACATCCTTGTTTTTCTTGTGAAATTCACAATAAGTTTGATGTGTCACATGACCCTCTTCCTATTGAAAAAACAAAAGTTGGATTCAAAATGGCCGCCATGGTCACCACCCATCTTGAAAAGTTTCTCCCCTCACATATACTAATTTGCCACAAACAGGAAGTCAATATCACCAACCATTCCCATTTTATTAAGGTGTATCCATATAAATGGTCGTAGCTAGAGAAAAAAAAAACACTATGTACAGCCACAAGAAGAGGACTGTCTCCTAATCCATAAAATACACACATACCCCAATGCATCGTGGGACCCCACACAAAATAAAATAACAAATGGTGATCAAAGCACCAAGATGCTGCAAATTGTGATATATCTAATGTTTTCCATGCCCCAAATGGGGATGGAAAGGGGATAAGGAATAAGAGGAATAAAAGAAAAAAGAAGGGGGAGAAAATGGGCAGTTAGTAGGAGGAAGGAAGCAAGTAGGACGTTTGGTTAATCGCCGTCTCCAGACTCCACGGCGCCCCGTGTCACTCATCAGTACGAGCCAGGTGCTGTGGAAGCGTGTCAGTGTAGGCCGGGAGGGAACAAGTCAGGGGTATGAGTGGGGATGGCCTAGGGGTTAATTGGCCACGTGTATGCCTTCATAGACCCTGGACTCTAGGAACGTCGTCCGTGGGCTCTATAAGGTGTAATGTTTGTCTACTTGGTGTTTTCTTACTGTCATCAATTCCTCCATCCTGCATAAGTATGTCACCTCCTGCAGCCAGGTGGAAATTGAGGGCGAAAGTTGAGATTTCCATAGCCTTGGTATGGCAGTCCGAGCCGCTAGGAACAGAAAGGACACCAAGCGTCTGTATTCTCTTGGGACATTATCAGGAAAAATGGAAAGTAGCATAGTCTCAGGTGTGTTTGGGAGGTGTATGCCGGTGATGCGCACTATGATGTCTAAAACCTGGCGCCAGAAATTGGTCAGGGACGAACATTTCAGCCAGACGTGGAACATTGTACCCCCGGGACTCCCACATCTCCAAAAATTGGAGCCACTCCTGGATACATTTTAGAGAGCAGCGCTGGCACTCTATACCATCTAGTTAAGATCTTGTAATTAGACTCCTGTGCTTTGCAGGAGATTGAGGTGCGATGGCATTCGGACAAAGCCTGGCGCCATTTGTTGGCTGGGATGGCGTGGCCCAATTCCTTCTCCCATCTTTCACAGAAAGAGAGTGAGTCTTTGGTTGTCGCTTCCAATAGGAGAGGATAGAGCACGCTGACCGTCCGGAGAGTGGGAGAGGCTGAGGAGAACAATCGTTCAAACGCTGTCAGAGGTCGATGGAGGTTAATTGACAGTTTATTCAAGCAATAGAAATGACATAGCTGTTGGTATAGGAAGAGAAATATTGGAGAGGGTGGTACATCTCCCAAAATGTCCGCTAGAAGTTTCAGGGTCGCTGGGGCCAAAAGGAATCGGAACAAGATACCATCCGATTTTTTCAGGTTCAGGAAATTGCAAGTGGACGAGGCTGACGGGAATGCTGGATTGTTGAAAAGGGGGATCATAGGGCCGTCTGGGGTAAAGAGTTACAGTTTAGTGAGATATGCACTGTGAGTTCGACCTAAAGAGTGGAGCAAAGGTGGAAGGTTGCGGGTCGTGTATAAGTTTGTGCCGTATTGTGGAAACCAGACAAGGAATATGTGGTCGTGCCCAAACAGTCTGCCCTCAAAGCAGTTTAATATTCAGGTTAGTACAGTGGCCACATAATATAGGTGATAGTCCGGTAGAGCCAAGCCCCCCTCCTGTCTGCGTCTGATTAGGATAAGTCTAGCTAGTCTGGGAGGTTTACATGTCCAAACAAAGCTCAACTGTAGCGCAGAGAGCTCTTTAAAAGGGGTCTGGGGATGTGTAAAGGTATACAGGAAAATAAGTACAATAATCGTGGAAGCATGTTCATCTTCAGTACGTTTATTCTGCCCAGCCATGAGAACTCCCTGCGCTCTCATCGAGCCACATCCGACTTTAACAGTTGCAAGACGGGAGAAAGTTGAGCCGGTAAGTATCATCAAGATTAGATAGTACTTGTATTCCCAGATATGTGAGGGAGGTCGGTTTCCACTTGAAGGGGTAAGAAGAACGTAAGTGTTGGACTGTGCGGGAGGGCAGCGTGATATTGAGAGCCTCACATTTAGAGGGATTCAACTTATAATTGCTGAAACCGGAGAACATCTGTATTGTGGACATGAGGGAAGGGAGGGTGGTGATAGGTGAGGAAAGGTATAAAAGGAGGTCATCTGCAAACGCTGAACATTTATAATGGCTAGGCGGGACAGGGAGCCCTCGTATATTTGGGGTTCTGCCTAATCGCAATAAGGAAATGTTCCATGCAAAGCACAAATAGCAGAGGTGACGGGGCAGTCTTGTCTCGTGCCGTTACAAATATTGAACGAATCTGAGAGACGACTGTTGATTCTTATAGTATAGGGCCAATATCAGACTTGTTATATGGGGTCCTATTCCTACTTCGGTTAACGTTGCCACAGACGAAGTCCACTTGATCAGGGTGGACTAGGGACTGCATATGCGAGGCAAGCCTATTCGCAATGAATTTGGCGAAGAGTTTGGTATCTGTATTGATCAGAGAAATCGGCCTGTAGCTGGGGCAGAGAAGGGGGTCTTTTCCTTCTTTCGGTATGACCGTGATGTAAGCACGCAGGAAAGATGGGGGAGGGGAAAGAAGAGTCTGATATATCGTTGACTGCCTCGAGCATCAGAACAGTCAAGTCAGACTTTAGCGACTTATAAAATTTTGCTGTGTAGCCATTAGGCCCTGGACTTTTGACCACCGGTAGGGAAGAGATGGCTAGGTCCAACTCCTCTGGGGTGAAAGGGCATTCCATATTTCTGATCGCTTCGAGTGTCAGGCCAGGCAGAGCCGTGCCAGAAATATATTGTGCTTGTGAAGGTGTATTAGGTGCGCCAGGGTGTAAGGAGCTGGGTTTAGGTAGGCTGTACATTGCAGAATAGTATTAACGAAAGATCTCTTGGATCTCCGGCGTGAGAGATGTCTGTGTTCCTGAGGGTGATTTAATAGTGGGGACAAACAGTGTGGATTTCCTTGCCCTGAGGGCATTGGCCAATAACTTTCAGGACTTATTACCCCACTCGTAGAACATTTTCCCGTTATTTGTTGGTAGTATCTGTATTTGGAGTTCATAAGGACCACGCACTCGAATGAGTTCCCAGAAGACCATATGCTGTTGGGTTTGCTTGTGAAGTGTTTCCAGAGTGTGTAGTTCCTGTAGTACGGAGGACATTTTCGCAAACGCCTCCCTCTTGAGCCTAGCCCCATGCGACATCAGGACTCCCCTGAGTACACATTTAAGTGCTTCCCATTTAATTAAGGGAGAGGAGGTATCAGAGGCGTGGTCGGTTTTAAAATGGGCAATCGCATTCTGGAGATCCTGAACACAAAGCGCATCCAAAAGGAGAGATTCGTTTAGTTTCCAAGTGGAGTGGGGCTTGGCAAAGGAAGGGAATGTAAGAGAGCATGTCACAGGGGCATGGTCTGATAATGTCATAACTCCGATTTTGGCATCTGTGATTGAGGGGAGGAGGTGGTGTGGGCAGAAAACATAATCAAGTCGGCTATAAATCCCCCTAGGGTGTGAGTAAAAGGTGTAGTCAAGATTCTGTGGTCGCAACGTCCTCCAGGTATCGCTCAATTGCATTTCATGAAGCTTCCTTCTCAGGGCGCATAGTTTGCGGTGGGATATGTTCCCTGAGGATGTGTCTACCTGGGGAAAAAGCGGTAAGTTAAGATCTCCACATAGTAATATATGGCCTGTGGCAAATGAACCCAGGGCTTCCAGCATCTCAAGAAGTAAGGATATTTGATTCTGGTTGGGTGTATATACAGTAGCTACCTTAATCCTATGGGATGCTATCTCACAGTAAGCAGATATGTATTGGGCATTAGGATCTATAATGGAGGAAGTGATCATAATTGGCAGGGACTTATGAAAAGTGAGGGAGACCCCTTTAGTTTTAGCCTCCAAATTAGTGCTATGGAGCCAGGCATTATAGTATTTGTCAGGAATGTGCGGGATATGACCTTCTTTGAAGTGCGTTTCTTGAAGGGCCAAGATGTGGACCCTTTGTTTGTGCATTGTGTACAGTGTTTGGGCATGCTTCTCAGGAGTGTTGAAACCCTGTATGTTCAGGGTAGTGAGTTTGATGTCAGCTGCCATTGGAATATGGGGTGGCAGTGGGCCACTTATCTAGGGCGCCGTGGAATTCCAGAACAGAGGCGGTACAATTATGTTGAGGACGAGACAGAGGCAACCTGCCAGCAAACAGAAGGGGATCAGTAAGGGGAGATAAAAAGAGAGTAGGATAGAAAAGCAACCATAAGGGAATGGTTACCCAGGGTGTAAGAGAAGGGGCCATAAGGGCTGTGACGATCCGTCTTGGGGATTAGCTCTGGGATCGTCCTGGACTACGCCACAGGATGCGTTTCTTCTCAATAAACCAGCAAACAAATGCTTATAATGCAAATCTGGCACCTTGCCGGTTTTATTAGACAGGTTGCAGGGAAAGAAATAAACAAAAAAGCAGGAACAAACAAAATCCTAGACCGTCTGGTCACTGACTAAACAGATCAGCTTGTCCTGACTAACAACCGCTGAGCTTCCCTCAGTCGGTTAAACATATGTCCCCTTCAACCTTCTACTCACAATTCATGGCAGTCTCTTTGAGCCCCTCATAGCTCGGGCTGTGTACTCCTCAGCAGGCTCTGTCTCTTCCCTACAGCCCACATGCGGTCTCCTAGGAAGAGCCCACATTAGACTGAGTCTCCATCTCATATACACCTCCCTTCCCTCCTGCCTCATTACTTAAGAAGCAGGTGAGAGCTTCTGCAGGGTGAGCCAAGGAAATACACCCTTTCCTTGCCACACTGCCACATATCCCCCCCCTTTGCTCAGACCACCGGGAAGGAGCACATGTATTTGAAAGGCAGAAACCATCTGCCTTTCCTTTCTCTTGGACAACTTTTGTCCCACAGTCTCTGAAGTCCTTGACTTTTTTTCTTCCGGACTTTTACCAGCCACCCATTGCAAGTCTCTCGGTCACACCTCTCAAGTACCAGGTTCTTCACCCTGGTGTGGACAGGGTTCTTGAAATTAAGGAGTGAGAGGACCGACGCTTCTAACCTTTGTCTTCTTCTGGCTTGCCGGACCTCTGCCTCAGAGAATCTTTCGGCCTCAGTGGCTTCACCAACCACGGTCTTGTTCTCTGTACAGTCAGAGGACCTCCAACATGGGTCCATCTCAGTTTCAACTTTAGAAGACTTCCCACCTGGTTTCACCTCAGTCTTGACTTCAGTGGATTTCTCACATGGTTTCACCTCATCCCTTCCAGCTTTCTCTTCAGGGGCACCAGCTTCCTCAGGTTTGGCTTCAGAGTCTTTGGCTCCTTCAGATTCTTGTGTAAAATCAGCTTCTACTACTGCAGCTTCTTCAGGCTTACTCTTCTCTTCACCTGTAGCTTCAGTTGTGCCATTCTCTTTACTCACAGCTTTTAAGGTTGACTCTGGTTTAGCTTCTGCTTCAGAGGATTTCTTCACCTCAGCATTACCTTCAGAATTTTTGGTCTGCTCAGATTCAGAGGATTCCCCACCTCTCTTCTCCTTAGTCTCCACTTCAGAGGATTTCCCACCAGGTTTCAGCTCAGTCCTAGCTTCAGGAGACTTCTTACAGGACTTCACCTCAATCTTAGCTTTAGATGACTTTTTCGCAATCAGAGAAAGCATAACTGTATCCTGTAACTTCGGCCCCAGAAGCCTTTCTTGAGCCAATTCCGCCATATCTTGGTCTCTGCTCTCTTTTAGGACTTCCTGGTCCTCTTCCTTTTTCTCACATTTTCGCAGCTTACACGGGAGTTTAGCGGACTTCATCCTCTCACTGTCAAGTAACTGTCAAGTCCCTGACAGTATCTTCCGAAGACAGCAATTGTTTCCTCAATTGTTCATTGTCCGCCAGCACAGCCACCTGCTCGTAGAGTTGCACTCCCAGCAAAACCAAGGCAGCTACATGGGACCTTCTGCGCGTTTCGTTCTGCGCTTCCAGGCTCTCTTTTAAGATCTTCATGTCATCTTCCAGCTTTATATATCTCAGCTGCTCACTCTTGAGTTGTGCGGAGATCACCTTCTCACTGTCCAGCTCGTCTTTGCCGAGACCTTTTACTGACAGTGGTCTCCTCACTCTCGCTGTTAGACCTTGAGACATCCTCTGGTCCTCTGTCAGACACTTGACCCAGCTCTTCTCCATCTCTAGATGAAGTCACCCCCTTTTTCGGGGTCGCAGCCACTGGTGCCTCATTATTATCATCCACAACCGGTGCCACTGACACCTGCCACTCTTCCTCTCCCACCACGTTGGCAACTCTGGAGACTCTCGCTAAACACTCCCGTCGGACCGGCAATCCCTTGGCGGTAAGTTTGTTGCCCCTAGCAACAACTTCAATGGCTCTTGGCACCAGTGAGTCAGGGAGATTCCTGATCAGTTCCTCTGAACTGTCTCTCGGCTTCTTGGCAGACTTTTCTTTTGTCTTGTCACAGTCTCCTTCACTTAGGACTCTGTCTGTGACCGTAAGTGCAGCCCCCAGCTCCACTGGTACTCTTTTCTGGAGTTTTGGTTTTTCCACAGCCATCTCTGGAGCTTCTATTCCAGTCACCACTTTAACTTGACTCGCGGACTGTTCTTCAGCTCCCCTAGTGGTCTGGCACACTCCCACCTGACATATACCTAGGGTCTGCTGACACTCCCTGTCCTCAGCTGAGTTACTGTCCCCTGCTATGTGGTGAAAACCAAGTGTTGTGAGCCTATCAGGTGTTCCTGCTCTAGTCACCTGACTATCTTCCCACAACTGCTGAAAAAACGGAAAATCCTTCCCCAGTACTATTTCATATTCTAAGGAGGGCTCTATTGCAACCTTGTGACTTATGGTACCATAGGGAGTAGAAATACACACATTAACTGTTTTATAACCCCAAATATCGGCTTGTATAGACACTATAGCGGGGTCTGGCTTTCTGCAGCTGGTCTTTACCAGACTTATTACACATTTTGGATCTAACAAAACAGTCATCTTTTTACCTTCTATTTCCAGCTCACACAGGTTTTCTTTTGTCCTGCGAGAGGTGGGAATAGAACTCTTTACATCAGAACACATTAACATAAGTGTTTCAAGAAAAACATTATCAGCCTGCATGGGTTCACAATATACAGCACCATTCACACAGTCCAGTAGAGACCCCCCAGTCCTCACTCCTTCTGGAACCTTTGTGTGCGAACTCACAGGTGCACTCTCAGCATCCCATAGCTGCCAGAAATACGGAAAGTCTCTGCCCAGTACAATTTCCACTGTAAGTTCCGCACATACCTCCATCATATGGCTTACTGTCCCAAAACATGTATCAAAGGTAATTTGAACAGTCTTACCGGGCTCCGGGCGGGACTTCACAAAGGGAATTATTTCTGGCATAATCAGAGATACAGTCTGGCAACAATCCAAGTCCACCCACAGTGGGATTCCGCCCACCGACAACTCACGGGACCTCGGCTTCTTCTTGGCGTCCATCGGTTGTGGCCCACGTCGGTTGCTCCCAGCAACAGCCTTTCGAGGTTGTCCCATTTTCTTGAAAAAAATTCTCGATCCGTTGCCCCTAGCAACGCTCCTCCACAGACACCAAACTGGGCTTGAACTCCTCTGCTGGGCTCCTAAGACTTGCAATCTTGCAGGGGGTTGCTCCTAGCAACAGCTCCTCTCCAACTCGCTTGTTGGTTGCCCTTGGCAACGGGTTGCCCTTAGCAACGGCGTGCCCGCATCCTCCACCAAAATGTGACGATCCGTCTTGGGGATTAGCTCTGGGATCGTCCTGGACTACGCCACAGGATGCGTTTCTTCTCAATAAACCAGCAAACAAATGCTTATAATGCAAATCTGGCACCTTGCCAGTTTTATTAGACAGGTTGCAGGGAAAGAAATAAACAAAAAAGCAGGAACAAACAAAATCCTAGACCGTCTGGTCACTGACTAAACAGATCAGCTTGTCCTGACTAACAACCGCTGAGCTTTCCTCAGTCGGTTAAACATATGTCCCCTGCAACCTTCTACTCACAATTCATGGCAGTCTCTTTGAGCCCCTCATAGCTCGGGCTGTGTACTCCTCAGCAGGCTCTGTCTCTTCCCTACAGCCCACATGCTGTCTCCTAGGAAGAGCCCACATTAGACTGAGTCTCCATCTCATTTACACCTCCCTTCCCTCCTGCCTCATTACTTAAGAAGCAGGTGAGAGCTTCTGCAGGGTGAGCCAAGGAAATACACCCTTTCCTTGCCACACTGCCACAGGGCCAATAACCAAATGGGACCAGCCCAAGTGGCAGTCTAGTGGTGGGACTCGTGGAAGAGGCACTGGAGAGAAATTGCTCTTCCAGAGATTGGTCTGGTAAGGTTAAGAGAGAGAGAGGGAAGCAAGGTCAGGGAAGAGAGTAAGGTAGTGGACAGGGGCGGTGAACATTCAGTCAGCTAAGTAGCCTATCTACTACAATGAAACCAGGAGGCAGATATGAAACAAATAATTATAACAACAGAGAAACAAATATGGACGGTCACAGACACAGAGCAGAATTACACAAGTGAACAGGTCACACAGCAGTCGTGGATCCAGAGGGGGAGGACTGAATTTGAGAGAAAACATCAATGCAATATAGGAGAAATAGCAACCAGTAAATTCAGGTCTTGCGTTTCTGTCTCGAGGGAGCGATATCAACGATGAAGTCTACCGTTTCTCATCCCGCTGCGGTCGTGTAGCAGTAGGCATGGGGTTCCCCAGGGAGCAGTGGCTCGACAGACCCTGGGAGTGAAACTGGTGGGAGCTTGAATGTCGACAGGAAACGGTGCAGGTCATCAGGGCCCAGAGTGTTGCTGACGTAGTGCCGTTTTTCACAGTTAGTGAGAAGGGGAATCCCCAGTGATAGACAATTTGGGCATTTTGCAGAAGTGACAGCAGCGGTTTCAGTGCCACTCTCAGTTTAAGTGTACGTAGAGATAAGTCTGGGTAAATATGCATATTAGTCCCGTTATAGGTGACGGTCATCAGGCGACGAGCTTTACACATTATCTTGTTTTTAATGAGGTAATGGTGGACTCTGCAGATGATGTCCCTTCATTCCTGGGGTCGGGGTCTTTAGCCTTGAGAGCTCTATGTGCCCTATCCAGCTCCAAGGGGGAGTCTAGTGGTTTCTGCAGTATCTCATTGAAAAGTCTCTGCAATGTTGAGGGAATATCTTGTGGTAGGACAGTCTCTGGGAGACCTGTGACCCTGAGATTGTTTCTTCTGTTTCTATTATCCAAGTCATCCAAATGTTCAATCTCTGACATGTGTTGCAGTGAGAGACTTCTCGTAGCATCACGCAGTTCTTGTATCTGAGAGGTAACAGAAGTACGAAAGTCCTCCAGATGTTGGACACGGGTAGACAAGTGAGTTATCTCATGTTTCACAAGTTTCAAGTCATGCCTCCAGGCTGAGCGTAGGTCAGCAGCCATGGTCAATAGGTCAGACTTCGTTGGCAGGAGGGCGAGGAGTGCCTGAAGCTCCGTATGATGTTTCAGTGTGTTAACAGCCACTTCAAGTGTAGGCAATGTTGTCCCAGGGGGAAGAGAGGCAGATGCAACCAGAGGGAAAAACAGAAGAGGGGTCGCTAGTCCCTTGAGTCATGCGGATTGGACCCCTATCGTCAGTTAAGTATCATCCGAAGAGCAGTCAGACAGCAAATCAGTATGGCGCGGTTCCTTCATGGGTGTTTTAAATAGCTTTTTCTTGGCTGGTGGGCTTGCCCCCCAATATTCAGGGCCATCACTTTCAGAAGTGGATCCGGAGGTGCCCTTGCCTGAAGCAGAGTTGTCAGAGTCCATGATGTCTGCCCAAGAGGAGGTGGCAGTCTGTGGAGGCTCATTATCAAGCACACAAGGTCAGGGGTGCAATGACAGGGGCTCTGGGGCCAGGACTGTTGCGACAGGCTGGGATGAAGAGTGCCTGCCATTTGAATTTGCAGTGCTCCCCTGGCGTTGTCTTGGCAGTGGGGGGTGCTGTGTGTGCTGATCAGAGTTTGTAGCCAGGGAGGACACAGACTGCCAGCTATGGAGATGCTGTGACTCAATACGGTGTGGGTCACAGTCAGCAGGTTATTGTATAGCTCCCGTCTGCGGGGAATTGGTGGTCAGTGGCTCAGCTGGATCGCCGTGTTCAGCGGGTGTCACTGCTGGATGAGATGCCGCGGTCAGGGGCCTCCTTGTCGCAGTCTCAACTACAGCCACGTGTGGCGGTAATTTCGCAGTGACGCGCTGCGCCCAGCACGGAGAGGCAGGTGTGTTCTGGTGTGTGCGCCCAGCAGTGTGCTCAGGCACTCTGGCCTGTGAGGGCAGCTGTGAGGAGAAGGATGTACTTACAGACATGGTGGAGCTGTGACTGGTAAGTGCCGGGCAGGGATCGGGTGCACAGCGTGCGCCGCCGGAGGCTGTGGGGCAGACGCCCTAGCTGCAGCACTCATTAGTCCCGTGAGGCTTGGAGGTTCCTGCGTGGAGGGCAAGGCCGCAGGCTCCGTCATCGAATGAGGCTGCTGGCACTGGACAAAATTAAGCGGCAATAGAGGTAGACCGGTCCACTGGAGTCTTTGCAGGCACAGGCTTATTTTTTTTTCGTGATCTTCCTCCCATGTTATGCTGAAAAGCCCCTTAGAGATTCGCCCAGGACGGAGTTCCTATGAAGCACGTCTCATCACCAGAGCGCCAAGCCACGACCCCGTGTGTGTGTATATTCTTATTCTGCTGCAATTTTGGATATTTTGGGGCCAGCATAACAAAAGAGATATCATAAATTGCACAATTTGCAGCATCTTGGTTCTTTGATTACCATCTGTTATATTATTTTGTGTGCAGTCCCATTGTGCTTTTGAGGATACGTGTATTTTATGGGTTAGGGGATAGTCCTTGTCTTGTGGTTGTACATTTTTTCTAATAAACATTTTTTTTTGTGATTTGAATTATTTTAAGGTAGCAATTGTAGGTTTATATTGTATGTATGTAAATGTATTTTTTTTTCTACTTTTTCTTTGGATTAATAGTCAAATAGAAGTACTGTAGGTTTTTTGTTTATAATAGTGCCATGCACTTTGCAGCCAGGATATATTAGTGCTATGCATTGTGCCGCAGGAATATAAGGTGCCACATCCTGCACTGCCAGGATTTAATAGTGCCAGACATTGTATCACTAGTATATATGAGTGCCAGACATTGTGTCACTAGTATATATGAGTGACACACACTGCGCTGCCAGCATATAATAGTTTTGTACACTGTGCTGCCAGGGTATAACTGTTCCACACACTGTGTCGGTTGGCTATAAGAGTGCCACACATTGTGCCACTAAGCTATATGAGTGCCACACAGTTGCCAGGATATATTAGTTCCATACGCTGTGCCCCCCACCAGCATATAACAGGTCCACACACTATGTTGCCAGAATATGGTAGTGCCACACACTGTGCCCTCAGTACACAGTAGTGCCACATACTGTGCCAACACTCTACAATAGGGCCATACGCTGCCCCTGAATATAATATTGCCAGGCACTGTGCCACTAGAACATAATAATGCCATACTTTCTAAACATGCCTGTGCCATACAGTGCACCCATGCTTCATCCTTCATGGAGCACCATACACAGCAGTTATTTGGCCACAATGTCTCCTAGCCCCCATTCATCATTTTCAATTGCTAACCTAGTAGGTTTCTGCCTTAAGCCTGTCATTATGAAATTTCTCCTTGAGTTCAGACCAAGTGTAATGCATTGAATAAATTTGCCACCCAGAGAAAGCGGGAGGAGCAGGGGGTTGTGGTATGACATCAGGTTGACCAGCATAACCCAGGTTGTGGTCGGATCTTATAGTGAGATAAACGTTTCTACCTAACCTTATCCTACCTAACCACCTCGTATATAACTATGCAGTCTGATGTGTGCCATTACTGCTGCGTACAGAGTCCACCTGTATAAAAGAGGGCATACCCTATAATAAAGATAAAATAAAGGGAGGGTGGGTGGGAGTAAAGAACCGCGGCGTGGACTGGTAACGGGCCACGGGTTCTTATGCGTCCTTCCAGCTCCTCCCACCAATACAGGCTAACATGTTAGCCTTTACACTTGTGGTCGGATCTTATCGTGAGATGAACGTTCCTACCTAACCTTATCCTACCTAATCACCTCGTATATAACTATGCAGTCTGATGTGTGCCATTACTGCTGCGTACAGAGTACACCTGTATAAAAGAGGGCAAAACTCATGATGATAACCAAAACTCTTTATTAAACAATCACAATAGCACATCACCAAAGACTTCAGCCATTTCTCTGCAAGGATTAGGAATGTAACGCATGAAACTGCCAGATTTCCAGTGACCTAACTTCTTTATAATGTGCGCTGGTACCCCATTGCGTGACGCGGCAGTGGAAGCACCAATGCGAAATGAATGACCAGAAATCGCGTCCGGATCGCAACCCACGGACCTGACCAGAATGCGTAAGTGTTTAATGAACACCGAAGTTGTTAATGGGGAATTTTTAAACAGCAACAGGGGAGCATCAGGCTGACTGAAATTACCTAGGGCCAACAATGAATCCAAGACCTTGACTGGACACCATTTGTGAGTCGTGGCGAAATACCGGATAGCACGTGCCCTGGTAACGTGGTCTTAGTGCTGTTCAATAATAACTCAAAGTGATCTAATTCACGTTTTAATTGACCCACCTTAAGGAACAAGCTGCGACTGTTGCTACTGGTGAACTCTCCTGGCCTGAGGAAGCCATAGTATCCAAGATATATAGCAGCCTTTAAGATGAGACTGTCGCACCAGACGAATGGGGCACTATCGAGCACATCTGAAAGCTGCCTGAAATCTGCTGCCTGACAGCTACTTTGGGTGTCTCTGTCTTAGCAATACCTTTTCAATGCTGCTTTAACCATGCATGACGAAAACACAGAGTCTCTGCCAGGATCAGTCAAGGAAAAGTAATGGTGAATTCCTGACAAATACATCTTTATTGTATTGTGTGCTAGCTGTAAATTAGTATGGCAAAACCCAATAAAGGCTAGAACAAATTCTACAGATCTCACATCTCCTTCTGGAAAATCTTGACAGAATCTCTGAAACACTTTCCATGCAGCATCATAAATCCTCTGAGTATTTGGAGACAAAGAATTGATAACAAGTTGTTTAGCTGTCAGCCAGTGCTTTACTAATCTAGGATCAGTGAATGCCACGGCGGGATCTGGGCCCCTTCTGGCCCTGCTTCTGGCATTACCTGTGAAAAAAGCGAAAAGTTCCTTCTAGAAAGAGCATCGGCTGCTGTATTTTCAATACCACTTATGTTTGCACAGGAGAAATTGAATTTATGATGTAATGACAACCATACTAGTTTCCTAGCGAAAGACATGATGTGAGGGCATCTGGACCTACCCTTCATAAGTACTTCCACTATAGCTGCATTATCTGACACGAAGAGCACAGTGGACTTCTCCCAGTGATGACCCCAAACCTGGGCTGCTGCTACTATAGGGTATAGTTCAAACAGGGCAGAATTACGCTGGAAACCAGCTATCTAGCTGACTTCAGAAGGCCACGGACTCGCCAACCATCTCTTACCCCAAATAGCAGCATAACCCAGGATGGCGTACACGTCTGAAAAAACTATGGGGGATTGGTCAGAAATTTCGGGGATGAAAAAGGAAATCCCATTCCAGTTATGAAAAAACAGTTCCCACATCCTCAAGTCTGCTACCGCCTGCTGATTTAGTTTAAGGATGCTGTTTTGCTCGGGAGCCGTAGGAAGGAGTTCAAGCAACCTGGAAATAAACGTGCAACCTTGTGGGATTATACGCATCGTAAAATTCAACATGCCTAGAATCGATTGTAGCTTGACATTGAGTATATGAGGACTGTTCTTCAGTTTGACAATTGCTTCTCTAACTCTCTGTAACTTGTCTACTGGTAATCTTGCCTCCATTTTTTGCGAATCGAGCACAACTCCAAGAAATGTGATGACTTGTGTGGGGCCCTCTACTTTATTGGGTGCCACAGGTACCGCTAGTTGCTCGAAAGCTGCCAACAGGATCGCTAAGTCCCTAGGCGTCTTGTGAGGAGGCTCGATAAGCAAAAAGTCATCAAGATAATGATTGACATGATGGGATGAAAATCTATTTTCAAGAATCCAATGTAGAGCATCGGCAAACTTGTTAAACATTCACGGGCTGCTCCTAGCTCCGAATGTCAATTTGACCGCAAAGTAATACCTGTCCAACCACTTAATGCCATGCCATTTCCATAGTTGAGGAAGTATAGGCAGGAGCTTGAATGCATCAGAAATATCACCTTTGCTAATCCACGCTCCCTGCCCCTCACTAAGGATAATGGCGATGGCACTGTCGATGGAGGCATATTTTAAGGAAAACTCCTCTGCTGGTACGAGAGAGTTAAGACTAGGTATATGCGAAGAATATGGGGCAGACAAATCGTATATCAATCTCTTTTTATTGGAGAATTTCCCAGTAACTAAACCAATAGGGTTCACTCTCCAAATGTCAAACGGAGGTTGCCGTAATGGTCCAATAATGAAACCCTTTTCCAACTCTATTTGGACGAGGGAAGACACTGTATGCGGATCTGCCTAAGCCAACAGAAGATTCCTGCACTCGTATGTAACCTCAGGAAGAGACTCTAAACCTGTGTGAAAACCACCCTGGAAACCGTTAACCAAGAACTGAACAAAACGCTTGTCAGGATGATCTACCAGAAACAGGTTCAAGAATTCTAAGTTGACCACGCTTAGTCACGCCTTTTCAGTTTTCTGGGTACAAGCTGTTTTCGGATGGGCCCTGAAATAGATTGTGCATATGTGCAGCAACCTGCATTGTCCATAGTTGCATGAGGTGTAATTGTAATTGTTACAAACTTGCGATTTACCCAGGAAATGAATGAGACGTCCTAGCTTATCTACTAGCCCGGACACCTTCTGGTTCTTGGCTGACTGGCCCCTGAAGTGCTCGGCTGACTATCTGCTGATCGCGAGTTAACCAAATTGCACCGTTCGGTAGAATGTGTGCTGGACTGACACCTAGCGCATACAGCTGCTTTAAGACCAGCGAAATGATTGCAGTAGATCTCTGAATCTACTATAGCCCAGTTGACAACATAGTTAAACTGACTGAGCGCTGCTGCTGCTTTTGCTGCGAATGACTTATGGTAATCATAGAAATGATAACCGCCATACTTATGGTAAAACTCTTGTATAGGTACTGGTCTAATTCTTCTCTCCTGTCCGGTTTGACTGTACATATGACATCCCTGTATATACTGAAGGCCATAATAAATTCAGATAAGTCAGCTTCCTATTAAGCCTGGCGTCTTTTGACTTTAACACTACCGAAACGTCACCGCACACTATGGTCTTATTTTCGGCAATGTCATGCGTGGCTATTAACAGCGAAGCTAAATTCACGTCTTTCCCTTCTAGAATATCATTCTTAATATGTGCAGGGATGAAATGTGCTGGAGCTATATTGGGATTGGCGGACACCGTACCTGGTTGACTAGCTTGCAGCACTGATGGTGGTGGCGTGACAGATGGTATAGGTGCCACTGGTGGTACAGGCGCTACAGAAGTAGTAGTTGGAGTGGCATCCCTGTTTTCTAAAGCCTCCACTCTACTCTGCATGTCAGACATGTTAGTAGCCATATTATTAAGAGTATGTAGCTGAGTAATCGATGCGTGCAGTGTATCCATGGACACTACTTCGTTAGAATTTCTCGCTGTGTCAGATACCAATAGCCGATAAAGTTTCGCTTTTCTGGCTGTCGCAGAAAAGGGGATTCCTTTCTTGGCCAATTCAGCCATAATCTTGGGTATGGTCCAGTTCCTGTATGACATCACACTAGCCCGTTTTGATGATCTGGCTGCAATGTCCACGACAGAGGCTGACTTCTCTATATCTGAAACATGCGACATCCTGAAAAAGAACCCCAAAAACCCCCCAGCACAATGAGACTCAACTCAACTCCAACTGACTGTAACGAATGAACAAAGTAAAGTGACTGTCACCAACCAATACTCCTACCTGAACTTACTCACCTGCCGACTCTAACTATGACAACATGCAACAGATTGTCTGAAGACATGACGGATATACTACCAGTAAACCGCTGAAGATGGGTGACGTACCCTGTGAGTAACAGTGAGAAGTGAATCGTCTACCCGTAACCTGTACCAGAACTGCACCCTATATCCTGGACATGTGATGACCACCGTGACTAATAGTGCACCGAATCCACGAGATAGTCGCAACCCAAAGGCGTGTTGGGTTCATGAGGCGACTATCAAGGATAAACAAAAGGATACCTTACCCGGACTGATGAAGGACCACACCACCTGAAGCTGAACAACAAACCGTGTTATAATTATCCACAACTTATAGAACATGCATGATATCTGACTGAACGAATATGATGCCACTAACATATTGCTGAACACGTACCAATAAAGACCACAACTTGAGGATTACTGCACAACTGTGAATGTTCACTGCTGACACCACCTGGCCGACTAACTAGAACCAAATGCACAATGTTATTACACTCCCTACAGACTAACCTGTCTACATACAAATTTTTATTTTTTTTCCTCCTAATTACCTACCCGAATATAGTGAATCTCCTAGTTGGGAGGAATATGGACAACCTCTATCACGTCCAGCCGAGACAAATTCGTGAAGATGAATCTGAATTGTATCAAGAAACATCCGATTACATAACAACCTAACATCACATCAATACTAACTTTGACTATGCACTGTACCTGAATGATTCCTGCTCGTATTGGCGACAACGACTACTGAAAACTGAAAGACGAGTCAAAAGACTGACCGATCTTGCCCTGGATCTAAAAAGAACAATCCGCAATTGATTTGACACGCAAACTACTACCACATTGCTTACTGCATACCCCTCTGACAATGCGCACATAATGAACCCTAAGTATTTGCTATATCTTTGACTGTGGGACCCAAATGCATGTGATAACGCTGCGCAATGCTATTTTACTATGTACTCTACCCTAACTTTGGCTGAGCTAGGAAAAATTCACTATTGCAACATGAATATATTGGACCCAAAAATGAATATGACCTAATAAAACTACAACTGTGCTACCGACTATAACACATGACGCTACATACCATCTGTATTGCAAGATGACCGGACAGCATGTGACGTAATTTTGATGAACTCTTACAACTCCAAGCTGTAACAAAAGATGCGTCTATGAGAACCTAATATGGGTATCACCAGACTGAATATTGTGAACGTGAAACACGTTTACCAATTAGCTTACAACATGAATCATAATGTCTAAAAGCCAACATATACTATGCATTTGTGACAATATATACCATGATGGCAGTAACATGATATCAATATAACTAGGCGGCAAAAAGAAAAAAACGAATATGTGTTGCGTGAGCCGAATTACCCTGAAAGGTGACACCCTGAGATTGTAACGTGGCCGTGAAAGCATCATGGTAATGAAATGAATCACTTGGCCAACCTGCCGCTCATAAACAAGCTGCAACTTGGCCAAGCTGGCGAACCCTTTATATATGTAACGTTGTCGGGACGTGGCTGGGCTGGGCAGCGTGATCAGGTCAATGTATAATAACTGAAGTAACATGTGCGCAGTAGTTATTGCGTAACCTGAGCCAGCCTTGACCGTTCACATAGAAATTGAGTAGTGTGACCTGGGCCAGCACTGCCCCTGTACATGACTAGTGACAGTGTGACAGAGCCGGCACTGCCCCTTGCTGTATACGGTCTACAGTAGCGTGATCTGAGCCAGCCTTGACCCCTTGCATAGAAATTAAGTAGTGTGACCTGAGCCAGCACTGTCCCCCCCCCTGTATATATAATCTATAGTAGCATGACCGAACCTGCCTTACCCCCCCATATATGCGACCAATAGTAGCGTGACCGAGCAGGCGCTGCCCCCCGTGTCAGTGCTATGTAGCGTGGCCGAGCCGGCACTGCCCCCCACTGTAACTGCGCCGTGTAGCATGACCGAGCCGGCATTGACTCGACCTAGCCAGTACAGACGCCCCGAGACAACGTATGTAGCGTGACTGAGCCGGCATGTAACAAGCAACCAACCTCTGTAGCGTGGTCCGAGCTGGCTGTATACAAAATGAAAATACCTGGGGTCGGGCTGAACGGGGATCCCTTTCATCTGCGGCTTACCTCCGAAGCAAAGGGAACATCCAGACCCCGCTCAGCACCGACCGCTTACCTGCTCCTACACCGAACTGCTGTGCGTCTAGTTTCAGTCAGCTGACTACGGCTAGTCAGCTGATCAAGAGACGTAAAGAACCCGCGGTGTGGACTGGTAACGGGCCACGGGTTCTTATGCGTCCTTCCAGCTCCTCCCACAAATACAGGCTAACATGTTAGCCTTTAGACTTATCGTATGATTTGCAGGTTTAATTGTCAATCAGCTCAAAGGGCAATAGTTGACAGCAAGGGGGGGGGGGGGGGGGGGCACTTTTATACAGGTGAAATCTAATACAAGAATCCACAGCAAAGAAGTTATCATTCCCAGCATTTGTGTGGGCTGATCATAGAGCGACCTTCTGTGAATTCCTACAGAAGCCTAATTGTTTACTACAAAGCCCAGCAAGCCTTTGTCAAGGCTTATAGAAAAAAAAAAGATCAGAACTAGTACTAGTAAAGCTGTGATGCGACAGACCTGTCTGATAGCAATACCTATACACATGGCTCTAAACGCAGCATAGCGTCTTCACCCACATTTACGAGGATTAATCGTAAAAACAATATACCTATAGGTTGTAAAATGCATCAGCCTGATAAAGACACAGTATGTTTATTTTCCTGGTTTTATGAAACACGCATTATATCTTCCTAGTTGTTAAATAGCAGCAAAGTAAAAAGGGTGTGCATGTGACACACATTTCCCTGTTAACAGTTTTCGTGCATACTATAGGTTTCTTGAAACATGTTTTATATCTTCCTAATTGTGTGATAACAACAAAGTAAAAACTGCCTGCAAGTAACACGCATCTGCTCTATAAACGGAGTGTTCTTGAATATTATTGATTTCGTCAAACAAAATCTTTACGAATACCAAAAAAATATGTCTGGAAAATATTTTCGTCCTAGATGCGCTGTTTCCTCAACTTTGCCTTTGATAGATAGCACTAGCCACACAGAGGAATTGTGTCATGGTCAACCTTTGGAGCTTGTTGCTGAGATTGTGAATGGTGGTGGGGATACTGTAAGGCATCATGTTGAATGGGGCAGGGGTGAACAAGGAGACCACAATTACATATCAGAGGAGTGGTGGGGAGGGTGAAGAGGAGCTTAAAGATGAGGATGTCAGCAGACCTGTTGGTCTGAGCAGTAAAGCAGGCGATGCTGGTGCTGGATGGCTTGAGAAAAAAAAAAGTTCTAGAACAGGGGCACAGTTGGGTAGTGATGTACCTAACACTTCACAGTATCCTGCCATGTGGAAATTTTTTACTATGTTACCAGATACAGGAAACCAGGGACCGTGCCTTATCTACAGAGAGAAAGTAAGGCACAGGCAGGGTCTGACTTTAGGAATTGGGCCTGTAGTGGCATGTAGTGGCATCACCAAGCCTGGCTATAAGTATTGCAATGAACACAGTTTGCAAGGTTTAAAAAACACAAAAGTCCATCCAGATCAAGCTAAAACCCTACTCTGTTGATCTAGAGGAAGGCAAGAATCCCCCATGAGGGTGATGCTAATTTCCCCATGACTGAGGAAATATTCCTTCACGAATCCAATATGGTGATCAGAATAAATCCCTGGATCAACGTTAGTTCCCCATCAGTTTAGTATCCATAACCTCTAATGTTATTACTCTCAAGAAAAACATCCAGGCCCCCCTAGAACTTGTTTAGTGAGATCACTAGAAAGACTCTTTACTGTCCATTTATATTTGTAGATTGAGATCAAATTGCCCCTAAAACATATTTTTTCCAAACGAAATAACTTCAAGCTTGATAACCTGTCTTGGTTCTGTAATCCTCCCATACCATGAATTATCCTTGTCGCCCTCCTCTGCACCCTTTCCATTTCAACCATGACCTTCTCATATGCAGAGGCTCAGAATTGGACACAATACTCCATATGTGGTCTGACTAGTGATTTATACAGAGGAAAAATGATGTCCCTGTCACAAGCCTCTATGCCTCTCTTGATACATCCCATGACTTTGTTCGCCTTGGCAACAGCTGCCTAGTACTTTTCACTAAAGTTGATCGTAGTGTCCACCAGTAACCCCTAAGTCTTTTTCCCTAAAAGTTTTACCTAATGTCTTATTATTTAGCACAAACTTTTACATTTAGTTGTTATTGCCCAAGTGCATAACCTTACATTTAGTAACCTTAAACTTCATTTGCCATGTCTGTGCCCAAGCCTCCAGTTTCCCCATATCCCTCTGTAATACACTGTTCCAAAAAATAAAGGGAACACTAACATAACACATCCTAGGTCTGAATGAATGAATCGTATGAAATACTTTCGTCTTTACATAGTTGAATGGCCTGACAACAAGATCACACAAAAATTATCAATGGAAATCAAATTTATCAACCCATGGAGGTCTGGATATGGAGTCACACTCAAAATCAAAGTGGAAAACCACATTACAGGCTCATCCAACTTTGATGTAATATCCATAAAAAAAAAAAAAAAATTAAAGAGGGAGAGAAAAATGTGTTTTTAGAGGCAGCAGTCTGTGTCATAATCATTTTTTTTATTTATTTACAGTGTAAAGTTATCCTAAATGTGAAAAAGATCAAAGATTTGTTAAAAACACTGTTCCTTTTGTGTCTTAGCCAAGGTATATAAGGTTAGACCTCTGTTCAGCATTTTTGAAACCCATTAGCAAAGCAGATCTGGTGAAACATTGCGCTTTGTTTTAACAACATATTCCTATACTGTCATTTACCTATATTATCAGATTGCAGCTGCATTGTAGGAATTATACAGAGGACTATTCCCTTTTTAAAATGATGTATACGAAACAGAAGAATAATCCTCTACATATTTATCTAGTTTCTAGTTTATACAGAATGATGTGTGTAGTCCAGCAGTATGTGCCACTGCGTCGGCATTCAATGCCTCTCCAGCTGTCAGCAGACTGCTGAGATCACGTGACAGTGGGGGACTCATTGAACGCTGCCGCAGCGGCTTGTACAGCTGGACTGCACATGGGGCTGGCTTGTCAGGGATGACAAGAAGAAGCCAAAACCTTTGTGATCAGATGTCTCAGCCGAACAGGATCACTGGAAAGGCTTGAGACAACAGTCATCCAAAGGAATGCTGCTCATGGAGGGACCATTAGAACACAAAAATAAAAGGTTAATCCACCCCACACATGTAAGGCAATTACATGTACTTGGCATCACATGCATGTGAAAAGTTAATAAAACCTGGAATACCCCTTCAAGGTGATAAGGTAAACTTTATAGTTCTGGGAACTAAAGCACAGGGGTTAAATAAAGTTAATGTGTGCTCAGGAACCATAAAGCAAGCTCAGAAGCTGATCTTGCTTCATAGTACCTGCTGCTTACAGTAATTGACACTGTTAATGACGGACCACAGCTATTACGCTGATATGGGTCATCAATTAGCATTTTTATGGCTAAATGATCGGTGCTGATTTTAAGCACATAAGCAGTAAAATAAACTAAAGCTACATAAATTGTATAGCGCCTTAACCATATTAAACCACATAATAAAGATAAGTCAGTTTTGCTTTAACATGCATGGTGTACTTAACCTCACAAATTATTTATATATATATATATATATATATATATATATTTTTTTTTTTTTTTTTTTTTTTTACAGTTTTGCAGTATATTTTATTGTTAAATGAAATGTGTCATTAAAAAGTACAATTGGGCATGCAAAAAGCCTTTATACTGTATACAGTGGGGATCAAAAGTTTGGGCACCCCAGGTAAAAATTTGTATTAATGTGCATAAAGAAGCCAAGGAAAGATGGAAAATTCTCCAAAAGGCATCAAATTACAGATTAGACATTCTTATAATATGTCAACAAAAGTTAGATTTTATTTCCATCATTTACACTTTCAAAATAACAGAAAACAAAAAAATGGTGTCTGCAAAAGTTTGGGCACCCTGCAGAGTTAATATCTTGTACTGCCCCTTTGGCAAGTATCACCGCTTGTAAATGCTTTTTGTAGCCAGCCAAGAGTCTTTCAATTCTTGTTTGAGGTATCTTTGCCCATTCTTCCTTACAAAAGTCTTCCAGTTCTTTGAGGTTTCTGGGCTGTCTTTCACGCACTGCTCTTTTAAGGTCTATCCATAGATTTTCAATTATGTTGAGGTCAGGAGATTGTGAAGGCCATGGCAAAACCTTCGGTTTACGCCCCTGTGGATTTCGAGGTGTGTTTACGATCATTATCCATTTGTAGAAGCCATCCTCTCTTTAACTTCAGCTTTTTCACAGATGGCATCAAGTTAGCATCCAAAATTTGCTACAATTTTATTGAATCAATTTTTCCTTCTACTCGTGAGATGTTCCCTGTGCCACTGGCTGCAATACAACCCCAAAGCATGATTGATCTACCCCCATGCTTAACAGTTGGACAGATGTTTTTTTCATTAAATTCTGTCCCCCTTCTTCTCCAAACGTACTTTTAACCTCATCGGTCCACAGAACTTGTTTCCAAAATGCATCATGCTTGACTATATGTTCATTTGCAAAGTTCAAATGCTGATTTTTGTGGTGAGGACGTAGAAGAGGTTTTCTTCTGATGACTCTTCCATGAAGACCATATTTGTACAAGTATCTCTTTATAGTGGAATAGTGTACCACAACTCCAGTGTCTGCCAGATCTTTCTGGAGGGATTGTACAGTCAAACATGGGTTTTGAATTGTTTTTCTCACAATCCTGCAAGCTGTTCTGTCTGATATTTTTCTTGGTCTTCCAGATCTTGCTTTAACTTCCACTGTTCCTGATGACTGCCATTTCTTAATTACATTCCAAACAAAGGATATTGACATCTGAAAATGGTTTGCTATCTTCTTATAGCTTTCTCCAGCTTTGTGAGCATCAACTATTTTCAGTTTCAGATTTCATGGTGCTCATTGTTGGGGCAAGGTCAGATGAGTCTGGGCATTTATAATATTTGAGATTGACATCACCTGGTCTTCCCAGATGATGATTGAGAACAATCCATGTCACTGGCAGGTCTCAGCTTTGCAAAGGGGCCAGTGCATGCTATAAATTCTGCAGGGTGCCCAAGCTTTTGAAAACGCCATTTTTTTGTTTTCTGTTATTTTGAAAGTGTAAATGATGGAAATAAAATCTAACTTTTGTTGGCATATTATAAGAATGTCTAATCTGTAATTTGATGTCTTTTGGAGATTTTTCCATCTTTCCTTGGCTTCTTTATGCAAATACAAATTCTTAATACAAATTTTTACTTGGGGTGCCCAAAATTTTTATCCCCACTGTAGCTGTGTAGATGGAAAAAAAAAAGTTATGGCTCTTTTAAAGCAAAGAAGAGAAGTAAAAATAGGGGATAGTAATTAAGAGAAATCTATTTACTTTGTTTTGCTTTGTTTTTTTTCCCTAGGGAATTTTGTCTGATATAACAAAGGTGACTCGGCTCCATGGTTTTGACCCCGTATGGTTGGTTCTGGTAGTTGGAGTAATTATGTTTACACTTGGCTTCGCTGGATGCGTAGGTGCTTTGAGAGAAAACATTTGCCTTTTGAAGTTTGTAAGTGAATCATCTAAAAAATAGTCACCTGTTTTGGACTGTAATATTTAATCGTATTTAATCATACAAAGTAATGCTTATACAGTGGTCCCCTGACATACGATGGCCCAACAAACAATATTTTAAACATGCAATGGCCTCTTAGAGCCCATTGTATGTTGAAGGCAGCATCAGCATACGTGTCAGGACCATCGCTAAAACGGCTATCCGGCAGTGCTGACCGGATAGCCGTTTAACCCGTTGCCATCTAAGGAGACGGCAACCAGTGTATGGCGTGGTCTCAAGTCAGGAGGCCACGACAAACTGACCGGCCACCAGCTGATTCCTGTAGCTGGGGGCTGGGGTTAATAGCCGACATGCGGAGGGCTTACCTCTTTCCTTTCTTTCTGTGGCACCTCGTTTGATTGAGCCTGGCTGGACAAGGCTTAACCAAATGAGCACAGTGCAATGGAGTTCTATGGAACTCCATTAATCTGTATGAGGAATCTAATGATTCCTCCTAAATGTCTCAGGGACCAATAAAGTGTAAAAAAAAAAAAAAAGTTTTTAATAAAAGTAAAAAATAAAATAAAAAAAACACACATTAACCCCTCCATATTAAAAGTTTTATTCGCCTCCCAAATTCCATATAAAAATATATAAACATAATAAAAATATAAAGGCACAATAGAGGAAAGACCGGGTGGCACCACTAGTTAGATGCATTCAACAAGCAGGTAAATATGTACGCTTGGGATAGGAGATTCAACCCAAGTATTAAACAGTTGAGGGATGCATGAAGCCAAGAGTCCAGTATGAACATAATCACAAATATTAGAAAGTAGCCTCCACTGCACTCACCTCTAACACTTCAAGTCTTCATTTCAATTAATTAAAATCGGCAGAGCAGAACGATAAAATTGACGCCGTAGCAGAACCGGGTGTGCACAAGGCAACTGAGCCATTTCGCGGTATTCCCCGCTTCCTCTGGCCTCTCAGACATCATCCACAGGAGACACTAAATGGGAAATTCCTGGTGACATCACTGGTCTGGGGAGTGAACAATTAAAATATTGTTAAAATACTGTTAAAATACTTGACAATGACTGTTTGCAATTATTATCTAAAGGTCTCAATTTTTAATTAGGAGACTGCATAAGGGTTTTCTCATAGCATTCTCCCAGCCCTCTGGCAGGGAGCACATGGTAGGTTTCACACTGGTGTGGTTCTCTGTGGCGGCCATTGTTTCTGTGATGCTTTGTAGGGTGGTGTGGCTCAGAGCCAGAGGCTTGGTCGGGCATCAGTGGGGCTGCCTGGCCACTGGGTTGCTCCCCTGTGGGCATGGGGTCTCGGAGGCAGTGGTCGCCGCCTGGCGCTACGCCAGTGTCAGGTTAGGGACCCACTGTAAATAGGTGGCCTTGACGTGGCGAGTGGGCTTGTACTTTTTGAGCAAAATATATACTAACAACCTGTTAGTGTTTGAATGTATGCTGAGAAGCAAATAGATCAAAATACAAATTGTGGATGTGCGGCTGTGCTTCTTTTTCTCTATTGTTGTTCTCAATTTTTGTGTGCCGAATAAATTTGATCCTACAGCATTTGAAATCAACCTTTTCAAAGGCATTAGAAAAATGAATTTTTTAAAATATTTTGAAGTGAATAAAAGAGAAAGAAAAAAAGGTGAGATTCCAGCATCCTTAGGACCATTAGGCTTTTTTGCACCCACTGTGTTTTCCACTGCAGAACAAGAATGTCTGCTCAATATGGAAGATATGTACACTGATACCAGATAAAATTAACAGGTGGTAACCCGTCGAAACTGATGTACAGTAACTCCCTGACATGCGATGGCCCCGACATATGATCAAATCGACATACGATGGCCTCTCAGAGGCCATCGCATGTCGATGCCAGCATCGACAAACGATGCTTTTATATGTCGGGGCCATCGCATTAACTGCTATCCGACAGCGCAAAATGCTTAAGCTGCTGTCGGATAGCAGTTTAAGCATCCCGCACAGGTTCACTTGCCTATCCTCGCTGCTCCGGGTCCACTTCGCGATCCTCCGGTGTCTTCTGCATCTTCTCCGGGGTCCGGGCCTCGCCTTTCGGCGTCGATTTTACGTCGCTGCGCACGCCGTGTATAATAACGTCACCAAAAAAGCGAGGCCCGGACACTGGAGAAGATGCAGAAGACACCGGAGGATCCCGAAGAAGACGCTGGAACAGCGGGACAGCATTGGGAGCCCCTGGGACAGCATCAGGAGCGGTGAGGATGCAGTCCTGAGCAGCGAGGACAGGGGAGTATTAAATTCACTTTTTACATTGCACGAATCCCTCAACATACGATGGATTCGACAAACGATGGGTCGTTTGGAACTAATTACCATCGTATGTTGAGGGACCACTGTACAGATAAAAGAATTAACAGGTGGTAATCCGTCATCTTTTACCCCACAAATCCAACCCGGCAACAGTCTAGACATAATGGCAGCCCAAGTATCAAAAGACATGAAGTCCCTCACATATCCTGTGGCATCTGACAATTGAGTCAAGAAAGGACCTTATCTTTAACCCCTTCCCGACCTATGACATACCTGTACGTCATGAGTGGGAAGGTGTTCCCGACCCATGACGTACCTGGTACGTCATGAACATTTTTGCCGCTACTCGCGGCATCCCGCAGCGCCCGGTAAGATGGGTGCTATCACTGATAGCCAGCCATCTTACCATGCGACCACGGGGGGTTTCATCCCCCCCCCAGTGATCGCTGCTATCAGCTAGTCAAATCTGACTAGCTGATAGCAGCGTTTTGCTATGAGAATACTTAGCAGCATCTTCATTGGCAGCAGTGAGATCGCCGTAAAGCGATCTCACCGCTGCCTCTGGGAGTTTCAAAACTGCAACTCCCAGCATGCCCAGACAGCCTTTGGCTTTCTGTGCATGGTGGGAGTTGTAGTTTTGCAACATCTGGAGGTCCACAGTTCTCTCAGCATGCTGAGTCTGTCCAGGCATGCTGGGAGTTGTAGTTCTGTAACATCTGGAAGAGCACAGATTGGAGACCATTATACAGTGGTCTCCAAACTGTGGACCTCCAGATGTTGCAAAACTACAACTCCCAGCATACCAGACTGCCCAAGCATGCTGGAAGTTGTAGTTCGGCAACATCTGATCCTTCAGATATTGCTGAACTATAACTTCCAGCATGCCTGGGCAGTCGGGGCATGCTGTGAGTTGTAGTTTTGCAACAACTGGAGGCACACTAGTTGGGAAACATTGTCCGTTTCCTAACTTAGTGTTTCCCAACAACCTGTGTGCCTCCAGCTGTTGCAAAACTAACTCCCAGCATGCACTGACAGACCATGCATGCTGGGAGTTGTAGTTTTGCAACAGCTGGAGGCATACTGGTTTGGAAACACTAAGTTAAGTAATAAACTTTCAAGTGTTTTGCAACCAGTGTGCCTCCAGCTGTTGCAAAACTACAACTCCCAGCATGCACGGACAGCCAAAGGTCATGCTCGGAGTTGTAGTCATGCGACAGCTGGATGTTTGCCCCCCCCCCCCCCCCGCCAATGTGAATGTGCAGGGTACACTCACATGGGCGGAGGTTTACAGTGAGCGCTGCAAGTTTGAGATGGCGCAAATTTTGCGCTGCAGCTCAAACTCCCAGCAGCAAACTTGCTGTGAACTTCTGCCCATGTGACTGTACCCTAAATACACTTACACTAACCTAAAATAAAAAGTAAAAAAACACTACATATACACATACCCCTACACAGCCCCCCTCCCCTCCCCAATAAAAATGAAAAATGTCTGGTACGCTACTGTTTCCAAAACGGAGCCTCCAGCTGTTGCAAAACAACTCACAGTATTGCCGGATAGCCATTGACTGTCCAGGCATGCTGGGAGTTTTTTGCAACTGAAGGCACCCTGTTTGGGAATCACTGACGTACAATACCCCTATGTCCACCCCTATGCAAATCCCTAATTTAGGCCTCAAATGCACATGGCGCTCTCTCACTTTGGAGCCCTGTCGTATTTCAGGGCAACAGTTTTGGGACACATATGGGGTATCGCCGCACTCGGGAGAAATTGCCTAACAGATTTTGGGGGTCTTTTTCTTCTTTAACCCCTTATGAAAAGGTGAAGTTGGGGTCTACACCAGCATGTTAGTGTATAAAAATTTTATTTTTTACACTGACATGCTGGTGTTGCCACATACTTTTCATTTTCACAGGAGGTAAAAGGGAAAAAAGACCCTCGAAATTTGTAATGCAATTTCTCCCGAGTACGGAGATACCCCATATGTGGGCGCTCTGGAGGCGCACAACAAAGCTCAGAAGGGAGAGTGCACCATGTACATTTGAGGTGATTTGCATAGGGGTGGCTCATTGTTACAGCAGTTCTGACATAAACGCAAAACAATAAATATCCATATGTGACCCCATTTTGGAAACTACACCCCTCATGGAATTTAATAAGGGGTGCAGTGAGCATTTACACCCCACTGGTGTATGACAGATTTTTGGAACAGTGGTCTGTGAAAATGAAAAATACAATTTTTCATTTGCACAGTCCACTGTTTCAAATATCTGTCAAACGCCAGTGAGGGGTGTAATTTCCAAAATGGGGTCACATGTGGGCGGGGTCCACTGTTCTGGCACTATAGGGGCTTCCTAAATGGGACATGCCCCCTAAAAACCCTTTCAGAAAAACTCACTCTCCAAAATCCCATTGTCGCTCCTTCCATTCTGAGCCCTCTACTGCGCCCGCCGAACACTTTACATACACATATGAGGTGTTTACTTACTTGAGAGAAATTGGGTTACAAATTTTAGGCTGATTTGTCTCCTATTACCCCTTGTAAAAATTCTAAAATTGGGTCTACAAGAACATGCGAGTGTAAAAAAATGAAGATTTTGAATTTTCTCCTTCACTTTGCTGCTATTCCTGTGAAACACCTAAAGGGTTAACACACTTACTGAATGTCATTTTGAATACTTTGAGGGGTGCAGTTTTTATAATGGGGTCATTTGTGGGGTATTTCTAATATGAAGGCCCTTAAAATTCACTTCCAACCTGAACTGGTCCCTGAAAAAGTACGATTTTGAAAATCTTGAGAAAAATTGGAAAATTGCTGCTGAACTTTGAAGCCCTCTGGTGTCTTCCAAAAGTAAAAACACATCAATTTTTTGATGCAAACATAAAGAAGACATATTGTATATGTGAATCAATATGTAATTTATTTGAAATATCCATGCTCCTTACAAGCAGAGAGTTTCAAAGTTTGAAAAATGCAAAATTTTCAAAGTTTTCATGACATTTTTAGATTTTTTACCAAGAAAGGATGAAAATATCAGTGAAATTTTACCAATAATATAAAGTAGAATATGTCACGAAAAAACGGAATCAGAATGATAACTAAAAGCATTCCAGAGTTATTAATGTAAGTAACAGTGGTCAGATGGGCAAAAAATGCCCAGGTCCTGAAGGTGAAAATGGGCTGGGTCGTGAAGGGGTTAAAAAAGCCGATAAAGGAGTGAGTGTAGTTGTCATGTCCACACCATACTACAGTCAAGAAGCGTTTAGACAACTAGATAACACAGAAGAATATCAACAGCTAAAATTGACCCTACTCCAAAAATTTAATCTAAACTTACCGTAGGTCTTTTCTACAAGTATGTAGAAAATGGTGTTCTTGGTAAAAGTAAAGCAGAGGAATTTTTGCCGATGTTAAAAAACCACAATGGCATTTTTTACCCAAATGGCATATAATTGTTAACACACTGCCAGGACGACCCATCGTAGCGGGGATAGAGTCCATTCTAGAATATACATCAAAATATTTAGGCTGGCATTTGAGACCATTGTTGCCTGATATACCTTCATACATAAAAGACACGGACAGTTTTTTGCAATTGTTGGAAAATTTTCATTGGGAAAGCCAATTTAAATTAGCCTCAATAGATATGGAAGGCCTTTACACTCAGATCCACAAAAAATGGGGGTCCGAGTGATAAAACAATTCTTGGAAGCTGCAAATAAGTGAGAAGTTTGTCAATTTTGTCACTGAGGGACTCGATTTAGTTTTAAGTAATAACTGCTTTGTCTTCAATGACCTATGGTTCTCAAAATTTTCAGAATTTGACAGCTCAGAATTTGAGAATTAAATTTCCTACCTAAATACCAACAATAACATGAATATGTTCTTCACAAGCAAAATCAGTGATACTACCATTGAATTCCTGGATGTGGAAATAAAAACAATGGAAAATAAAATCATCACCTCTGGATATCACAAACCAACAGCTACCAACTCCTATCTGCATTATAAAAGCTACCATCCTCAACATACCAATAAAGCCCTTCCATTCAGTAAATTTTTAAAAATTTAAAAAAATTAACAACTTGGACCTGTTCTGTTTAAGAGGTCATCCAGAAGACATGCTCAATAGTGCGTTTAAGAAAGTGAAAGGGATTCCATGTGAAAATCTGCTAAACAAGAAATATATAAGAAAAAATCAAGTAAAATAAAACAATAAGGAGAGGTTTGTTTTTTCGTTCCAGCATAATCCTCTTTCTGACACAATTTGAAAAAGCCATACATCAAAATTGGCACATTATCCAAAGAGATCCGATTTTTCAAGAAGCAGCGGCAGATAAACCACTTATAACATTCAGACGCAGTTAAAATGTAAAAAACGAATTTGTCTCAGTAAAAATGGCAGATAACTGGTTAAATAAAAACTATCTTACCGGCAATTATAGGTGTTCGAAGCTGCCCCCATTGACCACAGATGAGAAAAGGAGCCTACATGAAGTTAGATGGCGCAGAAGTATTCGTTAGGGATTTTATTTGTTGTCGTACAGACTGGGGGATATATGCTATCCTGTGCCCTTGCAATCGCTTCTATATTGGTTCAACAAAAAGACATTTGTTCCATCGCTTTAGAGAACATAAAAGATTGCTTCAAACCAACTCTGGTGCGGCTAGGCTTATTGAGCATATGAGACTTGCCCATAATAATGACAGCAATTTACTTACAATGTTCGGTCTCACTGCTAATAGTAACGATAAAGAAAAAGTACTGAAACAGAAAGAATCACTATGGATCCTGCGCATGGAGGCTTTAGTGATCCTCAGTCTAAATGACTGGAATGCATTAAATGTGTTCTTGTGATCTTTCAGTACCTGTCTATCGCTACTAACCTTTGCATTCCTCTTTTAATAGTATTTTAACAATATTTTAATTGTTCACTCTCCGGACCAGTGACGTCACCAGGAGTTTCCAATTTAGTGTCTCCTGTGGATGACGTCTGAGAGGCCAGAGGAAGTGGGGAATAACGCAAAACGGCTCAGTTGTCTCGTGCACGCCTGGCTCTGCTGTGGCGTCTATTTTTTTGTTCTGCTCTGCCGGAGATCTGCCTGATTTTAATGAATTCAAATGAAGACTTGAAGTTTTAGAGGTGAGTGCAGCGGAGGCTACTTTCTAATATTTGTGATGATAAAAATAAACATATGTGGTATTGCCGCATTGTCGTATAATTTATGCACAAAGAAGATAAAATAATAAACATTATCTCTCAAAAATAAAAATATGAGGACCGAGGATACATTTTTTTTTTAAACAAGTGAGATCCTCAGAGGCCGACACAATAAATACCTCTATTATTCATTAATATTTGGAAGATAGGGATATCGATATACAATTTATTAATATAGAAATTATTAGTATAGAAATATAAAATACGATAAAATATGCAGATCAATATAATGTCATTATACCATACTAGGTCACAGTAATACCTTTATATGCCCACTAGATGGGAATATACCGCCCTAGTTCACAATGGTATTCAAAATTGACCACAAGATGGCAGCATAGATATCAACAGTATATAGCATATAGGCAGTTGGTATACATAAGAAATGAGTATATTAAATACAAGATATGTTAATACGTGCAGCATTGATTTTCCCGCTTAGAGATATTATTAATGAAACTTTGCCTTGATAAATGATAACTTATAAATTATTGATGGCTATGCAGAGGGGAATTTCCCTACTAAGTCTATAATTTGAGACTATTGAAAGACTTTTGAAAGATATGAATCACCAGTACAATTAAAATTATTCTGTTCAGATAGATTTCAGTGTCTGCAGATTCACTAAAGTTGTACCTGGACAGAAATCTATAAATTCATCCACAAATTGTGGGTAGGAATATATAAATTACTTTTAATGGGCACTGTCATGAAATCAAAAAATTGATATGTTGTAGTACTTAAGTACTACAACATATCTCTAATATACTTTAATAAAAAAAATAAAGTGATTTTAAAACCGTTTAAAATCACTTTTAAATTCGGCCACTAGGGGTCGCCCTCCTAGTGGCCGAATGCATTAGGCAGTGACGTCACTAATGAATTTTGACTCGTTGAAGCCTGGCAACGAGTCGTAATTCATTCACTTTGGTGCTCGCTCCTGCCTGCCAATAAGACAGGCGGGGGCGAGCGCTTTGAAAGAAGAGGATGTGTGCAGGCTCCTTGGCAGGCCCCGGCTCCCGGCGACAGGTAAAAATATCTATGTTGTGTCTGTTTTCAATGTGTTTTTGTGCCTTTGCGGGGGGAGGGGAGGGGGGGTAGTGGGTTGAGCGGCGGGAGCGGGATGTGCGGCCATTCACCTATACAGTATGCCTCCAGTTGTTTCCCCACTACAACTCCCAGCATTCCCTGACAGCCAATAGATGGGAGTTGGCAAGCTGGGAGTTGTAGCGGGGAAACAGCTGGAGGGACACTGAATAGGTGAACTAAGGGGGGGTGGGGAGTGAGTTGAGCGGCGCGACGGGGGGGGGGGGGGGGTTGCGGGCTGCGCGACGGGGAGCGGGATGTGCACAGCGATCACAAATACTGTTTTCAGCTATACAGTATGCCTCCAGTTGTTTCCCCACTACAACTCCCAGCATGCCCTGACAGCCAATAGATGTCAGGGCAAGCTGGGAGTTGCAGTGGGGAAACAGCTGGAGGCGCCCTGTATAGGTGAACTACGGGCCGAAGTGTCGGCCCCAGCAGGCATCAGTGACGTGGTGCCTGCTGGGGAAGTCTGCCTGGTAGTGAGCACACTACCAGGCAGACAAAAAGGCATTTTTTAATATGTAAAAAAAAATTTTTAAGGCAGGGAGACGGTTAGTGATAAATGGGTAATAGGGCAGGGACAGAAAAAAGAAAAAAAGTGATGGTGGGAGCTACCCTTTAAGCAAAAACTCTCCCTGCTATAGAATAGCCAACAATAATCAAAAAAATGTTTAACATTTTTATAGTTACCACAAAGTAGAAATGCCAGTGGATCAAGCAAATTAGATGGGATCAGCCTGTTCACTCAGCAGTCACAGATAGATAATCCAGGATGCTCTCCCATGAAGGAACCAAGGAATTGCCCATCCTCCCTTGCTACTACAGTTTAAAACAAAGTTCTGTTATCTATCAGATAAGAAACTAGCCAATCACGTCTCTAGAGCAAAAATGTGCTAGGCCTTTGTCTCGCCCAGATGTAATTATTTCACTGACCAGAGAGGGCACTCTTGTCCATGATTTGCTAAAATATTTTCTTAAAAATTAGCAGACATTACCTAAGATATAGATATATCATGTCAAGTCATCTCTCCAACTAATGGCCAATAAATATAGTTAGCTGGATTAGATTTCGACATCTAGCATACACACACAGCAGACATCTCGGGATTTCCCAAAGTCTTCAATCTGAATCTGACATTAATGGTCCCTCCCAAGTTTAAACTAATGAATAGATTCTCAGTCCCGTCTATTCTTAAAGTTATAAATTTATCAGATCAGAAATAACTGTATACTCTATTCATGGGACGAAATCAGACCACCAAATTACATACATATAAACTTATAGATGCAGGAAAACTATAACTAGTTATAAATGGTATACTGACCACATAACATAAACATGCCACTAATAATAATAATAATAATAATGATAGATAAAGTATATCTAATTACTATCAAGAATATAAGGGAAAGTATTTTCACACCTATACAGTGACCCCCCGACCTATGATGCCCCCAACATACTATCATTTCAACATACAATGGCCTCTCAGAAGCCATCGCATGTTGAAGGCAGCATCAACGTACAATGCTTTTGTATGTCGGGGCCGTCGCATAAACGGCTATCCGGCAGCGCAGACTGCTTCAGCTGCCGCCGGATAGCCATTTAAGGTGCCCCGTGTGCTCTGGTGATGATCACTTACATGTCCCCGACACACCTGACCGTCCTCTTCGGGATCCTCTTAATCGCCGTCACTCTCCATCGTCGTCATCACGTCGCCGCGCACGCCGTCCCGTCATCCAATAGGAGCGGCATGCGTAGTGACGTGATGACGGCGATAAGGAATGACAATCCCGGGCAGCGGAGACGGTCTGGAGTGGCGGGGAGACAACGGGGATGCGGCGACATCGATGGACGGCGACATCCAGGGCAGCGGTGACGGTCCGGAGCGGCGGGGACAGGTGAGTATACCTTCCTATATTTAACATTGCACAGATCCCTCAACATACGATGGTTTCAACAAACGATGGTTCATTTGGAACGAATTACCATCGTATTTTGAGGGACCACAGTACTCCTGAGCAAAAAATTACCTGAATTCCAATGTCCTTATCCAATGTTTATATAAACACAGACAAGGGGATGTTTCACACTTGCAGACACCATGTGCCATTCTGCATTTAACACTGAGAATCAACTTTATACAACATGGAGTTTTTGGCTTCAACAATTAAAATGGACGCCACACAGTATGATTGTTTGAAATAATTCTGGCCCATATAGCCTGACAGCATGCACAAATGTCCAAACTATAAAATGTAACATTAATTAAACCGCACGGTCAATGGTATATACATAAAAAAGTACCAAGAATAAGTCCAAAATTGCTTTGGAATTTTTTTTCATTTTGTATACCCTAAACAAAATTTTGAAAAGCGATCAAAAAGTCATACCAAAACAAAAATGTATTGATGGAAACTACAGACCACGGTGCAAAAAATGAGCCCTCACACCTCCCCGTCTACGGAAAAATAAAAAAGGGTTAGGGGTCAGGAAAGGAAATTTTTAAACATAATAATTTTCGTGCAAACAGTTATAACTTAAAGGGTAGCTCCCACCAAGTACTATATGTTCTAATATGTCCCTACCTAGTAGTAATCTAGCCCTAAGCCCCTACCTGGCTTCAAATTTTTTTTAAATTGCTTTAATAGAGCAGATTTAGTGCTTCTAAATCTGCTCTATAAAGCAGGGCAGGAAGCAGCGCTTCCCAGCAGGCGTGACGTCACTGATGCCTTGCTGGGCGCTTGCTTCAGCCCTCACATCGTCTATGCATGAGTGTTTTATTTATCTAATAGGGTGCCTCCAGCTGTTTCCCAACTACAACTCCCAGCATGCCATGAAGCGGAGAATTGTAGTTGTGAAACAGCTGGAGGCACCCTATTGTCTAATGTCATAGTGTCACAAGAATGCCTCCCGCGAGCGCTACCATCACCGCTAGCGGGGTCCCTGTGCCCACTAGCGGTGTCAAATGTGCCCCCCGCGAGCGCTACCATCACCGCTAGTGGGGTCCCTGTGCCCACCAGCGGTGACACAAGTATGCCGAGCGTGGCTCTGTTCCCCGTCCCTGTCAGCTGTCAGGGTACGGGAACAGATTTAAAAGCCTCGCGCGCAGCTAACGTAGTACTGCGCATGCGCAGTACTACACAAATAGCGTAGGGCTAATGCTAGGCTCCTAGCGCTGCCTACGTTACCCTACGCTATTTGTGTAGTGCTGCGCATGCGCAGTACTAAGTTAGCCGCGCGAGAGGCTTTTAAATCTATTCCCGTACCCTGAGAGTATTTAAATCTATTCCCCCCCTAAGACATACGACACCTGCAGGTTATTAGTACCCAGATGCATAACTTTACATTTATCCACATTGAACCTCATTTGCCAAGTGGATGCCCAGGCACTTAGTCTATCCAAGTCATCTTGTAACCTATACACATCCTCTATAGACTGTACCGTGCTATAAAGCTTGGTGTCATCTGCAAAGATAGAAACAGAGCTGTTAATACCATCCTCTATATCATTGATAAATAAATTAAACAACAGCGGGCCCAGTACAGAACCTTGAGGTACACCACTAATAACCGGGGACCAATCAGAGTACGAATCATTGACCACCACTCTCTGGGTACGATCCATGAGCCAGTGTTCAATCCAGTTACAAACTAAAGTTTCCAAGCCCAAAGGCCTTAACTTACCTGTCAGACGTCCATGAGGGACAGTATCAAACGCTTTAGCAAAATCCAGAAACACTATATCCACAGCCATTCCTCTGTCAAGGCTTCTACTCACCTCTTCATAAAAGCAAATTAGATTGGTTTGACAACTTCTATCCTTAGTAAACCCATGCTGGCTATCACTTATAATACAATTATCCCCTATGTATTGCTGTATGTAATCCCTTATAAGTCCTTCAAACAATTTACCCACAATGCACGTTAAACTTACCAATTTATAATTGCCTGTCGAAGACCTAGAGCCCATCTTGAAGATTGGCACCACATTCGCCTTGCGCCAGTCCCTTGGCACAATACCAGACACCAGAGAATCTCTAAATCTCATGAACAAGGGTACAGATATTACTGAACGTACCAAAGGATAGGGGATAAGATGTCAGATAGCCGGGGTCCCGCTGCTGGGGACCCCGGGGATCGCTGCTGCAGCACCTCGCTATCATTACTGCGCAGAGCGAGATCGCTCTGCGCATAATGACGGGCAACACAAGGGCCGGAGCATCATTACGTCACGGCTCCACCCCTCGTGACGTCACGGCCCGCCCCCGTCAATACAAGTCTATGGGAGGGAGCGTGGTGGATAGGGGATAAGATGCCAGGGGCAGACAACCCCTTTAAGCCAGTTCAGTACATTACATGATGTGTTACCAGCACTGACCTGTCCAATGTCAGTTCCTTCTTCCATAGTATATACAGAACTAAACCCATTCAGTAGCTCCGCCTTCTCTTGATTGCCCGTGACAACTTCCCCATTATAATTATTAAGGGGTCCTACATGCTCTGTCCTTGTTTTTTTTGTATTTATATATCTAAAAAAATATTTAGGATTAGTTTTGCTTTCTTTGGCCACCTGTCTATCATTTTGAATTTTTGCTGTTTTTATTAAATTTTTACAGATTTTATTAAGCTCCTTGTACTGTTTAAATGTTATAGCTGACCCATCAGATTTGAATTTTTTGAAGGCTATTTTTTTGTTGTTTATTGCTCTTTTAACCTCATTTGTCAGCCATGTAGGATTTAGTTTTAATCGTTTATATTTGTTCCCCTTTGGTATATATTTAGCTGTATAGTTATTTAGAGTTGATTTAAAAATTTCCCATTTACCTTCTGTATCAGTATTCGACAACCCAGTCTATGTCCTGTAGTGCAGCTCTCAGCCCAGGGAAATTTGCCTTTTTAAAGTTATATGTTTTTGCCTTCCCCGTCTGTCTTTGTTTTCTACATTTTAAGTCAAAAGTAACTATATTGTGGTCGCTATTGTCACGATTCGGCTGGCTGGAGGTGGATCCTCTGTGCCAGAGAGGGATTGGCGTGGACCGTTTCGGTGGACCGGTTCTAAGTTGCTACTAGTATTCACCAGAGCCCGCCGCAAAGCGGGATGGTCTTGCAGCGGCGGTAGCAACCAGGTCGTATCCACCGGCAACGGCTCAACCTCTCGTACCGCGCTTATCTCAGCAGTCAAAGGGAGTAGACAAGAGCAAGGTCGGACGTAGCAGAAGGTCAGGGCAGGCAGCAAGGATCGTAGTCAGGGGCAACGGCAGGAGGTCTGGAACACAGACGTGAATAAGACAGGGCGCTGTGAATAAGAGAACGCTGTGAGCGCTCCGGGGAGGAGCGGGGACCCGGAGCGCTCGGCGTAACAGCTATTACCAAGGTTTTCCCTCACAGTTACATTACCAACTAGCTCTGCGTTGTTGGAAATGATCAGATCCAACAAGGCATCACTTCTTGTTGGGTCCTCCACAAACTGGCCCATAAAATTATCCTGCAATAAATTTAGGATTTGTCGCCCCTTTGTAGTTTTAGCCAACCCCCAACCCCAATCTATATCTGGATAGTTAAAATCTCCCATTATTACCACTGTACCTGCCCGGGCGGCCCTCTCTATTTGTTTATGAAGCTGACCTTCTATCTCTTCAGTGATATTAGGGGGTCTGTAGATTACACCAAATACTATTTTTGCAATATTTCCCTCCTTTTGTAATTCTACCCACAATGATTCCACATCCTCAGAATCATCACACACTATGGCATCGTTCACACTGACTTTCATACCACTTCTAACATACAGACAGACTCCACCACCTTTTCTGTTCATTCTATCCTTGCGAAACAATGTAAACCCCTGCAGATTAACAGCCCAGTCATGCGAGGAGTCCAGCCATGTCTCAGTGACCCCAACTATATCAATATGTTCCTCCAGTATCGAGGTCTCAAGCTCCCCCATTTTATTTGCTAGGCTTCTGGCATTTGTGAACATTGAGTTATTGTGGTTAATGTTATTATTTGAGTTATAAGGGCTAATTGTACTATTTAAGTTATTGGGGCTAATGGGATTTTTTGAGTTATTGGGTCTAACGTTATTATTTAAGTTATTGGGGCTAATGGTATTTTTTGAGTTAATGGGGCTTATTGTAGTTATTGGGGCTAATGGAATTTTTTTAATTATTGGGATTACAATTTTTTGGGCTACATTTATTTTTACGGCTGGTTTGTAACCCATGGATCTCCTTATCCACTGCTCTTAACCTCCCCCCACAGGACTCCTCTCCACCCATCATTATGTACTGACCCCTCTCTAACCTATCCATCCCACTGTCTGCTTTCTTTGCTTTATTATCCTCCCCCCACTCGCCTAGTTTAAATACTCTGCCACCCCTTCCAGGATTCTCTCCCCCAGCACAGCGGACCCCCTTCCATTCAGTTGCAATTTATCCGTAGAATAGAGTTTGTACCCCAATGAATAGTCAGCCCAGTGCTCTAAAAACCCAAACCCTTCCCCCTTACACAACGACTTAAGCCATGCATTTAACTCCCTAAGCTCCCGCTGTCTTTTCTGCGATGTGCATGGCACAGGAAGTATTCCAGAGAACACAACCTTAGAGGTCCTTCCCTTCAGCTTGGCACCTTGTTCCTTGTAATTATTCTTCAAGGACCTCCACCTACCATGTATTCTGTCGTTGGTTCCCACATAGACCACAACAGCTGGTTCATCCCCAGCCCCCCCCCTCCCCAAGTAATTTGTCCACCCTTTCCACCACGTGCCAAACCCAGGGAGACAGCAAACCATTCGGTTGAGGTGGTCTTGGCAACAAATTATTCTATCAGTCTTCCTGATTATAGAATCCCCTACCACAACTAACTGTCTTGGCCTACCTGCGTTACCATCCCCCACACTACTAGTTGAGCTGTTCCCCCGGCTGTTAGGGAGACCAGTATCCACTAGGGTTGCCATCTCTGATACTGAGGCCCTCGCATCATCGCCCAACTTGGCAATTTTAAGTTGCCTTCCTTTTCACTTACTGGGCTTTGTCCCCACCTGACCTGTTCTTCAGCGGGGACAAAGCTAATGCTGCAGCTGGACAGGACCATGTTCTGGACGGTGTGGGGACCTCTAGTGGTCTCTCTTTTATATGCCGTGGTTTCTATTATAATTCAATTTTTATGAAGTATATTAGAAAGGTTAATATTTTGCCAAGATGTACAAACTAAAAAAAAAGTTTTTGATACTGACAGTGCCCATTTCAAGTGCTTTACCTGCTTAAGGAAAATGTTTCACTTGGGCAGAGGATACTAGTAGAAATACAGTAAAATCACCAATATACTTCAGCTGGGAACTCAAGTTGCAACAGCACTGGACAGAGAGGAGTGCGTATAAGTTTGCTTTATTTCTAATGTCATCCTCTGCCCTGGTAAATTTTTTAATTAGCCTAAAAGCTCTTTTCTCTCAATAACTGTTTACACAGAAATAGAAGACATAAAATTATTTGTGCAACTGAGCTTTATCCTCCGTTTCTTTCTATTGTAGATTTTAACACTGTCCTTGCTAAATATTTGCTTCCCATAATCAAAACTGAGGGCTTCTGTTGAAGTCTGTGTAACTAACAAAATAGCCAAGTATAGTTCTCAGGTGTCTGACAGTCCCACAGAATTTGAACAGAGTAGCAGTGGGCATGCTTGCTTGAGCCAGTTAATTTAGCCTGGGGGACATGGGGCTCCCATTCTTCCAGCAGTCTGACACCCAATAATGTTCTCACCTATTCTTGACAGTTTGAATAATATAAAAACACTTTGGAAATCTGAAGACTCTTGCAGATTATTACAGTGTATTGTATTAATCAACAATAGCCAGCACAATTATTTTTCTTTAATTTGTGTGCATAGCACTTAGCTCTAAAAAAAAACCCCATTGGCAAATAAAAGCACCACATAGGATGTAAGTGATTACAATGTTAGTGTATAAATACGTTTATAAAAAGGAGACTCTAGTATCCTATTAGGTTGCCTGTAGCTTGCATACAAGATGAGATATAGTTGAGCATAGAGGCATATAAGTTCTGTATGGAATCCTGTGGAAACATTTGCCCACAGATGTTGCAGCTGGGCCTTTAGATCGTGCACAACCAGCAACTAGTTAGGCCACGGAAGTGTTGCAATCTGGTGAAAACCCTAGGGAACTGTGTGTAGGCGAGCATTAACCTGCTGAAAAATTCCAGTTTAAGGCCCTGCCATGAAAGGCAACATACTGTACTGTGGCTGCAGGATGTCCTGCACATATCGCTCATCTGTTAGTGTCCTCCTATCACTACTAAGAGTAACCGAGTCTCGTATGTAGAGATGAGCAAATTTTCAAAAGATTCGATTCGACCGATTCGACACATTTTTTGAAAAAAATTGGTCCAAATGTATTTGCGGCAAATTGCTATTGCTATTTCTGGCCTACAAAGAGCCTCAAAAGGGTGTAGAACACTTTGCCTTGCTGTAACACGCATAGGGTGTATGCTGAGCTAGTGAAATAATACTGTTATTCAGTATGACATGCAGATCAGAGGCGTCGCTATTAGAATCACTGTCGCAGAGCGGCACAATGACAGAGCCTGGAGGTGGCATCAGTATGAGGAGATCATATAGTGGCTGAATAACGCAGCGTGGAGGTGGCGGCAGCATGAGGAGAACATATAGTGGCTGAATGACTAAGCCTGGAGTTGTCGGCAGCATGAAGAGACCACATAGTGGCTGAATGACACAGCCTGGAGTTGGCGGAAGTATGAAGAGACCATATACCCGCTAACACACATAGGTAGTGTGCGGTGTTGGTGAAATAATACTGTTATTCAGTATGACATGCAGATTACAGGCTTCGCTATTTGTATCACTGCCGCACAGCATCTGGATGTGGCAGCAGGGAGACCATATGGCATCAAAATTGAAGAGAATAAAGAGATTTTTTATGTCATTTTAATTTAATTTAATTTGAATGTATTAACATTTTTGAGTACCCATTCTGGTGAGCATTGAGCTGGTGGTGCTCCGCCAGGCGAAATACCACCTGTTCCAGCCCCTGCCTCTCAGCGCCCCCCCCCCCCCCAGACTGTGAAAGGGCAAATGTTTAATTTAATCAGTTATGGTTCATTGTTATCGCTCCAACCTTTTTCATTGGATTCTTGTGGTAATTCCACAGGTAATATATGACGTCGACGATCATAGGGCCTCAGTCTCGAAAGGATTAAATAGATTTTTTTAAATTTAAGATTTATATTAGATTCCCAAGTTTAATGTCCCGGCGCTTACTTTGAACTAATACTGTATGACCACAAAACCCAATCTAACAAGGAGTCACATGGTGGCACAATGACAGAGCCAAGAGGTGGCAGCAGCCCAACGATACCATAGGGCCTCACAATAGAAAAGATTAAAGGTATTTTGTATAATTTTAAATTGAAAATTTTAGATACATGAATATTTTAAGTTTTATCTAAGGTGCCAACAGCATAAGGGGACCATATGGTGGCAGAATGACACAGCCTGGAGGTGGCAGCCTTTGAAGATTTATGGTAGCTAGTGCTACCATAAAAAAATGTTTAGGTAATGTCCCAGCAGCATGATGAGACTATAGGGCCTCGCAATTCCTAAGATTAAAAGATAAGTTTTAAAATTTTAATTGAGGATTCATGGTAGCTGGTGCTACCATAAAACTTTTTAGGTAATGTCCCAGCAACATGAGGAGACCACATGGCGGCAAAATGACACAGCCTGGAGGTGGCACTAACATGAGGAGACCAAAATGTGGCAGAATGCCCAAGCCTGGAGGTGGCAGCAGCAAACGTAGACCATATAATGACAGATTGACACAGCCTGGAGGTGGCGGCAGCTTGACCAGACCAAAGGGCCTCACAATTTAAAAGATTAAAGATATTTTTTAAATTGCATGTGGCCATATTAACATCCCCCGGATACTTGATGAAGAACTGCTGCACCGCAGAGTAGGTGATTTTTCCCCCACACGAACAGTCTGCACTGACTGACTGCTACTGCTGCCGACTCCAGGGACCCCTGTTACACTACCTCCTGGGAAGGTAGGCTTCCACAAAGCAGGTGGTCTACCCCGGTCAGGTTTGGCTGCCACCATGCTGACTCTCAACCATGCTACTCTTGCTGGCTCAACTGCTGCCTCACGGGCAACCTGCCACCCTCTTTTCCTCATGATGAAGCCCCTTCTGCTCCCAAGTGCGATTGGCTTCATCATCATCGAGTTGTGTCAGCACGTCACTGATGTCCTCCTTAGGTTCCTCAACAGACTGGGAATGCTCACAACACAGCCTACCACGTCACTCTCTTCATCACTACTTGCCCGCCTAGCGGAGGAAGCGGGGGATGTTTCCTTCACTTCTTGGCTGGGCTTCTGACTGTCCCCTAGTAGATCATCCTGAGTAAAAATTGGGGCTGAACCCACAGCATAGGATACTAGGATACTTCTATGTGGGTGGGAACATAGGACAGTATGACATGCAGATCAGATTAAAAAAAATAAGTTTGTTTTACTTTATTTTGACGTAGTACAATAATAGAAAACCTGTATTGGGTATTTTATTTTTTTTTTATAATATTGACCTACAGAGTAAAGAGAACTTGTCATTTTTACCATACTCCAGTGGAAAATGTTTTTTTTTTTTTTTTTTTTAAATCAACTGGTGCCAGAAAGTTAAGCAGATTTGTAAATTACTTCTCTTAAAAATTCTTAATCCTTCCAGTACTTATTAGTGGCTGTATACTACAGAGGAAATGCTATATCTTTTTGGATTTCTTTTCTGTCACGAACACAGTGCTCTTTGCTGTCCAGAGCAGCACATGTTTGCTATGGGGATTTTCTCCTCCTCTGGACAGTTCTTGACACGGACAGAGGTGTCAGCAGAGAGCACATCCTGTGAACACAGCAGTTTCAGTGTGTGAAGTTGTCGGGTGTGTCTACTTTGAGCTCCAGACTTCCACACAGAGAGAAGCAGCGTTTTTCACCTGCCTTCCCAGGGGTGTGGCAGGCCCCTGGGGAGAGCTTTCCTGCATGGAGCCAAGGGAGTCTCGGGCTTCTACCTCTCGTTCCCGGCTGGCGAGAGGGGGGAAGATAGCATCTACAGCCGGTTCCAAGGTCGGGGTGAGGCGTTCCAGCAGGGCCCGTAGAAATGCGGAGCCCGCTCCCCCATCCAAACCCGAAGGACGCAAGGCTACAGCCAAGAACAGCGGACCTTCTGCTATCCCTGAACCCCAGCAATGGGGGGTACGGGGTCCAAGGGAGTCTCTGGAGATGTATGGGTCACAGATCCAATCCAAGATGGTGGAATATGAAGAGTTGGGAAGAAAACTTAGGAGCCTGAGGGAAGACCTGAAGTTTTCACGCTACCAGGCTGACAATGCCTCTGCAGGTAAGAGGCAGAAGTTTACTGCTCAGGTGCGGGCTCTTAAGGCAAAGGTGGCTGAGGTGGAGGAGGCCAGAAGGAACATTGCTGAGGATGCAGGGTTCTTTAAGGAAAAACTTACTAACAATGAAAGATTTAAAAACCTGCATGCATGTGCAGACAGCCATGAGGACAGCAGTGAGGAGGAAGATGGAGAGGAGGAAGGTGATGGAGAGTCAGGTGAAGCTGTGGAGAGTGAGGGGGATGCTGCCCCTGGTGCATGTGACCCCCAGCCCCCCCCCCAAGATAGCTACCCAGAGCCTTATCAAGTGGCGTTACCTTCCAGTGATGGGGAGATGGAGGATAGCTGTGAAGAGGACGCAGCTAGTGGGGGTTTGCTGAGAGCTATTGTGCAGCAGGAGTCAACTACCCGCTTTGAGGATTTTGCCTTTGGTGAAGATCTTGGCAAGAATGATGTAGTGAAGAAAAGGAAGAAGCAGAAAGTTCAGGAAACGGTATCTTTTGTTTTTCATTCATCCAAGCAGTCTGGGCCAGCTGTGAAGTTGGTTCAGGCTGCTGGGCCCCCCAAACTGCCAGACCCCGTTCCTGTCATGGACCGGCGCCAGCAAGGGGGGTACAGCATGGCGTCTGAAAAGGCTGTAGGCGCAATAGATGTGAAGCCCACCCATCCTGCCGGTAGGGAGGGGCAGGATGGGCTCATGGTGGGAAGTGGTGAGGCAAGCTATGCCACCGCGTGCTCGGGGGGGCGGTTCCCCGAGTGCTGTGGACATTACCGGCGCTGCGGGGCACTCCCCTGTGAGGGGGGGGAGTGTCCAGGCGCCGTTGGCAGAGAATGGTGGGTCCAGGTGCTCAGGGGGCGGTCCTCCGAGTACTATATGTTCTGTGGGCGCTGCGGGGCACTCCTCTGTGAGGGAGGGGAGTGTCCGGGCGTCAGAGTCTGCTGCAGAGCCCGTGCGGACGGGCACAGCTGGCACGGTGGGGATTCCCTGCGTGTCAGAGAGTGTGGGCGGAGCTGGGGTGCGCCCGGGGGGGCAGCTCCAGACTCCAGAAGGGACATCGCCCATGGAGGAGGAGCCCTTGGCGTCAACCCCAGCAACAGCTAAGACAGCAAAGAACATTATTAAACCAGCTATACTACAAGTCCCAGCCAGCCCAGAATCTGTTAGGCAGGTAATGAGTGGAGGATGTGAGAATGCTGAGTGTAGTAGTGTTGTGGATGAGAGGAGTGCATGTGGGAGTGTAAGTGGAGTGAATGATGGTGGGACTAGTAGTGGTAAGAGTGGAAAGTCGGGTATGAATGGGAATAAAGATGGGAGTAGTGGTGTGAGTGGCTGTACTGACGGTTCTGGTTCTGGGTCTGGTCTGGCTGCCCCCCCGGTAGTGACTGCTTCTAGGAGCTATGCCAATGTCACTGCCGGGGGTTCAGGGGGGTCCCCGTCTCTGTCCGGCTCTGGAGGCCACTTGCAACAGCGCCTCCTGGAGGCTCTACGCAGGGGCGACAGGTCGATCCAGGTAGAGGGAAGGGGTGAGGTCGACCTGTCTTTCTGGATAGAGAGGCACGGTTTGGGGGCTTTCCGAGAGCGAAATGGGGAGGTGGTCTGGTCTCTCCCGACAACCGGGCAGGACAGTAACCGTAGGAATGTGGTCCGTCTGATTTGGAGGGGCGAGGATGCGTTCCCACCTCGCTCTAAAGTGGTTGAGCTCCTCCTTCAGATGGAATTCAGGGCAAGTGACATCTTTGCCCTCATTCACCCCTACGGTTCATCCGAGTTTGATGTCAGTTTCGTACGGCCAGAGGGTCTCGAACTCTTCTGGTCAAACTACGAAGTGGCAAAGAACGAGCCCGGCTGGCGGGATTTTGCCGTCAAGGCGATTTCCCGTCAGAACTCTGTCAAGAAAGTTACCGTTTTGACCCGTAACGAGTCACTTTCTTGTTATGACATTATGACCTGGCTTGGACGGTATGGGGATGTGACGGATATGCCCAAGAAAAACTTGGATGAGCACGGGATCTGGTCCGGGGCCTGGACGTTTTCCGTCAAACTCAAGCGTTCAGGGAGTACAGTTGCCCACATTCCGTCAGCCGCCTTCCTTGGACGCGATAGGATCCAGGTCTTCTACCAGGGGCAACCCAAGGTCTGTCACAGGTATGGCAGCCCCACCCACTTTAGCGCAGCCTGTACTGTACAGGTCTGCGCTTTGTGTGGTGGGGTGGGTCATCTGGCCGCATCCTGTAGGCAGATCCGGTGCCACCTGTGTGGTGTCCTCGGGCACCCTTTTAGCCGTTGTCCTAGAGCCTTCGCCCGTGCGGCGGCCGCTCCGGCTGAGGAGAGCTGCGAAGTTGCCTCGGCTGGGGAGGGTACGGGCAGGGATGGGGGCGCAACAGGGCTAGTGAGGAGGAAAAAGGGCCCCGCCAAACTAAGGCGGGAGGAAAATCGTAGAAGGAGTAGGGAGCTGGAGAGTGCCCAGGTGACGGGGGTAGCTTCAGCCCCTGCTCCTGAAGCTGGCCCTGTAACCACTGAAGCCCTAGAAGAGAACGTGCTGGATGAGGAGATCAGGAGACTTCACAGAGAGAAAGGCAATATGGCCGACCCTTACGATTCCTCCCACTATGAAAGTGTGGATGAGGAAAGTGGGGTGAGGCCCAAAAAGAAAGATAAGGGCAAAAGGAAAGGGAGAAAGAAGAGGTCAGAGCCCTCTGAAGTTCTTTGTACTACGGGCCAGGTCCAAAACGGAAGCCTGATTGCCCCCCCTCTGATTGACCTGTCAAACCGATACCTCGTCCTCGATACCATCTCCTCCCCCTCCTTGGAGGGGGAAGGTGAGGACGGGGTGCCTAGGGAGAAGGAGCCTCTGGGGGGAACTGGGCCCTGTCCTGTTGAGGCACCTTCCTCAGAGGGCAGGGCTAGACCGGAGCCGGACAGAGACGGGGACCATATGGATCAATCGTAGTGTAAAAAAAAAGATCCAAGAGTGGTCCTGCCCTCTCGTCTTCTTCGGGGGATGAGGGGGCAAAAAAGAAGGGAAAGAGAAAGTAAAGGGTGTGGCCGTCTAATTTAATCACCCTGTATGGCGGCACTCACCCCATTGACGCTGGCATCTATTAACTGTGCCAGTATAAAGTCAGATACGGCTAGATTCGCAGCCTTTGATTTTCTCGGCCGTGTTGAAGCCGACATTTTCCTTTTACAGGAGACCAGGTTGTCAGATCTAGCCTCTCTGGTAAAAGCCAGAAGAGAGTGGAGGCGCGGTCCCTCCCACTGGTCTCTTGCGGCTGAGCCGTATAGTGGGGTGGCGGTCCTTTTTACCGCTCCTGTTGAATGCCGACGGGTTATTGAATTAGAAATGGGGAGGTGCCTGATCTTAGATGTCTTCATGAAGGGACAAGAGCTCCGGCTCATTAACATCTACGACCCGCAAACTAAGCTGGGCCGTAAAGATCTCTTTATGAGGATTAAGCCCTTTCTTTTTACGAGTCGGCAAGTGATCTTTGGAGGGGACTTCAATAATGTCACGAGGTCCCAAGATAGGAGAGGCTCCAATGGTCCGCTGACTTGCGATAGTGTGGCACTGATTAGCATAGCTAGAGAAGCTCGCCTAGAGGACGCCCACATCCGGAGCCCCTCAGGCCACACGGGTTTCACCTATCATCAAGGTAGTCGCAGGTCTAGGATAGATGGGTTTTATTTAAAGGAGGAAGCTGTCTCTTCCGTAGTGTCCGTGGTTGAGGTGGAGTTCTCCAATCACTGTATGATTTTGTTTTCCCTGAATGTTTCAGAGACCCCCCGGATGGGAAAAGGTTATTGGAAGCTGAATTCGTCCCTCCTGGAGGAAGCGGAAGTAAGACAGTCCTTTGAGGATTTTCTTCAGAGCCAGGTACCTTTACTGGGCCTATGTAGTAGTAAGTCAGAGTGGTGGGAGATATTCAAGAAGCGGGTTGCGGGGTTCTTCCGCCAGCTCTCGAGCCTCAGGTCTCTGAACAGGTATCGCTTGTATCAGGGTCTGATGAGGAAACTCGAACTTCTTGTCTCGACTGGAGGTAGCCGAGAGGATATCTCCAGAGTGAAGTCCTTGCTGATAAGGTGTCAGTACGATAGGCACGCATCTTTGGTTTTTGAGAGGGATTTCGGGAAGTACCGCTCGCCCGACCCTTACAGAAACTGTAAGATGTCAGTGAGTAGTAAAGTCATTTCAGGACTGATTGATAGTACAGTATCTCTGAATCGGTCCAGATCAGGGATCTTGGAGGTTGTCAGATCCTTCTACTCGCACCTCTTGGGAAGGAAGGATCTAGATCTAGACAGGATGTCGGTTTTCTTGACTGAAACCATTCCTGAGCCAGGGGTAGACCCCTCTCTTGATGTTTTGGCAGAAGAAATCAGGGAAGAGGAAGTGAGAATGGCGATCGAGGGGCTTGCCCCTAAGAAGTCGCCAGGTCCGGATGGCTTAACATCCGAGTGGTACAGGAGCTTTAAGGAGTCTTTAGCTCCCCTCTTGACTGAGGTATTCAATGAGTGTCTCTCCTCGGGCACTCTGCCGAAGTCAATGAGGAGGTCAGCCCTGATTCTTCTGTCAAAGGGTAAAGATCCTAGCCGTATTGAGAATTGGAGACCCATAGCTCTTCTCAATACGGACAGGAAGCTTCTGGCTAAGATATTGTTTAATCGGCTGGTGAAGTTTGCACCCCGGCTCCTTTCGGGGACTCAGCACTGCTCTTTTCCAGGCCGAAGCACCTTAAGTGCTGTCCTTAGTGTCAGGGAGGCAGTGGAGCGGAGTAGTGCAGGTCTCTGGAAGGGGTACTTGCTGTCCTTGGATCAGGCCAAAGCATTTGATCGGGTGAACCACGAGTACCTATGGTCCGTCCTCCTGAGATATGGCTTACCAATTACTTTTGTTAATTGGCTTAAGATCTTGTATGCAGGGGCAGAGAGTTTCCCGTTGGTGAACGGGTGGTCTGGCCGCTCTTTTGTGGTGGGGTCCGGAGTCCGTCAGGGTTGTCCTCTGAGCCCGCTTTTATACGTGTTCGCAATCGATCCCTTCGTCCGGAGGGTAGATTGTGGGCCGTTGGCGGGAGTCGGGATGAGTCTGGCGGAGCTGGATGTTGCCCAGAGAGTGGTGGCGTACGCTGACGATGTCACTATTTTCGTCTCCTCAAGAGAGGAGGTCGATGTGGTGATGTCGGAGGTGGACCGCTACTCGGAGGCATCCGGGTCTAAGATCAACCGGGATAAGTGTGAGAGTCTCTGGCTGGGAGGGGGAGACCCCACGTTTGATCTCCCGGACACCCTTCCAGGGCCCCAGGAGTCAGCAAAAGTCTTAGGCATCACATTCGGCCAAGATGATTATCCCACCAAAAACTGGGATGGTAAGCTCCAGGATGCCGCTCAGAAGGTGGACCAGTGGAAGGGTTGGTCTATGACCCTCAGGGAAAGGGTACACTTGATCAAATCATACCTGCTCCCCTTGTTTATCTATCTGGGCAGTGTATGTATCTTGCCAGAGGCTTACTACACTAGGATCTACAGCCTGTTTTTCCAACTGTTATGGGGGAACAGGATGAACCTAGTCAAGAGGGAGGTTACGTACCGCACGAGGAGACTAGGGGGTTTATCTATGGTAAACCCTGTGGTGTTCTTTACGAACACCTTCTTGAAGCCAACATCGCAAACCTCTGGTCAGAGAGGGCTTCTCCGTGGGTACTCTCCTGCAGGGAATGGTTTCGGCCTTTCTTCCAGGAATGGGAGAGAGGAGGGCGAGTGAAGGACCTCCGTACACCCCATGGATATCTTCCGGCTTACGCTACCCCGACTCTGAAGGCGATACACCGGTGGGGTCTGGGAGTGTGGGAGATCAGGACCCAGTCAAGACAGTTCCTTGACAAACGGGTTCTGTTGACCCACTTCCAGAAGCCTCTGGCGCTCTGGGACTGCCCAGGTCGGGATCTGAGGGTGGGGTTGTATCTTTTGAACATGAAAAGGATCCCCCAGATGTTTTGGGACTTGGCCTGGTGCTGCTTTCAGGGGAAGCTATATGTAAGGGACAACCTGAAGTGTAGGAACTCTGATGACCGGGGATGTCCCCGAGAAGAGTGCGGGGACACGCTGGAAAGCATGGACCACTTCCTGCTTCATTGTCCCTTTAATATAGGGGTTTACAACCGGGTGGGCGCTTCCATCAACTGGAGTCAACTTGCAGGCCTTACCTATCCGGAGTGGACTTATGGGGCATTCAGGTCCCTGGGTGGCCGAGACCGGGGCACTTTATTCTCAGTTAGTTTAGTGGTTAGGTACTACACGTGGAATGCACGGTGCTTAGTATCGACCCAACAGAAAGTCCTCTCCGAGGTGGAGGTCTGTAGGAACATCACTGGTGACCTCGGGAAGATTAGGTCTTTGGAGTATGGCAGTCTTGGTACCAGTAGGGCTTCTCTCCTATGGAGAGGTTTTTCTTTTGATGTGCCCGAGGTACTAGGCCCTTAAGGTGAAGTACCTTATTTTGGCCAGGGATAGTGTATATATCTTAGGGTGAGTATAGGGTCAGTTTCATGAAGGGATAGTGATAGGGTTAGAGGTTGATAGGGAGAGGAATTTAAATTTAATTTTATCAGGATTGCCATCCTTCTTCCTGGTGGGGGGCTATGCATGTCACCTTAGCCTTTTGTTTTGTTTTCTATGGATGGATTGTAAAGGGCTTGCAGGCAACCAAACTTGGGCCTTGTGGTTTTGGTGTATTGTACTGTTAATATTGCTTTGTTGTAGAGTATGTAGATATTGTTTTGTATATTGTTCTGTTTACATTAGGTGGGTAGGGGTGTATTTTAGGTTGGGTGGGGTTTCTCTTTTTTTGGGGGGGTGGTGTTGGTGTGTACCCAGGACTGGACTGTTGCAGTGGGTACTATTTTGGGGGTCTGGTATGGGTCAGTTGTGGACAAAAACTGTGACCTATGGACTCTGACCCATGTCCAGAGGGGGTGGTGGGATAGTTTAGTATAGGTTGTTTTTATGTGTTATTGAGTTATTTTTTTTATTTTTTGTTATGTATATTCTGTATGGTTTTATGTATAGTGGAAAGTTTTTTTGTATTTTTTTATATTTAATATTTTTTTTTTATTTTTATTTTTTTTATTTATTGACATTTTTTTTTATTTATTTTTTATTATTATTATTTATATAATGTCATAATTATTTTGAGAGAAAGGCAGTCGGACCAGTTTTCAGTTATTATAGTATAGTGTTAAGAGTACAGTATGTTTGTGTCCCAGTGTGGATTAGTTTTTGTTTGTGGGTATATATACATATATATATATATATATATATATATATATATATATATATATATATATACATATATATATATATATATATATATATATATATATAGTTATCCAAGTTGGATTATTCTTGTTAAGGCAGCTAGCCATATTTTTGTTTTTTAGAGGGGGGGGGGGGGAGTGTGGTTATGTTTCCTAGCTTGGATATTTTTTGTTTTTGATCCAAGCGAGGAAAGCTTTATTTATGTTCATTAGGTATGTGTGTGTGTGTGTGTGTTGGACTATAGTAGGTAATGATTTATTTATTCATTTATTTTTGGTTTATCTGGGCTGCCCGGTTAGGAAGGTTTAAGTTGTTATTTTGAGACGGATAGTTTGTTTTTATGTTCAGTTTTGTTAGTTTTGTTACAGTGAAATGAACTTGTTTTGTGTTTTGTACTTTTATAATAAAAAAGAGTGTCAGCAGAGAGCACTGTGGTCATGACAGAAAAGAAATCCCCCCCAAAAAAAGTATTTTCTCTGTAGTATACAGCCACTAATACTGGAAGGATTGATTTTTCAATAGAAGTCATTTACAAATCTGTTTAACTTTCAGGCATCAGTTGATAAAAAAAAAAAGTACAATTGGAAAAAACGAAAAACACAAAAATAAACATTTCCTGTGTACTCAAGGCCAAAATGGGCTTTTTTCCTTGAGGGGTTAAAGGAGTTGGGGGGGGGGGGGGAGTGTTTCACAGTAGAAATAACAAGACTGATTAATGAGAAACTTTTTCACTTACCCACATAACGCTAATGCCTCTCTTTTGTATGTTTCTGCAGTTTTGTGGAGCAATAGTGCTGATCTTTTTTATGGAGCTGGCTGTTGCTGTATTGGCCTTTCTCTTCCAAGATTGGGTGAGAGACCGTGCTAAGGATTTTTTCGAGAACAACATAAGAGCCTACCGAGATGATATTGACCTGCAAAACCTCATAGACTCTCTACAGAAAGCGGTATTGTACACTGAAAACCAGTCAACTTCTCTGAGCTTGTGTTTTATATGCACATTTGTATTTAACATTGCATGTTTTTTCTGACAGAACCATTGTTGTGGTGCTCAAGGACCAGATGACTGGGATCTAAATGAGTATTTTAACTGCACTGGTGGAAACCCTAGTCGAGAAAAATGTGGTGTACCATTCTCTTGCTGTATAGCAGATCCAGCTGTAAGTTTATTCCTTTGTCTATTGGAAACATTTATGTATAGATTTATACACACCAAATGTTGTGAGGGCAGAACTTGTGGATATGTACAACACCAATTCATTCTTATCATGCATCTATATTAAAATATTTATTAAGTTTGTTTAAAATATGTAAAGTTACATAGTTACATAGTTAGTACGGTCGAAAAAAGACATATGTCCATCAAGTTCAACCAGGGAATTAAGGGGAAGTTGAGTGCAAAAAGATTAAAACTACAGTCTCTTGACTTGGCCACCTATCTGCTAACCTATGAGTTTGATACAGAAGGAAACAAGGAGAACTGCTTCTAAAATCAACAACTGTTTACAACTACATGTTTCGCCACTCAAGTGTGGCTTTCTCAAGGAGACTGACACCAATGAGTGCCTATCTCGAGGAACTCCTATTTATGTGCTTAGACAGTGATGTCATCAACTGGTGCTGCCAATAGAATCACGGGATAAGTTAGACCAATCATTGTTATTGTTACTGAAGCCAAGGACCAATTCTACAGCTAGATACTGAGAGGGAAATACCCTAAGCCAATGATGAATAGTGTTATATAGACAAATATATCACATATGTACATACATATCCTGTTTGTTTGAAGCAATTCCTGCTCATTTAACTCAACCAGTCACAGCTCAGTACATCATTAGTGCCCTCCATCTCATCAACCAATAAGGTTGTCCAGTGCATACATCCTATCACAGTACTTAGACATGTGAACACAAAAACGTCATCTTCTGCAGCTGCGCTCATTATCAGCTTAGTCCCGATATTCCATGCATGGGCTTGGGCAGGCTTTTCAAGCAAACGTAATAAAATAAATATTTTAATATAGACACATACAAAGGAATTGGTGAACCCTGTGTGGTTTTGTGTTGTACATTTACTGACCTTCCCATGTGCCTGAGGGCAATTGTTGTGTTGTACTTTGAATATGTGGATATGACCTAGCACCCACAGATTGGACTACACCATAGCATATGTTAAGTTGGTTCCTGGTCATAATACACTCAGAGAAATTGCCCTTGTAGTTCTAACCTATACCTATAGTATTAAAACAATAACTAATTTGATATTCACTAATCAGTGTAACAATATGCCTTAAATTTTTTTTCTACAGCAAACCGTTGTAAATACTCAGTGTGGTTATGATGTTCGTAAAAAGGTAAGCAATTTTCTCAACTACATGTTTCCATTACCACTTTAATGCTCTAAATGCTTGCTGCTCAAGATATCTATACACATTAAATTAAAGCTGGTAAGAATTATCAGATAAGCTAGTTGTTGACAGACCGCCATTTTGCGAAATGAAGTCAGCAGCGTGTAAAATTTTTGTCTAATAGTCACTAATCCTTAAACAAGGAAAGAACCTTTACAGATTGATTTTGGGGAAGATTTGTCAAAACCCGTGTATAAAGATATGTTTGTTTTTTTCTGGGAAAAATTTACATTTCCAGAAAAGTTGAACAAAATGAAAACGTGAGTAGTTTTACAAATTACAAATCATTTTGTTACATTGGGAACATTAAATGTATTATTTTTATGGACCCCACTAACCTGAACATGCAGTTGGTTAGTTTGGGAGATCGTGAGGAAAACAATTCCTTACCACAATCTGTTAAGCCATTCCTGAGATAAAGCACAATTTTGCAATTAGCTTAACTTCTCTGGAGGCGGGTTTGAAGATTATCTGCACCTCTGATGCCATTCCCTGGGTCCTGTTCGTGCAACCCCACACATCAATATTCATCTCCTGATGAGATGAAAATAATTGTAAACGACTATTAACTCCTTAAGGACCAAGGGCGCACCTGTACTCCTTGGTCCCGCTCCCGGAGTTTGAAGCGAGCTCACCAGCTATCAGCAGCCAGGACCTACGGTTAAAGGAAATCTGTCACCAGTGTCACCTGCACTAACCTGATGACAACGGTACTCACCTTGTCCCATTCAGTGGCGGGGATCTTCCTTAATTTCCTCTGTTAGCTCCAGTCCCGGCAGCCGACTTGGGGTACGCGCGGAGCTTACTGACATCACTGCTGCTGCGAGACCCTGCAGAGAGCAGCGGCGGCTTGGGGCATGGGCAGAGCTTAGTGACTTCACCGTTGCTGCTCCCTGCTGGGTCCCGCTCTGAGAGAACAGCAGGGGTTATGTCAGTAAGCTCCGCCCGTGCCCCAAGCCGGGTGCCCGGAGCAGAGCTAACGGAGATTACCGAAGATCCCCACCACTGAACGGAACAAGGTGAGTATCGTTGTCATCAGTGTCACCTGCACTATCCGTGGGTACCGACAGGTTAGTGCAGGGGACACTGGTGACAGATTTCCTTTAATGCCGGTCATCGGCGATTGGGCTGATGACTGGCATTAACCCTTTAGACCAGTTGGTTAGATCAAAATTGATTGTGGCATCTAAATGCAGGATTTAGCGTTGCTGGTTAGCTCTGCAGCGAGTCCCGATCAGCTGAGTGGATGACAAGAAGGCCTTTACTATCCGATCAGGGCTCTGAGGCTCCTGCCAGCCTCTGCAGGCTAGAGCAGCAGAGTTCCAATAACACTGATCAATGCTGAGCCAGAGCATATCATTGAACAGTTTATGCAATCACAAGATTGCATATTATAGCCCTCTATGGGGACAAAAAAAGTAGAAAAAATAAAAAGTGATAAAAAAGTCCCATCAAAACAAAAATGGTACCAATAAAAACTACAGACCAAAGCACAAAATAATGAGCCCTCATATATGCGGAAAAATAGTTATAAGAATTACAAGAGGACAACTTTAAGCATAGTACTTTTGGTGCCTGTAGTTATGTTTTTTTTTAAAGTAGTAAAATAAAATAAAACCTATATAAATTGAGTATCCTTGGAATTGTATGAACCTACAGAGTAAAGATAAGGTGTAATTTTTACCAAAAATTGCACTTGTAGAAATGAAAGCCCCCAAAATTTACAAAGGGAGGGAGAAGGGTACACAGTTCCCAAAAGGTAATAAATGAACGTGGGAAGATTACAGACAAACAATAAAAATCAGGGCATAGAGTCAAAGGTGTAAATAAAAGGAGACATCGTAGGTATAAGAATAGTCGAGCCACGGCTGCCACACCTCGATAGAACAAATCAAGGGTATCTTCCCTAACTGCTGACTTGAGCATGATGGTATTAATCTAGTCGCCAGCAATATAAATTGGGCTAATATAAAGGGGACATATCTTATACGGGGAGGCTTGTCACCCAGGAGACAAGCTGCCCAGCGTATATTTAATATCGAAGAGGTAAGGTCCACTACTTTCCTCCAGAGGGTGATGACCACTGGTGATGACCATTGCCACCAAATGTGACTAATGGATCCAGTAACAGAGCAACCCCTATAACACTCTGGGGAGACCGTAGAATATATAGAATGTAAATGTGCAGGAACATATAGGTGCAATGGAGAACTTTAACAGCCGATTGCACTAGAGACACCTGCCAACTCCCCTTAGTTTAGAGCTGACAACAGGAATGCCACCTAGGTAAGGAAAGGGTGAAATGTAGTTCTGATTCCCATTGAGTCATAAAGGGGAGTTTAGTTTCAAGGGGGGTGGGGGTTAGGAACAGAAAGACCTCCCAGTGACTTGTAGTAATACATCATTTTCTTCGAGATATGAGTCATTATGGACCAGGCCCAACAGAAGGGAGTTCAGACGTCTAGCTAAGATAGAAGTTAAAAGCTTAGTGTAGAGATTAATAAGAGAGAGAGGACAGTAATAAGAGGGAAGGAGAGGGTCCTTCTTAGGTTTAGGGATCACTACTTTAGAAGCTTGAAGAAAGTCAGATGGCATGGGAGCACCAGAAAGAAGTTTGTTACAGAAGGAAGAAATGTGAGGAATGAGGGTATGGGAAACATTTTTATAGTATAGAGCAGGAAGCCCGTCGGGTCCCGGAGCCTTGCCCAATTACTGGGCAGAGATTACTGTTGCTACTTCTTCTGGAAACACTGGAGAGTTTAAGGAGTCACGTTGAGCAGAGGACAAAGAAGGTAGGGATACTAATGCCAGGAAAGAGTCTATCGCCTCAGGAGTTGGTGGTGCCCGTTCACTGTAGAGGGAAGTGTAGAAGGAGTGAAAAGAGTCATAAATATGAGAAGAATTAGAGGTAGTAAACCAATGTTTTATCTGGATCCTGTGAACCTTGTTCATTTGCTGTCTCTTCCTCTGCATACCCACCAGAAGTTTGTCAGGTTTATTCGCCCATCTATAATAAATGGCTTGAGTCAAGCAGGAGAGCTCTCTCCGTAGGGTCAGACAGGACTGCATACAACTGTTGTCTGGTAGAATGTATGGCATGGAAAAGATATGGACTAGGAAGGTGTTGATGGACCATAACCAAGTGTGCTAGCTTGTGCTCTAGAAGGGCCTGAGCTTTCTGGCAGATGCGCTTAAGTCCGGAGGCTATTGCAATTATTTTCCCTCTAATTGTGGCCTTCTGATCCATCCATGTCATCCTGGGATCTGCCCAAGGATAACATTGTCTGCAAAGTAGGCGGTCAAAGCATCAGCAATTTCATCTTAACATGAGGGCGGCACAGCAATGACTCATTCAGTCTCCAAGAATAAAGGATGGCATTGCGGGGTTGAAAAACAGCAAAGACCATATCATGGTCCGACCAAACACAGGGAGTATGGCGGGCATGTTGCAACACCCCGGAGAGAAGCAGTATTCACCAGTACCCAATCAATTCAGGTGTATAGCTTATGTGCCGGAGAGTAGTAAGAGTAACCACGTTAGGATAAGTTGTGTTCACGCAAAGTATCTGAAGTAGCCGTTGCTGGTCCCCCGACCTCCGAAAGGCCGTGGTATAGGATCTATCTAGTAGAGATGAGCGAACTTACAGTAAATTTGATTTGTCATGAACTTCTCGGCTCGGCAATTGATGACTTATCCTGCATAAATTAGTTCAGCTTTCAGGTGCTCCGGTGGGCTGGAAAAGGTGGATACAGTCCTAGGAAAGAGTCTCCTAGGACTGTATCCACCTTTTCCAGCACACGGGAGCACCTGAAAGCTTAACTAATTTATGCAGGATAAGTCATCAACTGCCGAGCCGAGAAGTTTGTGACGAATCAAATTTACTGTAAGTTCGCTCATCTGTACTATCTAGGATCCCGTTAAACACCACATTGAAGTCACCGTACCATATTAGATGAACATACTGTGGAGACTGTAGCTTTTGGCATATAGAAACAAAAAATTACAAGGGGTTTTCAGTGGGAGCATAGGTGTTAACTTTACACATAGGGGTATCATGATAAAGGCCCTCCAGGATTAGATGTTGTCCCTCAGGATCTGACAGGGACGAGGTGAGTAAGGAAGGAAAATAACTATTGAGAAGAGTTACTACCCCTCTCAATTTGGATATATAAACGAGGATGTAAAATTCCTCTTATAGTGAGGATGAAAATAAGCTGGAAAAGATGTTGGGGTAGAAAGTGATTCCTGGAGACACAAAACATCAAGGTTATGGGACACATAATCCAGGTAGGCCTTTTTATGCTTAATAGGGGAGTTAAATCACCTGACATTATTAGATAAAACCCTACACATAATATAATCTAGGAAACGAATGCCAAGGAAATGCTAAAGACCCAAGACAAAGACAAAAGGACAAAAGCCATCCACAAGCACCAACAAAGCGAAGGACCCATGTGGGATAGGGGATAACAAAGACAGAGCTGCCCAGACAACAGGGGAAACAAACCAGGGAGAAACAGAAACCAAACAGCAAACAAAGAATGACAGGACAGGGTCACAACACTGAACCAGATTGCGACCAGCGGTCCCATATATCTAAGACACAGAGGCAACAAGGTAGTCCAGACCGCCAAGCCTCCAGAAAAACATGGGGGAGCAGCAGAGGGTATAGGGAGCAGGAGATCTTAAAAATGGGTAAAGGACAGTCACAAAAATGTGGGATAGACCCACTACAACATGTCAATCAAACCAAGGTGAACATCATCTTCTGTAGTCGAGGAATCATCCATCAGGATATGACGGGAGAGATCTTCGCCTCTTCTGGCTAGATCCTGTGCGGTGCCAGACTCGTCTAGTCTTTTGTGAACGTGGTGGTTGGGGAGAAACTTCCTTGCAGGAAATCTGTTCTCGACGGAGAGCATCTTGGGCCTCGGAGAAAGTGCGGACTAGGTTTGTGTGAGAGCTAATCTAGAATTGGAGGCTACAGAGGAAGCTCCATCGGTATTTGATTTGAAGCTTTTGAAGCGTGAGTGTGGCAGGTTGCGTCTCTGAAGTGTGGAGGGAGCCAAGTCGGCATAAATGTGGACAGACACAGGACTGCCCGGGAGGGGAGAGATATTGCGGGCTGCTTGAATACGATCCCTCATACCAGGGTAATGTAGCTTGAGCTCTATGGATCCAGTCCATGCAAAATTGTGCCACATGAACCTACGGGAGGAGGGCGGTGAAGAGGCCGGTCACCGTAGGGGTTAAGTTGGTCATAGATTCAGGCAGACCTTTGATGCGCAGATTAGCCCTGCGAGATCTGTTCTCAAGATCCAAGTTCAAGGGCTTTTAGCTTGTCGGCATGGTCATTGAGCATTAACTTATCTTGCTCCACATCATCTACGAGCTCGTCATGTTTAATCTCAAGGTCCAACGATTCTGCAATTGCTTATTTGTGACATTGGCTTTGTTGGTGATAAGTTTTTTTTTGAAAAAGTTTTTTGTGAAAAGCTCCAAAATATTGTAAACAAATGTGAAAACTTCTGGCACTTTTTAAAATTTGTATTATATCAATATATTTAGATTTTTATGTTTTTTCCTTTTCATAACAAAATCCTTTTTTCCCCCATTTTTGTGTTGCATATTCAGGCAACCATAACTTTTAATTTCTTGTCTGACCCCATTTTGTGAGGACATATTTTTTGCAGGATGAAAAAAACTTTTTATTAGTACCATTTTTGCGATATATACTTCCTTTTAATTGTTTTCACTCCACTCTTTGGACTTTTTTGTTTAGTTTTTTTCTGCATTCACCATGTGGGATAAACACATTATTCTTTTAAAGTACAAGTAATTACGACCATGGCAATACCTTTTATTTATATTATGTTCAAGTTTTTTTGTTTGTGAGAATACTGGGCTTTAATAGGTTAAGGGGATTTTTTTTTTACAAATACTGTAGGAAAGACACACTTGTCTATGTACTCCTCACCTGGTTGCTGCCACACAAGCTTGACGCCATCTGCATCAAATACCGTATATACTCGAGTATAAGCCGACCCGAGTATAAGCCGAGACCCCTAATTTCAACCCAAAATCCCAGGAAAAGTTATTGACTCGAGTATAAGCCTAGGGTGGGAAATACATCATCCCCCCCCTGTCATCATCCAGACCCCCGTCATCATCCAGACCCGTCATTAACATCCTCATCATCATCACCGCCTGTCATCATCCCCTTGTCATCATCCCACACATCCCCCCTTCATCATCCCCTTGTCATCATCCCACACATCCCCCCTTCATCATCCCCTTGTCATCATCCCCACCCCCCTTCATCCCCACCCCCCTTCATCCCCACCCCCCTTCATCCCCACCCCCCTTCATCATCCCCTTGTCATCATCCCCACCCCCCTTCATCATCCCACACCCCCCCTTCATCATCCCACACCCCCTCTTCATCATCCCACACCCCCCCTTCATCATCCTCTTATCATCCGCCCTCAGTGGTCTTCAACCTGCGGACCTCCAGAGGTTTCAAAACTACAACTCCCAGCAAGCCCGGGCAGCCATCGGCTGTCCGGGCTTGCTGGGAGTTGTAGTTTTGAAACCTCCGGAGGTCCGCAGGTTGAAGACCACTGCGGCCTTCAACATCATCCAGCCCCCTCTCCCCCCCCTTTAGTTCTGAGTACTCACCTCCGCTCGGCACTGGTCCAGTCCTGCAGGACTGTCCGGTGAGGAGGTGGTCCGGTGGGATAGTGGTTCCGGGCTGCTATCTTCACCGGGGGCGCCTCTTCTCCGCGCTTCCGGCCTGGAATAGAGGCGTTGCCTTGACAATGACGCAGAAGTACGTTGGCAATGAACGCACCTCTGCGTCGTTGTCAAGGCAACGTGACTATTCTGAGGCCGGGCCCGAAGCGCTTAGAAGAGGCCTCCCCGGTGAAGATAGCAGCCCAGAACCACTATCCCACCGGACCACCTCCTCTCCGGACAGCCCTGCAGGACCGGACCAGCGCCGAGCGGAGGTGAGTACTCAGAACTAAAGGGGGGTGAGGGGGGCTGGATGATGTCGAAGGCCACAGTGGTCTTCAACCTGCGGACCTCCGGAGGTTTCAAAACTACAACTCCCAGCAAGCCCGGACAGCCGATGGCTGCCCGGGCTTGCTGGGAGTTGTAGTTTTGAAACCTCTGGAGGTCCGCAGGTTGAAGACCACTGCGGGTGGAGAGTTCACTCGAGTATAAGCCGAGGGGGTTGTTTTCACCAAGAAAAATCGTGCTGAAAAACTCTGCTTATACTCTAGTATATACGGTAGGTTTATCTTGGTCTCTACTGACCTCAGAACATGATTCCAGTAATCTATGCCCTTGTCCTGTCTTCAGCAAGCTGTTTGCTGGTTTTCTTGTGCATCAACTTTAGAAGAGGCTGCTGTTTGGGACATGCAGACCAATTTGATGCAATGTGCAGTGTATGGTCTTAGCACTTACAGGCCGACACCCCTTCCCCCCCTATTCAACCTCTGCAGCAATGCTGGCATCACTCATACCTCTATTTCCTCTGGACAACCTCTGGATGTGATACTGAGCATGTGCACTCAACTTCTTTGGTTGACCATGGCGAGGCCTGTTCTAAATGAAACCTGTCCTGTGAATCATCTGCATGATCCCATGCTGCAGATCAGTTTCAGTTGACACATGCTCGGCATTCCCATGACATCAGGGAGGGAAAGTGGCTGATTCTGCCCATTTTGGACATTTCCACTAAGACCCCTACTCACTTTTGTTGCCAAGGTTTAGACATTAATGGCTGTGTGTTGAGTTATTTTAAAGTGGTCTGCAACATTTTAACACCGTTACACAGGCTGTGCACTACTTTAAATTGTAGTATCATTTCTTTAGTGTTGTCACATAAAAGATATAATAAAATATTTACAAAAATGTGAGGGATATACTCATTTATGTAAGATATAATTCCAGTTTCAAGAGACTAATTAAGAAAAGGACTTGATTTAAAGCTTTTTCTTGTGAGGAAATCCAATGGGAAGTTTCATATAATGATAAATCTAAAACCGTTAAACAAGTAAATAAAAAAAAGGCGTTTATAAGATGTAATCTAATCGGTCCACCATTCCCCTTATTTGGAAAAAGGTGGCAATGGCTATCTTGAACCTTCGTGAAGCTTACTATCACATTCAAATACTTTACGACTGTAAGAAATTTCAAAGATTCGCTTTCACAGAAGACAACAAAGTACACCACTACCAGTTCTACGCTCTTCCGTTTGGGATTTCATCAGCACTGAGGATCTTTACAAATATATTGACAAGGTAATATCTTATCTTTACCTCCAGAATATAAATATAGTGCCGTATCGACAATATGCTCCTTTGCTGAATCCACTTTTTGTTTAAAACAAAATACTCAAAGGACATGTCGGTTACTAACCTCTCATGAAGGACAAGTCAGATCCCATCACATCAGAGGACCTTCCTGAGCATTCAGCTGAATTCAGAGATCCAGTTGTCTTTCTTACCGAAAGAGAAAAGAATATATATCTTATCAAAAATAAGTAGTTTTGGACTTTGGAGTTCTGGGCTTCATGATGGCATGTATCCTGGCAGTCTTATGGAGTCATGCCCATTTAAGGCCTATACTGTCAACTTTGAACAGACAAAAAATTAAGCCTAGACAAATTGATGGCTCTATCACTTACAGTCAAGTCTCTACCCGGTGGCTAAACACAAGTAATGTTTCAAAAAAAGTTCACTGGCAGTCTCATCCAAGAACATTTTTTGGATGGGGAGCTCAAGTGGGACCTCACTACTTTCAGGGATCTTAGTCATCAGACTCCAGGAACCATTCTTCTCATTTCAGATAGCTCCATACAGTATGGGAGTGCCTAACCCGGGCAGAATCTCTAGTGGAGATTACTCGTGTTCACATACTATCTGGCAATGTTACTATGGTAACCCATCTGGGGTCAGTTTAATGAACAAGTCTCTACAGCTCCTATCAGAGAAAATCTTCTGGCGGGAAGATAAACATGTAATCACAATTTCAGCTACCCTTCGGGGGTAAATAATGTACAAACTTTTAGTCTGTGCAGCATAGACTCAGGGGAATGGTGTTTAAATCAAAATATCTTTCACAAGATTACTCTCCCCTGGGATCAACCGGAGATCAACCTTTTCTGCCACAAGGTAGAATCAGAAAACTACTAAATTTTTTGCTCTAAACCTAAAAAATTATCCTCACAAGATAGATGCTGTAGCACAGAAATGGGATTTTAGGTTAGCATATGTCTTCCCACCTATTCCTCACATCCCAAGAGTTATTCAAAAAGTACTACAACAGAATTAATCCTAACTGTCTAAAAATGCAGAGGGTATTACCACAGCCGCACATGCAAACATTTTTTATTTCTTTAGCTGACACAGACAGAAGACATTTTTCCACTGAAAACCCATCACATGTCACAATTACTTGTTTCGGGGGTAATCACCCCTTTCTTCAGATTAAACAATCTGAAGGGGTGATTACCCCCGAAACATCATTGTACCTGTATTTTATTATTTTATTTAATAAATCACTTGGAAGTATCTCTGGAGTTCCTTCTCCTCCTCCCTTGACCAGAAGTAGCAGCGCCAAGTACAAGGGCTTTTTGCTCCACCATATTAAATGTCAGGAGGGCAGCGATCGAGAATGTTTTAGTTACAGCTTTATTTTAGATCAGAACCTTTCTGTCCAATTTCAAGGGAAAAAAAAGAGGAAAAGTATGATCACCAGAGAGATCAGAAATGCCACAGATGTCAGGGCCTTCCTTCCTTAGTCACTGCCAAATATTTTATGTTTTATTGTTTTTGTTTTTGGGCATAGTTGAAAACTGTGTTGCTCTGACAGGTTTTCTAGTACATCTTGGCTATAGCACAGTAATTGGAGATTGCTTTAATTCAGGTTGTTTATCTCCGTTCCTGGCCACTGTTTGTTGATATCAGCTATAATACCCAGCCTGTATCCGCTTTTGCAGTGCCTTATAACATTGTGGGTATTCTGTTTAATACCAAGAGGTATTTAAAAAAAATAATTTTTTTTTATTAAATGTTGCTTAAAGTTATATAGTGTGAATTCAAACGGAGAAAAAAAAACAGACATGGTCGCACATCTACAACATGCATAATGATCTAAGGCTTCCCAGCAACATTTATTAAACTAACAGGTCGTTAGTGTACTTTATGATCATGAAGTGCAAGCCCGCTAGCAATGTCATGGCCACCTGTAAGTGGAATGGCTACCTGTAAGCGGGACTCTAACATCCCTAGCATAAAATGGCGCCACACAGAGTGGTGACCACCACTGCCAGAAAACCAGTGTCCACAGGGGGAATGGCCACTGGCAGAGAAGCCCCAATGCCACCTGAACCAGACCATTGGCCATGCCTCCCTATAGACATGGCGCTGCGGCAGCATTGGATGCTGCACAGCGCAGCACCAGAGTGAACAGGTCACAAAGCTCACTTACCATGTGCTCTGTTTTTTATCTAGTTGAATAAAGTTATTTATATATATATATATATATATATATATATATATATATATATTACCAAATTATCTTGAATAAGAAACATGTGGCTAGTCACTAGCTGCAGTGCCTTCACCCCATATATGTACAGATACATGTTGAGACGTTTGTTCTCAAGGACTTCCTACTGCTTCAGCATATAAGTAAAAGGGCCAAACTCAGTGTATTGCAGCGTGAGGTGTGTACGATCTCTTTTCTTTTGTGGTCTCTGCCCTCAACACTGGAGGGGAGGAGGGAGAATGCTCCATGCATAGTAAATAGGATGGACTCTTGCCCATATTTGCACTTTTCCCACTGAACAGCAGTCTACAGAACTGTTGTTTCTGGCTCTATAATATAAAAATACACATACAAAAAATGTTACTGAAAATTATATATTTTTTAATAATTGGTTGTAATAAGTAATTAAATGTGCACAGTTCCTTAGTTCAGTAGTTCCCAACCTTTTTCTGCTTTGGGACCCATCAGGAAAAAATATCTGTTGGCTATATGTATTACAGTGCTGCAATATGCCGGACTCTTCTCTGATTGCAGTTATTCACTTTTCTTCTCCATCTGGCCCAGACAGTCATAGCAATTTCTTTCAGCCACAACTCTTCACTGCAGAACCTGCAAAACAAACATATGAGGATTTGAACTTTTCCAGCATCCTCCTCCCCTTTTTGCCCCCAAATGTCTCCACCCCCCCCCCACCAAATACCTCCAGCCTCACCCACACACACAAGGTCTCCAGCCTCACCTGCACACACACAAGGTCTCTAGCCTCACCTGCACACACACAAGGTCTCCAGCCTCAACCACACGCAGAAGGTCTCCAGCCTCAACCACACGCACAAGGTCTCCAGCCTCAACCACACACAAGGTATCCAGCCTCACACACACACAAGGTATCCAGCCTCACACACACTGCCTTCAGTCTCCCTCAAAAGCCTCCAGCCTCACCCACACACACGCACAATGCTGTCAGCCTTCCCCCAAATCCAGCCTTGCCCACGCACACAAACAATACCTTCAGCCTCTCTCTCTATCTCTCTCTGTTTCTCTCTCCCTACAGCCTCTCCCACACACACAGTGCCTCCAGCCTCTCCCAAATCCCTCAGCCTCTTTTCCACATGTCTCGTCACCTTCCATAGACATGAATGGAGGGGGCAGGGTGTGATGTCACAAAGGTGTGTGGCTTGACGTCACGTCTCCGGCAGTGTCCGGCACAGAATGCCAGGTGCTGCACTGCGATTGCGGGGGTCTCTTTCAATAGGGTATAAGATGTCTAAGGCCAGAATACCCCTTTAATGCATATGCAGAAACATATTATCCCCTCCCTTCATCCTCCCCTACTCCTTCCCCTCACCTTCTTGGTTGAACTTAATGGACATATGTCTTTTTTCAACCGTACTAACTATATATGTATGTAATGTGTGTGTGTGTGTGTGTGTGTATATATATATATATACATGCATAAATAAGCACCCTTCCCCTTGAGACAATGCAGCGTAAGGAAAAGAATAGGCCCCTTTTGTGTATTTAACTTTTCCAGGGTCCTAGGCATCCCTGGAAGCGGGACATGATGGAACCCATAGAGGCAGACCACATTGAATCCCCCTGTCCCACAGACCCCATAGCAGTTGCATGGTATGCCTCTATGGGCGCTGCACCACTGCTATTAGATTGCATACAGAATACTGCATCTCCACCCTCTTGATCGGTGCACCATCTGTGCCTTGTTATTGTTCATGACATGGCAGAGTTCATGACCGTTACGTCGCTCAGCCAACTACATAGGAACATGCTGTGCACTGCACGGTCCACTGCCCGCACAGTGCAGGAGGCCAAGTGATCTTGTATGAGTACATGCCCCTCCATATGCTGCCATGTCATGGAATAGATCATGTAGGGATGGCACAGACAGAGCACCGATCAACAGACGTATTGTAAACAAAAAAGTCCATAGAGTGGCCACCCCCCATTAAAGTTGCAACTGCAAACTCAGATTTGCTAGGCGCTGCTGCGGCCAGAAAGACCTAGGGCTTAGACCTGGGTGTCAGACCCAAGGCTTCAGCCACATTAGCCCCCCTTCCCCAGTGACCCCCCACTGTGTATGGTATTGTGCTGAGGGACTGCTGCAAGGCAAATGTTGCGCAAACTTTTTAGTTTAAAAAAAAAAAAAAAAAAAAGGCGCAAAATCTTTTTCCCGGGAACTATAGACCAGTAAGCTTATTGTCAATTGTGGGAAAATAAATTAAAGGGGTACTCCAGTGGAAAACGTTTTTTTTTTTTTTGTTTTTTTATCAACTGTTGTTAGAAAGTTAAACAGATTTGTGAATTTTAAATATTTAAAAATATCAATCCTTCCAGTACTTATCAGCTGCTGTATACTACAGAAGTTCTTTTTGTTTTGAATTTCATTTCTGTCTGAGCACAGTGCTCTCTGCTGACACATCTGTCCATGTCAGGAACTATACAGAGCAGGAGAGGTTTTCTATGGGGATTTGCTCCTGCTCTGGACAGTTCCTGACATGGATAGAGGTGTCAGCAGAGAGCACTGTGGTCAGACTAAAAAGAAATTCAAAAAGAAAAGAAGTTCCTGTGGAGCATACAGAAGCTAAAAATGCTGGAAGGATAAACATTTTTAAACCTTAGTTTACAAATCTGTATAACTTTCTGGCACCAGTTGATTTAAAAAAAAAAAAAAGTTTTCCCACTGGAGTACCACTTTAACCCCTTCATGACCCAGCCCATTTTCACCTTCATGACCTGGGCATTTTTTGAAAATCTGACCACTGTCACTTTAAACATTAATAACTTTGGAATGCTTTTACTTATCATTCTGATTCCGAGATTGTTTTTTCGTGACATATTCTACTTTATGTTATCGGTAAAATTTCACTGATATTTGTATCCTTTCTCTGTAAAAAATCTAAAAATTTCATGAAAATTTTGAAAATTTTGCATTTTTCTAACTTTGAAAGTCTCTGCTTGAAAGGAAAATGGATATTCCAAATAAATTACATATTGATTCACATATACAATATGTCTACTTTGTGTTTGCATTAAAAAATTGACAAGTTTTTACTTTTGGAAGACACCAGAGGGCTTCAAAGTTCCGCAGCAATTTTCCAATTTTTCACAAAATTTTGAAACTCGCTTTTTTTCAGGGACCAGTTCAGGTTTGAAGTGGATTTGAAGGGTCTTCATATTAGAAATACCCCATAAATGACCCCATTATAAAAACTGCACCCCCGAAAGTATTCAAAATGACATTCAGTAAGCGTTTTAACCCTTTATGGGTTTCACAGGAATAGCAGCAAAGTGAAGGAGAAAATTCTAAATCTTCATTTTTTACACTCGCATTTTCTTGTAGACCCAATTTTTGAATTTTTACAAGGGGTAAAAGGAGAGAAATCACCCTAAAATTTGTAACCCAATTTCTCTCGAGTAAGGAAACACCTCATATGTGTATGTAAAGTGTTCGGCGGGTGCACTACAGGGCTCAGAAGGGAAGGAGCGACAATGGGATTTTGGAGAGTGAGTTTTTCTGAAAGGGTTTTTGGGGGGCATGTCCCATTTAGGAAGCCCCTATGGTGCCAGAACAGTGGACCCCCCCCACATGTGACCCCATTTTGGAAACTATACCCCTCATGGAATTTAATAAGGGGTGCAGTGAGCATTTACACCCCACTGGCGTTTGACAGATATTTGAAACAGTGGACTGTGCAAATCAAAAATTTAATTTTTCATTTTCACAGACCACTGTTCCAAAAATCTGTCATACACCAGTGGGGTGTAAATGCTCACTGCACCCCTTATTACATTCCGTGAGGGGTGTAGTTTCCAAAATGGGGTCACATGTGGATATTTATTGTTTTGCGTTTGTCAGAACTGCTGTAACAATCAGCCACCCCTGTGCAAATCGCCTCAAATGTACATGGCGCACTCTCCCTTCTGGGCCTTGTTGTGCGCCCCCAGAGCACTTTGCGCCCACATATGGGGTATCTCCGTACTCAGGAGAAATTGCGTTACAAATTTAGAGGGTCTTTTTTCCCTTTTACCTCTTGTGAAAATGAAAAGTATAGGGCAACACCAGCATGTCAGTGTAAAAAATTTATTTTTTTACACTAACATGCTGGTGTAGACCCCAACTTCACCTTTTCATAAGGGGTTAAAGAAGAAAAAGCCCCCCAAAATTTGTAAGGCAATTTCTCCCGAGTACGGCGATACCCCATATGTGTCCCAAAACTGTTGCTCTGAAATACGACAGGGCTCCAAAGTGAGAGAGCGCCATGCGCATTTGAGGCCTGAATTAGGGATTTGCATAGGGGTGGACATAGGGGTATTCTACGCCAGTGATTCCCAAACAGGGTGCCTCCAGCTGTTGCAAAACTCCCAGCATGCCTGGACAGTCAATGGCTGTCCGGCAATACTGGGAGTTATTATTTTGCAACAGCTGGAGGCTCCGTTTTGGAAACAGTAGCGTACCAGACGTTTTTCATTTTTTGGGGGGAGGGGGGCTGTGTAGGGGTATGTGTATATGTAGTGTTTTTTACTTTTTATTTTAGGTTAGTGTCAGTGTAGTGTAGTGTTTTTAGGGTACAGTCGCATGGGCAGAGGTTCACAGCAAGTTTGCCGCTGGAAGTTTGAGCTGCAGCGCAAAATTTGCGCCATCTCAAACTTGCAGCACTCACTGTAAACCTCCGCCCATGTGAGTGTACCCTGTACATTCACATTGGGGGGAGGGGGCAAACATCCAGCTGTTGCAAACTCCGAGCATGCCCTTGAGCTGTCCGTGCATGCTGGGAGTTGTAGTTTTGCAACAGCTGGAGGAACACTGGTTTGGAAACACTAAGTTAAGTAATAAACTTTCAAGTGTTTTGCAACCAAACTTAGTGTTTCCAAACCAGTGTGCCTCCAGCTGTTGCAAAACTACAACTCCCAGCATGCATGGTCTGTCAGTGCATGCTGGGAGTTATAGTTTAGCAACAATTGCAACAGCTGGAGGCACTGAGGTAGGAAACGGACAATGTTTCCCAACTAGTGTGCCTCCAGTTGTTGCAAAACTACAACTCCCAGCATGCCCAGACTGCCCAGGCATGCTGGAAGTTGTAGTTCGGCAATATCTGAAGGATCAGATGTTGCCGAACTACAACTTCCAGCATGCTTGGGCAGTCTGGGCATGCTGGGAGTTGTAGTTTTGCAACATCTGGAGGTCCACAGTTTGGAGACCACTGAATAATGGTCTCCAATCTGTGGTCTTCCAGATGTTAGAGAACTACAACTCCCAGCATGCCTGGACAGACTGAGCATGCTGAGATTTGTAGTTTTGCAACATCTGGAAGAGCACAGATTGGAGACCATTATACAGTGGTCTCCAAACTGTGGACCTCCAGATGTTGCAAAACTACAACTCCCAGCATGCCCAGAAAGCCAAAGGCTGTCTGGGCATGCTGGGAGTTGCAGTTTTGAAACTCTCAGAGGCAGCAGTGAGATCGCTTTACGGCGATCTCACTGCTGCCAATGAAGATGCCGCACTGCTGCCGGAAACTCACCTCCGGGACGCAGCGCAGCCGGGACCGCACGGAGGACGCCGGGACCGCTCGGGACACCGCTCCGACGGGTAAGTGACGCCGGGGGACGGGTCAGGGACACTTAGCAGAGCGGTGTGTGTCCCGATCCCCGTGATCGGGACTCACACACCGCGCTGCTAAGTGTTTTCATAGCGAAACGCTGCTATCAGCTAGTCAGATTTGACCAGCTGATAGCAGCGATCGCTGGGGGGGGTGGGGGACGAAACCCCCCGTGGTCGCACGGTAAGATGGCTGGCTATCAGTGATAGCCACCATCTTTCCGGGCGCTGCGGGGTGCCGCGAGTAGCGGCAGTAATGTCCATGACGTACCTGTATGTCATGGGTCGGGAACGCCTTGCCACCCATGACGTACAGGTATGTCATAGGTCGGGAAGGGGTTAACCCCTTAAGGACCCAGCCAATTTTCAGTGTAGGACTCGGCCATTTTTTGCACATCTGACCACTGTCACTTTAAGCATTAATAACTCTGGGATGCTTTTACCTTTCATTCTGATTCCGAGATAGGTTTTTAGTGACATATTCTACTTTATGTTAGTGGTAAAATTTTGTCGATACCTGCATCATTTCTTGGTGAAAAATGTGATGAAAAAATTGAAAATTTTGCATTTTTTTTTTACTTTGAAGCTCTCTGCTTATAAAGAAAATGAATATTCCAAATAAATTATATATTGATTCACAGATACAATATGTTCTTTATGTTGGCATCATAAAGTTGACATGTTTTTACTTTTGGAAGACATCAGAGGGCTTTAAAGCATGGCAGCAATTTTCAAATTTTTCACAGCATTTTCAAAATCGAAATTTTTCAGTGACCAGTTCAGTTTTGAAGTGGATTTGAAGGGCCTTCATATTAGAAATACCCCATAAATGACCCCATTCTAAAAACCGCACCCCTTAAAGTATTCAAAATTGCATTCAAAAGGTTTGTTAACCCTTTAGGTTTTTCACAGGAATAGCAGAAAATTTAAGGAAAAAATTCAGAATGTTCATTTTTTACACTGTCATGTTCTTGTAGACCCAGTTTTTGAATTTTTATAAGGAGTAAAAGGAGACAAATCTTCCTAAAATATGTAACCCAATTTCTCTTGAGTAAGGAATTACCTCATGTGTATGTCAAGTGCTCTGTGGGTGCACTAAAGGGCTCAGAAGGGAAGGAGCAACAGTGGGATTTTGGAGAGTGAGTTTTTCTGAAATGGTAAGAAGCCCCTATCGGGGTTCCATTGTTCTGGCACTGTGGGGGCTTTGTAAACACACGTGGCCTTCAATTCCGGACAAATTTTCTCTTCAAAAGCCCAATAGCGCTCCTTCTCTTCTGAGCATTGTAGTGTGCCAGGAGAGCACTTTACATCCACATATGGGGTGTGTTCTCACTCAGAAGAAATGGGGTTACAAATTTTGGGGGGCTTTTTTCCTATTTTCCCATGTGAAAATGAAAAATTTAGGGTAACACCAGCATTTTAGTGAAAAAAAATTATTTTCATTTTCCCATCCAAATTTTATGAAAATTCATCAAACACCTGTGGGGTCATAAAGCTCACTATACCCCTTGTTACATTCTGTGAGGGGTGTAGTTTCCAAAATGGGGTCAAATGTGGGTATTTTTTTGCGTTTTACAGAACCGCTGATTTTACAGAAATCAGCCACCCCTGTGCAAATCACCAATTTAGACCTCAAATGTACATAGTACACTCTCACTCCTGAGCCTTGTTGTGCGTCCCCAGAGCATTTTACGCCCACATATGTGGTATTTCCGTACTCATGAGAAATTGCGTTACAAATTTTGGTGGTCTTTTTTTCCTTTTACCGCTGGTGGAAATAAAAAGTATGTGGGCAACACCAGCATGTTAGTGTAAAAAAAATAAAACATGTTAGACTAACAGGCTGATGTAGCCCCCAACTTTTCCTTTTCATAACGGTAAAAGGAGAAAAAGCCCCCCAAAATGTGTAGTGCAATCTCTCCCGAGTACGGAAATACCCCATATGTGGCCCTAAACTGTTTCCTTGAAATAAGACAGAGCTCCAAAGTGAGAGAGCGCCATGCGCATTTGAGGACTAAATTAGGGATTGCATAGGGGTGGACATAGGGGGTATTCTACGCCAGTGATTCCCAAACAGGGTGCCTCCAGCTGTTGCTAAACTCCCAGCATGCCTGGACAGTGGCTACAGTGTAAGGGGGTGTATATGTAGTGTTTTACCCTTTATTATGTGTTAGTGTAGTGTTTTTAGGGTACATTTGCACTGGCGGGTTTACATTGAGTTTCCCGCTAGGAGTTTGCGCTGTGGCGAAAAATTTGCCACAGCTCAAACTTCAAGCAGGAAACTTACTGTAAACCCGCCCGTCTGAATGTACCCTGTTTCAAAACTACAACTCCCAGCATGTAGTGACAGACCGTGCATGCTAGGAGTTGTACTTTTGCAACAGCTGGAGGCACACTGGTTGGAAAACCTTCAGTTAGGTTACGTACCGAACTCGTATTTTCCAACCAGTGTGCCTCCAGCTGTTGCAAAACTACAACTCCCAGCATTAGATGTAGTTATGCAACAGCTGGAGGTATGCAGCTTCAACTCTCAGCATGCCAAGACAGCTGTTTGCTGTTTTGGCATGCTGGGATTTGCAGTTTTGCATCATCTGGAGGGCTACAGTTACGAGACCACTGCACAGTGATCTCCAAACTGTGGCCCTCCAGATGTTTCAAAACTGCAAATCCCAGCATGCCCAGACAGCAAACTGCTGTGTGGGCATGTTAGGAGTTGTAGTTTTGCAATATCTAGAGGGCCACAGTTTAGAGACCACTGAACAGTTATCTCCAAACTGTAGCCCTCCAGCTTTTGCAAAACTGCAAATCCCAGCGTGCCCACACAGGAAACAGCTGTCTGGGCATGCTGGAAGTTGTGGTTTTGCAACATCTGGAGGGCTACAGTTTAGAGACCACTGTATAGTGGTCTCAAACCGTAGCCCTCCAGATGTTGCTAGGCAACTCACCGGCTTCCGTAGGATCCAGTGAGCCTCATCGCTGCTCTCTTCTGCCGCTGATCGCTGCCACCAATGGGTAAGTGGACCTTCGGCACCGGTCCTCGTCGGTTTCCCCCTGCCACCTCACTCCTATCCCTTCAGGGGGCAACCTCGATCCCCCTTATTTTCCGGGTCACCGGAGACCTGTATGACCCGGAAATGCCGCAAAACGCCAGTGTGAATTCACCGACATGGGGGGGGGGGGGTTCTAATGACCACCCCGGGCATTTGCACAGGGTGCCTGCTGATTGACATCAGCAGTCACACTGGTCCGGTCCCCGCTGATAGATATCAGCAGTCACCCTGCCCGGCGCACGGCGGGGACAGAAATTCCCACGGGTGTACAGGTACGTCCTAGGTCCTTAAGTACCACGTGTCATGACGTACCCGTACACCCTGGGTCCTTAACTGGTTAAGGGCTCATTAGAAACTACATACAGGATTTTGTGGGGATTAATAGTTTTGCAGGACAGGAGTTATCAAACCAATCTAAGGGTGCGTTCACACGGCCATCTGTGTCCGTTTCCCCCCCCCCCCCCCCCCCCCGTTTTGGTTCCGATGTTGCAGCTTGTAAACAGATTACAAAGGATTGTAAAATAATCCCATTGATGTCAATGGGATTTTTTTTACTATCCTTTCACATCCGTTTGCAACCGTCTGCGCTCATTTCCGTTTATTTTGACGGGAGAAAAGACTGTGCATGCAGTATTTTTTCTCCCGTAAAAAAAAAAAATTAGGACAAAAAACATATACAGTAAATTTAACATTGAAGTCTATGGGAAACGCGTGAGCCTTTAATGTCATCCGTTTTTTTCACTTTTTTTTTTTATCCGTTTTTACTTCTGAGTATGCTCAGAACAAAAAAATCTTCTTTTTTTCCCCTGGTTTATTAAAGGGTTATTCCAGGCCAAAACTTTTTTTATATATCAACTGGCTGCGGAAAGTTAAACAGATTTGTAAATTACGTCTATTAAAAAATCTTAATCCTTCCAATAGTTATTAGCTTTTGAAGTTGAGTTGTTTTCTGTCTAACTGCTCTCTGATGACTCACGTCCCTGGAGTTGTGCAGTTTCTATGGGGATATTCTGGAAAATTTCCTAGTAGAGAAGAATTTTGGTGTACTTTTAGATCATGGACTACAGAACAGTGTGCAATGTCAAGCAGCTTCTTCTAAAGTCAGCAGCAAATATCAAGAGAGGCATGGACTTGCAGGAGAGGGACATATTACCTCTTTATAAAGCACAGGCAGAGTACCTGGTGTTGCCCTTTCTTCCTACCTAAACCTTGTGAGAGGAAAAGCAACATATGAGGATGCTCTTGTCCTCACACCCCGTACTCCTATCCCAACCTCCTATTCTTTCCTCATATCCTGACGTTATATCCCATCCTCATATTCCGTTCTCATATGCCATCCTTAGGTGGAGTTTAGCTGTAATAGATTATGCTTAGCTGTAAAGAGATTATTGGCCCACAATAGAAGGGAGCAGGGTGTTTCCTTACCGTGAGCTGTAAGGAGTTTTGACAGAGGGAGGGGGCTCCCTCTGTCTCTCTCCTGTAGCACCCCACAACGATCGCGGGGTACTGCTTGTTACCTGGACAGCCGGGGTCTTTACAAGGATCCCACGGTCTGCCCCGGTTATTGCCTGTCAGGACGTGCAAGAGGCACGTCCTGATATACTGCCCGCTAGTGTAAAACTAGCAGGCAGCCTATAACTGCAATGCTTTGGAATAAAAAAAAAAGTGTAAAAAAATTATATAAAATAAATAAAAGTGTAAAACCAATAAGTGTAAAAAAAAAAAAAGGGGAAAACGATGTTCAAAAAATATAAAGTGTAAAAGAAATAAAATTAAAATACATTTAATTAATAAATATAATGAAAAATTAAAATGCATAATGTGTAGGATCGCACGGCGCACATCCGCAGTATATTACATACTGCGGATGCCCGCCAGCAGTCACAATAATGAGCTCCCTGCTTCGACTGGGTAGCTTTGTGTGTCCACTCATAGCGACGGATTTCCCGCTGGCAGTCATGAGCGGACACACTGAGCTACCCAGCCGCAGCAGTGATCTCGCCCTTGTGACTGCCAGGGGCATCAGCGGTGTGAAATATGCTGCGGATGCGCCCTATGTGACCCTACACTGCATCCCGTTCATACTGAATTTTGGCAGTATGTTAGAGGTATCCATCAGCATCATGTCAAAAAAAGTGATGCTGACATATACTGTAGCTGCTCCATTAATATTAATTTCTGAATGAGACTGCTACAGTATACATTGGCATCCCTTTTTTTGACATGACAATGGACACCTATACTGCAGAAATGCAGTATGAATGGGGACTATCGCCCCTCCCCTCCAGCAAAATAAACCATTTTATTTTTCAAGATTTTATTTTATATATATTTTTTCAATGCCCAGTGATAGATATATTGGCAATGAGTGGGTGCTTATTCCCACAACATGATGGATATATCCATCAGGAACTTTAACTGTCACAGACAGCTGCACGTCACTGATAGCTGACCAAGGACTGATCAGAGAGGTCCCTGTTTCAGCCAATACACTTGTAGGGGTGCGGTATTGTTCTGACAGCTCCGATCCTTTGCAGGCATGGAGTGGGGTCTCTAATTCATATAATGATGCCCTGAAAGTCAAAGGGGGCTCCTCTCCTTCTTGGTCCTACCAGGCGGTCAGGCAACCAAATATGACCTAAGTAGGGGTACGGCCCAGTCCCGGACAAACAGCGTGATAAAATATAGGGCGTATTTTCTCCATTTCAAAAGCGACGTACCAAAATTATGTCCCACAAATAAAGAATTTGTGGCCAAAAAAAGCTAATTGCTATTTTTTTCCACTGACTTGGAAATAATTCTAGCCACACAATAAGAGCTCAACGTACTCACTTTTGCCCTAGGTGAATACTTTCGGGCCGTAGTTTCGAAAATGGGGTCACTTCTGTGGGTGCGTTGTTGTTCTGACAGCTAGAATGCTTTGCAAGATGAAGAGCAGCTTATAATTTGTATAATGATATCCTGAAAGCCAAATGGTGCTCATCTCCCTTTGGGTCCCACCATGTTCCCATGCAACCAAATATGGCCTAAGAGGGGGTATTACCGAACACGCGGCAAACAACGTAAAAGAATATGGGGCACATTTTCTAATTTTCAGACGCAATGTACAAAAAATATGTCCCACAAATGTAAATGTTTCCACTGACTTTGTAACCGTTCCAGCCACACAAAAATGATTCAAAGTACTCACTTTTGGTCTATGTGAATACTTTAGGGTGTATAGTTTCCAAAATGGGGTCACTTGTGGGGTTCTGGCAGCTAAAACCCTTTGCAGGCATGAAGTGGCGCTCCTCTCCTTCTGGGTCCTACCACGCAGCCATGGCACCAAATATGGCCTAAGCGGGGGTATTTTCAAACACGGGCCGAGCAACTTAATAAAATATAGGGTGCATTTCTTGCAATATCAGAAGTGATGTACAAAGAATATGTCAAACAAATGATGCATTTGTGAAAAAAAGCAAATTTCGAATTTTTTACATTTGTAATAATTCCTGCCAAAAAACTATGGTGTTATAATACTTACTGTACCCCCTAGCAAATACCTTGAGGGGTCTAGTTTTTAAAATGGGGTTATTTGGGTTGGGGGGCGGGGGGAGTTCCTATGTTCTACCACCTTCAAATTTCTGCAAACCTTGCATAGCACAAATAAAAAAGGATGTACTTTTCACATTTTCTAAATTTTTTACATTACAAGTAAAATTGTTAGGCTTCATAATTCATAATGTTAATTCATAATTCATAATGTTAAAACAAAATATACTTTCAAAATCAAGGAGACATCTGAATGTATAAGTTTCATAAACTATTTGGTCAGAAAGTATAAATATATGCAACCTAAAATAGCAAAAAATCCTAATTTTTTTATTTCATGATTTATTGCATTGTAAAAAAAAAAAAAAAAAAAAAAAACTACAAATGATATCGGCTTACTTTTACTATTTACATGAAGGACAACTTGTGACAAAAAAACTAATTCAGAATTATTGAGATTAGCAAAACATTACCAGAGTTATTCTCTAATAAAGCGCTGAGACCAGATAAGAAGTTAAAAGGATTTATTTCCCATAATGCAACGCGATTCACGGTCACCCGCTTCCTCAGGCAGGATGCCTGAGGAAGCGGGTGACCGTGAAACGCGTTGCATTATGGGAAATAAATCCTTTTAACTTCTTATCTGGTCTCAGCTCTTCCATTGATCCCGCTCTGCTACCTGGAGATTGCTTGTTTTTATCGTGATTCTATTTTAGCGGGACGAAGCTGCAGAGACCCTTTGATGATACGCCCTGTTCCATTGTTGTACTTGGTTGGAGTACAACTTCATGTGGTAAGCGCAATTCACACTTAGCGTTACCAACTCACCTTTGGTGTTACACTACGGAGCGCATCCGTTTGTGCTTTTTTTATTTCAATTCTCTAATAAAGTCAGACATGCCCGATTTGATAAAACAGGCCTGGTCTTTCAGGGGCGTACAGGTTTACTTTTATTGGTCCTTAAGGTGCTAATTGCACGAGGAAGAAATGCAGAAGTAAAACATTTAGAAATGGAAGTTATCCAGACAGCTCATATGACAGAGAATCTCTACTGCAACTTCATTTGAGAATATTTGTTCAGCACTTTGCATTGGGCTATTAACAATGCCAAATGTATCCGACATGCCTAAGCAACAAATCACTTCTTTAACTCTTTACTTGAATGTTGATCTTAGTGTATTGGATAGTTCATCTTTTTTCTTTTTGGAATTGTAAACCTGTCTGATTTTATGATCAGCAAAACTAGAGTCTTCCTTAATAGAGGTGAGCATAATCTGTGACAACAACAAAAAGCAAAAGAAATGTATAAATAGAACAAGAACAGCAGAACTCATCCATCAGCTATTCTACCTAATATCGATCAATGGTATATAGAATTGTGGAAGGGTAACAATGCTGCCAGGTGGGGTTATCCCCCAGGGAAGTATAGAAAACAATCACATCATTAGGGTACAGATGGATCTCGTCTACTTGGGTTATTGTAGGAACATTGGGTCAGGAGGTAAGAGCACCAGGGACCCCCCACACGCTCAATTTTAATGGGACATCCTGAAAAGTTTAATTTTTGTCTTACTCTGAATCAACACAGTTGAGTCATAGGTTAAACTTGATGGACTCTTGCCTTTTTTAAAGTAATCAACTGTGTAACTATGATTAGTCTGTGTAATAACATTTTTTAAATTATTTACCTAACTAGTAACAATGGAACAGCACAAAAAATGTTGGGAGGCTCACTTTGCCCAGAATAAGATTGTGATTAAAAGGGCTAGCTTTGTTTTAGAGGTCATGATTGAGTCTGTGTGTGCATGAAACGGCCCGTTGGCCATAAAAGTGTGTCTGGAACCTGACCGTACAATAAAAGAGAATATTTGCTTTCTACACAAGTGTCTCTATATCTTCTTTTACTGGACAAGAGTCCATCGAGTTCAACCTGAAACCTCCATGTGGCTGATGCCAACTGTCCTTCCCGACCCCAATATGGCAATCGGTATAAATCCCTGGATCAACATTTTATCCAGTCTAGTCTAGTATCCATATCCTATAATTGGTCTGAAGAAGTGCACCTGGTGCACGAAAAAGCTTTTACACGCTCCTGGTGTCCCTCCTCCCCATGCTGTAACCTGCCGGTCACTGAATAAACACAGCTGACACCTTGCATGTGGTGAGTGCCATTATTGTCTTTCTTTGGTCATATTATCCTATAATATTACTTTTCCAGAAAAACATCCATACCCCCCCCCCTTCCTTGAACTGGTTTATTGAGTCAGCATAGCCTTTTGCCTAAGCATGCATGGGGCAGGCATAAGGCTATCCTTCATATAAGATGAGACCAGGGAATATTCATAGTATTCAGGATATTGGGCAGACTAGATGAACCAAATGGTTCTTATCTGCTGACACATTCTATGTTTCTATCTCTGGATCAACATTTTAGCCACATAAGTCTAGTATCCATAACCTGTAATATAATAATTTTCCAGAAAAATATCCAAGCCCTCCTTAAACTTGTTTGAGTCAGACATCGCAACATAATGTAGAGAGGTTCATAGTCTCACTGCTCTTATAGTAAAGAAACCTCGTATGTGATGATGGTAAAACCTTCTTTCCTCTAGACGTAAAGGAAGCCCCCTTACCATGGTTACCTGCCTAGGTGTTAAAAGAACATTAGAAAGATATTTTTACTGTCCCTTCATATTATGGAACTTAATTCCTGCAAAACCCTGCAATGGATGACATGGGGATTTGTGTGTTTTTATGTTACTAAAGTGTTACTGCACTTTGTCCATTCACCTGTTATCTGACATTGGATTTACTTGTGTAAATACAGTAGAGAAGAATGAGTTTTTTTTTTTTTAAACTGTTTTTATTGCAATGTAAGTGCTCAACACAATAAATACAGACGGAGAGTATCAAAAGCTGGTGGTGAGAAATACAGGTATCATCCGACACCGTGCCGGAAAAAGGATGATCATTCATCAGCATGACACGAGCAGATACATCAGCAATGAATCAACTGATACACAGAAAACATTAAAACCAACCACCGATTGGTGGGAACGCAAGAACTATGGAAAGGGAAACAAAGACAAACACAAAGACGAGACACTACAAACGCAAAAACACCACACAGAACCGTCCAGGTCAGGGAGGAAGGGGGAAGAGGAAGAGGGAGATGAGAAGGAGAGAGAGAAAAGAAAAAAATAAAAAAATAAAAAAAAAAGGGGGGGGGGGGGAAAGGGGAAGTAAGGGGGAAAGGAAGAGAGAGAGGGAAAAAGGAGAAAGAGAAACAAAGAAGGGGGGGAATATCAGCCTAGGTCAGACGAGAAAAGAGAAATCAAGTAGCCGGGGAAGAAGACTGTGATAGAATGAGGTCTCTTGCTGCCAAGAATCTGGATACCGTGTATTGAGCATGGGGGGAGGCACACCAGGACGCCCATATTTTATAGAACTTGGCAGGGTTCTTACGATGTTTGTAAACCAGATACTCATAGTTCACTGAGGTGTTCACGAGGGCCTTCCAACCAGCAACCGTGGGTGTCCTAGAGTCCATCCAACGCAATGCTATGGCCTTGCGTGCAAGGAAGAGAACCTCCCTGAGGAAGATGATCTCAGCTGGCGACCACAGTTCCTCATCAAAAAGACCCAAAAGGCAGTGCCTCGGGAGCATCGGCACTGGTCGTCGAGTTAAGGAATTAAGAAACTGTATCACCTCGGACCAAAATGACGCTATATAATGGCAGGACCACATCATGTGCATAAAGTCAGAGTCAGGATGTCCACAACGGTGGCAAGATGAGTCTGGGCGCCTACCCATTTTAGACAAGCGTATCGGGGTAAGGTACGACTGGTGGAACATGTACAGCTGAATCAGTCTGTTGTTGATAGAAGGTGAGACGTACAGATGTGAGGAGAGGGCATCATCCCACTCCTCATCAGTCATGTCAGCTACACAGCTCCTCCAGCGCGCCTCAACCGATAGCGGCTCCCCCCCCCCCCCCCATCTTAGCATTCAAAAGGGCAGTATATAGAGCCGATATAAGTCCCCGGGGCCCCTGAGTGGTGAACACCCCAATAATCAGGAAGTGAGAGAATGGAGCACTAGACCTAGGGAATTGTACTTGGAAGGCGTGTATGAGCTGAAGGTATCGGTAAAATGATCATCTGGGGACAGATTTAACGTCAATAAAGTACTGGAAGTCCCTAAAGGCACTACCATCATAGACATCACCAACGGAGATCACACCATAGGACCTCCAAAAGTGCGGATCCAGTTGGTCAGAGAAGTGCGGCAACGTAGGATCATGCCACAGTTGTCTATCCAACAGGTTGTCCGTAAAGACAAATAAACGTTTAGCATAGGTCCAGAGTTTCAGGGCCAGTCTATGCAAAGGAAGCCAAGGGCCCCCCAGGCCAACCCTACCCTCCAAGACGGGCCACAGGTGAGAGAGGTGTAGACTGTGGGCAAGGTGATGCTCACTATTGGGGAGGGGCTGCAAGGAGACCCAGTGTCTTAGATACCTGAGCTGGCCAGCCATGTAGTATAACTGTAGATCGGGTAGTGACATACCTCCCTGAGTTCTAGGTCGTTGCAATGTGGTCAGTTTCAGCTTGGATCTATTACAGCCCCAAATAAACGGGGGGAAAAGAGAATGCAGCTGCCTAAAAAAGGAGACTGGTACTATGGCTGACGCATGTTCTAACAGATAAAGACACTTGGGGAGGACCACCATTTTGATGAGATTAATGCGGCCCGCAACAGAAAGGGGCAGGGCAGCCCAGGTCCGGAATTTGGCACGGACATACGATAGAAGAGGTAGAATGTTCGTCTGGTGATCCTCCCCAAACCGCCTGTTGATAATGATGCCTAAATATTTGAACTGATCTACAACCCGTAGGCCATGTAAACAATTCCCTACCGGAGAATCTCTGATGGGCATATACACCGACTTGCTCCAATTGATCCTAAGACCCGAGTAAACCCCAAAGTTGTCAATGAGGCCAATCCCCAAAGCCAGAGTGCACGCAGGATCAGACATGAATAAGATCACGTCGTCAGCATACAGGCCTACCCTATCCTCCCTCGAGCCAATGCTTATACCAGCGTATCCCGGATGCTGACTGATACGGAGGGCCAAAGGTTCAATAGCAATAGCAAATAATAGGGGAGAGATAGAGCACCCCTGTCGCGTGCCCCTGCCCAGGGAAAAATAAGGAGAAAGAGCACCGTTGATGGACATACGTGCCCTCGGGGATCTATATAAAAGGGAAATCCATTTTATAAAGTTAGGTCCGAAGCCAAATCTCCGAAGAGTTTCCAGCAGGAAGGACCACTCAATGGAGTCGAAAGCCTTAGCCGTGTCTAAAGAGGCCAGCGCCCAATCCCTCCCCCCAGTAGCACCTATTTGGGTGAGTGTCTGGACCCTCCTGATGTTATCAGATGTGGACCTCCCAGGCATAAAGCCTGATTGATCTGCATGAATGATTTCCAAAATAACTCGATTCAGCCGAAGGGAAAGTATTTTAGCGAGCAACTTATAATCTAAATTGAGGAGGGAAATGGGCCTGTACGAAGAACATTCTAAGGGGTCCTTATCCGGCTTCAAAATGACCACTATAGTAGCATCATAAAAGGACTCGGGCAACACGTCAGAGGCAAACGCATAGTTATACATGGCCAGCAACACCGGAGCCAGCTGCTCCTTGTATTGCTGGTAAACTTCCACTGGAATGCTATCGGGGCCCGGCGACTTACCTCTCGCCAGGGCACCCAAGGCATCCTCCAATTCTTCTATAGTCAGCTCCGACTCCAGAGAGGAGGCACTGACAGCGGACAGTCGAGGGAATGTGATGTCATCCAGGTAGTCAGACAGTTCCCGTGAGGAGTAGGTGGCCTGAGAGGTGTATAAATCAGAGTAGAAAGAGACAAATCTGTCAGATATCTGGGAAGTAGTGGTCAACACAGTCCCATCCACCGAACGGACCTGTAGTACCATCGGAGACTGGGCGTTCTGGTGTATAAGGTGGGCTAGTAATCTACTGGACTGATTTCCCATCTCAAAGGCCTTCTGTTGGGTAAAAAAAAGCTTACGAGCCGCTTTCTCCTGCAAACAATGTAAGTACTGTCGCCCCGCATGCAGCCATACAGTTTTATTGTCATCGGTCGGGTCAGTGATGTAAGTCCTCTCCAGGTCAGCACAACGGTCCCCCAGCTCAGACTCCTCCCTCATCGCCTCCCTTTTAATATAAGATATGGCCGATTGTAAACACCCCCGTAGGAATGCTTTAGTGGTTTCCCATACTAAGATGAGGGCGTCAACCCCATTATGATCTACAAAGAACATGGATAGTTGTACAGGTATACCATCATGAGGGCCAAATAAGGACAGCCAATAAGGATTTTATTTCCAGCTTCGGATATTAGAAGGGCCAGGGGTCTGTAGGGTCAGAAGGAGAGGGGAGTGATCGGAGACCCCCCTAGTAACATACGCCACAGCCTGGACCATAGGGAGTACAAGTGGGTTACCCAACATCATATCTATGCGCGAAAGGGAGTTGCCGCTAGCGGCCTGACAAGAATATACACGGGCATGGGGATGTAAATGCCGAAAGGTGTCCCTCCAACCTAGTTCCTGAACCAGGGCGCTTAGCGGAGTCGGGGAAGAGGAAGGAACAATGCCAACCCCTCTCCTATCCAAAGCTGGGTCCAACACATTATTGAAGTCACCCATGCAGAGAACTCTAGCCCCTGGAAAAGAGGCAGCGAAAACTGCAGCTTGGTGGAGAACCTCCAGGGCACCAGGAGGAGGGACATAAATACCCAATAGGACATAGGGGGAGTTGTCAATAAGTGAAGAAATAAACACATACCTGCCCTCAGAGTCAACCCGAGTGTGCCTCGCCTCCCACCTCAGGGATTTGTGTATCATAAAAGAGACTCCCCTGGAATGTGAGGTGTGGCAAGAGTGTAGCGTCCATTGCACCCAGGGCCTAGACAACCACCGAGTGTTAGGGGCAATTAAGTGCGTCTCCTGCAAACAAACCACAGTTGGTTGGTACTTACGTATAGTGGCATACACCAGAGATTGCTTACGAGGACAGCCAAGACCCCTCACATTCCACGAAAGATACCTAACATTCGCCATGTGGAGAGAGTGAAGCTGAAATGAAAGGAATGGTGAGAGAAGAGGAACAGGGGTAAAACGAGTACCCGACGTGAAAGTAGAAGAGAGGGCAGGTAGGGGGATGACAGAAGGGAGTGGAAGAGCAGGGAAACCACAGAGAAGGAGCGCAGGGAAGAGGGAAAAAGGGCAGGCAGCCCGACCGGGACGTACACAAAACGGAACAAACACAAAACACCAGACAAAGACAAAACAAGAGGGTCATAAACAGATGCAACATGCATAAGGCCAATGGCCTAAGGCCCAGAGAAGATGTATAATACGGGGGGAACCGTGTTAATCAAGGTCGCAGGGAAACGAGACCTCACAATCTGCCACCAGGGACAAACAGCAGCACCATCAATTAACTAGGGTACATAAACAAGGGGAAATACGGGTGGGCCATAATCCGGGCAGTATGCCGCACAGTGTAGCGAGTATGAGCAGTTCAGAGTAACATGCAGTCCTGAGGTATCAACCGGGCTTCAAGTCCCATCAGCAGAGTGGTAGCGGGTCATCAGAACTGTTGCAGTCACGGGTGTATGGCAACACTCACCAGTGTAGTACCAGGTCCCCTGCGGGGAAGTCCAGCAAAGGGGAAAGGGATAAACGGTACAGGGAGGATGCAGAGTCCGTTGGGCACAGGGCAGCATGAGGAAGGGGTCTGCATGGGTCCGGCATGAGAGGGAGCATACAGTTACTGAGGGGCAGTCCATGGGGGGGGGGGGTAGGACAGCAAGGTCGGGTGGGGTATCCAGGTGGGGTATGCAGGTACGGAGAGTGGAAGTCCACGGGTGAAGGTGGCAGTTGGGTGCATCCCAGAGTGCATATGCTCAAGGGGGAGTAGGCCATGAGGGGACCGGGAGATGGGTACAGGGGCACACCAGGGGACCCAGAAGCAAGTCACTGTTGACAGCAGTACTCACAGTTCACCAGCAGTCCGGGAGCTCCAGACAGTGCAATAAACAGCAGGGCCCAGCCGGGCCCAGATGGCGTTCAGGACCTCAGCGCCTCACATTGCGCCTCCTTGAGGCCCACTCGTCAGCCTCCTGCGGGATAATGAAGAAGATGGCCCTCTCACCGTCCACGACCCTCAGTCGGGCTGGGTACACCATAGAATAAGGTATCGCCATGTCCCTCAGCTTCCGCTTCACCGCTTGGAAGGTGGCACGCTTCTTCTGCAGGTCCTGGGAGAAGTCAGGGAATATCGATACCGGAGATCCATTGAAGGTGAGCTCTGGCAGGCGACGGAGCAGGCGTAAGGCGATGTCCCGGTCATTGCAGTTCAGCATTCTGGCTAGAAGCGGCCTCGGCGGGGCCCCTGGCGGGAGGGGGCGAGTCGGGACCCGGTGTGCCCTCTCCACCGCGAAGGTGGTAGTGAACGGGGCATCAGGCAACAGCTCACGCAGCCATTTTTCAACGAAGGAGCCGGGGTCCTGTCCCTCAGAGTGCTCCGGCAGGCCGACAATCCGGAGGTTGTTCCTCCGCAGCCGGTTCTCCAGATCGTCTTCCTTCTCTTTCCATTGCGACGCAGTGCGCTCAAGGTCTGAAATCGCTGCAGGTAAGGGCGCCACCGAGTCCTCGACTGAGGAGATACGAGCTTCAGCCTGTCTCGGAGGTTGTGCAGGTCCTGCCTGATTAGGCCAATATCAATCTTCACCTCCTCCAGCATACTCGTCAGGGAAGTTTTGCACATGGTAATGGCAGCCAGAAGTTGCGCAGACACCTCACTTAGGGTCATCTCCCCCGGGGCAGCGGCCAGTGTAGAGGGGGTCTCCGGACAGGAGTCAGCGACCGACTCAGCAGGAGCGGAGGAAGGAGGCCCGGCGCCATCTTGGTCTTGGCCGCGCGCGAAACCCTGCACCTTCGCGGCTGCCGCCACACCGCTCTTATTAGCTGGCATGATGGACCCCACCGATCCGCTGCGGTTCCGAAGTCTCTGAGGCAAAGTTCTGAGGTCCAGGATGAAGACAGGATGCTAAACAACACGGTTCAGAGCGGAGCTAGTTCAGCATGCGTCCGTTCGGCTCAGCGTCTAGGCCACGCCCCCCAGAGAAGAATGAGTTTAGTACCGTATTTTCCGGCATATAAGACAACCCCCAACTTTTACAGTTAAAATATAGAGTTTGGGATACACTCGCTGTATAAGACTACCCGTCTACCGTGATGTACGGTACCTTATCAGTGATTGGCTGGTTGTTGTATACAAAGCCTGCTTGGATTGGTCAACTCTCCCTGCTTCTGAACGCTGGGGCAGTGGAGTACCCCTTTAAGTATACAGCATAGTTCCCCCACACTAGGTAGGCAGCATAGTTCCCCCCACACTAGGTAGGCAGCATAGTTCCCCCCACACTAGGTTGTCGGCATAGTTCCCCCCACATTAGGTTGTCAGCATAGTTCCCCCCACACTAGGTTTTCAGCATAGTTCCCCCACAGTAGGTTGTCGGCATAGTTCCCCCCACATTAGGTTGTCAGTATAGTTCCCCCACATTAGGTTGTCAGTATAGTTCCCCCCACATTAGGTTGGCAGTATAGTTCCCCCCACATTAGGTTGGCAGTATAGTTCCCCCACATTAGGTTGGCAGTTTAGTTACCCCACATTAGGTTGTAGTTCCCCCACATTAGATTTTAGTTCCCCCACATTAGGTTGGCAGTATGTTCCCCCACATTAGGTTGTAGTTTGCCCCCATTAGGTTGGCAGTATAGTTCCCCCACATTAGGTTGTAATTCCCCCACATTAGGTTGTAGTTCCCCCACATTTAATTGGCAGTATAGTTCCCCCAGTTTAGGTTGTATTTCCCCCACATTAGGTTGGCAGTATAGTTCCCACCACATTAGGTTGGCAGTATAGTTCCCCGACATTAGGTTGTAGTTACCCCCACATTAGTTTGGCAGTATGGTTCCCCCCACATTAGGTTGGCAGTATAGTTCCCCCACAGAACAGTGTATGGCTGGAGGCTGTATGTCTTTGTACTGCCCCACTTCAGTGCTCCTCTATAGGCCATAGCAGTAGGCCCCAGGACCGGAGGAGCAGTGGTCAGAGCACTGAAGATGACGTGCCGCTGGTAACTTACCATGCGCGTGTCCTCACTGCTCCGCTCTGCTCCTATGGGTGCACGCACAAGATGTCAGTGACGTCCCTGCGTGTGCTACCTCCCGGCGGCCCCTGTGTTTTTGAAGTTAAGGCGGGGCCGCAGAAAGGTAACCAGGACATCCTTGTTTCCCGAAAAGATTTTTCCGGACACAGAGATGTCCCAAATGTGACGGGGGAAATTAATCTCGGCCGGGATGCCTGCGGTATGGATAATCAATAGCCCGGGTGTCCCGGCTGACTGCAGCACCCACCCTATAAGATGCCACCAGGCATATAAGACGACCCCCAACTTTAGAGAAAATTTTCCTGGGTTAAAAAGTCGTCTTATATGCCAGAAAATACAGTAAATGGGCCTTTTCCTCATCCTCCTCCACCATTACAACCAGATTATTTCTTAAGTGGCCAACATTTTCAGTTGTAAGTTTCTTATTATTTATGTAGGTGAAGAATATTTTTGAGTTATTTTTACTTTTTATTGCAATCATTCTCTTGGTTGCAATTTTTGCTAGTTTTATTTCTTTTTTTTTACAGACTGACTATCTCTCCTTAAAATTGTTATACATTTCCCCATTACCTTCTTGTTTTAGTAGTCTGAATGTTGTCGTCCTATCATTTTTCACTTCCTTAACTGTTGTTGCTAGCCAAATTAGTTTGTTCTATTTCTAGCACCTTTATTCCCATAGGGTGTATGACATTCACAAGATCTATTCAGGATGCTCTTAAAAATGTTCTATTTAATTTTAGTACTTACCTGCCAAACAGTAAGGGACATGCTTAGGAAGGATCCATGCTTGTCTTGAGGCTAAATCCTATGCTGTGAGATTAATAGAACACTGAGGCTATGTTTTTGTGAAGTATCTATTTCCTGTTGGAGTTCGTTTCCTCAAACTCCAAATCCTATAATTCCTTCTTTGGAAGTGTGGGGTCACTTTTCTCCCACCCACACATAAACCACCCCACCCATTGAAACACATCTGTGATCCCTTCAATGCATTAGACCAGTGTTTTCTGACCAGGATGCCTCCAGTTATTGCAAAACTACAATTTTTGTAGAATGATCTTGTCCCACCCAGCATTTGCTCTACCCCATTGAAGCAAAGAAAGGCTCCTTCTGATCATCTGACTAGTGATGTAATGTCTTGGGCTGCACTGCAACCTGGGAAAACCTAACATGACACTCATTTCACAGTGCATAGTGAAAGTATTCGGAACCCTTGAACTTTTCAACTTTTTACCACATTTCAGGCTTCAAACATAAAGATATAAAACTGTAATTTTTTGTGAAGAATCAACAACAAGTGGGACACAATCATGAAGTGGAACGAAATTTATTGGATATTTCAAAAATTTTTAACAAATAAAAAACTGAAAAATTGGCCGTGCAAAATTATTCAGCCCCCTTAAGTTAATACTTTGTAGCGCCACCTTTTGCTGCGATTACAGCTGTAAGTCGCTTGGGGTATGTCTCTATCAGTTTTGCACATCGAGAGACTGAAATTTTTGCCCATTCCTCTTTGCAAAACAGCTCGAGCTCAGTGAGGTTGGATGGGGAGCATTTGTGAACAGCAGTTTTCAGTTCTTTCCACAGATTCTCGATTGGATTCAGTTCTGGACTTTGACTTGTCCATTCTAACACCTGGATAGGTTTTTTTGTGAACCATTCCATTGTAGATTTTGCTTTATGTTTTGGATCATTGTCTTGTTGGAAGACAAATCTCCGTCCCAGTCTCAGGTCTTTTGCAGACTCCGTCAGGTATTCTTCCAGAATGGTCCTGTATTTGGCTCCATCCATCTTCCCATCAATTTTGACCATCTTCCCTGTCCCTGCTGAAGAAAAGCAGGCCCAAACCATGATGCTGCCACCACCATGTTTGACAGTGGGGATGTGTGTTCAGGGTTATAAGCTGTGTTGCTTTTATGCCAAACATAATGTTTTGCATTGTTGCCAAAAAGTTTGATTTTGGTTTCATCTGACCAGAGGTCCTTCTTCCACATGTTTGGTGTGTTTCCCAGGTGGCTTGTGGCAAACTTTAAACAACACTTTTTATGGATATTTTTAAGAAATGTCTTTCTTCTTGCCACTCTTCCATAAAGGCCAGATTTGTGCAGTATGATTGTTGTCCTATGGACAGAGTCTCCCACCTCAGCTGTAGATATCTGCAGTGATCATGGGCCTCTTGGCTTCATCTCTGATCAGTCTTCTCCTTGTATGAGCTGAAAGTTTAGAGGGACGGCCAGGTCTTCGTAGATTTGCAGTGGTCTGATACTCGTTCCATTTCAATATTATTGCTTGCACTGTGCTCCTTGGGATGTTTAAAGCTTGGGAAATCTTTTTGTATCCAAATTCGGCTTCAAAGGGTAGCTCCCACCATCACTGTTTTTCCTTTTTCTGTCCCTGCCTTTTACCCATCTATCCCTAACCCCCTCCCTGCCTTTAATTTTTTTTTACATATTAAAAATGCCTTTTTGTCTGCCTGGTAGTGTGCTCACTATTGGCTGTCAGGGCATGCTGGGAGTTGTAGTGGGGAAACAACTGGAGGCATACTGTATAGGTGAACACCGTGATGGCCGCACATCCCGCTCCCGTCGTGCAGCCCGCAACCCCCCTGGCCCCGTTGCGCCATTAAACCCACTACCCCCCCTCCCCTCCCCCCGCAAAAGCATAAGCATTGAGAGCTTCTTCTGTTCTCAGCGCTCGCTCCCGCTTGTTTGATTGACAGGCGGGAGCGAGCACCGCAGTGAATTAATTCCGACTCGTTGCCAGGCTTCAGCGAGTAGAAATTCATTAGTGACGTCACTGCCGAATGCATTCGGCCACTAGGAGGGCGACCCCTAGTGGCCGAATTTAAAAGTGATTTTAAACTGTTTTAAAATCACTTTTTTAATTAAAGTATATTAGAGATATGTTGTAGTACGTAAGTACTACAACATATCAATTTTTTTATTTCATGACAGTGCCCATTTAAACTTCTCCACAACAGTATCTCGGACCTGCCTGGTGTGTTCCCTGTTCTTCATGATGCTCTCTGCGCATTAAACGGACCTCTGAGGCTATCACAGTGCAGGTGCATTTATACGGAGACTTGATTACACACAGGTGGATTCTATTTATCATCATTAGTCATTTAGGTCAACATTGGATCATTCAGAGATCCTCACTGAACTTCTGGAGAGAGTATCCCTTTAACCTCTTAAGGACCAGGCCAATTTTCACTGTAGGACCAGAGCATTTTTTTGACGCTTTTACCTTTCATTCTGATTCCGAGAGAGTCTTTTTGTGACATATTCTACTTTATGTTAGTGGTAAAATTTTGTCGATACTTGCATAATTTCTTGGTGAAAAATTCCCAAATTTGATGAAAAATAGAAAATTTTGCATTTTTCTAACTTTGAAGCTCTCTGCTTGTAACGAAAATAGACATTCCAAATAAATTATATATTGATTCACAATAAAAGTATGTCTACTTTAGGTTTGCATCATAAAGTTGCCATGTTTTTACTTTTGGAAGACATCAGAGGGCTTCAAAGTTTAGCATCAATTTTCCAATTTTTCACAACATTTTCAAAATCGAAATTTGTCATGGACCAGTTCAGTTTTGAAGTGCCTTCATATTAGAAATACCCCAAAAAAGACCCCATTATAAGAACTGCACCCCTCAAAGTATTCAAAATGACATTCAGTAAGTGTGTTTACCGTTGTGTTTCACAGGAATAGCAGCAAAGTGAAAAAGAAAATTCTAAATCTTCATTTTTTTACACTCTCATTTTCTTGTAGACACAGTTTTTGAATTTTTAAAAGGGGTAAAAAGAGAGAAATCCTCTCAAAATTTGTAACCCAATTTCTCTCGAGTAAGGAAATACCTCATATGTGTATGTCAAGTGTTCGGCGGGCGCAGTAAAGTGCTCAGAAGGGAAGGAGCTACAATGGAATTTTGGAGAGTGAGTTTTCTGAAATGGTTTTTAAGGGGGAATGTCACATTTAGGAAGCCCCTATGGTGCCAGAACAGAAGAAAAAAAACCACATGGCATACCATTTTGGAAACCCCTCAAGGCATGCAAAAAGGGGTCCAGTGAGCCTTAACACCCCACAGATGTTTGACGACTTTTCGTTAAAGTCGGATGTGTAAATTAAAAAGTAAAGTTCAACTAAAGTTCAGTTTTTTCCCCAAATTTACAATTTTTACAAAGGGCAATGGGAGAAAATCCCCCCCAAATTTTTAAACCCATCTCTTCTGAGTATGGAAATACCCCATGTGTGGATGTAAAATGTTCTGCGGTCGAACTACAATGTTCAGAAGAGGAGTCACATTTGGCTTTTCGAAAGCAAATTTTGCTAAAATGGTTTTTGGGGGCATGTCGCATTTAGGAAGCCCCTATGGTGCGAGGGAAGAAAAAAAAAAAAACACATGGCATACTATTTTGGAAACTACACCCCTCAATTTTTGTTAAATTTGGATTTGTAAATGCTGTTTTTTCCCCAAATTTTATACAACAAAATTCCTTAGGGAAATAAATCCCCTCAGGGATAACCCTGATTAGAGGCACCCAAAATAATTAATAAAACTTAACTTTTATTTATAACAGAATTAACCTGTTAAGCACGCAGGGCGTATCCATACGCCCTGCATCCCGAGTACTTAAGGAATACGCCCGTGGGAATTCCGGTCCCCGCCGCTAGCCGGTTGGGGACCGGATGGGGATGCCTGCTGAAATCATTCAGCAGGCACCCCGGCACATCGCCCAGGGGGGTCCTGAGACTCCCCCATGTCGGCAATCGGAGAAAATCGCATGTCAATTCAGACATGAGATTTTCTCCAATTCCGGGCTGATCGGGTCTCTGGTGACCCGATCACCCGGAAAATAGGGATGATCGAAGTTGTAAGTGACAACCCCGATCAGCCTAAAAGGATAGGAGTGAGGTCGCAGTGCTGCGATCTCCTCCTATCCCCTGCCATTAGTCAGAACGGAGTTCTGACCAATGGTAGCGCAGGACAGGGGGTTGCCATGGAAACCACCCGTTCTGCCCACCCCTGGATGTCGGGCAGAAAGAGGGGAGAAGATGGAGTCCTGTACCTGAGGAGAAGATGCGTGGGGCCCGGCGATCATCGCAGACATCCAGTGGAGATCACGGCTCAGTTAGGGAATCGTCGGGGGGGGGGGGTGTAGAAATGAAAGTGAAAGTAATGTGATCTTTACTGTGGCAACCACTAGAAAGGCCGTACTGCAACTCCCAGCATGCCCAAAGGCTGTCTGGGCATGCTGGGAGTTGTAGTTTTGCAACATCTGGAGGGTCACAGTTTGGTGACCATTGTTACAGTGGTGCCCAAACAGTAGCCCTCCAGATGTTGCCAAACTACAACTTTCAGCTTGCCTAGAACACCCAGGCATGCTGGGAGTTGTAGTTCTGTAACATCTGTCCATTCAGTTTTTGCAATTTTCATGAAATTTTAGAAAATTGCGGCTCTACTTTGAAGCCCTCTAATTTTTCAAAAAGTAAAAATATGTCCATTTTATGATGCCAACATAAAGTAGACATATTGTATTTGTGAATAAAACTAAAAAAAATTGGAATATCCATTTTCCTTACAAGTAGAGAGCTTCAAAGTTAAAAAAAATGCAACATTTTCAAAATTTTCATGAAATTTGGGGATTTTTCACCAAGAAAGGATGCAAGTAACGCGGAAAATTTACCACCAAAATAAAGTAGAATATGTCACGAAAAAACAATCTCAGAATCAGAATATTCGGTAAAAGCGTTTTAGAGTTATTAACCCCTTCCCGCAGAATGTCATATATAAACGCCGGGTTGTGCAGTGCGTTCGCGCATCCCGACGTTTATAAATGACATTCAGTTAACCCGGCGATGCGCAGCATCGCACCGGTTAACCAGCAGAAGTCCAGCTGTTTCCAGCAGGGGACAACTTCTGCTTCACCCCCCAGGACCATCCATTGATGGTCCTGGTCAGCGATCAATGTGATTGTTTTTTTTTTTTTTTGCTGTTCTGGCACCTTAGGGGCTTTCTAAATGCGACATGCCCCCCAAGCAAAATTTGCTCTCAAAAAGCCAAATATGACTCCTTCTCTTCTGAGCATTGTAGTTCGCCCATAGTGCACTTCAGGTCAACTTATGGGGTACCTCCATACTCAGAAGAGAAGGGGTTACAAATATTGGGGGGTATTTCCTGCTATTAACCCTTGGAAAAATGTGAAATTTGGGGGGTCACTTTATTCCTTATTACGTTCCTCAAGGGGTCTAGTTTCCAAAATGGTATGCCATGCGAGGGTTTTTTGCTGTTCTGGCACCATAGTTGCTTCTTAAATGCAACATGCTCCCCAAAAACCATTTCAGAATAACGTACTCTCCAAAATCCCCTCGTCACTCCTTTGCTTCTGAGCCCTCTACTGCGCCCGCCGAACACTTCACATAGACATATGAGGTATGTTCTTACGAGAGAAATTGGGCTACAAATATAAGTATACATTTTCTCCTTTTACCCCTTGTAAAAAATTAAAAAATTGGGTCTACAAGAACATGCGAGTGTAAAAAATGAAGATTGTGAATTTTCTCCTTCACTTTGCTTCTATTCCTTTGAAACACCTAAAGGGTTAAAACGCTGACTGAATGTCATTTTGAATACTTTGGGGGGTGCAGTTTTTATAATGGAGTCATTTGTGGGGAATTTCTAATATGAAGGCACTTCAAACCTGAACTTATCCCTGAAAAATAGTGAGTTTGAAAATTTTGTGAAAAATTGGAAAATTGCTGCTGAACTTTGAAGCCCTCTGGTGTCTTCCAAAAGTAAAAACTCATCAATTTTATGATGCAAACATAAAGTAGACATATTGTATATGTGAATAAAATTTTTTTTTATTTTAATATGCATTTTCCTTACAAGCAGAGAGCTTCAAAGTTCCAAAAATGCAAAATTTTCATCAAATTTTAGGATTTTTCACAAGGAAAGGATGCAAGTTACCACAAAAATTTACCACTGTGTTAAAGTAGAATATGTCACAAAAAAACAATCTCGGAATCAGAATGATAACTAAAAGCATCCCAGAGTTATCAATGTTTAAAGTGACTGTGGTCAGATGTGCAAAAAACGCTCTGGTCCTTAAGGCCAAAATGGGCTTGGTCCTTAAGGGGTTAATGCTTAAAGTGACGGTGGTCGGAATTGCGAAAAAGGGCTCAGTCCTTAAGGTGAAAAAGGGCTCAGTCCTTAAGGGGTTAATAAAGAAAATTGTGCTCAGTGGCCATTAGGTGGCAGTGACGTATTAAAATTACAGCACTGTGCATGGACGTTCTTATGTATATTAATTACGCTATATAGAATGTATAGGTTCATTAGCTGATTTTATTCTGATTTTATTTTAATCAGCTAGCTGGCATAAAAGCCAATGTTTACACTTTTATTGTACCATGCATCCAGCATTGGTGTTTATTAGCTGGCTAGCTAATTCTTCAGTCGCTAGCTGAACAGCATCCCCTATTTAACTCTTAAAGAGCACCTGTCATCAACTGAACTTTCCCTAATCCCCCTCCACATCTGTCCCTGACTATAACTATCTCTATCCCTGCAAACAATGGTAGACATAGCTTTTTCATAGCATCTTCAGTAGCTCAGTGTTGAGCAGTATACGAGGGCAGGAAGTGGGCGTGGCCCGGCAGGCGCTACGTCATCCGAAGCCTGGCCAGCATTCGCCCGTCTTCCTGTATGCTGCGCTCCCTTTCTGGAGCGCGCATACATGTGGAGCACAGCGGAGGGCCGGTGTGAGGTGAATTTTTGCGCCCTCGTCAATTCTTGTGTCCGCTCCTCCCCCAGCTCTCCGAAGATTTCCGAAGCTAGAGCTGGGGGAGGGCAGAGCAAGGGGAGAGAGGAGGTACACGCCTCCTCCCTTATCTCCCCGAGCTGAGGACGCAGATCTCCACGGGGAGAAGTACACGCCCCCTCCTTCATCTCCAGATCTCCACGGAAAGCCAGAGCAGGGGGAGAGAGGAAGAGCTCGGCTAGAGCAGGTCTAGAAGCCTGAGCACTGTTCCTCATCTCCCCTGCCTGAACTCTGACTGTGGTTACTGTACACGGACTGGGGATTCATACACTGCAGGGACTGGGAATAAATCTCTGCCTGGGGAGGATTTCTATGTGAGGAGGAGGGGGGGGTCCCTGGTGTGTGTGTATGTATGCTGGGAGTTGTATTCCCTGTTAGGTGTGTGTATGCTGGGAGTTGTAGTCCCTGTTATGTGTGTGTATGCTGGGAGTTGTAGTCCCTGTTAGGGGTGTGTGTGTGTGTTTGTATGCTGGGAGTTGTAGTGCCTGTTAGGTGTGTGTATGCTGGGAGTTGTAGTCCCTGTTAGGTGTGTATATGCTGGGGGTTGTAGTCCCTGTTGTGTGTGTGTGTATATACTGGGAGTTGTTGTCCCTGTTAGGTGTGTGTGTATGTGCTGGGAGTTGTAGTCCCTGTTAGATGTGTGTGTGTATGCTGGGAGTTGTAGTCCCTGTTAGATGTGTGTGTATATGCTGGGAGTTGTAGTCCCTGTTAGGTGTGTGTGTGTGTTTGTATGCTAGTGTTTCCCAACCAGGGAATGCTGGGAATTGTAGTTTTGAAACACCTGGATGCACCCTGGTTGGGAAACACTGGTGTATTCCCTGTAGAGGTGTGGTGAACTACAACTCCCAGGAGACTACAGAGGCAGCATGCTGGTGTTTTACCACAGACTGAAGACTCCTGAATGACACATGCTGGGAGTTGTAGTCCCTTGTGTGTGTATGCCAGTGTATCCCAACCAGGGCTGAGTTATATTAGTGTGCTGTGTATAACGCAGGTTTCCTCGGGCTGCAAGGGGGGGAGGACGAACTGCACGGGCTGGTTTCCGCTTTTTCATGGGGTGTTCATTAGCCCCATAAAGAGGACTTACATTTAAAAAAAATAAGAGCTCGATCAGAGCCAACAAAGTAGTGCTGCCACACTCTCTCCTCAGACCATCAGCGTTGAACTAAAAAGTCTATGCTGATGGCTGAACAAATATATTATAATTATGTATATATATATATATATATATATATATGCATATATATATGATATGAAGAACCAGGGGAAGGAGCTATTACAGTCACAGAAGTAAGATTTGACGGGAACACAGAGCAGGGAGTGCAGTGAGAGGATACAATGTATAAGATAACAGGTGCTGAGGGGTGGGGGAGGTGACTGGGCTCTGAGAGGCGTGTGCAGGCTTCTAGCTCACAGTGATGCTCATGCATGATTGACAGGCACTGAACTGGACCAGTGCCCTTCAGCATTTAGTCCTAAGAGCTGTACATTTACTATGCAAAGCATAGGATGCTGCCTGCAGACCAGGCATAGAAGAGTGACCTCTAGTGACCAAAAGTTTTTAAAATGAAAAAAACTGGTATAAATAGTAATATTTTTTAATGAAGATATATTACAATATGTCTTCATTAACTCCTTAAGGACCAAGGACGCACCGGTACGTCCTTGGTCCTGCTCCGGTGATATAACGCGGGGTTACACGGTAACCCCACATCATATCACGGCGGGCCCGGCATAATAGTGAATCCAGGACCCGCCGATAATAGCACGCAGTGCCGATCGCGGCGCCGCACGCTATTAACCCTTTACACGCACGCTCAGAGCTGCTAAAAGCAAAAGTGAAAGCTGACGGTTAACTCAGTGGGCTGTTCGGCATCCCGAACAGCTTACAGGACAGCGGGAGCGCCCCTACCTGCCTCCTCGCTGTCCGATCGCCGAATGACTGCTCAGTGCCTTCGATCCAGGCATGAGCAGTCATGCGGCAGAATCATCGATCACTGGTTTCCTATGAGAAACCAGTGATCAATGATGAAGATCAGTGTGTGTAGTGTTATAGGTCCCTATGGGAGCTGTAACACTGCAAAAAAATAGTGGAAAAAAAAAGTGATTTAACCCCTCCCCTATTAAAAGTTTGAATCACCCCCCTTTTTTCATTAAAAAAAAAACACAGTGTAAATAAAAATAAACAAATATGTCCGAATTATAAAAATATATCATTAATTAAACCGCTCGGTCAATGGCGTGCGCGCAAAAAAATTCAAGTCCAAAATAGTGCATTTTTGGTCACTTTTTATATCATTTAAAAATTCATAAAAAGCAATTAATAAGTCCTATCAATACAAAAGTAGTACCGTTAAAAACTTCAGATCACGACCCAAAAATGAGCCCTCATACCGCCCCATACACGGAAAAATAAAAAAGTTATAGGGGTCAGAAGATGACAATTTTAAACGTATTAATTTTCCTGCATGTAGTTAAGATTTTTTCCAGAAGTACGACAAAATCAAACCTATATAAGTAGGGTATCATTTAAATCGTATGGACCTACAGAATAAAGATAAGGTGTAATTTTTACCGAAAAATTTACTACATAGAAACGGAAGCCCCCAAAAGTTACAAAACGGTGTGGTTTTTTTTCAATTTTGTTGCACAATGATTTTTTTTTTCCGTTTCACCATAGATTTTTGGGCAAAATGACTGACGTCATTACAAAGTAGAATTGGTGGCGGAAAAAATAAACAATCATACGGATTTTTAGGTGCAAAATTGAAAGAGTTATGATTTTTTAAAGGCAAGGAGCAAAAAACGAAAATGCAAAAATGGAAAAAAAAAACGGTCCTTAAGGGGTTAATGATTAGGAACAACATATTAAAAGTTTTTGTTGACAGGTCCTATGACACAGTGCTGAGCTAAAATTTAGATCCCTCCTGCCTGACGTTTCACCATTGACTGGCTTTTTCAAAAGCGCGAGGCTGTCAGGGTGTGGACGCAATACTTATTTATATATTTACTGGTTGCTTAATTGTTTGGCGTCTTTTACGTCCAATCGGTGTTCGAGTAATCCTCATGACGTTATCCTCTGTGCGATTGGTGCATCTGACATCTGTGATGCTCCAATGAGAACACAATCGCGGCGCATGTCAGCAGACTTTTCATCGGAATAAAATAATTTGCATGTATGCGCATGCGCCATGTGTAATGCTTTAACTTTGTATTTCTGCGCGTGCGATTGGGAGTTACGTATGTGGATTGTCAGGTGACTCAATGTTTACATGAGTTCTGTGCATGTCTGCGCTCCGTTTGCGCCTGTCTTTGGACGTAGATTACGATTCAGTCCACTGCACTATCTGCGCATGTTTTGGGACTTAGAAGTTCCCTCATACTATAGCATCATGATTACATGTGAATTTATTTACAGATTTGGACGTTCCCTATGACTAGGATTACATTGGATTACTGTCTTGCTGTTTGATTGTTGGATTTTTAGACATAGGTACTTATTGTGTGTGTGTGTGTATATATATGATATATACCATATTTATTGGGGTATACCACGCACCGGCCTATAACACGCACCCTAAATTTTCCAAGGATATTTGGGTAAAAAAAGTTTTTTACCCAAATATCCTTGGTAAAATGAGGGTGCGTGTGTGTGCATGTGTATACCCTGATAGACTATTTCTTACCACACAGAAGCGTGGCTTTTGCGGGGTCAGAGACCGACGTCACTGCCCGCTTCTCTCCCTCTGCCTTTCCTGGGGTCTAGAGTCTTGCTGCCGCCGTAGAGAAGAAAAAGAAGCATAAATTCCTGTGAATAAAAAGATAATAATAATGATAATAGGACCATAATATTACATAAGAACAAATGATCATATATTAACATCATCATAATATGTGTGAACCTTACATATTTAGGTCACAAATAAATAATATATATATACATGTGCACAATAATGTCTGTTAACTGTGTATGTTCATGTGTCCAAAGACATGCGCAGAACTCATGTAAACATTTAGTCACCTGACAATTCACATACGTAGCTTCCAAGCGCACGTGCAGAAATACAAATTTAAAGCATTACACATGGCGCATGTGCATACATGCAAATTGTTTAATTCCGATGAAAAGTCTGCTGACATGCACCGCGATTTTGTTCTCATTGGAGCTTACAGATGTCAGATGCACCAATGAGCGCACAGAGGATAACGTCATGAGGATTACTCGAACACCGATTAGACGTAAAAGACGCCGAACAATTAAGCAATCAACCAGTAAATCTATAAATAAGTATTGCGTCCGCACCCTGACAGCCTCGCGCTTTTGAAAAAGCCAGTCAATGGCGAAACGTCAGGCAGGAGGGATCTAAATTTTAGCTCAGCAGTGTGTCTTAGGATTTCTGAGTTATATAGGGGATGCTGTATAGCTAGCGGCTGGACAATTAAACAATTAGCCAGCTAATACACACCAATGCTGGATGCATGGTACAATAAAAGTGTAAACATTGGCTTTTAAGCCAGCTAGATGATTAAAATAAAATCAGCTAATGAACCAATACATGCTTTATATAGCGTAATTAATATGCATAAGAACGTCCATGCACAGTGCTGTAATTTTAATATGTCACTGCCACCTAGTGGCCACTGAGCACAATTTGTTTTAAGTTTTATTAATTACTTTGGGTACCTCTAGTCAGGGTTATCCCTGAGGGGATTTATTTTCCCAAGGAATTTTGTTGTATAATATTAACAAAGAAGAAAATCAGAGAGAATTGCACTCACCATCCACAATCTTTATTCGCTGGAGTACGGGCACATACAGCGGAGGCAGGGGCACAACGGGACAAATTGTTTCGCGCTTGAAAGTGTTTCTTCGAGCAGATGTGTTGTATAATATTAGTTGCCCGGAGACCCCCAATGGAAATCTTTTTGGTAGTGTTTCCCCAAATTTAAAATTTTTACAAGGGGTGATAGGAGAAAATTACCTCCAAAATTTGTAACCCCATTTCTTCTGAGCATGGAAATACCCCATGTGTGGACGTCAAGTGCTCTGTAGGCGCACTACAATGCTCAGAAGAGATTGAGCGCCATTGAGCTTTTGGAAAGAGAACTTGTTTGGAATGGAAGTCAGGGGCCTTGTGCGTTTACAAAGCCCCCCGTGGTGCCAGCACAGTGGACCCCCCACATGTGACCCCATTTTGTAAACTACACCCCTCATGTAATGTACTAAGGGATGCAGTGAGCATTTATGCCCCACAGATGTTTGACAGATCTTTGGAACAGTGGGCTGAGCAAATGAAAAATTACATTTTTCATTTTCACGGACCACTGTTCCAAAAATCTGTCAGACACCTGTGGGGCATAAATGCTCACTGCATCCCTTATTACATTACATGAGGGGTGTAGTTTCCAAAATGGGGTCACATGTGGGGGGTCCATTGTTCTGGCACTATGGGGACTTTGTAAACACACGTGGCCTTCAATTCCAGACAAATATTCTCTTCAAAAGCCCAATGGAGCCTCTTCTCTTCTGAGCATTGTAGTCCACCCGCAGAGCACTTTACATCCACATATGGGGTATGTTCTTACTCAAAAGAAATGGGGTTACAAATTTTGGGGGGCTTTTTTTTTTCCTATTTTCCCTTGTGAAAATGAAAACTTTAGGGTAACACCAGCCTTTTAGTGAAAAATGTTTTTTTTTTTTCCCATCCAACTTTAACGAAAATTGATCAAACACCTGTGGGGTGTTAAGTCTCACTGTACCACTTGTTACTTTCCATGAGGGGTTTAGTTTCCAAAATGGTGGCACATGTGGGCATTATTTTTTTGCGTTTATCTCAGAACCGCTGTAAAATCAACCACTACTCTGCAAATAACCTATTTAGGCCTCAAATGTACATAGTACACTCTCACTACTGAGCCTTGTTGTGCGCCCGCAGAGCATTTTACACCCACATATGTGGTATTTCCGTCACTGCTTGTGAAAATAAAAAGTATGGGGCCACACCAGCATGTTAGTGTAAAATGTTTTATTTTTTACACTAAAATGCTGGTGTAGCCCCCAACAAATTAGTAGTGCAATTTCTCCCGAGTACGGAAATACCCCATATGTGGCCCTAAACTGTTTCCTTGAAATACATCAGGGCTCCGAAGTGAGAGAGCACCATGCGCATTTGAGGACTAAATTAGGGATTGCATAGGGGTGGACATTGGAGTATTCTACGCCAGTGATTCCAAAATAGGGTTCTTCCAGCTGTTGCTAAACTCACAGCAAGCCTGGACAGTTTATGGCTGTCCAGAAATGCTGAGAGTTGTTGTTTTATAACAGCTGGAGGCTCCGTTTTGGAAACACTGCCGTACAATAAGTTTTTCATTTTTATTGGGGGGGGGGGACAGTGTAAGGGGATGTATGTGTAGTGTTTTCCCCTTTATTATGTGTTAGTGTAGTGTAGTGTTTTAAGGGTACATTCACATGGGCGGAGGTTTGCAGTGAGTTTTCCCCTAGGAGTTTGCGCGGCAGCTCATACTTGAAGCAGGAAACTTACTGTAAACCTGCCCGTGTGAATGTACCCTGTACATTCACATGGAGGGCAAATCTCCAGTCGTTTCAAAATTACAACTCCCAGTATGTACTGACAGACCAAGCATGCTGAGAGTCGTACTTTTGCAACAGCTGGAGGCACACTGGTTGGAAAACCTTCAGTTAGGTTCTGTTACCTAACTCAGTATTTTCCAACCAGTGTACCTCCAGCTGTTGCAAAACTGCAACTCCCAGCATGTACTGATCGCTGAAGAGCATGCTGGGAGATGTAGTTATTCAACAGCTGGAGGTATGCAACTACAACTCCCAGCATGCCGAGACAGCGGTTTGGGCATGCTGGGATTTGCAGTTTTGCAACATCTGGAGGGCTACAGTTTAGAGACCACTGCACAGTGATCTCCAAACTGTGGCCCTCCAGATTTTGCAAAACTACAAATCCCATCATGCCCAGACACAAACTGCTATGTGGGCATGCTAGGAGTTGTAGTTTTGTAAGAACTAGAGGGCCACAGTTTAGAGATCACTGCACAGTGATCTCCAAACTGTGATCCTCTAGCTGTTGCAAAACTACAAATCCCAGCATGCCCAAAAAGCTGTCTGGGCATGCTGGGAGTTGTAGTTTTGCAACATCTAGAGGGCTACAGTTTAGAGACCACTGTAAAGTGGTCTCAAACTTTAGCCCTTCAGATGTTGCTAGGCAACTCACCGACTTCTGTAGGATCCAGGGAGCCGCATCGTCGTCCTCTTCTTCCGCCCCTGCTGCCGTCCTCCTCTTCGATCCCTGCCGATGGGTAAGTGGACTTCGGCGCCGGTCCCCTTTGGTTTCCCCGTTCTACCCTGCCTATTGTGGGTGGGCAGAACGGGGAAACCGAAAGTTAACCCCCGCCCCCCATCTGCTATTGGTCGTCGCTTCTGGACGACCAATAGGAGGGGTGGCAACCCTGTCACTTCACTTCTATCCCTTCAGGGGGATCGTGGTTGTCTTGGACAACCCCGACCCCCCCTTATTTTCCGGGGGACCCGTATGACCCGGAATCGGCGCAAATCGCCGGTGTGAATTCACCTGCGATTTGCGGCGACATGGGTAGGGTCTGATTACCCCCCCCCGGGCATTTGCACCGGGTGCCTACTAATCGATATCAGAAGTCACCCCGGTCCTTGGTCCTTAACTAGCAGGTAGTTAGGACATACGCGTACGTCCTTGGTCCTTAAGGGTTAAAGTTGACCTTTTTTTTTCATTTTTGCACTTTAGTTTTTTCCTCCTCACCATCTAAAAATCATTCACTTTCGATTTTCAACACTTTTAATTTTCCACTTACAGACCCATATGAGGGCTTGTTTTTTGCTACACCAATTTTACTTTGTAATGCCATCAATCATTTCACCGCAAAATCTATGGCGAAACAAGAAAAAAAATATTTGTGCGGAAAAATAAATAAAAAAATGCCATTTTGTAACTTTTGGGGGCTTACGATTCTACGCAGTGCACTTTTTGGAAAAATTACACCATATCTTTATTCTGTATATCCATACGATTACAAGGATACCTAACTTTTTTAACTACATGCAGCAAAATTAGTATGTTTAAAATTGTCATCTTGGACTTCCGGCACGGGCATGTGAGTAGCGTGGAGTTGGAGATCCTGCACCACGGGCCTCATACCCATATTATTCCGGCCGCCTTAAGGGTTACTTGCCTGCCCAACCTGCTGCTTGGGGTCCTGGACCAGATCGGGAGAGCCGGTGGTGCATGACCTCACTCCTGCGGGCGTCTAGTTCTCCGGTCCTCCAGCAGCCTCCTCCTGTCTTCTCACAGCAGTGGCCACAGCAGCACCATAGCAGCAACCCCAGTTAGGAGGGTGTCACAAGCCCTGCAAAAGGTCTGGGGAGCCCCATCCATATCCCCTGTGCGTTTTCATCTGTGCCCACCACCGGAAGGGAGTTCTTCTACCCAGCCGTACCTTTCTCTACTTGCCATAACTGTTATGGAGCATTACTTGAATAAGGGTTCCCTCCATGGGGGCTGACCAGCAGCGGCACCCCTTTCTTCTACTACTACTACTACCACGGCTCCAGTTTCCAGCTTTGTACATCCACAAGCAGCACAAAGCCAGGCAGTGGCCATGGACTTTGCTACCAGTCAACCTTTATTTACACCTGAAAACTGTGCCCCAGCTCAGCTCGCTCTCCCTCCGATACCTCCTTTGGAGGTTGCCCCAGAGACTTCTCCTATGGCTTTACAGACATTGGCTGCAGCCTTAGTCAAGCTAATCACCCCTACTATACAGCTTACCCTGGAAAATGCCATGCGATCTACATTAACAAAATTTCAGACTGACCTGGGTGCTCATGCCAGCCGTCATAGATGAAGCGGAACAGATAATTATCATTTTGGAAGATGAGAATAGCAGTCTTGCCACGCGACTACGCCAAACAAACAAATCTCTGTTATGTCGGCGGGAAGCTGGAAAATCTCAGTCTAGTTGGGGTCAATGAGTCTCTCCTTAAATCTGACTTGCAAGATTTCTGTGAAAGTGACCTGCCCAAAGCTCTAGGCCTTCAACACAAATGCATAGTGGAAGGAGCACATTGCTTGGGTTGATCCCCTGCTGCTGCCTCTCAGTCACCACGGACGGATGTCTCCCGCCCGAGGCAAGTCATTCTAAAATTGTTGGCCTACAGTAGAGATCACCGCAAGCGTACATCACTGCTCAATTTTTCGTAACAAGAACATACTGATATTCAAGGACTTCTCTGCTGATGTTGCCAAACGCAGGAAAGCTTATGGTATTCTGCACCGAAGTTTTAAAGCGGAGAAGCATTTTCAACTCCAGTATCCAGCCACTTTACTTCATACCAGATCCCACTGCAGCAAAGGCAGCCATGCGAGATATCTTGTTAAATATTACCGGAACGCTAAATTATAACCCGGTCTGACCATGGAGAGAGTGAGCTTCCCCCTCAGGGGGACGCGAAGTTACCGTGAAACAGTCGTTGGGGTCAGGTATAGGTAGGATTTGACACTTGTACTGTCATTGCTTGCACTTTGATTGCTTGCACTTTGCTTGTTTTACCTTGCTATCAGGTCCATGTGTTATTTGTACTTAGCACTTTACTTATGCACTAGTTTCTGGTACTATATCCAGTGTTATTCCTGCTCTTTTTGTGACCTGCATACCTTGTTATTGTTATACTCTATCTCATTTTGTCCCTCCTCTCCTATACCTTGTATGTACCGATGCTGTCTTTTGTGATTATATGTAATATATGTTTTTTTAAATTATCTTTTATGTTGTAGATGTTTAATATAGATCATTTCTATTTTTGCTGATATATTCAGTGTGTGGTGCATTTGTTTATCAATAGGTGAAAGTATCACAGCTTGTAAATGCTTTTTGTAGCCAGCCAAGAGTCTTTCAATTCTTGTTTGAAATATCTTTGCCCAGTCTTCCAGTTCTTTGAGGTTTCTGGGCTGTCTGTCACGCACTGCTCTTTTAAGGTCTTTCCATAGATTTTCAATTATGTTGAGGTCATGAGATTGTGAAGGCCATGGCAAAACCTTCAGTTTACGCCTCTTGATGTAATCCCCCGTGGATTTTGAGGTGTGTTTAGGATCATTATCAATTTGTAGAAGCCATCCTCTCTTTAACTTCAGCTTTTTCACAGATGGCATCAAGTTAGCATCCAAAATTTGCTGAAAATGTATTGAATCCATTTTTCCTTCTACTCGTGAGATGTTCCCTGTGCCACTGGCTGCAATACAACCACAAAGCATAGTTACATAGTATAGTTACATAGTTAGTACGGTCAAAAAAAGACATATGTCCATCAAGTTCAACCAGGGAATTAAAGGGTAGGGGTGTGGCGCGATATTGGGGAAGGGATGGGATTTTATATTTCTTCATAAGAATTAATGTTATTTTGTTCCAGGAATGTATCTAATCCTGTTTTAAAGCTGTTAATTTTTCCTGCTGTGACCAGTTCCTGAGGTAGACTGTTCCATAAGTTCACAGTTCTCATGGTCAAAGAAGGCGTGTGGCCCCTTGAGACTAAACTTTTTCTTCTCCAGACGGAGGGAGTGCCCCCTCGTCCTTTGGGGGGGGTTTAACCTGGAACAGTTTTTCTCCATATTTTTAGTATGGGCCATTAATATACTTATATATGTTTATCATATCCCCCCTTAAACGTCTCTTCTCAAGACTAAACAATTGTAACTCTTTTAATCGCTCCTTATAGCTAAGATGTTCCATGCCCCATATTAGTTTAGTCACGCGTCTCTGCACCCTTTCCAGCTCCACAGTGTCCCTTTTATGTATAGGCGACCAAAACTGAACAGCATATTCCAGGTGAGGCCGTACCAATGCTTTATAAAGGGGGAGTATTATGTCCCTGTCCCTTGAGTCCATGCCTCTTTTGATACATGACAATATCCTGCTGGCTTTGGAAGCAGCAGCCTGACATTGCATGCAATTCTGTAGTCTGTGATCTACACCCAGATCCTTCTCTACCAGTGACTCTGCCAGTTTAATCCCCCCTAAGACATACGACGCATGCAGGTTATTAGCACCCAGATGCATAACCTTACATTTATCCACATTGAACTTCATTTGCCAAGTGGATGCCCAGACACTTAGTCTATCCAAGTCATTTTGTAACCTATACACATCCTCTATAGACTGTACCGTGCTACAAAGCTTGGTGTCATCTGCAAAGATAGAAACAGAGCTGTTAATGCCATCCTCTATATCATTGATAAATAAATTAAACAACAGTGGGCCCAGTACAGAACCTTGGTGTACACCACTAATTACTGGGACCAATCAGAGTACGAATCATTGACCACCACTCTCTGGGTACGATCCATGAGCCAGTGTTCAATCCAGTTACAAACTAAAATTTCCAAACCCAAAGACCTTAACTTACCTGTCAGACGTCTATGAGGGACAGTATCAAATGCTTTAGCAAAATCCAGAAACACTATATCCACAGCCATTCCTCTGTCAAGGCTTCTACTCACCTCTTCATAAAAGCAAATTAGATTGGTTTGACAACTTCTATCCTTAGTAAACCCATCCTGGCTATCACTTATAATACTATTAGCCCCCATGTATTCCTGTATGTAATCCCTTATAAGTCCTTCAAACAATTTACCCACAATGCACGTTAGACTTACCGGTCTATAATTGCCTGGCGAAGACCTAGAGCCCTTTTTGAAGACTGGTACCACATTAGCCTTGCGCCAGTCCCTTGGCACAATACCAGACACCAGTGAATCTCTAAATATCATGAACAGGGGTACAGATATTACTGAACTTACCTCTCTAAGAACTCTTGGGTGCAATCCATCTGGCCCTGGAGATTTGCTTACATTTATATTACTTAACTTACCTTGTACCATCTCTACATTAAGCCAGTTCAGTACATTACATGATGTGTTACCAGCACTGACCTGTCCAATGTCCGCTCCTTCTTCCCTAGTATATACAAAACTAAAGAACCCATTCAGTAGCTCCGCTTTCTCTTTATCGCCGGTGACAACCTCCCCATTATCATTATTAAAGGGTCCTACATGCTCTATTCTTGTTTTTTTTGCATTTATATATCAAAAAAAATATTTAGGATTAGTTTTGCTTTCTTTGGCCACCTGTCTCTCGTTTTGAATTTTTGCTGTTTTTTATTAAATTTTTACAGATTTTATTAAGCGCTTTGTACTGTTTAAATGTTATAGCTGACCCATCAGATTTGAATTTTTTGAAGGCTATTTTTTTGTTGTTTATTGCTCTTTTAACATCATTTGTCAGCCATGTAGGATTTAGTTTTAATCATTTATATTTGTTCCCCTTTGGTATATATTTAGCTGTATAGTTATTTAGAGTTGATTTAAAGATGTCCCATTTACCTTCTGTATCAGTATTTGAGAACACCTCCCCCAGTCTATGTCCTGTAGTGCAGCCCTCAGCCCAGGGAAGTTTGCCTTTTTAAAGTTATATGTTTTTGCCTTCCCCGCCTGTCTTTGTTTTCTACATTTTATGTCAAAAGTAACTATATTGTGGTCGCTATTACCAAGGTTTTCCCTCACAGTTACATTACCAACCAGCTCTGCGTTGTTGGAAATGATCAGAGCCAACAAGGCATCACTTCTTGTTGGGTCCTCCACAAACTGGCCCATAAAATTATCCTGCAATAAATTTAGGAATTGTCGCCCCTTTGTAGTTTTAGCCAACCCCTGACCCCAATCTATATCTGGATAGTTAAAATCTCTAATTATTACCACTGTACCTGCCCGGGCGGCCCTCTCTATTTGTTTATGCAGCTGACCTTCTATCTCTTCAGTGATATTAGGGGGTCTGTAGATAACACCAAGTATTATTTTTTCAGTATTTCCCTCCTTTTGTAATTCTACCCACAGTGATTCCACCTCCTCAGAATCATCACACACTATGGCATCGTTCACACTGGCTTTCATACCACTTCTAACATACAGACAGACTCCACCACCTTTTCTGTTCATTCTATCTTTGCGAAACAATGTAAACCCCTGCAGATTGACAGCCCAGTCATGCGAGGATGATTGATCCACCCCCATGCTTAACAGTTGGGCAGAGGTTCTTTCATTAAATTCTGTTCCCCTTCTTCTCCAAACGTACCTTTGCTCATTCCGGCCAAAAAGTTCAATTTTAACCTCATCGATCCACAGAACTTGTTTCCAAAATGCATCAGGCTTATCTATATGTTCATTTGCAAAGTTCAAACACTGATTTTTGTGGTGATAACGTAGAAGAGGTTTTCTTCTGATGACTCTTCCATGAAAACCCTATTTGTACAAGAATCTCTTTATAGTGGAATAGTGAACCACAACTCCAGTGTCTGTCAGATCTTTCTGGAGGGATTGTGCAGTCAAACGTGGGTTTTGAATTGTTTTTCTCACAATCCTGCGAACTGTTCTGTCTGATATTTTTCTTGGTCTTCCAGATCTTGCTTTACCTTCCACTTTTCCTGATGACTGCCATTTCTTAATTACATTCCGAACAGAGGATATTGATATCTGAAAACGTTTTGCTATCTTCTTATAGCCTTCTCCAGCTTTGTGAGCATCAACTATTTTCAGTTTCAGATTTCTAGACAACTGCTGAGAAGAACCCATGGTGTTGATTGTTGGGGTAAGCTCAGATGAGTCTGGGCATTTAAAGCCTTTGAGATTGACATCACATGGTCTTCCCAGATGATGATTGAGAACAATCCATGACACTGACAGGTTTCAGCTTTGCAAAAGTGGCAGTGCATGCTATAAACTCTGCAGGGTGCCCAAACTTTTGCAGACACCATTTTTTTGTTTTTGGTTATTTTGAAAGTGTAAATGATGGAAATAAAATCTAACTTTTGTTGAAATATTATAAGAATGTCTAATCTGTAATTTGATGCCTTTTGGAGATTTTTCCATCTTTCCTTGGCTTCCTTATGCTCATTAATACAAATTTTTACTTGGGGTGCCCAAACTTCTGATCCCCACTGTATATATATTCAATGATATTGTATATTGAAAAATTACATACTTTTTATCATATCTTGAGGGAGCCAGCTAGTCACCCCCACTCTCCTCCTTGTCCCTCTCAATCTCCGCGGGGCTGGGGTGATCCCTCTTCTCACTCCTTGAGACCCAGGGGAAGCCGTGCAAGATCTCCGGGCGGCTTCAGGAAACAGTGAATGTCGGCTGGGAGGCGTAGCAGGAGTAGACGCAACAGATCATCCTCTCCAGACTGAGTATCTGATTACTTGAATACTGTTATTTCTATCCTTGGGGGTGGGGGAGTTTGGGGCACCTGGGTGGCTTTTTTTTAGTCTTACATTTATGTTTCCCTTTCCTGTGTTACGGTCGGGGACTGGATGTTTGACATGTTGCTTTGTAGGCATTCTGTCCCTGTTCCCTAGTTGATTTAGTTTTTCTCATCTCAATACCCGTCGGGGCCTAATCTCAGATATACTCTCCCGAGGCTCCCCTCCCTGACCTTGTTGTTGTTCTCATAGCTTTGCCGGATCCCTGTGCGTCCACTATTCTTTTACTGTCCTTGGCCCTTGTACTTGCTATCTAGCCATGAAGGGGGTCCAGGGTTGGGGTTCTTACTTCCACATATGCCTGAAAAAAGTGAGGTCCATTACCCAAACTACAGCCACCCTGAATACACCTTGGGCGTTGGTCTGTCATGGGTTATATAAGCTCCTTTTAGTGTTATTCTCTTAGTTTAATGTGTTTTTTTCTTCTGTTTTGGTTTCCCTTCCCCCTGCTTGAACCTTTTCCACAGTATATAGTCCATGTTTGTTTCTGTCTCCCAACGTTGGCAGTTTCCTTAGTTGGCTCCTCCTCTCCTTCTCTTGCCTGTTTTCTCCCTGTCTATTATGGTCTACTTTATCTCCCACTTTTTGTCTGTCCACTACTGTGCCCTTCCCCTCCTCTTAGCCCCTCCTCCTAGTCCCCAGTGGGCTTCTCATATGCCATGTGTAAAATTGTAGCGTGGAATGTTAAGGGACTGCACTCCCCCCAAAAGCGCTTGAAAGTTCAGCGTTTTCTGAAACATCTACGACCTGACCTAGTCCTCCTCCAAGAAACGCATCTAGCAGAACAGGACTTTCAGAAAATGCAGAAATTATGGGCTTTCAGGGTGTTGGGCAGTTCAGCAGTAGAAGGCAAATCTGGAGTATTAACATTGATTCATAAATCTTTTTCGCATTGCATACTCTCATATTAACAGGACGTTGAGGGGCGCTTATCCCATTTACAGCTAGTTCACAATGGCAATATGCATCCTATATAATGTTTATGCGCCGAATGGTGATGATAATTCTTTTTTCCAATCTCTAGCAGATACCGTCAATGGCACTCTTGGGCCACTGATAATCCTGGGGGGACTTAAATTTCTGCTGTGTAGTTCCACGTCAGAGCGACAGGGTCCTCCCCCCTTTCTTGGCACAAACGGGACTGCTAGACTCTTGGCATCACAGATGGCCATGAGTACACACACTTCTCACATGTTAACAGCTCTTGGTCTCGCATTGATTATTTCCTGGTTAACCCCCTGTTGTGCTCTCATTTGGGTGCGGTGGACATCCGTTTCGAATCATGCACCAGTAGCTCTGGAGCTCTTGCCATCGTGCCGCAAAGGTTCAGATGACTTGTGGTGATTCCCGTCTTATCTAACGAAGGATAAATCTCTCTTGACTCTTCTCAGGGGTTGGTGGCTGAAGTCCCAGACTGATAACGCATCACATATTGACAATCCCTCCCTTTACTGTGAAACAGCGAAAGCAGTGCTCTGGGGTAAGATCATGTCTTATAGCAACACAATTAAATGTAAGGCTCTGAAGGGTCATGCAACGGCAAGTGCAGCCTTATCGGAAGCCTATTCTTGCTTTCTAGACTATCCTCATATGAACTTTAGTTAGACAGGAAAGAGAGGATCTATAGATCTCACTTTGAAGACGATCTGTTTCGGCATGGTAATAAAGCGGGTCGCCTTCTTGCACTGGTAGCGAAAAGGGTCCTACATGCCTGCGCATGTTCTAGCGTTGCGCGATTCGGCGGGACAAATAACGCATGAGCCGCAATCCATTAATGCTGTCTTGGGCTCCTATTATGCTGCTCTTTATCTTGGGATCAAGAGCTCGACACTGCTTCGTGATATGATAGTTGCTTGGAAAGAGATGCGGAAGGTTTTCGGCCTCCCGTTCCACCTGTCCAAACGGATGCCCTTGCTTGACCATCCAGAATTCCCACAGTGTAGATCCTCCTCTTGGCTGCGGTTATAGATCACTAAAAGTAGCTCCTCCTCTTGGCTGCATTTATAGATCACTACAACGGTGGGGAGACTAATGCATAGTGAAGATCGCAGATGGCTTACACCGGGGGAAATACCACATGTGTTTATGTTTATTTTTGTCTACATATATTTTTTTTTTTAAATGGGAAAGGGCGGGGTGATTCAAACTTGTATTAGGGAGGAGGTTAATTCACATTTATTAACGTTAAAAAAAAACTTTTTTAGACAATTTTATAGTCCTTATAGGGGACTGTTACATGCAATCTTCTGCTTGCATACACTGTTTAAAGAATACATATCATGTTTTTTTTTGTTTTCTGCCTTGATATTGCACTGTATTTTCTGCCCAGATTCACAGACTGGGAAGGGGCATTACCCAGCAGGCGTGACCTCATCTAAAGCCATACAGGGGAGAACTTCCTCCCTCACTTTGCTACACACAGCCCACAGCAGTTCAGTGTGTGAGATGAGCTATGATTGGCTAAGGCTGTACACATACCCCTCAGCACTCCAGACTGCATTTCCTGATTTTGGACTTCTGCCAGGCCAGCAGGAGTCCAAAGTCTGTGCAAGAGATAGGGGGAAATGTGCTCTGGGCAAGTAGGGAGACACCTAATGGTAGCTTTTTAAAACACAAATAAAGCATAGAAAACTTCATAAAAAAAAAAAAAGTACATTAGAAAGATTTTTTAGTTACCATGAGGAGTGCAATAGCAAAAATGTGATTTAATAAGAGTGTCCATTTAATGCTATGCCATAGCATAGCATTGATGAATGTTATCGGTGCTCTTCTGCTCCAGCCTGTTGAGGCTGACTGGAGCTTCAGACCAACCATTGGAGGGCGAGGAGGCAGGTAAGGGCCCTCCCTCCGTCCTCTAAGCTTATCGAGACACTGCGGTTTCACCTCAATGGTCCCAATCAGCTCCGCTGAGCTGCCAGGATAGATTTTTATTTTCCACTTTAGTTGATCACAGCATCTAAGTGGTTAATGCCGGGCATCACCGGGATCAGTGATGTCCGGTATAAGCCACGGGTACTGGCGGCTGATAGCCGTCGGGACCACCCTCCCTATGACGTGGGGTCAGGTCGTGATCCCACGTCATAGAAGGGGAGCAAGACGAGGGCGTACAGGTACGCCCTTCCTCCTTAAAGTTTAGCGTTTTTGTAGCCCCACTAGTAGACATCCTTTTATAGGATAAATGAAAACTTATGATGTTTTTGTCACTTTTACCAAGATGACCCCCTACCTTTATTTCCGATGCTATGTCTGGCCTTTAGTTCTTTGTAAGCTTGAAGCATGAGCTTTCTTTTTGTTTCTGTTTCTTTTATTCCTTCTGTATTGCAAATCAGACTATAGCCTCTTTTTACACTTTAGACCTGTCCTCTAAACAGCTAAGTGGCCTACCACATTGAGGATGACAACAGGAGTGCCTACATTTACTGTAGCCTTGGTTTACTGCAGTTTTGGTTATGTTATCTGGTCACAGGCTGCAGGATTATCAAAGTGTTTTTCACTAAATACTTAAAAATAAAGTATTGCCTATTCAAAGAAAACATTTGGAAAGTTTTCAGACCCTTTCTCTTTTTTGTGATGTTGCGACCTTGTTCTAAAATCAGCATTATTTAAAATGTCCCCCATCAATCTGCCCTTTGTATATCATAATGAGGATACTAAAACCGAATTATTAAACATGCTTTTTTGAAGCACCTTTGGCAGAGATTACAACCCCCAGTCTTCTTGAGTATGATGCCGCAAGGTTTGCACACATGTATTTGGGGATTTTCTGCCATTCTTCTTTACAGATCCTTTCAAGCACTGTGAGTGTGGACTGTCGGTGAACAGCCATTTCAAAGTTCAAGTCAGGGCTCTGGCTGGGCCACCTAACCCCTTAACAAAGCAGGACGTAAATATACGTCCTGGTGAGGTGGTACTTAACGCACCAGGACGTACATTTACATCCTATACATAACCGCGAGCATCGGAGCGATGCATGGGTCATGCACGGCAGGTCCCGGCTGCTGATAACAGCCAGGGACCCGCCGGTAATGGCCGACATCTGCGATCGCGCGGATGTCGTCCATTAACCCCTCAGATGCCATGATCAATACAGATCACGGCATTTGCAGTGCTGCGGTCACTAAAATAGATGATCGGATCACCCGCAGCAATGCCTCGGCGATCCGATTTATCCAGAACTGCGGACAGAGGTCCCCTCACCTGCCTCCGCTGCCTTCCACGGGTCTTCTCCTCTGGTCTGAGATCGAGCAGACTAGAGCAGAAGATGACCGATAACACTGATCAGTGCTATGCCCTATACATAGTATATATACTATACTGAGTAGTATTAGCAATCGAATGACTATTAAAGTGTAAAAATAAAAGTAAAAAAAAAATAATTAGAAAAATCTCCCCCAATAAAAATGCAAAATGTTTACCCTCAAAAAGTTTAAAAAATAAAAATAAAAATGTATCAACATACTTGGTATTGCCGCGTGCGTAAATATCCAAACTAATAAAATATAATGTTAATGATACCATACGGTGAACGGCGTGAACGTAAAAAAAAGTAAAAAATTGCAGCTTTTTTTTTTTTACATGCATAGAAATACATGGAGGGGATGTGTCAGCCGCCACATCATGCGGGGACGAAATACACCCTTCATGCGGACTGCCGATGCCCCATACAGGAGATTGCGGGGGTTGTATACCATTACAGTTTTCATTTAAGAACATTCACATTAATTTAAGTGACATCACAGTTGTCACTAGGCCACTCCTGTGTTGTCTTATTCAAATATGTAGTTGGTGATATTCTGATCAGTGACCTCTGGGACCAAGTATGCTCACTTCTTTATGTATTCCAACTCTGTGGCACTGTCGAAAATAGCCAAGTGCAGGTATATACTATGTTTTAATTTCTTGCCATCTTAGCCAGAAGTGCAGGTATATTCTATATTTTAACTTCTGGCTAACTTGCCTTATGTAATTGAGGTAAAAAATATGATGGCTTTATGTAGTACAGTACAGTATATGGATACACCTTAATAAAATGGGAATGGTTGGTGATATTAACTTACTGTTTGTGGCACATTAGTATATGTGAGAGTTAAGCTTTTCAAGATGTGTGGTGACCATGGCGGCCATTTTGAAGTCGGACATTTTGAATCCAACTTTTGTTTTTTCAATAGAAAGAGGGTCATGTGACACATCAAACTTATTGGGAATTTCACAAGAAAAACAATGATGTGCTTGGTTTTAACGTTACTTTATTCTTTCATGCATTATTTACAAGTTTCTGACCACTTATTCAATGTGTGTTCAATGTGCTGCCCATTGTGTTGGATTGTCAATGCAACCCTCTTCTACCACTCTTCACACACTGATAGCAACACCGCAGGAGAAATGCTAGCACACGGTTCCAGTATCCGTAATTTCATGTGCTTCAGAATGGGCAAAACAAAAATTGGAACAGGACCCTCAGAAGATTTTGTTCAGTGATGAGGCAAGCTTTTATGTGAATGGTGAAGTTAACTAACAAAACCACCGCTATTGGTCTGACACTAACGCACATTGGATAGATCCCTCCAAGACTGTTAGAACACAAAAATTGATGGTATGGTGTGGTATATGGGGTACAAAGATAGTGGGGCCATTCTTCATCAATGGAAACCTCAAGGCCACTGGATATGCGAAATTGCCACATGATGATTTGTTTCCCTCTTTATGCACTGAAGCTGGCACATTCCCTGAGTTTTTCCAGCAATATGGTGCACCACCACATTATGGGTGTCAGGTCCGAGCATTCCTAGATGAACAGTTTCCTGGAAAGTGTATTGGTCATCGTGGGCCAGTTGAATGGCCCCCAAGGTCTCCCGATCTGACCCCCTTAGACTTTTATCTTTGGGGTCATCTGAAGGCAATTGTCTATGCTGTGAAGATACGAGATGTGCAGCACCTGAAACTACGGATACTGGAAGCCTTTGCTAGCATTTCTCCTGCGGTGTTGCTATCAGTGTGTGAAGAGTGGGAGAAGAGGGTTGCATTGACAATCCAACACAATGGGCAGCACATTGAACACATTTTATAAGTGGTCAGAAACTTGTAAATAACTCATTAAAGAATATAGTTACGTTAAAACCAAGCACATGTTTTTCTTGTGAAATTCCCAATAATTTTGATGTGTCACATGACCCTCTTTCTATTGAAAAAACAAAAGTTGGATTCAAAATGGCCGACTTCAAAATGGGTCACCACCCATCTTGAAAAGTTTCCCCCCTCACATATACTAATGTGCCACAAACATGAAGTTAATATCACCAACCATTCCCATTTTATTAAGGTGTATCCATATAAATGGCCCACCCTGTAGTATCTGACTTGTAGTTCTTCAGTTGTGGTTGAACTAAATAACCATAGTGTGGAGACCACTAATGATTTGTATTCTGCTTAGGAAAACACCTTTGCTTTTTGTTTAGTGTTTTTGGCAGTTTTGTGCATTCAGTTTTTTGAGCCGAAGTCAGAAGTACTATTAAAGGAATGGGAAATTTAGGACTATTACTTTTTCTTCTTGCTGGATCCACTTCTGACTTTTACTTAAAAAAAAAAACACTAAAAGAAAAGCTACCAGGGCGTGGCCTGGCGGTTGGAATGAGCGGTCGCACGCTGTAGGTGCTCCCGCTCAGAACCTGCTATTCCTTGATCCTGATTGAAATCCTGGAGTCCCTGACCCCTCAGACTCGTCTCAGGACCCGAGCTATGGCCCACAAACAAGATCCTGCCAAGCACAAAGACTGGCCCGCGGTGGAGAAGCTCCGGGACTATGCTCACATGCGGACCTGGAGGGAGGGGACCCTCCCCCACCTGAGGAGAATGCGGAGGCCCCAGAACTTACCCTCCGGTAGGTGAGCGACGCACTCCTGCTGGCCATTCAGACGAGCCGGACCTCGCTTACCGACAAGATGGAGGAGATCCGGGTGGATGTCGGCCTCCTCAGGCAGGACTTGCAGAACCTGCGGGACCAGGTGGCGGAGATGGAGACTTGCATCTCCACGCTGGAGGACACAGTGCACCCTCTTGCTGCCTCTCTCGGAACCGTACAGGACCAGCTAGAGATGGTGCGACAGAAGAACTATGACCTGGAGAACAGGCTGCGCAGGAACAACATCCGGGTGATCGACCTGCCGGAGCGGGTGGAGGGCCAGAACTCGGGGGCCGACGTGGATCCTGGAGCTCTTTCCAGATGTCCCCTTCTCGGCTGCTGACGCTGTGGAGCGCGCTCACCAGGTACCCTCCAAACCACCCATACCTGGCTCCCCTTTGCGACCACTACTGGCGAGGTTCCTCAATTGCAATGACAGGGATTTGATTCTCCGGGCTACGAGGCAGCTGCCCGACATCACGGTACATAACGCAAAGGCCTCCATCTTCCCAGGCTTTTCCTCCGATCTGCAACGCAAAAGGGCTTGTTTTTCTCCACTCCGATCTGATCGGGCCATGTTTTTCTTCACTCCGCAAGATGCCGATGACTGGCTGCGTCGGCAGCGCTGATCCGGGGTTCCCGTAAGCTGATTCATTGTTCCTGCTCTCTGTTGCCGAGACCTGCCAAGGACAAGACCCCTGCTGTGCATCTCCCCTTCCATTCCCTTATCCTGCTCCCTTCCCCTGGATACGAGGTATTGTGCAATTTTTCATTTGGCCCCTGTACATGTGCACCATATGCCCGATACCTGGACCCACTGCCCTTTTTTCCCCCCTTCCCTTCCCCCCTGGGCCCTCGCTGCCTTCCATGCCCCCCGTCTCTCCTGTTCTAGTCCCCGACATCCCTGGCTGTTCTGCGGTGACAGTCGACCGCTGGGGGCAGTGACTGACTTTTATTCCCCGTAATCTTTTTATTTTTCCCTAGGATCTTTAACTGGACTTCCGTGAACGTTTCCCCCCCCCCCTTCCCCCTTGTTGCTTTCCCCCTCCCCCCCCCCCCCCCCCATCCCTTATCACCCTTGGGGGACAGGTGTCGCCTTTGATGGTGCCTTCTTCAGAGGTCTTTTGTATGAACGCTATGCTGTTGGGGGGGTGGAGGGCATTTGGCCTTTAGGTTTTGCACATGGCCTCTACCCGGGGATTATTTACCTCTGGTGCTGTGTACTGCTCTCCCCTTCTCCTATTGTTCGGTATTCTATCCCACCTTAACCCTACTCTTTTAATGTGTTTACCTGGTCCTCGTCTTCCCTCCCCCTTTCCCCACTTTACCCCCTTTCTTCATTGCTGTATTCTTTCCCTTCCACGGGTTTCTCAGGCCCCTCACTCCCCTTTTTTCCCCTTTTCACCTTCTTCTCCAGCCCCCTTGTCCCTGTTCCCTTTCTCTCCCAGTCCCCTTTACTCCCTTCCTTACTATTCTGGGTTGCTATCACTCTGACAAATTTTCTTCTTGTCTTCCTTCCTTCTGCCCTCCTTCCCTTGGTCCTCCCTTCATCTACTGTACTGTTTTCCTCCTTCCTTGTCTCACACTATTCTCCTTCATTGCCCTATCTGGTCCTTTATTTCCTTCTTTAATGTATATGTTCAGGGTTCTCTGCTATTCATATGTATAAGCAGGTTCTCCCCACTAGAGGGAGCTGTTGCACACATACTGCTTCTTCAGCACTGGTATTACGTTTGTTTTTGGTTAAGTTTGTTTAACAGTTCCCTGTTTTGTTTGGGGCTTCCCCTTGCCTCAATGTTACCTACCTGTGAGGTTTACCATGTGCTGCCTATATGTCTCACCACATGTTCTCATCAATCCACAGGCCCACGCTTCTCTGTCTTGGTTCCCTGCCCGAGTTGGGGACTGCCCGTCTTCTATGTTCTTGTCTATCTCCCTGTTGTGATGTTTACGGTCTCTTCTCATGGCAGATATTAGGATAATGTCGTGGAATGTTAGAGCAGCCCGCACCCCACGCAAACGTACTTTGATCTTTTCCCACATTAGGAGGTATCACCCTCATATAGTGGCACTGCAGGAGACCCATCTGACTCCAGAAAGGGCTGGGCAGTTTACTAAACCCTGGGTTCGGTGGTCCCAGCACTCCTTCCACACGTCATTCTCTAGGGGGGTCTCCCTTTTAGTTAGCCGGAGGGTGAGGTGGGACCCTGTCATGGTGCGCAGGGACTCGCAGGGCCGCTTTATTTTTGTTTATGCTTACCTGAATAATCTACCATATGTACTTTTGTTCATTTATAACCCCCCACCTGCCTCTATGGATGTCTTGCATGGGGCTGTTACTTTTGCTGCTAGTTATCCTTCTGCCCGTGTTCTTCGTATGGGGGATTTTGATATGGTTTAGAACCTGACTCTGGATCGTCATAGCCCTAGGGGGGTCCCTGTGGGTGCTGGGGGTACTCCTCTTTCACTGTTCTTGGAGTAGGTTGGTTGGGTAGACGTTTTTAGGGCTAGGTACCCATTGACTAGGCAATACTCGAGTCACATTCTGGGACTTTTCTCCAAGGTCACGGCGGTCTCTTATGAGCCGCGATCTATTTCCGACCATTCCCCATTATTGCTTGATATCTCCATGGCCGATCCTGGTTCACTGCGTAGGTGGAAAATTCACCCTTTCTGGCTTGACCAGATAGGCCCTAGTGACCGTATCCCGGATCAGCTCCAGGTTTTTCTCCAGGCTAACCTTCCTGGGGGGTTCTCCTGTACTGGTGTGGGAGACGTTGAAGGTGTATGTGAGGGGTTGCTTACGCTCTACGATCTCATTCATCAAAAAGTCAGCGTCTAGGAGGGAGGAGGAGCTGGCTGGGCAGTGTGGGGAGTTAGAGGCCCGATATGTTGCGGACCCATCCGAGGCCAATAAAGTGGCTTGGCTACGTGTGGGGCGGCAATATATGTTGCACCTTCATGAGAAGGCCAATAGGAAGCTGTTCTTTACTAAACAATTTTTTTTCGAACATTGGAATCAATCTAGTAAGCTGCTGGCCCATATCGTTAGGCAGATTTCTTCTACCCCTCCTATTCTTAAGATTGTGGCCTCGGATGGGTCCAAGCTGTTGGGGGTTGCGGAGATGGCGCAATGTTTTTCCTCGTTTTACTCTAATCTTTATTCTTCACAGGTGCAGTATGCTGATGCTGAACTAGCCACCTACCTGGACACCATTGACTTCCCCGTTTTATCAGATAGTGATCGGGCGATGTTGGATGCCCCCCTCTCCTTATTGGAAATTCAGGAAGCCATGGCGGATATGACCAAAGGTAAATCTCCGGGCCCTGATGGTCTTCCTCTGGAGGTTTACTTGCGGTACTCCGATGTGCTCCTTGCCCCTCTACTTGCCATGTATGAGAGAGCGTTTGAGGATGGCATCTTGCCAGAATGAGGCGACCATAGTTGTCCTCCTAAAACTAACAAGGATCCCGTGGAATGTGGCTCTTAAAGGCCCATTTCATTATTGAATTTAGATTATAAGGTCCTCAATAAAGTTTTAGCTAACCGTCTCAATAGGATAATCCTCTCCATAATCCACCCTGATCAGACCGGCTTCATTCCGGGCAAATCAACATCGAACAATATTTGTAGGGTCCAGACAGCCGTCCAGGGCCTTTGATTCAGTGGAGTGGGGTTATCTACAGGCAACCCTTGCAAGGTTTGGTTTTGGCCCTAATTTTAGAAAGTGGGTTTCCCTTCTATATAGATGTCCGCGGGCCCAGATCCTGGTGAATGGCATCTGTTCCTCCCCATTTGCTCCTGGCAGGGGTACACGTCAGCGGTGCCCCCTGTCCCTGCTCCTATTTGCGGTGGCAGTGGAGCCCCTTGCTCTGCGCATTCGACAGGATCCTGGCTTCCGCGGTATGTTTATGGGGGGTAGGGAGGAATGTATTGGCTTATACGCTGATGACATGGTGTTGTTCCTCTCTGACCCAGTCTCTATGCTCCCGTATGCTATGACACTGATGGATCGTTTTGGGTACTTCTCTGGTTTATATATCAATTGGACTAAGTCCGCGGTGATGCCACTTCTGTCTACAGACTGGCCCCCTGTTGTGAATTGTCTCCCAGTAGTTACGTTTAAGTATTTAGGGGTGCACATACACAGAGATCCTTTGCTCGACCTTTCCGCCAATATCCTTACTTTACTTCCTTACATTAAATCTAAGTTCAGGGTGTGGGCCACGCTCCCGTTGTCGGTTGCCGGCAGTATTAATCTTATAAAGCTTATTATTCTACCTAAATGCCTATATGCACTGGAGCATGCTTCTGTGCCTGTCCCTAGGTATTTCTTTGGCTCTTTTCACTCTCTCCTCTCCCTATTCATATGTGGCCCCAACAGGCCTAAAATTCGCCTAACTACGTTACAACACCACAAATTGGAGGCAGGTATGTCCCTCCCTGATTTCTATTTGTATTATTTAGAGGGCCAACTCCGATATATCAGGCATTGGATCTCTGGCGATGTGGAGCCGAACTCGAAACAATCTCTGGATAGTCCGACACTTGGTGGTAGAGCCTTCCTCCATCTCCACAAATTGGCTATAAAGGTTTGGAGGGCCGCCAAGGGAATATATGGTTATACTGATGTCCCCAAGGATACCCCTTTGTGGCATAACCCCCACCTCACACACATGAGCGATGCATTGGACCCAGCTTTCTGGCAGGAACTGGGCGCCCTCACCTTAGGACATGTATATCGTGACAATGTGCTCTGTTTGTTTGACCAGTTACAATCCAGCCATGATTTACAATCCAGACTTGTTTTTTTAAATATCTCCAGCTCTGTCACGCATTGAACGCCCAGTTCCCCATAGGTAGCTCACCGATTTCCGCCTTCCCTCTCATAGGGCTCTTGAAATCACAGGGACCTAGGGGGCTGGTGTCCATCCCATACACACACCTTATTCAGGCCAAGAATTCCCGCTCCCCAGTGCCGGCGGTCCGGCACTGGGAATCCCATATCCCCAATTTGATGAAGGATGATTGGGAGGACATTTTCTCCTCCCAAATGCTTGTGTCCCCGGCAGCTAATAATAAATTGATCCAACTGAACATTATTCATTATAGCTATATTACCCCTCTTAGGCTGCATAGAATGGGTCGCTCTGACTCTGATGCTTGTCATCGCTGTGGTGCTGCCAGGGCCGACTTCTGGCACTTGATATGGGCATGCCCTTTTTATTATGTCATTTTGGTGCGAAGTCCTTCACCTCTTGGCCACCCTTGCTCAACCTTCCCTATCTCTTGATCCTTTGATTTGCCTTTTTGGTGTCTTGGATGAGGAGATATGGACGCATCACACACGCACACTTTTGCGGGAAACCTTGTTCATTGCCAGGAAGGCTATTGCCCTCAAATGGATGGGCCCCGGCTCTCCTACCTTGTCTCAATGGAAGGCTCTTGTGAATGCTACACTACCTTTCTCACATATAGTCTATAAGAACAGGAAATGCCCAGGTAAATTCCTATCTGTTGGCTGGTGCTCCTCTCCATTAACCCAATGTTCTTACTCTGTGTCCTCTCCTCGGGCCCTGTAGTGGCCCCTCTGGTGTTTTGCGCGTTGCCTGATGTTACTTCAAGTCTATACTTCTTTCTGTGGTTGTCTTTGTCACCCTGTTTGTCATTTACCTCGATGCGTGGGTCGACTTTTTCTGTTTACCTACAATCCTCTAGGGAACACGGTGGTATCCTCATAACTCACTGTATGGTTCAAGGTTATAGTTGTAGGTGTTAATTCCCCTCTTGTCTCCCGTTATAACTACCTCAGTTTGGTGATGTTAATTGTATCTCTGATATACATTGTGATACAAGTTGGACTATTCTGTCGTTTACATTCTGTTTATTTGTACTGGGTTTCATGGCCCTTCACCAGCATTTTATGGATGTACATTGTGTCCACTTTAATGGGCCTGAGGTCTGATGTTGTTTACTTTTCAATAAAACGAAAGAAGAAAAAAAAGAAATGCTACCACAAAAGTTGTTAAAAAAACACTTTGTAAGTGGACATTGACATTGATTAACTAGTGACAGAAGATTAAGCATATTTAAAAATTACTTTATTTAAAAAAATAAAATCCTCAATGCTTCTAATACTTAATACAGTAGAATCTCGTAATAGCAGACACTCACAGGGAATAAAAAAAATGTCCGCTATTGAGTGATGTCCCCTGTTGGGGGAAAAAAAGGTTACAAACCTTTCTAAATGGCCAAATACTGTAATGTACTCACTCCAGAGTGTTATTGCTTATGAAACATAATAAAAGGCAATATTACAGTGGAATCTCCCAGTGCAGTTAAATACCCCATATCAACCCTCTGTATTATTTCATCCCCCCTTTATACCCTGTGCCACTTCATTCCCTCTTTGCCTTGTGCCAAATCATCCCCCCTTATGCCCTGTGCCACATAATTCCCCCTTGATCCCCTCGTGCCATTTCATTCCCCCTTTATTTACACTCAATGCAAATTCATCACCCCCTCTTTACCACCTCTTCCCTTACCCCTTGTGCCACATAATTTTCCCCTTCCCCTGTTGTTCTTCTTACCTGGCCAGTAGGCTGTGGCGCAGGGGCTCTTAGTGGGATATATGTTCTCCTAAGGTCCTCTTACTGAGAGCAGCAGCGGTGGCTGCGGGCACTGGTGAGTGATGTCAGGAGCTTCACTCATCAGTGCCCGCAGCCGCCGCTGCTCACAGCCTCTCAGTCTCTCAGTGAGTGCAGCGCAGAGGACAGGTGGGATAGAAAGAGAAAGAAATGGCACAGGGGTGGTAAAGAGGGGGTGATTAATTTGCAGAAAGGGTAATAAAGGGGGAAAGAAATAGCACAGGGGGATCAAGGGGAAATTATGTGGCACAAGGGGGAAAAAAGGTAGGATGATTTTGCACAGGTGGAATAAAGGCACAGGGGGGGGGGGTGCATGAGGTAGCCAGCAGTTGTACAGAAGCAGGAGACCACTGTTTAAACAACAGTCTTCTGCTTCTTTGCCGGGGCTGCTGCAGAGAGATGTAGCAGGGGCCTGGGCCCCTTACTGGGGTATTGGCTGTACCCCCCTGACGGCGGCCCTGTGTACAAGGTAGGGCCAGGCCAGGTTGTCCACTATTGGGTGTGTTTTCTCCCCTATTGGGAGTGTTTTGTCCCCTATTTGGGGTGTCTACCCTATTAGGAGGGTGCAAATATATTAAAGGGGTACTCCGGTGGAAAACTTTATTTATTTATTTATTTATTTTTTATCAACTGGTGCCAGAAAGTTAAACAGATTTGTAAATGACTTCTATTAAAAAAAATCTTAATCCTTCCAGTATTTATTAGCTGCTGAATACTACAGAGGAAATTATTTTCATTTTGGAACACAGAGCTCTCTGCTGAATCATGAGCACAGTGTTCTCTTTTGACATCTCTGTCCATTTTAGCAACTGTCCAGAGCAGCATATGTTTGCTATGGGGATTTTCTCCTACTCTGGACAGTTCTTAAAATGGACAGAGATGTCAGCAGAGAGCACTGTGCTCGTGATGTCAGCAGAGAGCTCTGTGTTCCAAAAAGAAAATAATTTCCTTTGTAGAATTCAGCAGCTAATAAGTATTGGAAGGATTAAGATTTTTTTATAGAAGTAATTTACAAATCTGTTTAACTTTCTGGCACCAGTTGATTTAAGAAAAAAACGTTTAAGTTTGTCTTATGGGAAATTAAAAATTGGGAGGTGTCCCCTATTGGGAGGTGTCTGCTAAGGGAGATTTTACTGTAATACTTAGAGACTTGACTTGGACAAAACTTTTGGTTCCCTTCCGTTTCCGTTATTTTTACCGAAAAATGTACGGTGTAGAAACAGAAGCCCCCAAAAGTTACAAAATGGCGTTTTTTTTTTTTTTCTTTCAATTTTTTCTCACAATGATTTGTTTTTCTGTTTCACTGTAGATTTTTGGGTAAAATGACTAATGTCATTGAAAAGTAGAATAGTTGGTGCAAAAAATAACAATCATATGGATTTTTAGGTGCAAAGTTAAGGAGGAAAAAAAACGAAAGTGCAAAAACTGAAAAATCGCTGGTCCTTAAGGGGTTAAAGACCCACATGTTCCTTGAAATTACCTGAATCAGACAAAAGTGATAATGAATAAAAATCTGCTGACAATTAACTAATGAAAATCGGACATTGCATTTAAATTGTGGTTCCATTAGAATCATATTGAAAAAAACTAAATAATGAAACTGGTCTAGACAAAAATGATGGCTCCTTGAACTTAATATTTTGTTGCACAACCTTTTGAGGCAGTCACTACAATCAAGTGATTTCTGTAACTCTCAATTAGACTTCAATTAGACCTACTGTCTACAGTAAACTGCTCTAGCTGTCCCTGGTTTGAAGGGTTCAATAGGATTCAGATCAGGCCTCACAGAAGGCCACTTCAGAATAGTCCATTAGCTATCTTTCAGTGTTTTTAGTTTTGTGGTTGAGGTCATTGGCCTGTTGAAGAAACCATGACCTGTGGATTAGACCAAGTATTCTGACACTGGGCAGCACATTTTGTCATTGAATGCATTGTACCCTGTACAGATTCAAGACACCCTGTGACAGATGCAACAAAGCAGCCCCAAAACAAAACAAAGCCTCCTCCATGATTTACAGTAGGTAAAGTGTTATTTTCTTTGTATGCTTCTTTTTTGCATCTGCAAGCATAGAACTGATGTGACTTGCCATGCAAAACAATGTGAATCTCTATGTGTAAAAAGAAAAGATAAGCAGAAACATAATAATAACCATTAAGTATTTTATATTTTGTGAGTTTTGTGCTTGCAGCTTGTTTAGTTCTTTATTACAATTAAATTGATGTCCAAAAGCAACAATAATATGCATCTAGGGTTAAAAATTACCATGTTTATTTGTTGCAGACACCTTCTGAAAGAGCTATGGTAACTTACGTAAAGGGTTGTATATCAGCTTTGGAAGCATGGCTACCTAGAAATATATACATTGTGGCTGGAGCTTTTCTAGTGATCTCCATCTTGCAGGTATGTATGTGTCTGTCTATCTGTGTTATTTTATGACGAACATTTCAGCCATCTGTTGTGCAACAAACAAAATATTACTGAATACTTTGGTGGGGTTGGCCGCAAGGATAAAAAGCAGCATTATTTTAGGCCACCATTTTCCCCCCATGAGTTGGGACCAGAATGACTGCTTAACTTTTGCCTTTTATTTGAAAGCATATAATGACTCCATACAAGATCCATTGTTGTCACCAGGCATACAGACTGTAATAAGTCTGCTTAATATAAGTCTTTTACATAGGTCCTTTACATGTCTGCCTAATCTTTTAAGTGAATGTCTTAAATGAGCTCTGTCAGTTACAAATACTTTTTATATGTTGTACATCTTGGCAAAACATTAAGCTTTCTAATATGTTTCATAAGAAAATTTTATTTCTTTTTCATTTTTCATAGAAATCATGGCTTATAAAATCATGGCTTTGTCCAAGCTGAAGCACAGGCATGGACAAAGTGCAGTAAGTGAGAGTGGGCTAGCACTCCTCTGTGCTCTCTCCTGTCTGATAGTACTTCTCTGTGATCTCTCCTGTCATCCTATCAGACAGGAGGAAGCACAGAGGAGTGCTAGCCCACCCTCACTTACTGGACTTTGTACAGGTACGCCCTTGCCCCCGAGTCCTTAAGGACCCTGGTCCCTTTACCGGCGTTTAAAGTGTTCTCATGAGCGGAGAACGCAGCGCAGCGGAGCTGATCGGGACTATCACAACGAAATTGCAATGTCCTGATCAGCTGAGAGGACGGCGGGAGGGCACTTGCCTGCCTCCTCGCCGTCCTATTGGTGTTCTTTTGGTCCAAGCCTGCCAGGCTGGAGCAGCAGAGCACCAATAACACTAATTAATGCTATGCTATTGTATAGCATTGAACGGTGAAAAGGTTAATAAATGCAAATAAGCCCCTCCCCTAATAAAAGTTTGAATCACCCCCTACTTCCTATTTTTTAAATAAAATATAATAAAAAATGTAAATAATCATATGTGGTACCGCCGCATGTGTAAATGTCGGAACTATTAACCTGTTCAGGACCCCGGGCGTACAGGTACGTCCTGACACCCTGGTACTTAAGGACCCAGGACGTACATGTAGGTGCGTGGGAATTTCAGTCCTCGCCGGGCGGGGACCGGACTGGGGTGACTGTTGATATCGATCAGCAGGTACCCCGCGCAAATGCCCTGGGGGGGGTCATCAGACCCTCCCATTTCGGCGATCGCTGCAAATTTGCCCAATTCTGGGTCATTATGAGCCTATGGTGATAAGAGGGATCGCGGTTGTCCAAGACACCGACGATCCCCCTGAAGGGGATAGGAGTGAGGTGGCAGGGGTGCCACCCCTCCTATCCCTGCTATTAGTTGTATAGAAGTGACAACCAATAGCAAATCTGGGGCTGGGGGGGGTTACTTTTGATTTCCCCGTTCTGCCCACCCACAATAGGCGGGGCAGGACGGGGAAACCGACAGGGACTGGCGCCGAAGGTCACTTACCGATCTGCGGGGGCTGCGGGCAACGGTGATCGGCGGGCGGCCTAGCAGCATCTGGAGGGCTACAGTCTGAGACCACTATACAGTGGTCTCTAGACTATAGCCCTCCAGATTTAGCAAAACTACAACTACCAGCATGCTCAGACAGCTGCTTTGGCATGCTGGGAGTTGTAGTTTTGCCACAGCTGGAGGTCTACAATTTAAAGACCACTGCACAGTGATCTCCAAACTGTAGCCCTCTAGATCTTGCAAAACTACAACTCCTAGCATGCCCACACAGCAGTTTTATGTGTGTGCATGCTGGGATTTGTAGTGTTGCAACATCAGTAGGGTCAAAGTTTGGAGATCACTGTGCAGTGGTCTCTAAACTCTAGCCCTCCAGGTGTTGCAAAACTGCAAATCCCAGCATGCCCAAACAGCAAATAGCTGTCTCGGCATGCTGGGAGTTGTAGTTGCGTACCTCCAGCTGTTGCAGAACTACATCTATCGGCATGCCCTTCGGTGATTAGTACATGCTGGGAGTTGTAGTTTTGCAACAGCTGGAGACACACTGGTTGGAAAATACTGAGTTAGGTAACAGAACCTAACTGAAGGTTTTCCAACCAGTGTGCCTCCAGCTGTTGCAAAAGTACAACTCCCAGCATACACGGTCTGTCAGTACATGCTGGGAGTTGTAATTTTGAAACAGCCGGAGGTTTGCCCCCCTCATGTAAATGTAGTGGGAACATTCACACGGGCAGGTTTACAGTAAGTTTCCTGCTTGAAGTTTGAGCTGCAGCAAATTTTTCGCCGCAGCGAAAACTCCTAGCGGAAAACTCACTGTAACCCACCAGTGCGAATGTACCCTAAAAACACTACACTACACTAACACATAATAAAGGGTAAAACACTACATATACACCCCCTCACACTGTCCCACCCAATCAAAATGAAAAATGTATTGTATGACACTGTTTCCAAAATGGAGCCTCCAGCTGTTGCAAAACAAAAACTCCCAGCATTTTCGGACAACCACTGACCGTCAAGGCATGCTGGGGGTTTAGCAACAGCTGGAGGCACCCTGTTTGGGAATCACTGGCGTAGAATACCCCTATGCCCCCCCCCCTATGCAATCCCTATGTAGTCCTCAAATGCGCATGGCGCTCTCTCACTTCAAAGCCCTGTTGTATTTCAAGGAAACAGTTTAGGGCCACATATGTGGTATCTCCGTACTCGGGAGAAATTGCACTACAAATTTTGGGGAGCTTTTTCTCCTTTTACACCTTATGAAAAGGCAAAGTTGGGGGCTACACAAGCCTGTTAGTGTAAAAAAAAAAAAAATTACACTAACATGCTGGTGTTGCCCCAAACTTTTTGTTTTCACAAGCGGTAAAAGTTAAAAAAAAAGACCCCCCAACTTTGTAACACAATTTCTCCTGAATACGGAAATACCCCATATGTGGAGGTAAAATGCTCTACGGGCGCACAACAAGGCTCAGGAGTGAACGTGCACTATGTATAGTTGAGGCCTAAATTGGTGATTTGCACAGGGGTGGCTGATTTTACAGCGGTTCTGACATAAATTTTACAGCAGTTTTTTACATAGATTTTACAGCGGTTCTGACATACCCATTTTGGAAACTACACCCCTCATGGAACGTAACAAGGGGTATAGTGAGCCTTAACACCCCACAGGTGTTTGACCAATTTTCATTAAAGTTGGATGGGAAAATGAAAAAAAAAAATTTTCACTAAAATGCTGGTGTTACCCTAAATTTTTCATTTTCACAAGGGAAAATAGGAAAAAAAAAAGCCCCCCAAAATTTGTAACCCCATTTCTTCTGAGTGAGAACATACCCCATATGTGGATGTAAAGTGCTCTGCGGACGAACTACAATTCTCAGAAGAGAAGGAGCGCCATTGGGATTTTGAAGAGAAAATTTGTCCAGAATTGAAGGCCACGTGTGTTTACAAAGCACCAGAACAATGGACCCCTCCCACATGTGACCCCATTTTGGAAACTACACCCCTCACGTAATGTAATAAGGGGTACAGTGAGCATTTACGTCCCACAGGTGTCTGACAGATTTTTGAAACAGTGATCCGTGAAAATTAAAAATTTAATTTTTTATTTGCACAGCTCACTGTTCCAAAGATCTGTCAAAACGCCAGTGGGGTGTAAATACTCACTGCACCCCTTATTAAATTCTGTGAGGGGTATAGTTTCCAAAATGGGGTCACATGTGTGGGGTCCACTGTTCTAGCACCACGGGGGGATTTGTAAATGCACATGGCCCCGACTTCCATTCCAAACAAATTCTCTTTCAAAAAGCTCAAAGGCACTCCTTCTCTTCTGAGCATTGTAGTTCGCCAGCAGAGCACTTCACGTCCACACATGGGGTATTTTTATACTCAGAAGAAATGGGGTTACAAATTTTGGGGGGCATTTTGTCCTATTATCCCTTGAAAAAAATTTACATTTGAGGGAAAACTAGCATTTTAGTGAAAAAAAAAATTATCCTTTACACATCCAAATTTAACGAAAAGTCGTTAAACACCTGTGCAGTGTTAAGGCTCACTGGACCCCTTGTTACGTGCCTTGAGGGGTGTAGTTTCAAAAATAGTATGCCATGTGTTTTTTTTTTTTTTTGCTGTTCTGGCACCATTGGGGCTTCCTAAATGTGACCTGCCCCCCAAAAACCATTTCTCCAAAATTCCACTGTCTCTCCTTCCCTTCTGAGCCCTCTACTGCGCCCGCCGAACACTTGACATACACATATGAGGTATTTTCTTACTCGAGAGAAATTGGGTTACACATTTTAGGAAGATTTCTCTCCTTTTATCCCTTGTAAAAATTCAATAACTGGGTCTACAAAACATGTGAGTGTAAAAAATGAAGATTTTGAATTTTCTCCAATTTGCTGCTATTCCTGTGAAACACCTAAATGGTTAACAAACCTTTTGAATGTCATTTTGAATACTTTGAAGGGTGCAGTTTTTATAATGGGGTCATTTATGGTGTATTTCTAATATGAAAGCCCTTCAAATCCACTTCAAAACTGAACTGGTTCCTGAAAAATTTCGATTTTTAAAATTTTTTGAAAAATTGGAAAATTGCTGCTATACTTTGAAGCCCTCTGATGTCTTCCAAAAGTATAAACATGTCAACTTTATGATGCAAACATAAAGTAGACATATTGTATATGTGAATCAATATATCATTTATTTGGAATATGCATTTTCCTTATTAGCAGATAGCTTCAAAGTAAAAAAAAAAATAAAAAATGCTAAATTTTCAATTTTTTCATCAAATTTAGCAATTTTTCACCAAGAAATGATGCAAGTATCGACAAAAATTTACCACTAACATAAAGTAGAATATGTCACGAAAAAACTGTCTCGGAATTAGAATGAAAGGTAAAAGCATCCCAGAGTTATTAATGCTTAAAGTGACAGTGGTCAGATGTGCAAAAAATGGCCGGGTCCTACAGGGAAAATTTCCTGGGTCCTTAAGGGGTTAAAATATAAGGTTAGCTACACAGCACGGTCGAAGACGTGCATGTCAAAAAAAACACCAAAGTGTAAATTTTTGGTCACTTCATATACCATGAAAATATTAATAAAAAGCGATCAAAAAGTCCTATCAAAACAAAAAAATTGTACCAATAAAAACTACAGACCACAGAGCAAAAAATTAGCCCTTACACATCACCGTATGCGGAAAAATAAAACAGTTATGGGGGTCAGAAGATTACAATTTTAAAAATACTAATTTTAAAAATACTAATTTATGTAGTTATACATTAGTTATACAGTAAAATAAAACCAACATAAATTGGGTATCCTTGTAACCATATGGACCTACAGAATAAAGATAAGTTGCCATTTTTACTGAAAAGTGCATTACGTAGAAACCGAAGCCTTAAAAAGCTGCAAAATGGTGTTTATTTTTTTTGGGTGATGCAAAAAACAAGCCCTTATATGGGTCTGTAGGTGCAAAATTGAACACGTTATGATTTTTCGAAGGGGAGGAGGTAAAAACTAAAGTGCAAAAACATAAGTCCTTAAGGTGAAAATGGGCTGAGGTTAAGGTTATTTAAATAAAATGAAATGTTGTGTTTTCCATAATGTTTGCCTGTGCATAACCTTTTTTTGTTTTCCCAATAGATTTTTGGTATCTACCTGGCTCGGACACTTATGTCTGACATTGAAGCAGTAAAGGCTGGATTCCGCTTTTAAAGTCCCACCTGCTAGACTGGAAGCCTTCAGAGAGTACGTCTTCTCGACTCCTACTCCTGTAGATGAATAATTATCCACTGGAAAATTTGAGCCCACTCCCATGTTGTCCTGCATTTTATAAAACACAGGCTTGGAACTTGGAAAGGCCCCTATGTGAATGTCTTTGGAGTGTTAAATATGTTTGTTTCTCCAATAGCTGAACACCCAGCAATTTTATATTGTTTCTTTGTATATCTTTCTCTCCTCTTTCCCATTGAATGAGGCATACTGAATCACTCCCGTGGCATCTGGGGCTATTAACTAAATGTTATTTGATATGTACGACCATTACTTTGCAGGACACATTATGGGGTTAGCTCTGGTTTGTACATTGACTGTGATATATTGTTGTTGTTGTTGGACCACAACCACTACTATATTTGGGTGCCATATTTAACATTATTGCAAAGAGCAGTCCCCAGTTTGTACGTGGTATATTGAGTATTTGCGCTAGATTGACTGACCTTCACCACTGGACCACTGGTCGTATGCTCTTTGTTCATTCCATAATGGCTTGCAGCAAGATACCAAAAGACCATTTCATTTCAAGTGCTTCTTTTCATTGTTATGTAAATATTCTATTATGGGGTCTGTGTATTTCAAACCATAACGCAATGCATACCTGCAAGCTAAATATTTTTTATTTTTTTTGTCCCAGTACATGTAAGTGGGAAGTTAAAAGGCACACACTGGTTCTTGAGAAAGCACCCCTATGATCATATGTGTGGGATTTGAGTGTTGTGTAAACTTTGCACCTGCAAGAAACACTCCAAGGGGATAATAGTTTTACTACAGTATCAGACTTTATTTTACTTAAATGAATTGTACAGGTAAGAAAAACACGCCTGCCCATAGCTTCTGTGTCATACCTGTCCCCAGCTTGCGTGTTGTATAGAAGCTTAGCCTAATCATTTCAGCATAGCTGGGCTGCAACACCAGACACTGCCCATTGAGTTTGGCATCATTTATTTTAAGAAAGCAACCATGTTTTTTTTTTTTTTTTTTAATTCTGCACAGTAAAGAAATGGTCCTTGCTCACAACCAAATTATTATTTTTTTTTTGTATTTTTTTTTCATAGTTGTCCACAGGGTTTGTTTGTAACTTGTTACTATGAAGACCTTTAATATTAGACAATATGATTTATTATTAAGCCGCCTTGCAGCTTTTTTTCATTCTGGATGCATCAAAACAATTAAAAATTAAACTTATTAACCCCTTAAGAACGCAGCCTGTTTTGCCCTAAATGGACACTGTCAGAATTAAAAATGTTTTATATGTTGGCAAAACATTAGCTTTTCTAGTATATTTCATAAACAATGTATCTTTTTTTTATTGAAATCATTGCTTATAAAATAGACTACTTGGGGGTCCTCATGCCATCCAAAACATAATCTTGTCCAGCTGCAGCATACTTTTTGTCCCACCTAGCTGTCCTCACTCTTGTCTTACCTATCAGACTGCAAGTGGGTTACAGAGCAGCCTGCAGTGACTGGATGAAGAGACGCTGCACTGCACAGCTGACTCTGAGAGAAAGTAAATGCATGGTAAGTGGAATGAGTGACAGCATAATAGAGAGATTTGTGAAGTTAGAAACAAAAAGCTACATTCAATGCACCTGCATGACCTAGTCAGTAACATATATAAACATTATGGCGTGAACACTTTAAAGGAGTACTCCGGTGCACACTTTTTTCATTTTATCCCGTCCGGGCTGCAAAATAAAAGAAAACACACTTTATCTTACCTGCCAACGAGCCCCCGGAGCTCCGGTACAGGTGTTCGGTCCCCGGGCTGTATTCTTCTTCCTGTTAGCCCGGCACGTCACACGGAGCTTCAGCCTATCACTGGCCGCAGCGATGTCCCGCCTCGGCCAGAGATAGGCTGAAGCTCCGTGTGACGTGCCGGGCTAACAGGAAGTAAGAAGAATACAGCCCGGGGACCGAACACCTGAACCGGAGCTCCGGGGGCTCGTTGGCAGGTAAGATAAAGTGTGTTTTCTTTTATTTTGCAGCCCGGACGGGATAAAATGAAAAAAGTGTGCACCGGAGTACTCCTTTAAGGACACAGCCACATTTTTTTTAACCTGGCCTGTGTCACTTTATGGATTAATAACTCAGGTATGCTTTTATACCTCTCATACTGATTCTGAGATTTTTGTTATAACTTATTCTACATTATAATAGTGGTAAAATTTCTTTGTGAAAAATCCCCAAATTTTATGAAAAATATAAAAAAAAGCAACATTTTCTTTGCCGATAGTTTTATCCAATTTTCACTGTAACACTGCAGATATTAACACAAAAATGCAACTCAATAGTTATTGTCCTAATTCTAATTTTTTTTTGAAATATCACATATGTGACTGTAGTGCGCTACTTAAAGGATTTGTAAATTACTTCTATTAAAAAAAATCTTAATCCTTCCAGTAGTTATCAGCTGCTGTATGATCCACAGGAAGTTCTTTTCTTTTTGAATTTCCTTTCTGTCTGACCACAGTGCTCTCTGCCAACACCTCTGTCCATTTTCGGAACTGTCCAGAGTAGGAACAAATCCCCATAGAGGACCTTTCCTGCTCTGGACAGTTCCTGACATGGACAGAGGTGTCAGCAGAGAGCACTATGGTCAGACAGAAAGGAAATTCAAAAAGAAAAGAACTTCCTTTGGATCATACAGCAGCTGATAACTACTGGAAGAATTAAGATTTTCTGGCACCAGTTGATTTAAAAAATAATAATAATAATTTTTTTCCAGTGGAGTACCCCTTTAAGTCAACCATATGCCTCAGACATAAAGGAGCACCTAATGGATTTTAAGGCCTCCTTTTGATTTGGGTACTTTATCCCACTAACATTTTTGCAGAGCCTTTGGGTGCTAAAACATGAGAAACCTCCCCATTTTAGAAACCACACCCTTCGAGGAATGTAACAAGGGGTGCAGTAAGCATTTAGACCCCACAGGTGTTTGACACAATTTAAAAAAAATGTTGGCAATAAAAAATTGGGGGGGGGGGGGGGGGGATTTACAATTGTTGGTGTAACCCCTGATATTTTATTTTCACAAGGGATAATAGAAGAAAAAGCTCCACTAATTATGGAACACAAGTTCTCCTGAGTATGAAAATACTCCATATGTGGATGTAAAGTGTTGTGTTGGTGCACAACAGAGCTCAGAAGAGATGGAGTGACATTTGGCTTTTGTCTGAGTCCATGTAGTGTTTACAAAGACCCCATGGTGCCAGAACAGTGGAAACCCCCCACATGTTACACCATTTTGGAAATGACACCCCTCAAGCAATGTAACAAGGGGTACAGTGAGCATTTACACCTCAAAGATGTTTGGAACAGTGGGTCGTAAAAATGAAAAATGTTATTCTTTTCTACTCTAAAATGCTGGTGTTACCTTTTATTTTTCATTTTTACAAGTCATAAATGTAGAAAAAGGCCCCACAAAGGCCCCACATTTTGCAATGCAATTTCTTCCGAGTATGGAAATCCCCATATGTGGGTGTAAAGTGCTAAGCGGGCACACAGCAGGGCAGGAAGGAGCAATATTAGGCTTTTGGAGAGAGTATTAGGCTAGAATGGAATTTGGGAGTCATGTCACATTACAAAGTCCCCATGGAGCTAGAACAGCGGAAACCCCCACTCATGACACCATTTTGAAAAATATATAAACAACACAAAATAATGCCCAAGGTTATGGAAGGGTGCCACTAAGTACAACGACAAAATTGTGCCTAAAGGGCACTATTACCCTTATGGTTCCCCTCACCTCATAAAACTTAACTTTTCTTAGTAGGCCGATACTAGTGAAAAACAAACTGAATTAAAATCACCTCTCCCATGTTTATTGTACCACTCCCAATTTGGGCTCTATAGTTCTGACCAAACTATGGTTAAGTATTCAGATATGGGATGCATACATTCATTCCTTTTTCAACCGTCCTCGCTTAAAGAGTACCTTTCACCAAACTAAACTTAATATAGAGTTCCTTATGTAATTATAAGACACTTTGCTATTTACTTGCTGTTAAAATTCTTAACCTTTATATGTTTTTAATGTGATTGAGAAAACGGCCACTTGGTGGCTCTGTTCTGTTCCCGCAAGTCAAACAGTTTGCTTTTCTGCCGGCCTGGCAGGAGACCAAACTCAGGAAGTGCGTACGGGGAATGGCGAGTCACAGCTCTTGCAGGCTTCAGTGATGTCGCGCCTGCTGGGGAAAGGCCACTTTCTCCTGCCAGGAGCTCATACAATGTGAGCAAGGGGAAAGGTAAGATACAGAGCTTTTTAAAGCTCGGATTTTTTTTTTTTAAGGGTAGGAGGGGTGTTAGGAGTAGTTACGGAATATAATCTGAGTTAGTTTAGAATATATGGTTTGATGACAGGTACTCTTTAAATTATTGGCAATGTACAAGAAATGGATTATACATGATTCTAGAAATCAGGGGTCTTAGGAGGATGATTATTTTAGTTCTTACGAATACCCAAAGGCTATAACTGGTCCCTCACTGAAATGTATTTTTCAATTTTAAAAATTAAACTCCTAAAGGAATGTAACAAGGCATACAGTGAGCATTTACACCTCACAGGTGTTTGACACAATTTTGGAACAGTAGGCCGTGAAAATAAAAAAAACAATTTTTCACACTGAAATGCTGGTGTAACCTGAATTTTTCATTTTCACCAGGGTTATAAAGAGATAAATAATAATATAAATAATCAGCTCCAAAAAAAATATTTAAAGCCTAAAGTGGTGATTTACACTGCAATGGATTATAGTTGCGGAGGTTCTGACATAAAATTAAAACGGGGAAGGGCCATGGCCATATGAGAGAGTGGGGTTTGGAAAAGAAAATATCATGACATAGCCCTTTGGCGGCACTGCCTTTTAGGGGGCTCATAATCACTCTATGATGATGAGGTGGGGGAACAAGATAGGTGAATGTGGAGACTTCATCACACTCACTGTCTGTTTTGCTGTCTGAGGCATTTATGGCATTTGCCACCTCTGAAAACTCTCTATGGGCCATTTTGTATTATCATTGAGGGGTAAAGGAAAATAAATCACTGATCAGCGGTCAAGGCAGGCTGCACAGGACACTCTGCCGGGGACAGCTGCTGGTGGCACAATGCCCCACAATGACTACAAATGCCCCAAAAAAGGTGCTAAAGAAAATTAAAGCACCTGCCTAAACCTCAAAAAATACTCTGATCCGTGAGAAATCAGTGGTCAGGGCAGGCTGCACACATGGGTTATAGTCCAGCCACAAAGCACAAGACAACAGTTGCTGGCATGTACTGCAAAAGTGTCAAAAAAGGTGTTAAAGAGGGGTGCATAAAGTGATTTTATGCCAAAAAATGCCTGCATCCCAAAAATGATGATTAGTGGCACTATGTAATTGACCGGCCAATCAATGCAGTCACCGATAGGGATGGGATCTTACAACTCACCTCGATAATGTTCCTGGATGGCTGCTGTTAGACAACAATAGCCTTCTTGGCCCAATCACAGCACAGTTAACAGCAGTAATTGGAAAAAGCCAAAACATACGGTACTTGTATGCCCTGGTGCTCCAAGTCCCAGGCGTACAGGTACATCCTGAATCCTCTAGGGGTTCTATTTCTAATGTATGTAATGCAAATACGTACCTCTCCATATGTACACACTCTATTTAGGCCTGGGCTGCTTGGAGATGTCTTTTAGCGTTACTTTTTTATGCACTGCACTATTTTGTGGACTGCAACTGTCACTTAATAGTTAAAATCATCAGTTGCAGTACAAAATGTCTCCCTATAACACAGGCCTTGGTGCTCAGAATGATTTTAAAGTCACATAAGAAAACTTTTTGTCTAAACGCATTTTGTTTAGCTTGCTGTACTGATTCTGCTGTAGTATGTCCCTGCCATCTAGTGGTTGCAATAAATATTGCAAGAAACAGAGATATTAATACCAAGTGATTTTACAGAAATAATTTGTTTTACATAGAAAATAAAATATTTTATAATTTTTTATGCATATATGTTGACATGTTTACACTTTTCCCTTTTAGGGCATGATGGTTTCTGTTTGGTAACAGTATAGTATTGTAATTGTTTTACTTTTCTTGCATTTTCTGAATTTCAGTACTTAAAAAAAAAAAAGGCAACCCATTGCAAAGTGTTTTATTTGTGTGAAATAACTTATGTGGCAAAATATGCTTTGTAACCTTTGCACAGTCTCCTCTGACCCCTCTGTTTTAGAAATTCTATTTTTATATACCCTTATATTTCACGGTGTCTTAAAGGGGTACTCTGATGGAAAACTTTTTTATTATTATTTTTTTTTTAAATCAACTGGTGCCAGAAAGTTAAACAGATTTCTAAATTACTTCAATGAAAAAATCCTAATCATTCCAGTACTTATTAACTGCTTAATACTACAGAGGAAATTATTTTCTTTTTGGAACACAGAGCTCTCTGCTGAATCATGAGCACAGTGCTCTCTGCTGACATCTCTGTCCATTTTAGGAACTGTCCAGAGTAGTAGAAAATCTCCATAACAAACATATGCTGCTCTGGACAGTTCCTAAAATGGACAGAGATGTCAGCAGAGAGCACTGTGCTCTTGATGTCAGCAAAGAGCACTGTGTTCCAAAAAGAAAATAATTTCCTCTGTAGTATTCAGCAGCTAATAAGTACTGGAAGGATTAAGATGTTTTAATAGAAGTAATTTACATATCTGTTTAACTTGCTGGCACCAGTTGATTAAAAAAAATATGTTTTCCACCAGAGTACCCCTTAACCCCTTAAGGACACATGACGTTCTCATACGTCTCCATTTCCGAGTCCTTAAGGACACATGACGTATGAGAACGTCATGTGTTTTACCGGCCCCCCGCAACCATCTGGAGCGGAGCCGGTCCCCGATGCCTGCTGAAATCGTTCAGCAGGCATCGGGGCATATCGCCCAGGGGGGTCATTATGACCCCCCATGTCGGCGATGGCCGCAGATCGCTGGACAATTCAGTCCAGCGATCTGCGGCGGATTCCGGGTCAATCGGGTCTCCAGTGACCCGGTGACCCGGAATTATTGGCTGATCGGGGCCGTCAGAGACGGCCCCGAACAGCCATAGCCAGCAGGGGTGAGGTGGCACTGGTGCCACCTCACGATCGCCCTGATTCGTCGGCCGGATTACCGGCCGACCAATCAGGGCGCCTGCTGCGGGTGTCACTCCCGCAACCCGCTCCGCCCCTCTTCCGGAGGACGTGAGCGGGTGCGGGACGTGCACCCCGGGTGCTGGGGACCCCGATCCCCGGCGCCCCTGTTGGGATCGGGGCCCCAGGAGCAGCGGCGGCGGCGGCGGAGACGACGAGGGACTGACCTGATGCGGCAAAGATCGTTGGAGGTGAGTGACAGCCTCCTACTGTTGCTTAGCAACAGCTCCCAGCATGCAAAAAGGGCATGCTGGGAGCTGTAGTTATGCAACAGCAGGAGGCAGACCACCACAACTCCCAGCATGCCCTTATGGGCATGCTGGGACTTGTAGTTTTGCAACAGCTGGAGGCACATTCTTTCTATGGAAAAGTGTACCTTCAGTTGTTGTGTAACTACAACTCCCAGCTTGCACAATCAGCTAAAGTGCATGCTGGGAGTTGTAGTAGTGCATCTGGTGGTTGCATAACTACAACTCCCAGCATGCCCGTTGGCTGTCGGTGACTGCTGAGAGTTGTAGTTTTGCAACAGCTGAAGGCACACTGAGTTAAGTAGTAAACCAGTGTGTCTCCAGCTATTGCATAACTACAATCCCCAGCATCCCCAGCCAAAGTAGTATGCCTCCAGCTGTTGCATAACTACAACACCCAGCATGCCCTTCCGCTGTCCGTACATGCTGGGGGTTGTAGCTTTTGCAACAGCTGAAGGCACACTGGTTGCAAAACACTGAGTTTGTTACCAAACTCGGTGTTTCACAACCAGTGTGCCTCCAGCTGTTGCAAAACTACAACTCCCAGCATGCACTGATAGACCGTACATGCTGGGAGTTGTAGTTTTGCAACAGCTGGATGTCCCCCCCCCCAATGTGAACGTACAGGGTACACTCACATGGGCGGAGGATTACGGTTAGTATCCGGCTGCAAGTTTGAGGTGCGGCAAAATTTCTGCAGCAGCTCAAACTGCCAGCGAGAAACTACTGTGAACCCCCCGCCCGTGTGACTGTACCCTAAAAACACTACACTACACTAACACACAATAAAATAAAAAGTAAAAAACACTACATATACACATACCCCTACACAGCCCCCCTCCCCTCCCCAATAAAAATGAAAATGTCTGGTACGCCACTGTTTCCAAAACGGAGCCTCCAGCGGTTGCAAAACTACAACTCCCAGCATGCACTGATAGACCGTACATGCTGGGAGTTGTAGTTTTGCAACAGCTGGATGTTCCCCCCCCCCCAATGTGAACGTACAGGGTACACTCACATGGGCGGAGGATTACAGTAAGTATCCGGCTGCAAGTTTGAGCTGCGTCAAATTTTCTGCCGTAGCTCAAACTGCCAGCGAGAAACTACTGTGAACCCCCGCCCGTGCGACTGTACCCTAAAAACACTACACTACACTAAATAAAATAAAAAGTAAAAAACACTACATATACACATACCCCTATACAACCCCCCTCCCCAATAAAAATGAAAAACGTCTGGTACGCCACTGTTTCCAAAACGGAGCCTCCAGCTGTTGCAAAACAACTACTCCCAGTATTGCCAGATAGCCGTTGACTGTCCAGGCATGCTGGGAGTTTTACAACAGCTGGAGGCACCCTGTTTGGGAATCACTGGCGTAGAATACCCCTATGTCCACCCCTATGCAAGTCCCTAATTTAGGCCTCAAATGCGCATGGCGCTCTCACTTTGGAGCCCTGTCGTATTTCAAGGCAACAGTTTAGGGCCACATATGGGGTATCGCCGTACTCGGGAGAAATTGGGCTTCAAATTTTGGGGGGTATTTTCTGCTATTACCCTTTTAAAAAATGTAAAATTTTTGGGAAAACAAGCATTTTAGGTAAAAAAAATATATATTTTTTTACATATGCAAAAGTCGTGAAACACCTGTAGGGTATTAAGGTTCAAATTACCCCTTGTTACGTTCCCCAAGGGGTCTAGTTTCCAAAATGGTATGCCATGTGTTTTTTTTTTGCTGTCCTGGCACCATAGGGGGTTCCTAAATGCGGCATGCCCCCAGAGCAAAATTCGCTTTCAAAAAGCCAAATGTGACTCCTTCTCTTCTGAGACCTGTAGTGCGCCAGCAGAGCACTTTTCACACCCATATGGGGTGTTTTCTGAATCGGGAGAAATTGGGCTTCAAATTTTGGTGGGTATTTTCTGCTATTACCCTTTTTAAAATTGTAAAAATTTTGGGAAACCAAGCATTTTAGGTAAAAAAAATATATATTTTTTTACATATGCAAAAGTCGTGAAACACCTGTAGGGTATTAAGGTTCACATTACCCCTTGTTACGTTCCCCGAGGGGTCTAGTTTCCAAAATGGTATGCCATGTGTTTTTTTTTTGCTGTTCTGGCACCATAGGGGCTTCCTAAATGCGGCATGCCCCCAGAGCAAAATTTGCTTTCAAAAAGCCAAATGTTACTCCTTCTCTTCTGAGACCTGTAGTGCGCCAGCAGAGCACTTTTCACCCCCATATGGGGTGTTTTCTGAATCGGGAGAAATTGGGCTTCAAATTTTGGGGGGTATTTTCCGCTATTACCCTTTTTAAAAATGTAAACATTTTGGGAAAACAAGCATTTTAGGTAAAAAAAAAATTTTTTTTTTACATATGCAAAAGTCGTGAAACACCTGTAGGGCATTAAGGTTCACGTTACACCTTGTTACGTTCCCCGAGGGGTCTAGTTTCCAAAATGGTATGCCATGTGGTTTTTTTTTGCTGTTCTGGCACCATAGGGGCTTCCTAAATGCGGCATGCCCCCAGAGCAAAATTTGCTTTCAAAAAGCCAAATGTGACTCCTCCTCTTCTGAGACCTGTAGTGCACCAGCAGAGCACTTTTCACCCCCATGCGAGGTGTTTTCTGTATCGAGAGAAATTGGGCTTCAAATTTTGGGGGGTATTTTCTGCTATTACCCTTTTTAAAAATGTAAAATTTTTGGGAAACCAAGCATTTTAGGTAAAAAAAATATATATTTTTTTTACATATGCAAAAGTCGTGAATCACCTGTGGGGTATTAAGGTTCACTTTACCCCTTGTTACGTTCCCTGAGGGGTCTAGTTTCCAAAATGGTATGCCATGTGTTTTTTTTTTTGCTGTCCTGGCACCATAGGGGCTTCCTAAATGCGGCATGCCCCCCAAAAACCATTTGTCGCTCCTTCCCTTCTGAGCCCTCTACTGCGCCCGCCGAACAATTAACATAGACATATGAGGTATGTGCTTACTCGAGAGAAATTGGGTTTCAAATACAAGTAAAAATTTTCTCCTTTTTATCCCTTGCAAAAATTCAAAAATTGGGTCTACTAGAACATGCGAGTGTAAAAAATGAAGATTTTGAATTTTCTCCTTCACTTTGCTGCTATTCCTGTGAAACACCTAAAGGGTTAATACACTTACTGAATGTTTTTTTGAATACTTTAGGGGGTGTAGTTTTTATAATGGGGTCTTTTATGGGGTATTTCTAATATGAAGACCCTTCAAATCCACTTCAAAACTGAACTGGTCCCTGAAAAATAGTGAGTTTGAAAATTTTGTGAAAAATTTCAAAATTGCTACTGAACTTTGAAGCCCTATGGTGTCTTCCAAAAGTAAAAACTCATAAATTTTATGATGCAAACATAAAGTAGACATATTGTATATGTGAACCCAAAAAAAATATATTTTGAATATCCATTTTCCTTACAAGCAGAGAGCTTCAAAGTTAGAAAAATGCAAAATTTTCATTTTTTTCATCAAATTTTGGGATTTTTCACCAAGAAAGGATGCAAGTTACCATTAAATTTTACCACTAAGTTAAAGTAGAATATGTCACGAAAAAACAATCTCGGAATCAGAATGATAACTAAAAGCATTCCAGAGTTATTAATGTTTAAAGTGACAGTGGTCAGAATTGCAAAAAACGCTCCGGTCCTTAAGGTATAAAATGGCCTGGTCCTTAAGGGGTTAAAGACGAGCGCCGTAAATGTAAGGCGCCGCTAAGTGTCACTTCACGCACAGCGCTGTACATTTACGGCACCGCGTTTCTTGATCACAGCGTCCCCTGATGCGGTGATCAGAATGGGATGACTGCTGATATCTATCAGCAGTAATCCCAGCATATCGCCCTGGGAGTCCTGAGACAACCCCAACCCTCACCCCCCCCCCCCCCCCCCCCCCCATTGTCGGCGATCGCCATGATTGGCCAGTCAATTCTCATCAGCGAATCACGGCTTTTCCGGGATGATCAGGACTCTGGTCACCCGATAGCCCGGAAAATAGGGATGATCGGAGCTGTTAGAGACCGTTTTGCAGCAGCTGGAGGTACACTGGTGCGGAAACACTGTGGTAGTCTGTTACCTAACTCAGTGTGCCTCCAGCTGTTGCATAGCTACAGCTCCCAGCATGCGCGGTCTGTCAGTGCATGTTGGGAGTTGTAGTTTTGCAACAGCTGAAATTGTGTAACAAATTTTGGGAGGCTTTTTCTCCTATTAGCCCTTGTAAAAATGATAAATTTCGGATAACACCAGCATTTTAGTGAACAACTTTAGCGAAAATTCGTTGATCACCTGTAGGGTGTTAAGGCTCACTATACCCCTTGTTACGTTCCTTGAGGGGTGTAGTTTCCCAAATAGTGTTCCATGTGTTTTTTGCTGTTCTGGCACCATGGGGGCTTCCTAAATGAGACATGTCCCCCAATAACCATTTCAGCAAAATTCGCTGTCCAAAATCCCATTGTCGCTCCTTCCCTTCTGAGCCCTCTAGTGCACCCGCAGAGCACTTTACATCCACATATGAGGTAGTTCCTTACTCAAAAGAAATAGGGTTACAAATTTTGGGGACATTTTTACTTATTACCCCTTGTGAAAATGAAAGATTTGGGGTTGCACCAGCATTTTAGTGAAAAAAATAACATTTTTAATTTTCACGTCCAACTATGTGAAAATTCGTCAAACAGCTGTAAGGTGTTACGGCTCACTTTACCCCTTGCTACGTTCCTTGAGGTGTGTAGTTTCCCAAATATTGTGCCATGTGTTTTTGCTGTTCTGGCACCATGGGGGCTTCCTAAATGAGACATGTCCCCCAAAAACCATTTCAGCAAAATTTGCTCTCCAAAATCCCATTGTCGCTCCTTCCCTTCTGAACCCTCTACTGCGCCCGCAGAGCACTTTACATCCACATATGGACATTTCCTTACTCAAAAGAAATAGGGTTACAAATTTTGGGGTACATTTTACCCCTTTTAAAATGAAAAAATGGGTTTACAAGAACATGTAAGTGTAAAAAACTAAGATTTTGAATTTTCCCCTCCACTTTGCTGCTATTCCTGTGAAACACTTAAAGGGTTGACAAACTTTCTGAATGTCATTTTGAATACTTTAAGGGGTGCAGTTTTCATAATGGGGTCCAATATAGGGTATTTATAACATAAAGACCCTCAAATTCACTTCAAAACTTAACTGGTCCCTGAAAAATTCTGATTTTGAAATTTTCATGAAAAATTGGAAAATTGCTGCTAAACTAAAAAGACCTATAATGTCTTCAAAAATTAAAAACATGTCAACTTTACGATGCAAGCACAAACTAGACATATTGTATATGTGAATCAACATATCAATTATTTGGAATGTCCACCTTTTTTTACAAGCAGAGAGCTTAAAATTTCGAAAAATGCTAAATTTTCAGACTTTTCATAAAATTTTTTATTTTTTCACCAATAAATGATGCAAGTATCGACAAAAATTTACCACTTAAATAGAGTAGAATATGTCACGAAAAAAACAATCTCAGCATTAAATTCATAAGTTAAAGCATCCCAGAGTTATTAATGCTTAAAGTGACAGTGGTCAGATTTGCAAAAAACGTCTGAGTCCTTAAGGTCCTTAAGGGGTTAATAGCAGGACATTGTATCAACACACATTGCCTCAAGACTTCTAATAGAAAGGAATTAGAAATACTGATCAAACTTGTATATTACTCTCACAAACAAAAGTTAGAGTTCTCAACAATGTATAATAAGGGTTGCTATTCAATAATCCCTCTAATACATTGTGTAAAATTATTGAAAGTCTCTTTAAATTATAAAATAATTAACTATAATATATTATTTATAGTACTGCAGAGGATGAGTGTTAACCTCATCTACTTTCAGCAGCCATTGACATCATAACACATACACGTTAATGTCACTTTGCTTTATCTTTGCTCTATCCCAAAAAATATGCCATTTCTTAGCTTTTTTTTAATAATATTCTTTGTCAACCCATCTGGTGCTGCCATTTTTCTGAGTTTTAAACCAGGCTCTTCTAAGCAACCTTGCACAGTTAAAGTCTACCGACAAGTTTAAGCAGCTAAGTAAATACTTTTCTCACTTATCTCACATCTGTATGTTGTTTTATTTTCCACATACAGCCATATTGAGACTAAACATTCTTAGAGATGAAAAAAAAAATTCCAGAAAAATTGAAATAAACAAATAAGGAATATGTTATTTTATAATGATAATGGGGGAGATTTATCAAAACCTGTCCAGAGGAAAAGTTGCCCATAGCAACCAATCAGATCACTTCTTTCATTTTGCAGAGGCCTTGTTGAAAATTAAAGAAGCCAGCTGATTGATTGGGCAATATATGGGCAACTGGGCAACTTTTCCTTTGCACAAGGTTTACATAGTAACATAGTAAGGTTGAAGAAAGACCAGAGTCCATCAAGTTCAAACTATAACCCTAATAAGTCCCTATTGAGTTGAGTTGATCCAGAGGAAGGCAAAAAACCCTCATACTAGAGGTAAAAATTCCTTCCCGAATCCCTGGATCAATCTTCGGTCCCTATAAATCTAGTAAACATAACCAATGATGTTATTACTCTCCAAGAATGCATCCAGACCCTTTTTGAACTCTATTACAGAGTTCATCATGACCACCTCCTCTGGGAGAGAATTCCACAGTCTCACTGCTCTTACAGTAAAGAACCCCCATCTGTGCTGGTGTAGAAACCTTCTTTCCTCTAGACGTAGAGGATGCCCCCTTGTTATGGATACAGTCCTGGGTATAAATAGATCATGGGAGAGATATCTGTACTGCCCCCTGATATATTTATACATAGTTATTAGGTCTCCCCTAAGCCTTCTTTTTTCTAAACCAAATAACCCTAATTCTGATAATCTTTCTGGGTACTGTAGTCCTCCCATTCCCCGTATTATTCTGGTTGATCATCTTTGAACCCTCTCCAGCTCCACTATATCTTTCTTGTACACTGGTGCCCAGTACTGTACACAGTATTCTATGTGTGGTCTGACTAGTGATTTGTACAATGGTAGAATTATTTCCTTGTCTTGGGCATCTATGCCCCTATTGATGCACCCCATGATTTTATTAGCCTTGGCAGCAGCTGCCCGACACTGGTCACTACAGCTAAATTTACTGTTAACTAAGACCTAAGTCCTTTTCCATGTCAGTCGTCCCAAGTGTTGTCCCATTTAATACATAATCCCAGCCCGGATTTTTCTTCCCCATGTGCATTACCTTACATTGATCAGTGTTGAACCTCATCTGCCACTTCCCAGCCCAAACCTCCAACCTATCTAGATCCACTTGTAACAGTGCACTGTCCTCTGTAGTGTTTACAGAGTGTCTCCCTTAATATGTTTGTAATGTAGTTTGAATACTATGGTATAGTTAGACCTTTATGAAAGACATCTGAGAATCTGATTCAAATACTGAGAATGTAAATTTTAAAGAAAAGCAATATGCATATGCATTTCTGTCTCTAGGTCGCTGCAGCGATAAAGTGTTTCAGTTTCGTTTTGTTGTGACTGGTCTCCATCTTGTTGTTTTTTTTTTTTTCCCTTAAAAAGTTTTTTTCTCTCCTTTAAAATTTCCCAAAATTTTCTCTGAATATTCTATTTATTGTACTGATTTATCTGCTTTGTAAAGGCTTTTTATGCCCCCTACCAGCTTATCTTTGACCATATTACTGCTTTGTTCAACTTTTAGGGCCTGTTCATACAACAGATTTTCCTGATTTCTGCAGCTGATTTTCAGGTTATATGCTGCTAACTTTGCTGTGGTGTTAGACAAAAATGTAGCCCCATTCAGTATGACTGATATGCATACTCACTTCTCAGCTTTGTTTACATGTGTAAACTATATCAATAAGTGACAAGTCTCAGTTTTTTTCATGGTGCAAAATCTGCACCATATGAGCAATGCCATAGATTTTGGACTTCAAGACAAAAAATAATACAAAAATAAAGAGCAGGCACCATTCAAGTTCAACTCTCCCACTCTGCAGGTTCATACTACGCAATTTAAAACACGATCCTCCAGCAACCCAGATGCAGTCTGCAATTGAATCAAGGCGTTTACTGGTCATCAGTAATATTTACAATAACACTCCCTAAAGAAACGCTAAATAATCCTAAATCTACAATCTTATTCTCTTTCCATTCCGTTTAACCTCTTGGGTACAAAGGGTGTTTAAAGAGTACATGTCACCAAATTAAACTTTTACTATATCGTTGCTTATGTAATTAGAAGACACTTTGCCAATCCACTCTCTAAAAATTTTCAACTTCTTTTATATGTTTTAAATTCATTTGAATAACGGCCACTAGGTGGTTCTGTTCTGTTCCCTTCCACAACTAATGCTGTTAGTTTGGTCTCCTCCCGGCCTGGCAGGCAACCAAACTCAGGAAGTGCTTTGGCACATAGTAAGGCACAGCTCTCGCTCACTGGCTGTCAATCAGACAGGTGGGAGCGAGTGATGAGCCCACTGCGTGGCATGCTCCCTCAGATAAGGCCACGTCACCAGGCTCCACCCTCCCTCTGCAGGAGAACTCAGTGCAGAGAGGAGAGGGCAGAAGGGGTCCCCCAGCAGGCTTCAGTGATGTTGTGCCTGCTGGGGAATGCCCACTTCCTCCTGCCCGGAGAACACTGTATGTGAGCAAGAATAAAGGTATGTTACAGTGCAAGGGGGGTGTTCGGAGGAGTTAGGGAACATAGTGTGAGTTAGTTTAGAATTGATCCTTTGGTGACAGGTACTCTTTAAGTAAAACACTTTTACAGAGTGTTGGAAATCTATGTAACTGAGCCTTAACTTTTTGTACAATAGTTTTTTTTTTTCATTGACTTTACTTACTGGACTGGTGTGTGATGTTCTATATATGTGAATTTTATCTTCTAAGCATTTGTGTTGCACGACTGAGGTAGTTTAGCTACAAGAACAGTTCAGTATGTAGATACCATATTTACTTCCACAATTTAGATGGGTTTTTATTAAAAATTTTCACCTGTAACCTAATTTTTTATGCATTTAATTCCATGAGTGATGTGAGTGCCAGTCTTACATGTCATTTGACTACATTTATATGCCCCTTTTCTCTCATCCTATTTATTTTTAATTTTGTATTTTTATTTAATTAGATGGATATATTAATTGTCCCAAAGTTTTATATCTACAACATGAGATTTTAGAAAAAGTTTTTCTCTAGACTCTCGATTTTTTTCTCAGAATTTTCTGTTTCCTATAGCCACTAGAATATTTTGTAACAAACATCAAATCACATGTTTTTTACAGGATTTTTTTTTCTTTTTTCTTAATATGCTCCTTTCTGTTAATTTTCTTTTATTACAACAGTATTATTCTCTTAAATATTTTTTTTTATTAAGTTATCACTTTTTACCAGTATTGTTCTTCTTTTTGTTACTCTCCAATTTTTCTAGGTCATTGTCTCATGAAAAAAAAAGTGTATATAAAATTACCTTTACTGTGAATTAGGTAAAAAATGTACTTCCTAGTGAAAATCTGTTGTGTCAACATGCCTTTTCAGGGTACCTTTTATCTGAACCCCAATGCACCATGCACCACTCCTAGGTTAACATAAATCCAGCTAAACTTTCAATACAGAATAATTTTTTTTTATGGAGTGCAACTTATTTTATGATTTAAAATCAGTACAAGATAAGTGAAGCAAAATATTTGTAAATCTATTTACTTTGTAGACTTAAGCTGTAGAGCACTGTAAATATGTTGTAAGTGTGTAAAATTTCATTAAAAGTGCATTCCATTGTGAAGAATGCCTATCTATGCCAGATAGTTAGGTTGGACAGGTGATTGGAAGTGTAGATATACATTATATAATTGGGCACTGTCCTTTTAAAATACTTTTGATATGTGGTAGAGAGAAATCAAAAGTTTTGATCACTCAGACGCCAGTCGATCAGAAGGATGAGCCAGGAGAAGGAAATGCATAGTGTTTGTTCTCACTTGGTCTTTCACATGACTAACATTACATAATGTATGTCTATGGGACCATCTCAGACACAAAGCAGAGAGAGAGGTGGGAGGCCTTCCACTTTTTAGTAGAAATAGTGCAAAAAGACAAAACATGGCACTCTTTTAGTTCATGCAAATATTATTTCAGAATTCCATGAATACTGCAGGGAAGAAAAATAAAAATTCAAGATCTCATCTGAGCTTCCAGTTCTGGCTACGAGCTGTTAGTTTTATTTGCATGAACTAACGGGACAAAGGCATTTATTTATTGAAAATTTTTTTGCACTATTTTTATTAGACTGCTTTTTCCATTCTTGGTACCCCCTTTGTTAATTTACCCTTTTGCAAAGAACTTCACAGTTAAAAATGTTTAACCCCTTAGGTTCCAGTTGCTAAGTGACTTTTTCTGGTTATTAATCTTTGTAGAGATCAGCAGGGTTCTCAACACTCAGACCCCGACCAATCATAAGAATTTTGTTTCTTGAAAACAACAGGTACACTTTAAAGGGGTGCTCAACTGGTGCCAGAAAGTTACAGATTTGTAAATCACTTCTATTAAAAAATCTTCCAGTACTTTTTAGGGGCTGTATACTGAAGAGAAATCCAAAAAAGAAATGCATTTCCTCTGATGTCATGACCACAGTGCTCTCTGCTGACCTCTGCTGTCCATTTTAGGAACTGTCCAGAGCAGGAGAAAATCCCCATAGCAAACATATGCTGCTCTGGACACTTCCTAAAAATGGACAGCAGAGGTCAACAGAGAGCACTGTGGTAATGACATTAGAGGAAATGCATTTCTTTTTTGGATCTCTCTTCAGTATACAGACCCTAAAAAGTACTGGAAGGATTAAGATGTTTTAATAGAAGTGATTTACAAATCAAGAGAGTACTCAGTCCTCAGTCTCCCACCTGTACAAACAGGTATGTGATGGAGGAATGGATTCACTAGACGATAATTATAAAATTTATTTGTACAAATATAGCCAATCCACAAACCGCAGGGCCCTACGGATGTGTAATGGGATTACAATAAAATATTACATTCAGTAATTACTTCTGCCCATATTCAATCATGCAAAAACTCAATCTAAATAGTGCAAATAATATGCGACTAATGACAAATATTAAAAATAAAAATAAATAAATAGATAAATAAATTTAACAAAAAAGATAATGTTCTGGTAGCTGTCCTGTAACAAAAAAGAATGATGTGACAAATCCTGTAACAAAAAAGGATGATGTGGCAAATCTCTGGATATCGTATATCAGTTTCATAGACAGCTTGTGACAGTTCCGTAGGCAATCTATATCCAAGGGTAAATTATAACAGTTTTTAATCCTGGAAAGGAAACATATATTCCTCCTGTGCGGTAATAGTATTAAACTGTATATTTTCTGGCACGATCAAGTATATAACCGTCTCCGCTATTTAATCCTGAAAAGGAAAACGTTCTCAGCACTGTGTGCCACTCACCACCCTTGAAGTTTGGGGTCCCGGTATCTAGAGGTTCAGTCCATACGCTGGAGGATGCAGAGATAGCGTGTCTCGATGCAGCCGCTACTCACAGTGTGTTCTTCGGTAATCCCTGGTGCCGTGTGATGTCACGGGTCAGCTGATTTCAGTCAGCTGACCTCTAAGGCCGGTGTGAGCCGTATACAGGTGAGTAGATAGAAGTTCCAAGGGTGGTTTCAATGATGATACAAATAAGCGGGGATTCGTACACAGTTTACAAGGTCATGCTGGGACTTATAGTCCGTACCGCTGAGTGGAGATAGTCTCTTATTTCTGTCACAGCTGTAATAATAGATGTTCCATCAAAAGATATCCAGATAATGTCCAGAAAAATATCCAAATAATTAATCCAAATAAATCGCAAGTAAAACGCAAAATGTGAATAAAGCAGTAGTACAAAAAACTTTTTTGTTACAGGACGGCTACCAGAACATTATCTTTTTTGTTAAATTTATTTATTTATTTATTTTTAATATTTGGCATTAGTCGCATATTATTTGCACTATTTAAATTGAGTTTTTGCATGATTGAATATGGGCAGAAGTCATTACTGAATGTAATATTTTATTGTAATCCCATTACACATCCGTAGGGCCCTGCGGTTTGTGGATTGGCTATATTTGTACAAATACATTTTATAATTATCATCTAGTGAATCCATTCCTCCATCACATACCTGTTAGTACAGGTGGGAGACTGAAAAGCATCTCAGTTAACCTCGTCCCCTGTTTTTTGTGAGCTGCACACAATCGATACTATTTTTTGATTTACAAATCAGTTTAACTTTCTGGCACCAGTTGATTTAAAAAAAAAAAAGTTTTCCACGGGAGTACCCCTTTAAGTACTCCCAAGGCAGTTTTTTCTGTGTCACTCCCTTCCATCACATATACTTGTATCACCATATTAACACTGTGTTCGTGGTTTCATGTGTTACTGATTTACTAGAGGACATATGGCAAATAGAAAACTATTTTTAAATAAAGGTCTTTTTTTCTAACATGTTGTTTTTATTTGTTGTTATAACAACTTTTTCTTAACTGATGTTATCAGTGTTAGGAATTACTGCATATCCTGTACTGTGTGTGTCGAATTACAGTCAGGTTATAATGTATAGAATTAACAAGCAATAGAAGTGCATTGTGTGGAAACAGCGTTTGAACGTATACATCATTAATTCTACAACTTCTGCTTGGGGTGATAAGCTATATAGAGGTAGGATAGCATGATCTCTTCTTTCTGTACCTTGTGCAGGAGACATTCTAGAAGATAGTCCATGCAAAAACTAACATTGCTAAAAGTAACTGATGAAAAAATGGCAGATGTAAGCCATACAGTGGCCAGAAAACTGCTATTCCTCATGCACACACACAACAGCTAGTTCCACAAAGTCACTGGAAGGTGCAATGTAAGTTCATTGGAGAATCTAGAAACACTGGATGATGAAGACCTAGTTGTATAAAAATGTTGCCAAGATATTTTTTTTTATGAGCATGTTATCCTTAATCTGTATCTGTTATAATGGTTTAGCCACTCACATTAATTTCAAGCATTGTCCAATGGACAAAAGTAGTTTTTTTTTTTTTTTCCTCTATACCAGAAATACATCAATTTCCTTTCTAATTTCATGGGCAGTGGCAGAATACTAATAAATTCAGATCTGCGCTATATGATATTTGCCATAATAATATTCACCACTATTGCTTGATCATGCCAAGGCTCTGGATTTGTACATTACAGACAAAAATACTGAACAAGAAATTACATTTATTTAAAAAAGAATTGTACACGTACACGCTATGACAAAATAGGTCTTTAAAAAGGTCACTTTACATCTACAGTAATTCAGAACTAGTATGAATATAGGAGAAAATAAATAATGAATCTTAATATTACCATTCAGTGAAATAGATCACTCTATGTTGCAACACTATTGGAAATCCATGCTTAATAAATATTGTACTTATTCATATTTTTTTACATTACTATCTGAGAGTTGCTAAAATATTTTAATCTAGAGGCAGGTTGCTACATGGGCTGGTGCAGAGATTGTGGCTAACTCTATTCTTAGGTTCTTGAAGCAAGCTTGGCTATTTAAGCATAATATTAAAACTATGGAAAGAAGTGGTCACTGTTGTGCCTTGAATGTTCCATAATCCGCAGAACTTTGCTGGCCTGTTTGATTACATTGCTGCTGCTGTGTCCACAAAGTTTTTCCAAAGTTTCTTTCAGGTTTGTTACTTCCATTTCCTTCCGCAAATCATCTGTAGAAAGACAAATTGTTAGAAGCCCAGCTTTATGATGAGCCAAGGTTTTACAGCTTTTGGTTACAAATAACCATTAACGAGAGAGTGTAGGGACTATCCTACGCAACCCAAGGGCTAAGAGCTCCTTCTGTGGGAAATTAATATATATTTTTTTCTTATTTAATTTAACCCTTTAAAAGCTATGCAATATCAGTAGTCTCTTGACATAAAACAAATTGACAGAGCTCTCTTCTTAATGTGCTGTATGGCAACACAAAGGGGTTTCTCAAGTAACATACTACAGAGGTATAGACATTCTGTACAATGTTGTATTATAGAGAAATAAGGAAAAAACTTCAAAAATGGTATCCGCCGGAGCAACAGACGCTTTTCTCCTGTTGGGTCAGTATAAAAACTTTGACAACAGATACTCATTAATAAAAATATAACAAACCAAGAAGTTGTTGGAATTAAATAATACCGTATATACTCGAGTATAAGCCGAGTTTTTCAGCACGATTTTTCGTGCTGAAAACACCCCCCTCGGCTTATACTCGAGTGAACTCTCCACCCGCAGTGGTCTTCAACCTGCGGACCTCCAGAGGTTTCAAAACTACAACTCCCAGCAAGCCCGGGCAGCCATCGGCTGTCCGGGCTTGCTGGGAGTTGTAGTTTTGAAACCTTCGGAGGTCCGCAGGTTGAAGACCACTGCGGCCTTCGACATCATCCAGCCCCCTCTCACCCCCCTTTAGTTCTGTACAGTACTCACCTCCGCTCGGCACTGGTCCTGTGCTGCAGGACTGTCCAGAGAGGAGGTGGTCCGGTGGGATAGTGGTTCCGGGCTGCTATCTTCACCGGGGAGGCCTCTTCTAAGCGCTTCGGGCCTGGCCCCAGAATAGTCACGTTGCCTTGACAACGACGCAGAGGTACGTTCATTGTCAACGTACTTCTGCGTCATTGTCAAGGCAATGCCTCTATTCCGGGCCCGCAGCGCGGAGAAGAGGCGCCCCCAGTGAAGATAGCAGCCCGGAACCACTATCCCACCGGACCACCTCCTCTCCGGACAGTCCTGCAGCACCGGACCAGCGCCGGGCGGAGGTGAGTACTGTACAGAACTAAAGGGGGGTGAGAGGGGGCTGGATGATGTCGAAGGCCGCAGTGGTCTTCAACCTGCGGACCTCCGGAGGTTTCAAAACTACAACTCCCAGCAAGCCCGGACAGCCGATGGCTGCCCGGGCTTGCTGGGAGTTGTAGTTTTGAAACCTCTGGAGGTCCGCAGGTTGAAGACCACTGAGGGCGGATGATGACAAGAGGATGATGAAGGGGGGGTGTGGGATGATGAAGGGGGGTGGGGATGATGACAAGGGGATGATGAAGGGGGGGGTGGGATGATGACAAGGGGATGATGAAGGGGGGGTGTGGGATGATGACAAGGGGATGATGAAGGGGGGGTGTGGGATGATGACAAGGGGATGATGAAGGGGGGGTGTGGGATGATGACAAGGGGATGATGAAGGGGGGTGGGGATGATGACAAGGGGATGAGGAAGGGGGGATGTGTGGGATGATGACAAGGGGATGATGACAGGTGATGATGAGGGTCTGGATGATGACAGGCGGTGATGATGATGAGGATGTTAATGACGGGTCTGGATGATGACAGGGGGGATGATGTATTTCCCACCCTAGGCTTATACTCGAGTCAATAACTTTTCCTGGGATTTTGGGTTGAAATTAGGGGTCTCGGCTTATACTCGGGTCGGCTTATACGCGAGTATATACGGTACTATTTGTGTAAATGCAATGATGATACAAGTAAATACAATAATAGTGCAAAAGGATTAAACGTTTAATAGGAAAAACTGTACAGTTAAAAGTATCATGTAGGACCCTGTTAGGATGCCTTTAGCTTGAATAGAAGATGAGATACGGTTGGCCATGGAGGCATACAAGTTTTGTATGGCATCCTGCGGCACATTTCACATTTGCCCTTAGTTGGTGCAGTTGGGCCTGTAGATCCTTTACTCATGTAGGTAGGTTGATGAAGCTAGCTTACACAAAGAATGTATAAATGTTTATGCATTACTGATAAATTTTAATATGCGTTATATGTATTAGTGTTTAGACAGGATTATATTTAGCCCTTAAATCTTGAAGCCAGGCAGTCCAAAGAAATTTTTCACACTGGTGGAGACATTCCTGGGGAAGCCTTGCTGTGTGTGGGTGAGCAGTATCCTGCTGAACATGCCAGTTTGAAGTCCTATCAGAGGAAATATACAGTATCTCACATGGGTAAGTGCACCCTCACATTTTTTCATGTGACACTCTGCTACAATGTAGTGTGTAGTAAGTGCACAGCCTGTGTAACACTGTTTTATGCTGCTGTCCCCCTTAAAATAACTGAGCACACAGCCATTGATGTCTGAGCCCTGGAAACAAAAGTGAGTAGACCCCTAAGTGGTAATGTTCAAATTGTCTCAGCAATTTTTCCTCCCCGGTGTCATGTGACACAAGTTTTATAATGTCTAAGTTTTATAATGTCTGTGAATGGTAAACAATGTCTTACAGGTGGTGTTATCACTCTCACACTCTCTAATACTGGTCACTCGAAGTTCAGCATGGCAGCATGGGAAGAACTCTGAGACCTGAAAAAAAAACATTGTTGCGTCTACATTATGATGGCCTAGGCTATAAGAAGATTGCCAAGACCCTATACTGAGCTGCAGTATGAATGGCAAGACCATACAAAAAAGTTAAGTGCACATGCTCAGGATGCTGCCAGAATTGTTGCAGAGGTTGGTTGGGGGGGGGGGGGGGGGGGGGGGTCAGTCTGTCAGTGCTTAGACTATACTCTGCACACTGCATCAAATTTGATCTACATGTCAGACCAATCATCCCAGAAGTAAGCCTCTTCTAAAGATGATGCACAAGAAAGCCTGTGAACAGTTTTCCCAAGATAAGCAAATTAAAGGGGTACTCCGCAGTCCTGTGTCGGAAGCTCTGCTTGCAGCGTCCGGAAGTTTATTGTTCCGAACTCTGTGTGCGGGCTTCCGTGTTCAGAGCCGCCCCTCGTGATGTCACGCCCGCCCCCATCGTGACGTCACGCCCGCCCCCTCAGCGAAAGTCTATGGGAAGGGGGCGCTAAAACGTTAAAACCAAGCACATCATTGTTTTTCTTGTGAAATTCCCAATAAGTTTGATGTGTCACATGACCCTGTTCCTATTGAAAAAAACTAAAGTTGAATTCAAAATGGCCGACTTCAAAATGGCTGCCGTGGTCACCACCCATCTTGAAAGGTTTGCCCCACTCACATATACTAATGTGCTACAAACCGGAAGTTAATATCACCAACTATTCTCATTGTATTAAGGTGTATCCATATAAATGGCCCACCCTGTAAATTTATTCAGATGGTGTCAAGCATGTATAGCAGTAACCAGGTGAGAAGTACAAAGATACTTGTATATTGCCTGCAGTTAAGCATGATAGTGGGAATATCCTGGTCTGGTCCAGCATGAGTGTTGCTGGCACTGGGGAGATACAGTTCACTTGGGGAAACATGAATGCCAATGTGTACTGTGACATACTGAAGCAGAGCACAGGGCAGTGATTCAACTTGCGCGTACGACATTGACCGTGCGGTTTAATTAACAATATATTTTATAGTTCGGATATTTATGCACGCGGCGATATGACATATGTTTATTTTTATTCTGTTCATATATTTTTTATATGGAATCTGGGAAAAGGGGGGTGATTTAAACTTTTCATAAGGAAGGGGGTTAATGTGTGTGTTTTTAAACTTTATTTTTAATTTTTTTTTTACACTTTTAATCCCCTTAGGGGACTTTTAGGAGGAATCATTTGATTCCTCATACAGATCAATGTGGTTCCATAGAACCACATTGATCTGTGTGCCATGCGCTCGGTTGATAAAGCCTGGTCCTGCCAGACTTTATCATTCATTCTTAGCACCAGAGCCGGCACAGGAGGAGAGGTAAGCCCGCCAGCTACCTCCACAGTGGATCGACCCCCCCCCCCCCCCACTGGACCACCAGGGATGGGATAAAGGCACTTTTAGACGGCGCTGTCACCTTTGACAGCGGCGATCTAAAGGGTTAATAGCCGGTCGCAGTGATCGCCGCATCTCGGCTATTAATGCCGGCCCCCAGCCACAAGAATCAGCTGGGGGCCTGCCGGTATGACGCGGGCTCGAGTCGGCAGCCCGAGTCATACCCCATTAACGGCACATGGACGAGCATAGACATCCATGGTCGTTAACGGGTTAAACGGAAGGCTTGGGATCACAAGGTCTAACATCCACCACCTCTGTGATGTCGTTATGGAGGAGTGGTAGAGAACTCCAGTGGCAACTTGGTAAGCTCTGGTGAACGTAATGCCTCAGAAGCTTAAGGTAGAGCTTAAAAATAATGGTGGCAACACAAAATAGTGGCACTTTGATCCCAATTTGGACATTTCCATTTAGGGGTGTACTCACTTTGTTGCCAAGGTTTAGACTTGTGTGTTTAATGGTTTAATGTCTGTGTTTTGAGTTTTTTAAGGGTCAGCAACATTAAACACTGGTATTCAGGCGGTGTACTCACTACTGTACTTTGTAGCAGAGTGTAATTCAGTGTTGTCACATGAAAAGATACAATAAAATATTCACAAAAATGTGAGAGGTTTTCTCACATATGTGAGATACTGTACATGTTTGCATATCGCTAAGCTGTTAGTGTCCCCCCTTATCCCAACTAGGGGTAACTGACTTTCATATGAGTTGGCTCACTAGATCACACCAGTTGTTGGGACAGTGTGCCCCTCTACAGCAAAGGATTGCAGCAGGATTGAAGTGCTCACCATGAGGTGTGCATGCTCAAATATAGTACAAGGTGAGTGGTCGGCACTACCAAAAAACAGGTGCACGAGGGAAATGTAGAAACTTAATAAAGTAGGATTCCTGGCACTCAAATGAATCTTTCTTTTCTTCTTATTGATTGAATATTTGCAATATCAATATTGCAATATTTGCAGTACGTGTTACTTTCTCAACTGCACAAAGCAAAAGCATCACATGACTAGTATATAACACATGGAGGCTAATTACAATTCATTAGTAACCATGACTACAAGCATAAACAAAACAAGAAAAAAAGGGAGAATGCTATTACATAGAGATGCAAAAAGCCCAAATACTTATATTTTTTCTTATGTTTTTTCATGTACTCGCCTTGTAAAAAAAATCCATTCACATTGGTCTCTAGAAATAAAATCAAAAAAATCTGAAAAGTATATTATATTACCGACAAAAATGAGCAAACATAAAAAAACTTCAGAGTAATCTCGCTATTTCATATTCGCGATTCAACCCTCTCGGCTCGAGGGTCCCTAATTTGTGGATCCAGTGGGCCTCCCGTTTCAGGAGGAGCTTCTTCAAACTCCCCCCTCTACGAGGAGGCACTATCTCCTCCAATACCTGATATTGTAATTGTGCAATGTTATGACCCATTTTTTTAAAATGTGCAGGTATCGGGAACAATAGATTGCCACACCGTATAGTGGATTTATGTCTAGAGACCAATGTGAATGGATTTTTTTACAAGGCGAGGACATGAAAAAACATAAGAAAAAATATAAGTATTTGGGCTTTTTGCTTTTTGTATCTCTATGTAATAGCATTCTCCCTTTTTTTATTGTTTTGTTTATGCTTGTAGTCATGGTTACTAATGAATTGTAATTAGCCTCCATGTGTTATATACTCGTCATGTGATGCTTTTGCTTTGTGCAGTTGAGAAAGGCTTTCATGCCGTAACGCGTACTGCGTCTCACTCTATGTGATATTGCAAATATTCAATAAATAAGAAGAAAAGAAAGATTCATTTGAGTGCCGGGACTCCTACTATTAAGTTTCTACATTTCCCTCGTGCACCTGTTTTTTGGTAGTGCCGACCACTCACCTTGGACTATATTCTATTGGGTACGTGCACACCAAGCATTTATAGTATGTTATCCTGCAGCGATGAAGAGGCTAATAGGATTATTTCTCTGACACCTACTGCTGCGGAATATCTGAAAACCCCGGTGGATGAATTGAAACGCCGGGGACTTGAGAAAGCGAGCCGTCGCCTTGTTGCATATGAGCTACATAATGTAACTCTTGCTGAATACCATAGAACGAGTCGTATCCCTCGCGGCCTAAGGGTTAACCTGAGACCGACTTTGTTTGCTGAGGACGAAGCCTTTTGCAAAGACTTTGAACGCATTCTGAACAAGTGCTCTTTAGATATAATTGTTCTGACGGTACAACGTTTGCAGAAAGCAATAACGGACCTGAAGGAGGAAATCGCGGCTTCTGAACAGCAGCTTAAGGACATTTTGCCAAGCGAGGACTTCACAAAATTCAAGGAGAATTTGGATTCGAAGATCGATACTTTGCGCAAGGATCTGGAACAGCATAAAAGGAAGAAATACCTACGTGACACGGAGGACTATCTGGCCAATAGAGTGTACCGATGGCGGGAGCAGCCCGGATTCTACTGGCGGGGTGGAGCATTCCCCCGTAGTGGCTATTCCTCCTCGAGTTCCGGCAGAGAGCAGGGAGCTCGCAGAGCTGGGCGTCCCCCTTTTCGCGGACCAAGGCGAGGACGCCAGGACGCCGAGCCGGCAGAAATCATCGGCACTCTGGCAGGACCGATTGTCACGAGATCGCAGGTATGGACTCCTTAGTTATTAATATCTCCTCACGCACTTTGTCACCTGTGGAGACCTCGGTCTTACAAAAGGGATTATCCTTCAGCCCGATTGAGAGACTGTATACCTTTCAATTAGACTTGGATTTGGAGCGTTTGTTCAGACGCATTAGACTTAAAATGCACTTTTCTATTAACCCGATAGAGAGACAGCCTGAAATTGTGAATACGGAGGTTATTTCTCTTGATAATTATGATCTACGTAATAAAAGTGTTTATATGCCTCCTAAGTGTTATCATCCGATTAAGACCTACTGTACAATTGTGAGAAATCAGGTTAGTGAAGTCACGAGGAAATTGTTAAGGGGGTACTACTGCACATATGGAAATCTTACTAAAATGGAAATGTTTGCTGTAAAATCTCTGTCCGCTGATCGCTCGATAACTATTAAAGCTGCTGATAAAGGTGGTTCTATAGTCGTCATGGATACTATGATGTATAGGAATGAAATATTGAGGCAACTAGCGGACAGAGATACTTACATGCAGGTGGAAAGGGACCCCTTAACTAGGATACAGAAAGAAATTAAAACACTCCTAGATAGATATCTGGAGGAGGGGGTTATAGATACGAAAATGCACAAATATTTACAGAAGGAAGATCCCATTACCCCGGTGATATATGTACTTCCGAAGGTGCATAAGAGTTTGAGGGATCCACCGGGTAGGCCGATTGTGGCGTCGGTGGACTCGGTGTTATCCCCCCTTTCTATAGTTTTGGAAAAAACTTTAACCCCATTTGTGAAACAGACTCCAGCATTTCTGTTAGATACCACGGACTTCCTAAATTCTGTTGGGAATATCACTGATATCTCAGAAACCACATTATTGGCCACGATTGATGTAACTAGCTTGTATACAAGCATTACACATGTGAAAGGTTTAGAGGCAGTTGTATGGTTATTACAAAAGAGTTCATATACGGAGAAACAGAAGGAATTTTTTCTGGATTTATTGAAGGTGGTTCTATATGAAAATTATTTTCTATTTGAGGATAATTTTTATATTCAATGCAGAGGATCGGCGATGGGGGCGAACGTGGCCCCCCCCCCCTATGCAAATGCTTATATGTCCTGGTTTGAAGAACAATTCGTTTATAATAATGATTTATTTTTACGACATGCCAAAATATGGCGTCGATTCATTGACGACATCATTTGCATTTGGGAGGGGCCACGTTCGTCCTTGGAGGAATTTTTTCAATATCTGAACAACATCTGGGATGAATTGAAATTTACGATAACTATAGATGACAGACAGGTCAGTTTCCTTGATACTCTCTTGATTAAGAATGACATGGGTGGTTTTGTCACGGATCTTTATCAAAAACCCACGGATAAAAATAGTTTGCTTTATTTTCACAGTGCCCATCCGGCCTCTATTAAAAAATATATCCCTTTCTCCCAAAAGAAGAGGGTACAGAGAATTGTTACTGACCCCTCTTTGAGAGAAAAACGTACTATCGAGCTAGTGGAGAAATTTAAAGCTAGGGGATATCCGGAGAGGATTATTAATGCCATCCCCCAAGATAGACCCTGAGATACAACAAAAAAATGTGATAGAATACCATTTGTCAGGACTTTTCATCCCCAGATGAACCTAATTGATAATATAATCCGAGAGAATTGGTCGATTCTAAGTAATGCATACCCCGATATCTCAGAATTTCAGACTGACCCTTTGATTTGCAATAAAAGGCTCCCGAATTTACGTGATAGGCTAGTTAGGGCAGATTTGGGATCCAGTAAGAGAAGCAAACAAACGTTTTTAGGTTCCCGGAAAAACGGGACATATCCATGCCTGAATTGCGCCCAATGTTCTAATGTATTGAAGGGGGATAGGATTGTACACCCGCATAGTGGTAAGATTTTCTACTCAAAGGGCTTTTTCACCTGTAAGACTAAAAATGTGGTGTATTTGATTAAATGTCCATGCGGTCTCCTGTACGTTGGAGAGACTACCCAACGTATAGGAGACCGGATTAATAGACATAAATCCACTATACGGTGTGACAATCTATTGTTCCCGATACCTGCACATTTAAAAAAAAATGGGTCATAACATTGCACAATTACAATATCAGGTATTGGAGGAGATAGTGCCTCCTCGTAGAGGGGGGAGTTTGAAGAAGCTCCTCCTGAAACGGGAGGCCCACTGGATCCACAAATTAGGGACCCTCGAGCCGAGAGTGTTGAATCGCGAATATGAAATAGCGAGATTACTCTGAAGTTTTTTTATGTTTGCTCATTTTTGTCGGTAATATAATATACTTTTCTGATTTTTTTGATTTTATTTTTAGAGACCAATGTGAATGGATTTTTTTACAAGGCGAGTACATGAAAAAACATAAGAAAAAATATAAGTATTTGGGCTTTTTGCTTTTTGTATCTCTATGTAATAGCATTCTCCCTTTTTTTCTTGTTTTGTTTATGCTTGTAGTCATGGTTACTAATGAATTGTAATTAGCCTCCATGTGTTATATACTAGTCATGTGATGCTTTTGCTTTGTGCAGTTGAGAAAGGGTTTCATGCCGTAACGTGTACTGCGTCTCACTCTATGTGATATTGCAAATATTCAATAAATAAGAAGAAAAGAAAGATTCATTTGAGTGCCGGGACTCCTACTTTATTAAGTCCATGCTCAAATATGACCGTTGTCAGATCCCAAACAGAACCAAGATCATTGCTAAAGATGATATGGTTCTAATCCATAGCATTCCAGGTTACTCATTTACCACTGCAAATGAAGGTGACAGTGGCTGGCTGTCAGAGGCATGACATGTAATGGGTGCTGTGACATTTCCTACTGCTAAGCTCCTGGAAATAATCTGTGCTGAGACAGAGAGGTGTACTAAAGGTACTACCTGTTTCTGTTCAGGTGGAAAATTAAACTGGGAGCTGCTCGTCAGTGGATCAAATGATTTTCTCCACTTGTGGTCTGTCTGGGCCATCCAGAGCTTGTTCTTCGTGTGTTCCCTTATGTAACCACTGCTCCCAAAACCTCCTAACAACTTGGTCTCAATGGCCTAGGTTGTGAGTAGAGATTCGATTCGGCCGATTCACCGAATTTTCCAAAAAAGTTTGTTTCGATCCAAATTTTTTGGCGGCAAATCTATATTAAAAAAGGCTATTTCTAGCCTACATACAGCCTCTATAGGGGTATAGAACACTTTGCTGTGTTCTAAAACGCATATGGAGTGTGCTGGGGTAGTGAAATAATACTGTTATTCAGAATAACATGCAGATTACCGGCAACGCTTTTAGAATCACTGCCACACAGCAGCACAATGACAGAGCCTGGTGGTGGTATCAGTGTCAGGAGACCATATAGTGACTGAATAACATAGCGTGGAGGTGTTGGCAGCATGAGGAGACCATTTAGTGGCTGAATGGCACAGCGTGGAGGTGTTGGCAGCATGAGGACACCATATAGTGGCTGAATGACACAGCTTGGATGAGGCTGAAGCATGAGGACACCACATATTGGCTGAATGACACAGAATGGAGGTGTTGGCAGCATGAGGACACCATATAGTGGCTGAATGGCACAGTGTAGGAGGTGTTGGCAGCATGAGGACACCATATAGTGGCTGAATGACACAGCTTGGATGAAGCTGAAGCATGAGGACACCATATAGTGGCTGAATGACACAGCGTGGAGGTGTTGGCAGCATAAGGACACCATATAGTGGCTGAATGGCACAGCGTGGAGGTGTTGGCAGCATGAGGACACCATATAGTGGCTGAATGACACAGAATGGAGGTGTTGGCAGCATGAGGACACCATATAGTGGCTGAATGACACAGAATAGAGGTGTTGGCAGCATGAGGACACCATATAGCGGCTGAATGGCACAGTGTGGAGGTGTTGGCAGCATGAGGACACCATATAGTGGCTGAATGGCACAGTGTGGAGGTGTTGTCAGCATGAGGAGACCATATAGTGGCTGAATGGCACAGCGTGGAGGTGTTGGCAGCATGAGGACACCATATAGTGGCTGAATGACACTGCTTGGATGAGGCTGAAGCATGAGGACACCATATAGTGGCTGAATGACACAGAATGGAGGTGTTGGCAGCATGAGGACACCATATAGTGGCTGAATGGCACAGTGTGGAGGCGTTGGCAGCATGAGGACACCATATAGTGGCTGAATGACACAGCTTGGATGAAGCTGAAGAATGAGGACACCATATAGTGGCTGAATGACACAGCGTGGAGGTGTTGGCAGCATGAGGACACCATATAGTGACTGAATGGCACAGCGTGGAGGTGTTGGCAGCATGAGGACACCATATAGTGGCTGAATGACACAGCTTGGATGAGGCTGAAGCATGAGGATACCATATAGTGGCTGAATGATACAGAATGGAGGTGTTGGCAGCATGAGGACTCCATATAGTGGCTGAATGACACAGCATGGACATGTTGTAAGCATGAGTAGACCATATAGTGGCTGAATGACACAGCATGGAGGTGTTGGCAGCATGAGGAGACCATATAGTGGATGAATGGCACAGCCCGGAGTTGCCAGCAGCATGAGTAGGCACTAGGCCTTCACAATCCCTAATATTAAAAGATGAATTAAGAAATTGAAACCGAAGATTTTGGATAGCGGGTGCTACTTATGAGAAAATTTGAAATTACCAGACTCAGGCCCAACAGCGACATCAGTAACCCATATATTGCCTGAATGACACAACCTGTAGTTGGCTGATGCACGAGTACACACCAGGGCTTCACAATCCCCCCCCCCCAAAATACACCCCAATTTTAGAAATTTTTGGAAAAGAGTTTGGATAGCGGGTGCTACCTATGAGAAAATTTGAAATTACCAGACCCAGGCCCCACAGCGGCATCAGTATCCCATATCTTGCCTGAATGACACAGCCTGAAGTTGGCTGATGCATGAGTACACACCAGGGCTTCACAATCCCCCCAAAAAACACCACAATTTTAGAAATTTTTTTAAAAGATTTTGGATAGCGGGTGCTACCTATGATCAAATTTTAAATTACCAGACCCAGGCCCCACAGCGGCATCAGTAACCCATTTATTGCGTGAATGACACAGCCTGGAGTTGGCAGATGCATGAGTACGCACCAAAGTTGCACAATCCCTAATAAAAAAGACAAACATTTTTGACTAAAAATTTTAATGAAAATTTAGGACAGCGAGTGCTCTCTATATATTACCAGAATGACGCAGCCTGGAGTTGACTGCTGCATGAGGAGACCATTGAAATTTGTGATTTTTTTATTTGAAATTTAAATCAAAATTTGTGTCCCAGACCCCGCCGTGTGGGAACAAAGGACCTAATCTCACAAGCACTCACAGGGCCCATGTGGCCGTAAGATGTAGGCGCAACGTCTCCATAGCCCTGACCGGCCATTTTTGGTTTTTGTACCTTTGTTGAAGAATAAGCGCATATCCAAGAGTCCAGAAGACTCTATAATGCAGGACGGTGGACCACCAAAAGACATTCTTCTATAAAATAATTTTTTATGAAATAAAGAAGCAGAGTTCATCCCTCTGCGTATTTATTTTTTTTTTATTTTACTTAAAAAAATCACACGCAACAATCGTTCAATGGTGTAATGGTTATTATTGTGGAAAATTCAAGTTTATTACTGTGATAATTATCAGAATTTGAAAAAAAACACTACCCAAGAGTGTTTAATAACCCCATACATTGCACCATAAATGTTGAAATTTAAATTAAGCATGTATGTGTGTATTTCAAAAATCCTAAAATTAAAGGCCCAAGCCCAGAAGCATCATGAAGTCAAGTAGTTCCTGAAAGACACAGGAGCAGTCAGGAGTAGGCATCAGCAGTACCCAAGAGGCTTTCATAACCCCTTACATTGCACGATCACTTGCGAGATCGAGCAATAACGGGTGTGTTATGCCCTCAGATGTCCGGGGCTGCACGCGCGCTACACTGAACCGATCAGCATGTGATTATCTTTCACCGACAGGTGCGGGTAACCCGCTGAACCCCCTTCGCGATAGGGATCAGGGATTGCAATTATTTGCCAGGAAAGAAGAATCACAACTAAGCGCCGGTCATAAGCTCGGGTTCATCAAGTACCTGCCCTTTGTACACACCGCATGTCTCTACTACCGATTTGATGGTTTAGTGAGGTCCTCGGATCGGCCCCGGCGGGGTAGGAGAAGGCCCTAGCAGAGCGCTGAGAATTTAAAGATCATAGTTTAAATTTGCATTAAGCATGTATTAGCTACTGCTAAGCATTCAAAAATTGAAGGCCCAAGGCCTGAAGGCAGGGAGGCAAGTAGTTCCTGAAAGACACAGAATGAGTATGGAGCAGGCATTCGCAGTACCCAAGAGGGTTTCATAACCCCTTATATTTAAAGATCAATGTTGACATTTGCATTAAGCATATATTTAGCTACTTCTAAACATCCAAAAATTAAAGGCCCAAGGCCAGAAGCATCAGTGAGGCAAGTAGTTCCTGAAAGACACAGGATGAGCCAGGAGCAGGCAATCGCAGTACCAAAGAGGGTTTCATAACCCTAAGTGATAACCCAAGAGGGTTTCATAACCAACCATAATTGGAAAATGTTGGTGTAGCAGCATGGTCAATCTAATCTGAGGCATCTGGCATTGGTGGCTGGAAAGCCTGGCTGATCCATCCCTGATTCATCTTGACAAACGTCAGTCTCTCCACATTTTTGGTGGACAGACGAGTTCGCCTTGGGGTGACTATGGCCCTGGCCGCACTAAACACCCGCTCTGATGGCACACTACTGGCCGGGCAGGACAGCTTTTCCAGGGCAAACTCTGCTACCGTGTTTCTCCGAAAATAAGACCGGGTCTTATATTAATTTTAGTCACAAAAAACACACAGGCTTATTTTCAGGGTAGGGCTTATTTATTTATGGTATGTACCTTGAAAAACATGGAGGGCTGCTACAGCCCCCCATCCTCCCACAGCCTCCCATCCTTGACACTCCCGCAGCCCCCCATCCTCCACACTCCTACAGCCCCCCCCATCCTCCACACTGCTACAGCCCCCCATCGTCCTCCACACTCCTACAGTGCCCCCCACCCCTCTGCCATAATAAATTACGGTACACATTTCATCCCCAGCGGAGACCAGCACTTCCCTACCTTCATACGGTAGCGTCCCCAACTTATACTGTACGGAAGCTGCAAGCTCTTGGCGGCGGCGGGATCTCCTTCTGTTGCTTAGCAGCCAGGGGCAGGGACACGTCCGTGACGTCGGCCGTGCATACGCGCTGACGTTTTAAAGCGACAGCATCCCTACCCGGCTCAATTACGTTAACTTGCCGCGGGGCCAGCCAAGGGGGGTTGGGAAGTCTGCGGGCATTCCTGGCGGCCACGGTCCGGATCTGGACCGCGGTCTGCCAGTTGATTACCCCTGGCTTAGGTCTTATTTTCAGGGTAGGGCTTATATTTCAGCCCACCCTGATAATCCTGCTAGGGCTTACTTTCGGGGTATGGTTTATTTTCGGGGAAACAGGGTAGTTGTGGCCATAAATCAAGTTTGGCTGCCCAGAAGTCCAGCGAATCTTCAATGGTTGTTGGCATGGTCATGTCAAGGTATGCCACCACCTGCTGGTTCAGGTCCTGCTCCATGTCTACCTCTGGCTGAGTTGCTTCACTATGCAGGTCAAGAAAGCTATTCATCAGCGACTGTAGACTCAGGCTGCTGCTGATTGAGCTGGTACTGTTCCTCCCACCCCTCCCCTCCCCAGCAGCCATGGCAGTGGAAGGTGAGCGCCGAGGGCCCCCCGAGTCAGACCTGCGAGTGGATGGACCATGTGGCCGATAGGCATCAGCCAACTGACTATGTAGAATCTCTCTGTAGTAGGTCAGTTTGTCCTCCCTCTCAGCGGGTGTAAAAAAGGCCCCCATTTTGGGACGGTAGCAAGGGTCTAATAAGGTGGAGATCGGGGGTCATTACGCAAGCAACTGAGCATGCCATTTGCGCCAGTGACTCGGAGGGACTACCTGCCTCCATCTCCACTGCATACTGCCACGGTGTGTCTGGGTCCTCTGTCTCAACTTCCTCTTAACCCTCCAGCTCCTCTGGCTGCTCTTGCTCCTCCTCTCCTGTCCGAAGACCAGAAACACCGGCCATCTCATCCAACCTAAACTGTGCTCCGCTCTGCCCCTCATCATCCTCCTCCTCCAGTTCAGCCCCCACAGGGCTCATGTAGCCTTGAGATGTAGGCACAACATCTCCATTGCCGTGACTAGCCATGGTTTCAATCATTTGTTGTAGGAAATGTAGGAGTGGAATTACGTCGTTCATGGCGTAATCCAGGCAATTTACAAATAATGTGGCTTCCTCAAAGGGCCTCAGCAAACGGCAGGTGTCACGTATGAGCTGTCACTGGTTCACAGGGGAGTACTCTCATCTGCTTGGATCATCAAGAAATTGGTGATGGCTTTTCTTTGTTCGTATAGTCTGTCCAACATATGGAGGGTGGAATTCCAACGTGTGGCAACGTCACAAATAAGACTATGTTGTGGGATACCGTTCTGATGCTGCAGCTCAAGGAAGGTGTGCTTGGCGGTGTACGAGTGGCTGAAGTGCATGCACAGTTTCCTTTTCATTTTCAGGATGTTTTGCAAATGGGGTGAAGACTTGAGGAAGTGCTTGACAACCAGATTCAACACGTGTGCCATGCAGGGCGCATGTTTCACACTTCCTTGTTGCAGCGTGGACATGATGTTCTTCCCGTTGTCGGTCACCATGGTTCCCATTTCCTGATTTCGTGGAGTAAGCCATACTCAGATTTCTTTACGAATGAACTTTAGCAGTTCCTCCCCTGTGTGACTCTGTTCGCCAAGGCAAACCATGTGAAGAACAGCTTGACACCGCCGTTCCCTACACACATGGTACGATGAAGGGCCACCGAGATTTGGACGTGCAGTGGAGGCCGAGGACACAGTGGAGGATGAGGAGGCGGCGTCACACACTGTAACAGGACCAACTGCCTGGGAGCGAGAGCTTGGAGGAGGAAGCGGTGTGACCTGTCCAAGTTGTTGTTGTGGCTGTGCAGGAACCAAATTTACCCAGTGAGCCGTAAAAGACAAGTATTGTCCCTGCCCTTAGTTACAGTTCCACATGTCGGCGCTGCCGTGCACTTTTGAACACACCGACAGGCTCAAGGACTGGCCCACCTTCTCTTGTACAAACTTATGCATGGCTGGTACTGCCTTCATCGCAAAGAAATGACGGCTTGGGACTCTCCACCTCGGCTTGGCACAAGCCATCAATTCTCTGAAAGGTGCAGAGTCCATCACTTGAAAAGGGAGGGACTGCAACACCAGCAACTTGGACAGGAGCACATTCAACTTCTGCGCCATTGTATGAGTGGGCGCATACTGTTGTCTCATGGACATGGCTTCGCCGATGGATTGTTGGCGGAATGGCTGAAGGAGGGTTTGACACACAGCTCCCTTCGGCTGAGGTGGTGGAGCCTTGGCTGGATGAAGGAGGGAGCGGATGGCCACTGGGTGATGCAGCAGGCTGGACCATTACATCGGAGCCACGGTTCTCCCAGGCCGCTTTATAGTGGCGAAGCATGTGTTGACGCAGGGCCGTGGTGCCGACATTGGGACCCTGGCCACACTTTACCTTCTGCCAACAGATCTTGCATGTGGCTACGTGAACCTCCTCCGGATGCCTTATGAAAAACTTCCACACCGCCGAGTAGCTGTTTTTCCCACCCACAGTCCACACTAATTAACTGCTACTGGCGCCGTCTCCAGGAACCCCTGTTCCACTTCCTCCCGGAAAGGTAGGCTGCCGCGAAGCAGGTGGTCTCCCCCGGGCACGTTTGGCTCCTGAATTTCCACTACTGCCACCACGCTGACTGCCAACCGTGCTACCGCCTTGCTGCCTCAACGGCAACCTGCAACTCTCTTCTCCTGATGATGATGAAGCCCCTTCTGCACCCGGCTCCCAATTGCGATCGGCTTCATCATCATCAACAGTTGTGCGCACGTCACTGATGTCCTCCTCAGGTTCCCCAACAGTGTCTGCTTCAGGACCATGAACACTTGCAACACCGCCTCCCACGTCACTCTCCGCATCACTGCTTGGCCGCCTAGTGGAGCAAGCGGAGCATGTCTCCTCCCCTTCTTGGCTGTCCAGTAGCTGCTGACTTTCCTCTATTAGATCGTCCTCAGTAAATAGTGGAGCTGAACCCACAGCATAAGATACTTCTTTAGGAGAGGGAACAGCACAGGACAAAAGCAATGGGAGGACACGGACTGCTCCCGGGCCATGCCAACTGAAGGTTGTGTCTGAGGAACCCACCGACTGTTGACTGGGGGTTTCAGATGTCACTTGTGATGATGTGGATGAGCGTGTTAACCAATCCACGACGGCAGATGGGTTGCTGGTGGATACACGACCGCTGACTGATGACAGGAGCTCAGGCCTCTCGCTGCAACTCCTGCTGCCACTCGCCCCAAGTCTGCTGCCAACTCTGCCTGAAGTATTTAGGCCTCTGCCACTCCTCTGTGCACGTCCTGGCACTTCTCTGCCTGACATACTTAGTGAGTTTATGAGGGTATTACAATACGCTACACTACTCTTTAAACAGTATTTGTCTAGAACAGCAGCAGGTGATTACTTACGGCTGTCCTTGAACAGTATGTAGGCCCTTGACAGATTAACAGGTACTAGATGGTACAATACTTGGATGTACGTATGCGGTATGCACTGATGAGGCCAGTAATATGCCTAACTATTAGCAGAAAAAAATCAGTATTTTTGTAAAACATCAGCCGGTGGATACTATTGTTTGGACTTTGACGATATGGAGCACCTTGACAGCTTAACAGGTACTAAATGGTACAATACTTGGATGTACGTATGCTGTATGCACTGATGAGGGCAGTAATATGGACTTTGACGGTATGGAGCACCTTGACAGCTTAAAGGACATCTGCAGCGTTACAAACACTTATCCCCTATCCTCAAGATAGGGGATAAGTGTTTGATCGTGGGGGGTCCGACCGCTGGGGCCCCGGTGATCCCCTGTACGGGGCCGCGGCTCTCCTGTGCAGGGGGCGTGCCAGCCGCAGCAGGACGTTGCGGCCGGCACGCCTCCTCCATACATCTCTATGGGAGAGGTGGGGAGGCAGCATTCGTGCCTCCCCACATCCCCCATAGAACTGTATGGGGACGGGGAGGAGACAGGGCGTCACCGTCGACCTCTAGGTCGACGTTATGTGCCTTAGCGCTCACCATTAGCGGTAATGGCGGCGCCCCATTAGGGAGATCGGGGGGGTCCCAGCGGTCGGACACCCTGCGATCAAACACTTACCCCCTATCCTGTGAATAGGGGATAAGTGTAATGCCGCTGCAGTTGTCCTTTAATGGTACAATACTTGCATATGCCTATGCGGTATGCACTGATGAGGGCAGTTATATATGCGTAACTATACGCAGAAAAATCTATTTAAAAAAAAAAACAGCCGGTGAATAGTATTGTTTGGACTTGCACAGTATGTAGCCAGCCCCTTGACAGATTAACAGGTACAAAATGGTACAAATGCACTACAGTCCACTGAACAATCACATATTTCTGAACAGCAGCAGGACCCAACAGTGCAGCACAACAAAAAAAATATCAAGGGATTAAACCCTAAATTGCACTCTGTCACACAATTCTGAGCAGCAGAAGATTTGTGGAGCAAAAAAAAATAATTAACTCAATTGGGCTGAAAAATGGAGATAAGATGCTTCAGAAAGTTCAGGCAGCTTGGAGATCTGTATGAGGCAGCTGACAGCTATCTGCCCCTCTCTGCTGCAAGGCTCAATAACGTGAATAGGAGGTTTATCTATCAATGATCCTTCTCAGTGTGAACGGCAAAGCACTCTGCACTCCTGCCTTTCCCTAATGCTGATGTGACTAGCAGTTGCAGTGTAACGCTGTGGTATGAGCTATTCACACACACGCAGTCCCATCCTCTCCATCTGAGTGCATAGATGAAACGAAGAGAGTCAAGATGGCCGCCGATTACACAGGGGTCAGTGAACACTGATAGGCTGCATCTCACATGTGATTCAGGGTCAGCCCGCCTACCTTCATTCCCGCCGCTGTTTCCCGCCCTCCCATAATCCCCTGCCCCATGTACTCACACATGTGGATACGCCATCTTAGGTCTCCAATAGCCTGGAACGCTGTAAAATGGAGTTTAATGAAGTGATTAGCGCAATAGAATTGCGGCGATATTCATATTCGTTGCAAATCGAATTTTTCATGAAATTCGTAATGAATTCGGGTTCGTCAACTTCGATTCGCTCATCTCTAGTTGTGAGCGATTCGTTCTCAGGTCAATGTATCCCTTTTCAAAGCCTTTCAACTTGGCAAAAGTAATTTGAGTTCATCATAGAGGCATGTCTAACAGGCAACGATTGCAAGACCCAGTGTCTAATCAGATCACACTTGTAATAATTTACCTATCTGCTAAAACATTACTGAGGTTTACTGAAATCTGACCTTAATAGCTTGGTGCATTTTTTATTTATATTTTGTCAATAAGTACTGAAGAAGAGTATACTTCTATGCAGGGCTAAATTTGTCTTTACTCCTCACCTAAAGGCAGCCCTTTGGTAACGTTGCCTACTGGAGAGACCTTATTATAAATTATGGGTATCATATATAATTAGTTATGAAACTTCATAAACAATGTCAGATCATCACTTGATGGATACATACAAGTGGTGACAAATGAATTTTAATGGGCTCATTATTTTGACAGGAAAAATTGTGCTGTGTGGCTTGCTAAGATTTAGATAGATAGATAGAAAATGTATAAATCCCAGAAAAGCAGCACATCCAAAAAGCAGCACATCCAAGTAGGTAGGGGCCTTTGTTAGGAACTCCCAACTTCAACAAAAAAAGTGAAAAGACTGCAGCACACAACTTCAATGTTGATCAAAGTTGTTCATTTATTCCATCTTCAGCAAGACAGATAAGGTGCAACGTTTCAGTGGTCTCACACCACCATGATTGAGGATGGTGGTGTGAGACCACTGAAATGTTGCACCTTATCTGTCTTGCTGAAGATGGAATAAACCACTTTGATCTGCATTGAATTTGTGTATTTTCCCTTTTTTTTATTAATATATATGGATATCAAAACCTAAAGAGAATGACCCAGGTTAGTTGGGGATCAATAGACAAAATTAATCTAACCCCAAGGCCGAAGCCCGGGGTGAAAAACCCATTATTGCTAAACCCTTAAAAAGTAAGTTTTATTAGTATATATTAAAAGCTCACCAGTGTGAAGTTAAAATAACCCCTGACAGGTGTGTACAGGGTTAATGAGGGAAAGTTCCCTTACAATATTAAGTGCGGTGCTGCAGACACTCACACTACCTTGTCAGAGGGTTGGTTAAAACTCAAACAGTATGCCCACCCCTACATGTTTCGCAGCACCGAGGCGTTCTCAAGAGGTATATGTGGCTACTATGGGCCCAAAATGGCGGCATGGAGTATTTATAGTTTACCCCTATGATGTCATCATTGGTGGACAGCATCATCCATCCAATGGCTACTATTATCTCATACCTTTTGTGGACTCCATCCAATCCCGGTACTCACCTCGTGTTTACTTCCAGGTGAGCGCCGGTCCTTCTGTCCAATCCGGGTGCATAGCACCTCCTCTGTGTGATGCGCTATAGCACGTTGTGCCGACGTCTCACTCGTTGCCTCGTTCTCATACTGTACATGTGCACTCGCGGCGTACCGCCGGCCGCGCATGCGCCCGAACTTAAACGAATATCCAGGCCATTCTCCGTATCGCGCATGCGTCCGGACTTAGAAACCTGCACGTATTCTGTCTTTCAACTATGATAACACTGAGCATGCGCCCAGACTTAGAAAACTAACCGTCTGTTATCATTCAACTGTGAGGACACTATGCATGTTATTATTGATTTATAAATAGTATATGAATTAGAATACTATGAATGGCGCTTGTAGTATACTAATAATACGGAGATATATCATTTGTCCACTTATATCATAGCTAAATCGATATATATTTATTGGGAAAAGAAATGTAACCAAAAAAAACAGATAAATCCATATGTACTTATAGAGAGGATACTAGTAAATATTCATTAATAGATAGCCAGTGATACAATTGTAATCCAACATAATATACAGTAGATATGTGATAAATAAATCATCCATACATACTTTATAACTAATAACGATAATAATTAATAATCAATAATCAATCATAAAAAATATATAGTGAATAACCATGAATCTACACATACACAACTGCAAATTCATGAGGAAAAATTGATAAATCAAAATATTTTACGACACACTTAATTTTATTTCTTTTTTATTCATCATTTATTATTAAGTGTGTCGTAAGATATTTTGATTTATTAATTTTTCCTCATGAATTTGCAGTTGTGTATGAGAGCGCTGATCGTACAGAGCTTGGTAAGGGTCCTTTGCCCATTCTCTGAGCTGAAGGAAACACTGTGATTTTATTGCAGTGGTCTAAATCAGCTCCACTGAGCCAACAGGCAACTGTTTTTAACAAATTTAGACATCTAAGCAGTTAATAAATCTGCTCCAGGGATGTGGCCTGGTGATGCTGGCGTGAAGCTGTGATCCTGCAGGGGCTACTTGAACCCACCACAGGAGGGGTGATCTGAGCTGTGCAGACAGAAACTTTACTGCCACTTTGCCGCTACCGTGCCCTCCCCTGGCTTGCCTGATGTCACCATCCAGGCTGCTGTCACTGGTTCAACGACATCTCCTTTTGGGGCTCCACTACTCTGTTTTGTTGGTGCTGGTATGGTGCCTTGAGCGCGTTGTGTACCATCACCTTTTGGAGCCTCTTCCTCCTGCCCTACGTCCCGCTGTGCTGTGTGCATGCCTGGAGGCAGTGTGGGGCTGGGTGCCACGTCCGGTGGAGTGTCGATGGATGCACTCTTGCACTACAAAAAAAGGGTCGGGATAAGCAGCAGTGCTGAGCCCAAAAAAAAAAAGAGCAGATCGCTCAACAAGGACAGCAGCTGTCACAGTTGCTATGTTCCAGCACCTTCTACCTCCTCAGCAGCAACCATCTCCTCCGCCAGCTCCAGCATCTCCTCCACGCCCAGAGTCCGTCTGTCTCTACCCGACAAGTTTGATGGGGATTCTAAGCTCTGCCGTGGGTTCCTGACCCAGTGTTCGCTGCACCTGGAGATCATGTCGGACCACTTTCCCACTGAACAGTCTAAGGTGGCATTCGTGGTCAGTCTGCTATCTGGAAAGCCCTTGTCCTGGGCCTTACCGTTTTGGGACCGCAACGACCCTGCTACTGCTACCATCCAGTGCTTCTTCACCGAACTATGCAGTGTCTTTGAGGAACCTGCCCGTGCCTCTTCTGCTGAAAAAGCCCTGCTAAACCTCGTCCAAGGAGACTCTACAGTGGGCGAATATGCCGTACAGTTCCGTACTCTGGCCTCTGAGTTGGCCTGGAATAATGAGGCTCTCTGCGCGACCTTCAAGAAAGGTTTATCCAGCCACATCAAGGATTGTCTGGCTGCACGGAGAGATACCCTCTTCCCTATCTGATCTCATTCATTTGGCTACCCGCATTGATATGCGCTACATTGAAAGACGCCAGGAGCTTCGCCAGGAAAAAGATCTTGTTCGCACCAGGCGTAATCCGCGCCTGGCTCCTCTCTTTCAGCATCCTTTGCAATCTGTTACTGTGCCTTCCGCCGAGGAGGCCATGCAAGTGGACCGGTCTCGCCTGACCCAACAAGAGAGGACTCGCCGTAGGAACGAGAACTTGTGTCTATACTGTGCGAGCTCTGAGCATTTCTTAAAGGACTGTCCTCTTTGTCCTCCGCGTCAGGGAAACACGCGCACCTAGTGAACGTGGGAGAGGCGTTACTAGGTGTGAATTCTTCTTCTCCACGTCTTACTATTCCAGTACGGATTTCCTTGCCCAATAAGTCCTCCTTTTCTGTTGAGGCCTTTCTGGACTCTGTTTCAGCAGGAAATTTCATCGAGGCCTCACTCATCAACAAGTACAATATTCCTGTTACCCGTCTTGTCAAACCTCTCTTCATTGCCTCGGTGAATGGAGAGAGACTGGTCTGCACTATGCGTTATCGCACTGAACCCCTTCTCAGGAACATTGGAGTTCACCATCTTGAAAATATCAAATTTTTCGTATTGCCCAATTGTACTTCAGAAATTCTTCTTGGCTTGCCCTGGCTCCAGCATCACGCACTTATCCTCGACTGGGCCACTGGGGACGTTAAGAGTTGGGGACCTTCCTGCCACAAGCAATGTCTTAAGTCGGTTCCTGTCAATCAAGTCAGGAACGCTCCTCCATTGTCAGGTCTTCCTAAGGCCTATCAGGACTATTCTGATGTCTTTTGTAAAAAGCAAGCAGAGGTCTTACCTCCACATAGACCCTATGACTGCCCTATCGACTTGCTCCCTGGTACCACACCACCCCGTGGTAGGATTTACCCACTTTCTGCCCGTGGAAACACAAGCCATGACAGAGTACATTCAGGAAAACCTCAAAAGAGGTTTTATCCGGAAATCTTCTCCAGCTGGAGCTGGATTTTTCTTTGTTGCCAAAAAAGATGGATCTCTACGCCCCTCTATTGACTACCGCAGACTTAATAAAATTACAGTAAAAAATTGCTATCCTCTGCCTCTCATCTCCGAACTCTGGAGCTAAGATTTTCACCAAACTTGATCTAAGGGGCGCATATAACCTCATCCGTATTCATGCAGGTGATGAATGGAAAACCGCCTTCAACACTAGAGATGGTCACTTTGAATACCTTGTCATGCCCTTTGGGCTTTGCAACTCCCCAGCAGTCTTTCAGGACTTTGTTAATGAGATTTTTCGGGACATGCTGTATTCCAGTGTGGTAGTCTACCTTGATGACATCCTCATTTTCTCCTCCAACCTAGAGGAACATCGCCTTCATGTCCGTCAAGTGCTTCAGCGACTACTTCAAAATTATCTTTACGCCAAAATTGAGAAATGTCTATTTGAACGCAGCAGTCTCACATTCCTGGAATATATTGTGTCCGATCAAGGTCTTCAAATGGACCCTGATAAGCTATCGGCGGTAGTAGATTGGCCTCGTCCCACTGGCCTACGAGCTATCCAAAGATTTCTTGGATTTGCTAATTATTATCGTCAATTTGTTCTCCACTTCTCCACCATCGTTGCTCCTATTGTAGCACTGATTAAGAAAAATGCTAATCCGAAATCCTGGCCGCCACAGGAGGAGGAGGCCTTTAACCACCTCAAAGCCGCCTTCTGCTCTGCTCCTGTCTTGTCCAGACCAGATCCTCTGAAGCCCTTCTTCCTTGAGGTTGACGCCTCCTCAGTTGGAGCCGGAGCTGTTCTCCTACAAAAATCTGCTAAAGGAAAAAATATCACTTGCGGATTTTTCTCCAAAACCTTTTCTCCTCCTGAAAAAAATTATTCCATAGGAGACCGTGAACTATTGGCTATTAAGTTGCCACTTGAGGAGTGGAGACATCTTCTGGAAGGATCTCTTCATCAAATCGCCATCTATACAGATCACAAAAATTTGTCTTATCTTCAATCCGCCCAGCGGCTAAATCCTCGCCAGGCTAGATAGTCGTTGTTTTTTGCCCGTTTCAACTTTCAAATCCATTTTCGTCCCGCAGACAAGAATGTCAGGGCTGATGCTCTATCACGTACCACCGATGCCTCAGAAGCCGAGACCCTTCCTCAGCACATCATCCCCCCTGAGTGTCTGATCTCTTCTGCTCCTGCTTCTTTGGTGTCTATTCCTCCAGGAAAAACTTATGTTCCTCCACGTCTTCGCCTCAAATGGGGCCATTCCTCCCTTCTGGCTGGTCACGCTGGAATCAAAAAATCTACATAGTTGATTTCCATACACTATTGGTGGTCCTCCCTGGAAAAGGATGTGACCGATTTTGTACGAGCCTGTACAGTGTGTGCACGTGACAAGACCCCACACCAGAAGCCTGCTGGTCTTCTCCTTCCTCTGTCTGAACAACCTTGGTCCCACATAGCCATGGACTTCATCACTGACCTTCCTTTATCCCATGGCAACACTGTCATCTATGTGGTCGTTGATCGTTTTTCCAAAATGGCTCATTTTATTCCGCTTCCTGGCCTTCCTTCTGCGCTATAATTGGCGAAGCAATTCTTTCTGCAGATTTTTCGTCTTCACGGGCTTCCCACGCATATCGTCTCAGATAGAGGCGTTCAATTTGTGTCAAAATTTTGGAGAGCTCACTGTAATCAATTAAAGATCAAATAAAATTTCTCTTCCTCCTATCACCCCCAATCCAATGGACAAGTGGAAAGAGTGAACCAGATTCTTGGTGACTACTTGCGACATTTTGTCTCCTCCCGCCAAGATGATTGGGTTGATCTTCTGCCCTGGGCTGAATTCTCGTACAATTTCAAAAATTCAGAATCTTCCGCCAAATCTCCATTTTTTGTGGTTTACTGCCGTCACCCGCTGCCCCCCCTCCCCATTCCCACTTCTTCTGGAGTTCCTGCCGTTGATGAATTAACCCGGGACTTCTCCTCTATCTGGAAGGAAACTCAAAAGTCGTTCTTACTGGCCTCTTCTCGTATGAAGAGAAATGTGGATAAAAAGAGAAGAACTCCTCCTGTCTTTGTCCCTGGTGACAAAGTGTGTCTCTCTGCCAAATACATACGGTTTCGTGTCCCTAGCTACAAGTTGGGTCCTTATTACCTCGGGCCATTTAAAATCAAAAACCAAATCAATTCTGTCCCCTACAAGCTCCACCTTCCTTCTTCTCTTCGTATTCTTAACTCTTACCATGTCTCCCTTCTCAAACCTCTCATACTTAACCGTTATTCCCCCAAGGTCACCGCTCCTGCTCCTGTCACTGGGTCCTCTGATGTCTTCTCGGTGAAAGAGATCCTCGCCTTCAAGGTCATCCGAGGTAAAAAAAAAAAAATTATTGTGGATTGGGAGAATTGTGGACCCGAAGAGAGGTCTTGGGAGCCTGAGGCTAATATCCTTGATAAGGAACTCATTCGTAAATTCTGGGGTTCCAAAAAGAGGGGGAGACTGTAATGCCGATCGCTCCGGGTCCCGCTTCTTCCCTGGAGCGCTCGCAACGTTACACTCCTGCTTGCAGCACCCTGGTCAGACTCACTGACCGGGAGCGCTGCTCTGTGTCTCTCGGCGGGGATGCGATCCTCGCGGCGGGACGTGCCCGTCCGCGGGTCGCATCCCGTGTCACTCACCGGCCCCGTCCTCCTGCTCATTCCCGAAGCATGTGGCCCCGCTCTCTAGGGCGCGCGCATGTCGGGTCTCTAGGGCCAGTGCACCATTAATTGGTGCCTGGCCCAATTAGTTCCAACCACTCCCTACACTATAAAAACCCACTTCCCCTTCCTGTCCCTGCCGGATCTTGTTGCCTAGTGCCCTAAGAAAGCGTTCTGTGTGTTTCCAAGCCTATGTATCCAGACCTTTGCCGTTGCCCCTGACTATGAACCTTTGCCGTCTGCCTTGACCTCTTGCTACGTCCGACCTTGCCCTCGCCTTATCCTTGTGTACTATGCCTATCTCAGCTGTTAGTGAGGTTGAGTCGCTATCAGGGGATACGACCTTGGAGTTACTGCCGCAAGCAAGTCCATCCCGCCTTCCGACGGGCTCTGGTGAAAACCAGTAACTTCTTAGAACCGGTCCACTGGTACGGCCCACGCCATCGCCTCACTAAAACAGAGGATCCACTACCCGCTTCCAGTCCAGTTCCTGACAGGGGTTTGGCTGCTTCCCTGCTTCTATGCTCCATCGCAAGTAGCATCCCTCCCCAGCCATCGTAACTTATGGTCCGCTGGATGTCACAACAAGCTGGATGGCTTCCTCCGCTTCAGCCGGAGATGAAGATTGGTGGAGGGAACTGCACCTAAGGGAATACAGGCCACCCCAAGTGATCTCTCAACTGGCAAGAAAAGATACCAAGGAGCTGCTGCGGTGATGGAGGCAGTGAAACGGCACTTGGGAGCCTGTCCAAAAGTAAGTACTGGTGCTTCTGGGGGAAACTAGCATGATGGGAAGACTAATGCCCAGAAGGAGGTCATACAGGAGGCAGCCAGGTCTGTGGTCCCTTCTCAGGAGGTTATACAGGATGAGGAGCATTTCCTAAGGCTGCCACAGGCTCAAACCGTGAGGTGCAAATACATTTATCACCCTATGGGACAGTGCAGTTAAGCCAGTTGGCATCGGACCTACCATATTCTTCTACAGAGAATTCGGGGCCAGGCCAGCTAATTACTCCCTCTACATTGCAACATATTGATCAATGTATGGCATCATCTCTAGTGCATTTAGCTCCACAGACATTTAAACATCAGCAAGTGCAATTAGGGGTCTCCCCGACAGAAGGCCAGCAGTTGCTACAGGTACCAGTGCAACAGCCGCTATTAATAACATTGTGCTAACCAGCAACTCCTGCCCCCTCCAGGGACTGCCTTAACAAAGTTCAATTACTACCGTCTTAGTGCGTTAATATAGAGCCTCTGGAGGATTATGCTAGCAGACTGGAGCAGAGGGCAGGTGCAAGTGTAAGTTCTGAGGGCATTGGGACTGGCAGGCCTATATGAAATTGCTCCTACATACAGGGCCGCCACCAAGGGGGTACAGCCAGTACCCCAGTCAGAGGCCCGGGCACCCAGGGGGGCCTGGGGACCTAGGGCTGCAACATGCTGGGACCGGTGCTGGCACGATCCCTGCATGTGCATAACCGGACCCTTTACCTCCGGGCCCCATCATACCCCCTGCGACTGGGCCAGCAGGTGAAGGGGGGGGCTGCACTCGCGGATCCAGGACACCTGTCCGAAATCCCTGAGCAATCGCAGCTGTTAAAACCGAGTGCGCCTTTAAGACGAACACAGCATTGAGCGTGCGCTCGGCTGCGGTAGCTGACGTAACAGGAAGGAGCCGGCGGCTCCATCCTGTCACTCCAGCCTGGGCGTCCTGTGCGGCAGAGCCTCTGTGGAGGCTGTCAGCACAGGAAGCAGAGAGAAAAGGAGAGAACAGGAGCTGCGGGGGAACGAGGCAGAGGTGAGTGTTTTTTTGTTGTTGGGGGCCTTATTAATTATGTGAGGGGGCAGTACTTATATGGGGGCAAAGTGGGGGGGGACATTACTTATATGGGGGCAAAGTTAGAGGGGCATTACCTAGATGGGGCAAAGTGAGGGGGCATTACTTATATGTGGCAATGTGAGGAAGCATTACTATATATGGAGGCAATGTAAGGGGGCATTACTAGATATGGGGGCAATGTGAGGGGGCATTATACTTATATGGGGGCAAAGTGAGGGGGGGGCATTATTTATAAGTAATGCCCCCCTCACTTTGCCCCCATATAAGTAATGCTCCCTCACATGGTTCCCATACATAATAATGCACTCTTTCCTTGCCCCCATACATAATAATGCCCCCCTCACATGACCCCTATATATGGGAGCATTGTGAGGGAGCATTACTATATATATATATATATATATATATATGTATAGGGACCATGTGAGGGGGCATTATTATGTATGGGGGCCATGTGAGGGGGCACTATTATGTATGGGAGCCATGTGAGGGGGCATTATTATGTATGGGGGCCATGTGAGGGGGCATTATTATGTATGGGGGCCATGTGAGGGGCAATACTTATATGGGGCAAAGTGAGGGGGCATTAATTATATGGGGGCAAAGGGAAGGGGGCATTACTTATCTGGGACAAAGTGAGGGGGCATTACTTATATAGGGGCCATGTGAGGGGGCATTATTATGTATAGGGGCCATGTGAGGGGGGGCATTATTATGTATGGGGGCATTACTATATATGGGGCAATGTGAGGGGGCATTGCTATATATGGGGGTCATGTGAGGGGGCATTACTATATATGGGGGCAATGTGAGAGGGCATGATTATGTGGAGGCCATGTGAGGGGATATTATAATCTATGAGGGTAATGTAAGGAGGCATTATTATACATGGGGTCAATGTGAGGGGGCATTATTATGAATGGGGGATGTGTACGGGGAAATTATGGGGGCAATGTACGCAGGCATTATACTGTATGCGACAATGTACGGGGGCATTATATTATATGTTGTTTAATTTATTTATCAATGATATAGAGGATGGTATTAACAGCTCTGTTTCTATCTTTGCAGATGACACCAAGCTTTGTAGCACGGTACAGTCTATAGGGGATGTGCATAAGTTACAGGATGACTTGGATAGACTAAGTGTCTGGGCATCCACTTGGCAAATGAGGTTCAATGTGGATAAATGTAAAGTTATGCATCTGGGTACTAATAACCTGCATGCATCGTATGTCTTAGGGGGGATTAAACTGGCAGAGTCACTGGTAGAGAAGGATCTGGGTGTACTTGTAGATCACAGACTACAGAATAGCATGCAATGTCAGGCTGCTGCTTCCAAAGCCGGCAGGATATTGTCATGTATAAAAAGAGGCATGGACTCAAGGGACAGGGACATAATACTCCCCCTTTATAAAGCATTGGTACGGCCTCACCTGGAATATGCTGTTCAGTTTTGGGCACCTGTCCATAAAAGGGACACTGCGGAGTTGGAAAGGGTGCAGAGACGTGCTACTAAACTAATATGGGGCATGGAACATCTTAGCTATGAGGAGCGATTAAAGGAGTTACAATTGTTTAGTCTTGAGAAGAGACGTTTAAGGGGGGATATGATAAACGTATATAAGTATATTAATGGCCCATACAAAAAATATGGAGAAAAACTGTTCCAGGTTAAACCCCCCCAAAGGACGAGGGGACACTCCCTTCGTCTGGAGAAGAAAAAGTTTAGTCTCAAGGGGCGACACGCCTTCTTTACCGTGAGGACTGTGAATTTATGGAACGGTCTACCTCAGGAACTGGTCACAGTAGGAACAATTAACAGCTTTAAAACAGGATTAGATACATTTATGGAACAAAATAACATTAATGCTTATGAAGAAATATAAAATCCCATCCCTTCCCCAATATCGCGCCACACCCCTACCCCTTAATTCCCTGGTTGAACTTGATGGACATATGTCTTTTTTTCGACCGTACTAACTATGTAACTATATATATGGGGGCAATGTGAGGGGGCATTATAATGTATCAGAGCAATGTATGGGGGCATTATAATGTATGAGGACAATGCTGGGACCTAATAGTATACAGGGGCACAGAAGGGACTACTATATGGGGCAGTGTAATACATATAGGGGGTTTGTATAGAGTTGAGGACTTTGCTGTAGCGAGAAGCCTGAAATGTTTGTCTGGCAGATTCGGTGAAGACGAGTTGTGATCGGGAGAAATCTTCATGATGACCCAGGACAGATGGAGAACAAAGAGAAAAGTGAGCGACTCAGATAAGAAAAGACGCCCCCGTGAGTATGTAACTATAATGACTTATGGTCTGCAGCACCTGTGTACCTGTGTACCTCAAATCTACCTCTATATAGGGGTTATTGATCTTTTGTATAGTGGTTTTTATTAAATAACAATATAGCAGTGTTAGTCAGTGGTAATGGTAGTGGTCTTGGTGTGGTGGAATTACTGGATATGTCCCTTGTATTGTGGTGTTATTAGTGATACTGGTCTGTGTATAGTGGCTTCTATTTCCTTACAGTTTGGTGGTATTATTTAGACACTGCAGAATTAATATGGAGTGGCGATATTTTATGTTTCTATGCCTGATACTAAGATAAAATCTAGCATGTGCCACAGTGAGGGGAGGGGGGGGGGGGGTACAGACTATAAGCTGTTTAAGGGGCCCCAAAATTTCTGATGGCAGTCCTGCCTACACAACAGGAGATAAATTTGGAGAGAGACTCGAAAATGTATATAAGCATGAGATATCCTCTATAAAATTGCTGGTTTACGAGGTGGTGGCTTAAGTAGAGAAATTAGTTGCAGACCAACATATGATACATACCTAAGTAAATAATGTAGCAACACAAGTTGCTACGCACAATACCCACATACAGCAGCTTTTTTGCATGCAAGAGGGTGCCAAAAATCACAGGTGTCAATATAACGTGCATGTTCGTGGGTTGTCCGAGAGGATCAAAATGGCTTAACTACAGTGATGCAAAGTATCGCCCACGGGACATTATATGCAGGCAGCACCACTATAACATTAAGGAGGAGCTGATGCATCTAACGCGAGATGAAGTATTCATTGACTTTGAGAGGGCCAGGTTGTTGTTCCCTCAAGAACTACACTCCAATGGCAAGGATTGCATCCACTATTAGAGGTTTTGATGGAAAAGGAAATCAGCTACTCATGAGGATTCCTATTTCAACTGATAAATAGCTATAATGGGCGCAGGTTCCCAATGAGGGATCAAGGGCATCCTGCAGGGTTTTTGGTGGCTTAGGGGTTACTGAAGATACAGCTACCAGACTGATCACCAATGGTCTCAAAATTGCCCCCTAAAGTAGTTTGGAGGGAGAGTCCAAGGGGGTGGGGTCTCGGAGTGAAGAAGTCTAGATTGGGCTGGATTGCGGGCTTTGAGCAGTGGGGGTGCGTGGGATGGGAGGTGAAGGGGAGCACGGTGGGGGGCTGTGGAAGTTATATAGTTATGTGTTAGATGGTAAAGGCCCTCCTTATTAAATAATCCCCCCGGAAGAGGGTTTCGGTAGCCGACATCATCTGTAGGTCCTCTCTTTAGGTAGACACAGTTAGCATCCAAATAGTTAAATCTTTTACTGCAGTGTTTTGGTCCTTGTAGCATGGATCCTAGCTGTCAGGGGTCTAAGGTCTTGGGGTAAGGGGATTTTTTTTTTCTTTTATTGTGTCTTGGTATGGCATTGTGGGGGTTCTTATAAAATGCCTGCTCTAGAAGTGTATTTGGCATCAGTAAATGTGCCCAGGTTCAATTAACCCATTAAACGGTCTTATGATGCATACAAAACATGTCCAAATTTTACTCCTTCAGGAGATACACTTCAGGTCAAACCATATGCACCGCTTCCAATCCAAGTACACCTATTGGTTTCACAGCACAAACACAGAAGCAAAATCTAGAGATGTTTCAATAGAGCCACATAAAATGCTGAGGTATGTGGGATTAGACACATTGATATGCCCGGAGGGAAGATTTGAGTTTATTAAGCTAAATTTGGAGAATAAAATATACATGGTGAGTAATGTTTACTTACCAAGAGCTTTAAAAGAGATTCTAGCAAAGAAAGATGTCTTTGTTGAGGGTTATTTTTTGCAAGGGGGAGACTTAAATTTTACTTTGCAGCTGAAGTTAAACAACACTTTTGGTAACTCATCAGTGCCCCTCTCAACTAAGGTAACCAAGTCTGGTCTGATCACTCCCCAGTGTTTCTGAAGGTAGAGATACAGGGTGGTGAACATAAGGAGTCTAACTAGCAACCTAATGATGGGCTTTTGAGGGATGGAGATTGCAGCTTAGCAGTTACTCAGGCTGTACACATAGGAGTCTCTCCCTGCACAAGAAGAAATAGTAAAGTGCGCCATAAGGGGGATATTTGCACAGCATGGAGCTCGTTTGAAAAGAGAGAGAAAAGTGAAGCTGGAGAACCTGCTTATAGAGCTTGACAGGGTATCTAAACAACATAAAAAAGACTTAGTATAACAGTAATTAGCCCGGATGACTTTGTTCAGGGAACAGGTAAAGGCGATAGCCGCAGAAAAGGAGGTATGGAGACAAAAAAAGAAGCACTTGCCTGTATACGAGCATGCTAATAAGTGCGAAAGGGTGCTTTCTCGTTTCTTGCATCCCATGGCGTCAGCTGCTTTTTTCCCTTGTATAGTGAGACCCGAGGGTAGACAGGTATATGATCAGCATTGTTGGGTGTTTTAGATGTTATTACCAAAAACTGTACAACAGAATTAAGGCCTATCTGCAAAGAACAGCACTGCCTAAAGTTGAGGTAGAGATAGGGGCTGAGCTAGGTGTGCCACTTATGGAGGAAGAAGTGGAGGAAATTGTGCTCTCCTTAGAGAGCGGTAAGAGCCTGGGAACTAATGGCAGCATTTTTTAAATATTTTCCCTAAACATCTAGTGCCGTTTATGACCAGGGTCCCCTTCATGCCTTTTTAGTCACTCGAAGCAACAGTAGCAGTGTTGCCTAAACGAGGTAAAGAGCCTACACAATGTGGGAGTTATAGGCCTATATCCTTAATTAATTAATAATAATATAAAAATATATTCAAAAATCTTAGCGCAAAGGTTGGGCAGGATTATTCCTCAGGTGAATGATGTAGATCAATTGAGCTTTGTGGCGGGAAGGGAGGCAAGGGACAACACACTGGGTACTATGTCTCTTAGGGTAGGATCACCCGTAACAAATCAGTAGCGTATTTTACACTGCGGATCCACAGGTGACCTGACCCTATAGTGTGCCTCCAGCTGTTTCCCCCACTTGTGTGCTGCTTGCAACGGCAATCCTCTATGAGCAGCACACGGGAGGGGAACCCCAAGAGACACACTATAGGGTCGGGTGACCAGCAGATCCGCAGTGTAAAATTGGGTTACCGGATATTTAGCTTTATCAGAAGGCAGCAGTACTTCAATGATCAATTGGGTCCATCACAGAAAATCTAAAAGATGGGTCACATTGTTGGTGGTACTGACAGGATCTGAGTTGGGTTCAATCCCTTGGTTGTATAAGAAAGATAGAAAGCGAGCCAGGGGTTGCCTGTTCCTGGTAGAAAACATAGTACGTGTCTGGGATAGGTGGCTTAGTAAGTACAAAATATCTTCGAGTCCAGGGACTTTGACACCATTGTTTGAAAATTCCGACATTACCTCCTGGTTTAAAAGATCCTAAATTCCTGCGTTAGCTCAATATAGACCAGGGAAGAGTTAGTGATTTGATAATAGGGGGAAGCTAGTCCTGTTCGGCAGATGGTCAGAAATTTTCCCAAATTTTTCCTTTGTAAAATCGTTAAACATGAGTGCAAGGGTGTACCAGATGGCTTTGTCCGCAAGTAATTTAGGCAGAGCAGCTTTCTGCACAAAATAGGAACAAGACCTGGAAATGGTTGTTAATTCCCAGGGGGGGGGGGGAAGATGTTTGTTCTACTATGAAATGTCCTCTGCTGCAAGTATGAAAGAAACAAATTACAAAATTATCTCTAGAGAGTATATGTCTCCCACAGTGATGCATAAGCTGATAGGTGTCATGTGTCATGCAGGGGAAGGGACCTTTATACATGTCTGGTGGGGATGTGGGAAGATTAACCCCTTAAGGACCACGGATGTGTATACACGTCCAGGGCAGATGATCTTTCCTGCACCTGGATGAGAACACGTCCAAAAATCTCTTGGGTACTGCCCAGTGTACCCACAAGATTGCAGCATGGTCTCAGCTGTAACACACAGCAGAGACCCTGCTGCAATGCCAGTACCGAAGTAAACTTCAGTCCCGGAAGTTTAACCCTTTGGAAGGGAGCTCCCTCTGTCTCTACAGCAGCACACCACAACTAGATCAGAGGGTGCTGTGTCTCATCACGGCAGGCGGTGGCCCGCCGCATTGCTGGGACCGAAGTAAACTGCGGTCCCAGCAGTTTAACCCTTACAGCCGTGGTCGGAAGTGACTGTGAACAGTAAGTAGTTTGACAGAGGGAGCTCCCTCTGTCTCTCCAGCAGCACTCTGCAATGTGATCTGACTTTGAAATAATCCCAGCCACACAATAAGAGCTCAATGTACTCACCCCTGCCCTAGGTGAATACTTTAGGGGGTGTAGTTTCGAAAATGGGGTCACTTCTGGGGGTGTGGTATTGTTCTGACAGCTAGAATTAAGTGCGCCTATAATTTGTATAATGATATCCTGAAAGCCAAATGGCACTCCTCTCCTCTTGGGTCTTACCATGTGACCAAGCACCCAAATATGGCCTAAGCATGGGTACTGCCTAACATGGGACAAGCAGTGTAATAAAACTTGGGGTGCATTTCATTCATTTTAGAAGCTAGTTATTTAAAAATGTATCCCACAAATAATGCATATGTGAAAAAAAGCGAATTGAAATATTTTACACTGATTTATGCTAATACCATTAACACAAAATGGCCTTAAAGAACTGAGGTTCCTTTTCTTCTGGGCCCCACCATGTGGCAAAGCAACAGAATATGTCCTAAAGGGGGAGGGGTATTGCTGAACACGGGACAAACAGTGTAATAAAATATGGGGCGCATTTCCTCCTTTTCAGACGCAATGTACCAAAAAAATATGTCCCACAAATGATGCATTTGTGGAAAAAAAGCTAATATAATTTTTTTTCTCTGACTTTATATCAATTCCAGCCAAACAAAGGACTCAAAGTACTCACTTTTGGTCTAGGTAAATACTTTAGGGGGTGTTGTTTTCAAAATGGAGTTACTTTCAGTGGGTTCTACATAGTTCTGCAAGCTTAACCTGTTGGGGATGAAGGGCGTATGCATACGCCCTTGCGTCCTGGTACTTAAGGACGAAGGGCATATCCATACGCCCGTGGGAATTTCAGTCCCCACCGCGCGCTGGGCGGGACCGGACCAGGGTGACTGTTGATATATTAGACCCCTCCATGTCGGCGATCGGCAAAAAATGGCAAGTGAATTCACACTTGCGATTTTCGCCGATTCCGGGTCATTACGGGTCTATGGTGACCCCGGTGACCCGGAATATAAGGGGGATCGCGGTTGTCTAAGACACCCACGATCCCCCTGAAGAGATAGGAGTGAGGTGGCAGGGGTGCCACCCCTCCTATCCCTGCTATTGGTGGTCTAGACGCGACCACCAATAGCAGATCGGGGTCGGGGGGGCTTTACTTTCGTTTTCCCCGTCCTGCCCACCCACAATAGGCGGGGCAGAACGGGGAAAACGAAGAGGACCGGGCGCTGACGTCCACTTACCCGTCCGGAGGCTGCGGAGCGACGGTGATCGGCGGTGATGGAGATCTGTGGGCGGTGTGCGGCAGAAGAGGATGGCTCCCTGGATGCGACGGAAGCCGGTAAGTTGCCTAGCAACGTCTAGAGGGCTACAGTCTGAGACCACTATAGTGGTCTCTAGACTGTAGCCCTCCAGATGTTGCAAAACTACAACTCCCAGCATGCCCAGGCAGCTCTTTGCTGTGAGGGCATGCTGGGATTTGTAGTTTTGCAACAGCTGGAGGTCTACAGTTTAGAGACCACTGCACAGTGATCTCTATACTGCCCTCTTGATCTTGCAAAACTACAACTCCTAGCATGCCCACACAGCTGTTTGCTGTCTGGGCATGCTGGGAGTTATAGTTTTGCAACATCTGGACGTCCACAGTTTGGAGATCACTGTTCAGTGGTCTCTAAATTGTAGCACTCCAGATGTTGCAAAACTTTGCTGTTGCAAAACTACAACTCCCAGCATGTACTGACAGACCGTGCATGCTGGAAGTTGTAGTTTTGCAACAGTTGAAGGCACACTGGTTGGAAAATACTGAATTAGGTAACAGAACCTAACTGAAGGTTTTCCAACCAGTGTGCCTCCAGCTGTTGCAAAACTACAACTTCCAGCATGCAAGGTTTGCCCCCCATGTGAATGTACAGGGTACATACACACAGGCAGGTTTACAGTAAGTTTCCTGCTTCAAGTATGAGCTGCGGCAAATTTTTCGCCGCAGCGCAAATTCCTAGCGGGAAACTCACCGTAACCTGCTAGTGTGAATGTACCCTAAAAACACTACACTACTCTAACACCTAATAAAGAGTAAAACACTACATAAACACCCCCTTACACTGTCCCCCCCAATAAAAATGAAAAACTTATTGTACGGCAGGGTTTCCAAAACGGAGCCTCCAGCTGTTGCAAAACAACAACTCCACGCATTTCTGGACAGCCACTGACTTTCTAGGCATGCTGGGAGTTTAGCAACAGCTGGAGGCACCCTGTTTGGGAATCACTGGCGTAGAATACCCCTATGTCCACCCCTATGCAATCCCTAATTTAGTCCTCAAATGCGCATGGCGCTCTCTCACTTCAGAGCCCTGTCATATTTCAAGGAAACAGTTTAGGGTCACATATGGGGTATTTCCGTACTCGGGAGAAATTGCACTACAAATTTTGGGAGGCTTTTTCTTCTTTTACCCCTTATGAAAAGGAAAAGTTGGGGTCTACACCAGCCTGTTAGTGTAAAAAAAACATTTTTTACACTAACATGCTGGTGTTGCCCTTTACTTTTTATTTTTACAAGAGGTAAAAGGAAAAAAAGACCCCCAAAACTTGTAACGCAATTTCTCCTGAGTACGGAAATACCCCATATGTGGGCGTAAAATGCTCTGTGGGCGCACAACAAGGCTCAGGAGTGAGAGTGCACTATGTGCATTTGAGGCCTAAATTGGTGATTTGCACAGGGGTGGCTGATTTTACAGCGGTTCTGACATAAACGCAAAAATATAAATACCTACATGTGACCCCATTTTGGAAACTACACCCCTCACGGAACGTAACAAGGGGTACAGAGAGCATTTATGCCCCACAGGTGTCTGACACATTTTTGGAACAGTGGTCAGTGAAAATGAAAAATAAATTTTTTTTGTTTGCACAGCCCACTGTTCCAAAGATCTGTCAAACGCCAAAAGGGTGTAAATGCTCACTGTACCCCTTATTACATTCCGTGAGGGGTGTAGTTTCCAAAATGGGGTCACATGTGGGGGGGTCCACTGTTCTGGCACCATGGGGGGCTTTGTAAATGCACAGGGCCCCTGACTTCCATTCCAAACAAATTACCGTATTTATCGGGGTATACCACGCACCGTCCTATAACACGCACCCTCATTTTACCAAGGATATTTGGGTAAAAAAAATGTTTTACCCAAATATCCATGGTAAAATGAGGGTGCGTGTGTGCGCGTGTGTATACCCCGATACACCCCCAGGAAAGGCAGGGGGAGAGAGGCCGTCGCTGCCCGCTTCTCTCCCCTGCCTTTCCTGGGGTCTAGAGCCCTGCTGCCGGCCCTTCTCTCCCCCTGGCTATCGGCGCCACTGCCCGTTCTGTCCCCCTTACTATCGGTGCCGGCGCCGATAGCCAGGGGGAGAGAAGCGACGCCAACAGCCAGGGGGAGAGAAGGGGCAGCGGCACCCATTGCCGGCGCCGCTGCCCTGTTGCCTCCCCCCATCCCCGGTGGCATAATTACCTGGGTAGGGTCCGCGCTGCTGCAGGCCTCCGGCGCGCGTCCCCTGCATTGTTGCTATGCACGGCGCGGCGCACTGACGTCATGGCAGGAAAGGCAGGGGGAGAGAAGCGGGCAGTGATGGCCTCTCTCCCCCTGCCTTTCCTGGGGGTGTATCGGCGTATAACACACACATAGACTTTAGGCTAAAAAATTTTGCCTAAAAAGTGCGTGTTATACGCCGATAAATACGGTATCTCTCTAAAAGCTCAATGGTGCTCCTTCTCTTCTGAGCATTGTAGTTCGCTCGCAGTGCACTTGACGTCCAAACATGGGGTATTTTCATACTCAGAAGAAATGGGGTTACAAATTTTGGGGGGAATTTTTTCCTATTACCCCTTGTAAAAAAAGTTAAATTTGGGGAAAAACCATAATTTTAGTGAAATTTTTTTTTTTCATTTACACATCCAACTTTAACAAAAAGTTGTCAAACACCTGTGGGGTGTTAAGGCTCACCGTACCCCTTGTTACGTTTCTTGAGGGGTGTGGTTTCCATAATAGTGTGCGATGGGGGGGGGGGGGGGGGGTTGCTGTTCTGGCACCATAGGGGCTTCCTAAATGTGACATGCCCCCAAAAAACCATTTCAGAAAAACTCACTCTCCAAAATCCCATTGTTGCTCCTTCCCTTCTGAGCCCTCTGCTGCGCCTGTCGAACACTTTACATACACATATGAGGTATTTTCTCGAGAGAAATTGGGTTTCAAATTTTGAGAGTATTTTTTTCCTTTTACCCCTTGTAAAAATTCAAAAACTGGGTCTACAAAAACATGCAAGTGTAAAAAATGAAGATTTAGATTTTTCTCCTTCACTTTGCTGCTATTCCTGTGAAACACCTAAAGGGTTAACACACTTACTGAATGTCATTTTGAATACTTTGAGGGGTGCAGTTTTTATAATGGGGTCATTTATGGGGTATTTCTAATATGAAGACCCTTCAAATCCACTTCAAAACTGAACTGGTCCCTGAAAAATTCAGATTTTGAAAATTTTGCGAAAAATTGGAAAATAGCTGCTCAACTTTGAAGCCCTCTGATGTCTTCCAAAAGTAAAAACATGTTAACTTTATGATGCAAATATAAAGTAGACATATTGTATATGTGAATCAATGTAGAATTTATTTGGAATGTCTATTTACAAGCAGAGAGCTTCAAAGTTAGAAAAATGCAAAATTTTCATCAAATTTTTTAATTTTTCACCTAGAAATGATGCATCGAGAAATGAAGTATCGACAAAAATTTACCACTAACATAAAGTAGAATATGTCACGAAAAAGTTGTCTCGGAATCAAATTTATAAGTAAAAGCATCCCAGAGTTATTAATGCTTAAAGTGACAGTGGTCAGATTTGCAAAAAATGCTCCCGTCCTTAGGGTCATAATGGGCTCCGTCCCCAAGGGGTTAAACCCTTTGCAGGCATGAAGTGCGGCTTATAATTCATTTGGCCTAAAATGATGCCCTGAAAGCCAAATGGCGCTCCTCTCCTTCTGGGTCCCACCACGCGGCCAAGCAACCAAATATAGCCTAAGTGGGGGTATATTTGAACACGGGACAAACAGCGTAATAAAATATGGGGTGCATTACCTCCTTTTTAAGATGCAGTGTAGAAAAAATATCTCCCACAAATGATGCATTTGTTAAAAAAAAAAAAAATAGCTAATTTCTATTATTTCCACTGACTTTGCAAGAATTCCAGCCACACAAAAAGGACTCAAAGTACTCACTTTTGGTTTAGATGAATACTTTTGCAACCTATTATCCATTCAGCCTAAAATTATACACTGAAAGCCAAAGGGCTCGCCTCTCCTTCTTGGTCCTGCCACACGGCCAAGGAACCAAATCTGGCCTAAGAGCAGGTATTGCTGATCATGGGACGAGCAGCTCAATAAAATATAGGGTGCATTTCTTCCAATATAAAAAGTGGTGTTCAAAAAATATGTCCTACTAATGATGTATTTGTGAATAAAAGCAAATTGGATTTTTTTTCCAGTGACTTTGTACTAGTTTCTGCCAAAAATATATGATGTTAAAATATTCACTATACCCCCTGGGTCTAGTTTTTAAAATGGGGTCATTTAGAGAGGTACCTATGGTTCAGTTTCTAAAAACCTTGCTTACTTTTACTATGTACATGTAAGTACAATTTTTTTGAGGCTTATGATAAATTTGCATAAATAAGGGTGCACAACACACCCCAGGTAGCATTATTGACACTTCTCCCCGGTTCATTAGCATCATATAAAGGAGTCCATCTGAGATTCTTGCTGGCGGTTGCCAGATTGGTGATACCTAGACACTGGAAAACAGAAGTAACCCCCACTCTCAAAGAATGGTTTGCGGAACTCTCAGCTATTATGCAGGCAGAGAAAAGGATAGCGGTGGCACATGGAAGACATGAAGGGTTTGTGCGGACAGGGAGCAGTTGGATAGCATCACGGCAGGTCTCTAGACTGTAGCCCTCCAGATGTTGCAAAACTACAACTCCCAGCATGCCCAGGCAGCTCTTTGCTGTGAGGGCATGCTGGGATTTGTAGTTTTGCAACAGCTGGAGGTCTACAGTTTAGAGACCACTGCACAGTGATCTCTATACTGCCCTCTTGATCTTGCAAAACTACAACTCCTAGCATGCCCACACAGCTGTTTGCTGTCTGGGCATGCTGGGAGTTATAGTTTTGCAACATCTGGACGTCCACAGTTTGGAGATCACTGTTCAGTGGTCTCTAAATTGTAGCACTCCAGATGTTGCAAAACTTTGCTGTTGCAAAACTACAACTCCCAGCATGTACTGACAGACCGTGCATGCTGGAAGTTGTAGTTTTGCAACAGTTGAAGGCACACTGGTTGGAAAATACTGAATTAGGTAACAGAACCTAACTGAAGGTTTTCCAACCAGTGTGCCTCCAGCTGTTGCAAAACTACAACTTCCAGCATGCAAGGTTTGCCCCCCATGTGAATGTACAGGGTACATACACACAGGCAGGTTTACAGTAAGTTTCCTGCTTCAAGTATGAGCTGCGGCAAATTTTTCGCCGCAGCGCAAATTCCTAGCGGGAAACTCACCGTAACCTGCTAGTGTGAATGTACCCTAAAAACACTACACTACTCTAACACCTAATAAAGAGTAAAATACTACATAAACACCCCCTTACACTGTCCCCCCCAATAAAAATGAAAAACTTATTGTACGGCAGGGTTTCCAAAACGGAGCCTCCAGCTGTTGCAAAACAACAACTCCACGCATTTCTGGACAGCCACTGACTTTCTAGGCATGCTGGGAGTTTAGCAACAGCTGGAGGCACCCTGTTTGGGAATCACTGGCGTAGAATACCCCTATGTCCACCCCTATGCAATCCCTAATTTAGTCCTCAAATGCGCATGGCGCTCTCTCACTTCAGAGCCCTGTCATATTTCAAGGAAACAGTTTAGGGTCACATATGGGGTATTTCCGTACTCGGGAGAAATTGCACTACAAATTTTGGGAGGCTTTTTCTTCTTTTACCCCTTATGAAAAGGAAAAGTTGGGGTCTACACCAGCCTGTTAGTGTAAAAAAAACATTTTTTACACTAACATGCTGGTGTTGCCCTTTACTTTTTATTTTTACAAGAGGTAAAAGGAAAAAAAGACCCCCAAAACTTGTAACGCAATTTCTCCTGAGTATGGAAATACCCCATATGTGGGCGTAAAATGCTCTGTGGGCGCACAACAAGGCTCAGGAGTGAGAGTGCACTATGTGCATTTGAGGCCTAAATTGGTGATTTGCACAGGGGTGGCTGATTTTACAGCGGTTCTGACATAAACGCAAAAATATAAATACCTACATGTGACCCCATTTTGGAAACTACACCCCTCACGGAACGTAACAAGGGGTACAGAGAGCATTTATGCCCCACAGGTGTCTGACACATTTTTGGAACAGTGGTCAGTGAAAATGAAAAATAAATTTTTTTTGTTTGCACAGCCCACTGTTCCAAAGATCTGTCAAACGCCAAAAGGGTGTAAATGCTCACTGTACCCCTTATTACATTCCGTGAGGGGTGTAGTTTCCAAAATGGGGTCACATGTGGGGGGGTCCACTGTTCTGGCACCATGGGGGGCTTTGTAAATGCACAGGGCCCCTGACTTCCATTCCAAACAAATTACCGTATTTATCGGGGTATACCACGCACCGTCCTATAACACGCACCCTCATTTTACCAAGGATATTTGGGTAAAAAAAATGTTTTACCCAAATATCCATGGTAAAATGAGGGTGCGTGTGTGCGCGTGTGTATACCCCGATACACCCCCAGGAAAGGCAGGGGGAGAGAGGCCGTCGCTGCCCGCTTCTCTCCCCTGCCTTTCCTGGGGTCTAGAGCCCTGCTGCCGGCCCTTCTCTCCCCCTGGCTATCGGCGCCACTGCCCGTTCTGTCCCCCTTACTATCGGTGCCGGCGCCGATAGCCAGGGGGAGAGAAGCGACGCCAACAGCCAGGGGGAGAGAAGGGGCAGCGGCACCCATTGCCGGCGCCGCTGCCCTGTTGCCTCCCCCCATCCCCGGTGGCATAATTACCTGGGTAGGGTCCGCGCTGCTGCAGGCCTCCGGCGCGCGTCCCCTGCATTGTTGCTATGCACGGCGCGGCGCACTGACGTCATGGCAGGAAAGGCAGGGGGAGAGAAGCGGGCAGTGATGGCCTCTCTCCCCCTGCCTTTCCTGGGGGTGTATCGGCGTATAACACACACATAGACTTTAGGCTAAAAAATTTTGCCTAAAAAGTGCGTGTTATACGCCGATAAATACGGTATCTCTCTAAAAGCTCAATGGTGCTCCTTCTCTTCTGAGCATTGTAGTTCGCTCGCAGTGCACTTGACGTCCAAACATGGGGTATTTTCATACTCAGAAGAAATGGGGTTACAAATTTTGGGGGGAATTTTTTCCTATTACCCCTTGTAAAAAAGTTAAATTTGGGGAAAAACCATAATTTTAGTGAAATTTTTTTTTTTCATTTACACATCCAACTTTAACAAAAAGTTGTCAAACACCTGTGGGGTGTTAAGGCTCACCGTACCCCTTGTTACGTTTCTTGAGGGGTGTGGTTTCCATAATAGTGTGCGATGGGGGGGGGGGTTGCTGTTCTGGCACCATAGGGGCTTCCTAAATGTGACATGCCCCCAAAAAACCATTTCAGAAAAACTCACTCTCCAAAATCCCATTGTTGCTCCTTCCCTTCTGAGCCCTCTGCTGCGCCTGTCGAACACTTTACATACACATATGAGGTATTTTCTCGAGAGAAATTGGGTTTCAAATTTTGAGAGTATTTTTTTCCTTTTACCCCTTGTAAAAATTCAAAAACTGGGTCTACAAAAACATGCAAGTGTAAAAAATGAAGATTTAGATTTTTCTCCTTCACTTTGCTGCTATTCCTGTGAAACACCTAAAGGGTTAACACACTTACTGAATGTCATTTTGAATACTTTGAGGGGTGCAGTTTTTATAATGGGGTCATTTATGGGGTATTTCTAATATGAAGACCCTTCAAATCCACTTCAAAACTGAACTGGTCCCTGAAAAATTCAGATTTTGAAAATTTTGCGAAAAATTGGAAAATAGCTGCTCAACTTTGAAGCCCTCTGATGTCTTCCAAAAGTAAAAACATGTTAACTTTATGATGCAAATATAAAGTAGACATATTGTATATGTGAATCAATGTAGAATTTATTTGGAATGTCTATTTACAAGCAGAGAGCTTCAAAGTTAGAAAAATGCAAAATTTTCATCAAATTTTTTAATTTTTCACCTAGAAATGATGCATCGAGAAATGAAGTATCGACAAAAATTTACCACTAACATAAAGTAGAATATGTCACGAAAAAGTTGTCTCGGAATCAAATTTATAAGTAAAAGCATCCCAGAGTTATTAATGCTTAAAGTGACAGTGGTCAGATTTGCAAAAAATGCTCCCGTCCTTAGGGTCATAATGGGCTCCGTCCCCAAGGGGTTAAACCCTTTGCAGGCATGAAGTGCGGCTTATAATTCATTTGGCCTAAAATGATGCCCTGAAAGCCAAATGGCGCTCCTCTCCTTCTGGGTCCCACCACGCGGCCAAGCAACCAAATATAGCCTAAGTGGGGGTATATTTGAACACGGGACAAACAGCGTAATAAAATATGGGGTGCATTACCTCCTTTTTAAGATGCAGTGTAGAAAAAATATCTCCCACAAATGATGCATTTGTTAAAAAAAAAAAAAATAGCTAATTTCTATTATTTCCACTGACTTTGCAAGAATTCCAGCCACACAAAAAGGACTCAAAGTACTCACTTTTGGTTTAGATGAATACTTTTGCAACCTATTATCCATTCAGCCTAAAATTATACACTGAAAGCCAAAGGGCTCGCCTCTCCTTCTTGGTCCTGCCACACGGCCAAGGAACCAAATCTGGCCTAAGAGCAGGTATTGCTGATCATGGGACGAGCAGCTCAATAAAATATAGGGTGCATTTCTTCCAATATAAAAAGTGGTGTTCAAAAAATATGTCCTACTAATGATGTATTTGTGAATAAAAGCAAATTGGATTTTTTTTCCAGTGACTTTGTACTAGTTTCTGCCAAAAATATATGATGTTAAAATATTCACTATACCCCCTGGGTCTAGTTTTCAAAATGGGGTCATTTGGAGAGGTACCTATGGTTCAGTTTCTAAAAACCTTGCTTACTTTTACTATGTACATGTAAGTACAATTTTTTTGAGGCTTATGATAAATTTGCATAAATAAGGGTGCACAACACACCCCAGGTAGCATTATTGACACTTCTCCCCGGTTCATTAGCATCATATAAAGGAGTCCATCTGAGATTCTTGCTGGCGGTTGCCAGATTGGTGATACCTAGACACTGGAAAACAGAAGTAACCCCCACTCTCAAAGAATGGTTTGCGGAACTCTCAGCTATTATGCAGGCAGAGAAAAGGATAGCGGTGGCACATGGAAGACATGAAGGGTTTGTGCGGACAGGGAGCAGTTGGATAGCATTTATTGAGATTTCTATGTATTTGTATTGTTTGGATTAAGTGTGAAATTCAATTAAAATGAGATTAAGACTAAGCCAACAGGCTATGAAGTGGGTTCAGCTGCTGAGTGGGCTTCATAGACCTGGAGAGGGTGAACCGGGCAAATAGTTTTAGTAGTTAAACACATTATTGTATTTTTTTTTTCTGCTACATAAAATCTGCTGCATTTCCTTTAAGTGTGAATCTACTATAAGAGAGGACTGAGCCTCTCTGGTAATACTTTTAGACTGGAAAGAAATGTATCTTTCTGAGGCTAGTTCTGGACAAGGCTATGAATTTTGATTTCAAACAGACAAACCTTATTATGGATATTACAGAAGAATCAAAATACAGACAACAAAGGGAGACATCCATCTGCTAAGCAATAATACAAGAAGATGGAAAATAGAAATCCATACCAGAACAAGAACAAACATGAAAACATTGAAGTATACATAATAGTAAAAGAAGACACATACCATGAGGTACAGGTGGGGTACGATGGTATTAAAAACAAATAGCAGAGATATAGTATACATATCTCAGTATAAAGAGAAAAGGGCATAAATATGGAAATAGTATATAAAAAAGAAAGATACAAGGGCCACCAAGATAATCATAACCCAATATAATAGAACATGTCTTGGGCATAACACGAAGAAAGGGTCCAACACTTTCTTAGAGACCCATAAAGTCAGAGTAAGTGGCAGAAATTTTCTCTCTAAGCAGAATCTCATTAACCCTAGCAAACACTCTAGTGAAAGAGAGGGTAGGTGTTATTCACTGTGAAGCCAGGTGAATTCTAGCAGACAGTAAATTAAATTGGGACAATCTGAATGCTGAGTTGGGCACATTAGGAGGGCAAACCTCCAACAACAATTAGCAGGCAACAAAGGGAAGGAGAAGCCCAACGTCACTATAAGGATGGTCACAATATCTATTCAAAACTGTGTGGCAACTGGAGAGGACAACCAGATATGAAAATCAGTTGCCAAATTAGCCCATCCATGGAAACACAGTGGTAATATTGAGGTAAAGATTGCATGTAGTCTGAAGGGCACAAAATACCCTCTATGTTAAACCTTGAGGGCAGTTTTAGTCAAGGAAACCTGAAAGCTGCCTTTATTCAGTAGTGTACAAGATTTCTACCACTGTTATTAGGTAAGGGACCTTCATATTATCCTTCCATTGAAGCATAAATGGGAGTTTTGTGCCAGCCAGAGAAAAGTTTAACAAAGCATACAGGAGTGACAACGAGCCTTTCATCAAGTTGAATAGGGAACTTATCTCTCAAATTAGAATACTTAAAAACTGTGGAAACATTGAAATGAGAGCTGAGAAAAGAGAAGACCTGAGTCACACAAACTGGCTGAGAATTACTTTTCCTAAGCTCATAGCGGAAAAGAAAAAGCTTGACTGTCTTGATTTACAGCCTGTGGAAGGGTAAGCTCAAAACCCTTCCTACCCTGTCCCACAATTAAGCACTCTAAACTTACATAGAAAAGATCTTGATTTTAAGAGCTTTAGCCTACTTAAAGTGACACTATAGAGCAGGACTTTGTATGGGCCCCATCTTTTCATATTTCCATTGAAAGTACCCAACAGCTGCTAGGATGAAGATTATGGTGGTCCATTGGTGTTATTGTGGGTGGCTGAGCATACTAGCTCGAAGCCAATCAGGTTTGCTGGCCCACTTATATTATGTGGCCTTCGTCCACCAGGGAGCCTTTTCAGTGCAGTAGTGAGAATAACATTCTATTGTAGCCTAGTAGTTTTGTTGGAATCATGCAGGTAGAGAAGGATTTATGCTGATGTGCTATAATTAGTTTGGTCAGCTTATGTTCTAGTGTGGACTGAGATTGGCTATGTTCCCATTTAAAGGGTTACTCCGGTAGAATTTTTTTTTAAAATCAACTGGTGCTAGAAAGTTAAACAGATTTGTAAATTACATCTATTTAAAAATTGTAATCCTTCCAGTACTTATCAGCTGCTGTATGCGCCACAGGAAGTTATTTTCTTTTTTAATTTCTTTCCAGTCTGACCACAGCGCTCTCTGCGGACACCTCTGTCCATGTCAGGAACTGTCCAGAGCAGGAGAGGTTTACTATGGGGATTTGCTTCTACTCTGGACAGTTCCTGACATGGACAGAAGTGTCAGCACTAAGGTAAGACAGAAAAGAAATTCAAAAAGAGAAAAACTACCTGTGGAGCATATAGCAGCTGATAAGTATTGGGAGGATTAAGATTTTTAAATTGAAGTAATTTACAAATCTGTTTAACTTTCTGGCACCAGTTGATTTAAAAAATAAATAAAATAAAAAGAAATTCCACCGGAGTACCCCTTTAAGACCAGAAGCCAGGGAGTTAGGACCAATTAGGACTAATTAGACTAATCAAATATCAGGGGACACAAGAAGAGCCTTACTCAGTCTCCAGTTAAATGGAGAGCACACTCTTGTGGTCAGTTTGAATTCAGCCAGCACCATGTCATGGTCAGACTAAGGAGGACTGTATGTCTCTTATAAAGTAAATAGGTAGTGTAATAGTAGTGGTAAGGATAACATCAATGCGAGAATAGTGCCTGTGTGTTGGAGAGTAATATGTGTAATCTCTTTGGATCGTGTTGTGTTCTCGCCATGTGTCAGCCAGTTGAAGGTCCTGAAAACCATTAGAAATTTATATTCTATTGGGTTGAGGTTCATCTCAAAGAAAGCAAAGAAGGCCAGTCTAGTTTCCCGTGAGTCATAAAAGTAAAGTCACCACACCAAATTCATAATCATTTATGTAGAAATGATGCCGCACTTTACCATTTACAAACTTGGGTCTTGAAGTTAGAATTCTGGATGGCTGAAATGTTGGGACGATGCCTGGGGTAGTCCCTGAACACTTTTTTTTCTCTTGAGAGGGGAATTAAAACTCCTGACATTGTGCGACAATACACTGTGTGTGTGTGTGTGAAGGTATAGAAGCGAATAGACTTCTATACCTTAATACACAATATATTATAAACCAATTATGTGTTTTGGGGTTATCACCCCTTCCTCAGATTAACATGATACATATACACTGTTTGCGATCTTTATATACAAACATGGAAGTCAAAGGAAAAGGAAAGGTAAAAACAAAGTAAAAACAGAAATGCATTGCGTAAGGCATTACATGTACACAGTTCAATAACATATGGATAATAGGCAATATATCATAATATATCATAATCAAATCTGCAATATTTTAGAATATATTGAGCAGAGCTGGGTTAAGTGAAAGTGAGGTTTGGATGTTATGGTGCAGCTGTATGTCACAGAGCAGAAGCTCCGAGACATAGCGGATTCGCACTTTCAAAAACGAATGTCTAGATGACAGTTGAGATTACACCAGAAAGGTCCAATTAGCTGTAAATGTGCAAAGTGCAGCCCCGGCGATCACAGGAGAGGTGAGTATTGAGGACATTATTGAGCTGAAGCACAGATAAACTTTAGTGGGGCACTTAAGATCATCCATATAACAAAGGATTATAATTAGGGATAACTAAAATGGTGGATTCAATAAATGTGTTGAATTGAAAAATATACAGTAGTAAAGTCACCTTAGTGGACTGAGAAGTAGATATAAATTCATGATGAAAATATTGCTATAGAAATATGTAGCATAATGAAAATTATATTAGAATAGGAAAACTGTGTTGTACAGAGACGAGTATAGAGACGCACATAAAATAAATAATACAAAAATGTTCATGATGTACTGAAATTACAAAGTTATTAAAATTTCATAGATTATAAGGGGTATAAAAATATTTTACTAACCCCTTAAGGACCCAGCCATTTTACACATCTGACTACTGTCATTTTAAACATTAATAACTCTGGAATGCTTTTAGTTATCATTCTGATTCCGAGATAGTTTTTTTCGTGACATATTCTACTTTACCAATCTAATTTGCTTTTATGAAGAGGTGAGTAGAAGCCTTGACAGAGGAATGGCTGTGGATATAGTGTTTCTGGATTTTGCCAAAGCGTTTGATACTGTCCCTCACAGACATCTGACAGGTAAGTTAAGGTCCTTGGGCTTGGAAACTTTAGTTTGTAACTGGATTGAACACTGGCTCATGGATCGTACCCAGAGAGTGGTGGTCAATGATTCGTACTCTGATTGGTCCCCGGTTATTAGTGGTGTACCCCAAGGTTCAGTACTGGGCCCGCTGCTGTTTAATTTATTTATCAATGATATAGAGGATGGTATTAACAGCTCTGTTTCTATCTTTGCAGATGACACCAAGCTTTGTAGCACGGTACAGTCTATAGAGGATGTGCATAAGTTACAAGATGACTTGGATAGACTAAGTGTCTGGGCATCCACTTGGCAAATGAGGTTCAATGTGGATAAATGTAAAGTTATGCATCTGGGTACTAATAACCTGCATGCGTTGTATGTCTTAGGGGGGATTAAACTGGCAGAGTCACTGGTAGAGAAGGATCTGGGTGTACTTGTAGATCACAGACTACAAAATAGCATGCAATGTCAGGCTGCTGCTTCCAAAGCCGGCAGGATATTGTCATGTATAAAAAGAGGCATGGACTCGAGGGGCAGGGACATAATACTCCCCCTTTATAAAGCATTGGTACGGCCTCACCTGGAATATGCTGTTCAGTTTTGGTCGCCTGTTCATAAAAGGGACACTGCGGAGTTGGAAAGGGTGCAGAGACGCGCGACTAAACTAATATGGGGCATGGAACATCTTAGCTATGAGGAGTGATTAAAGGAGTTACAATTGTTTAGTCTTGAGAAGAGACGTTTAAGGGGGGATATGATAAACGTATATAAGTATATAAATGGCCCATACAAAAAATATGGAGAAAAACTGTTCCAGGTTAAACCCCCCCAAAGGACGAGGGGGCACTCCCTCCGTCTGGAGAAGAAAAGGTTTAGTCTAAAGGGGCGGCACGCCTTCTTTACCGTGAGGACTGTGAATTTATGGAACGGTCTACCTCAGGAACTGGTCACAGCAGGAACAATTAACAGCTTTAAAACAGGGTTAGATACATTCCTGGAACAAAATAACATTAATGCTTATGCAGAATTATAAAACTACATCCCTTTCCCTTATCCCCTTACATCCTTCCCTTCATTCCCCTGGTTGGACTTGATGGACGTATGTCTTTATTCAACCATACTAACTATGTAACATAGTGGTAAAATTTTGTGGTAACTTGCATCCTTTCTTGGTGAAAAATCCCAAAATTTGATGAAAAATTTGAAAATTTTGTATTTTTCGAACTTTGAAGCTCTCTGCTTGTAAGGAAAATGGATATTCCAAATATTTTTTTTTATTCACATATACAATATGTCCACTTTATGTTTGCATCATAAAATTGACGTGTTTTTACTTTTGGATGACACCAGAGGGCTTCAAAGTTCAGCAGCAATTTTCCAATTTTTCACAAAATTTCCAAAATCACAATTTTTCAGGGACCAATTCAGGTTTGAAGTGGATTTGAAGGGTCTTCATCTTAGAAATACCCCACAAATGACCCCATTATAAAAACTGCACCCCCCAAAGTATTCAAAATGACATTCAGTCAGTGTTTTACCCTTTAGGTGTTTCACAGGAATAGCAGCAAAGTGAAAGAGAAAATTCACAATCTTCATTTTTTACACTCGCATGTATTCTATTCTTGTAGACCCAATTTTAGAATTTTTACAAGGGGTAAAAGGAGAAAATGTATACTTATATTTGTAGCCCAATTTCTCTCGAGTAAGCACATACCTCATATGTCTATGTAAAGTGTTCGGCGAGGGCTCAGAAGCGAAGGAGCGACAAGGGTATTTTGGAGAGTACGTTTTTCTGAAATGGTTCTTGGGGGGCATGTTGCATTTAGGAAGCCCCTATGGTGCCAGAACAGCAAAAAAAAAAAAACCCACATGGCATACCATTTTGGAAACTAGACCCCTTGAGGAACGTAACAAGGAATAAAGTGAGCCTTAATACCCCACAGGTGTTTCACGACTTTTGCATATGTAACAAAAAAAATAAATATAAATTCACTAAAATGTGTGTTTCCCCCCAAATTTCACATTTTTGCAAGGGTTAATAGCAGAAAATACCCCCAAAAATTTGTAACCCCATCTCTTCTGAGTATGAAGGTACCCCATAAGTTGACCTGAAGTGCACTGCGGGCGAACTACAATGCTCAGAAGAGAAAGAGTCATATTTGTCTCTTTGAGAGCAAATTTTGCTCGGGGGCATGTCGCATTTAGGAAGCCCCTATGGTGCCAGGACAGCAAAATAACCCCCACATGGCATACAATTTTGGAAACAAGACCCCTTGAGGAATGTAACAAGGGGTACAGTGAGCATTCACCCCCCCCCCCACTGGTGTCTGTCAGATCTTTGGAACAGTGGGCTGTACAAAATTTTTTATTTGCACAGCCCACTGTTCCAAAGATCTGTCAGACACCAGTGGGGTGTAAATTCTCACTGCACCCCTCATTACATTCCGTGAGGGGTGTAGTTTCCGAAATGGGGTCACATGTGTTTTTTTTTTTTTTGCGTTTGTCAAAACCGCTGTAACAATCAGCCACCCTTGTGCAAATCACCTCAAATGTACATGGTGCACTCTCCCTTCTGGGCCTTGTTGTGCGCCCCCAGAGCACTTTGCGCCCACATATGAGGTATCTCCGTAGTCGGGAGAAATTGCATTATAAATTTTGGGGGGCTTTTTTCCCTTTTACCTCTTGTCAAAATGAAAAGTATAGGGCAACACCAGCATGTTAGTGTAAAAAAAAAATTTTTTTACACTAACATGCTGGTGTAGACCCCAACTTCACCTTTTCATAAGGGGTGAAAGGAGTAAAAGCCCACCAAAATGTTTTAGGTAATTTCTCCCGAGTACGGCAATACCCCATATGTGGCCCTAAACTGTTGCCTTGAAATACGACAGGGCTCCGAAGTGAGAGCGCCATGTGCATTTGAGGCCTGAATTAGGGATTCGCATAGGGGTGGACATAGGGGTATTCTACGCCAGTGATTCCCAAACAGGGTGCCTCCAGCTGTTGCAAAACTCCCAGCATGCTTGGACAGTCAACGGCTGTCCGGAAATACTGGGAGTTGTTGTTTTGCAACAGCTGGAGGCTCCATTTTGAAAACAGTGGCGTACTAGACGTTTTTCATTTTTATTGGGGAGGGGGGACTGTGTAGGGGTAGGTGTATATGTAGTGTTTTTTACTTTTTATTTTATTTTGTGTTAGTGTAGTGTAGTGTAGTGTTTTTAGGGTACAGTCACACGGGGATTACAGCGAGTTTCCCGCTGGGAGTTTGAGCTGCCGCGCAAAATTTGCTGCATCACAAACTTGCAGCCTGATACTCACTGTAAGCCCCTGCCCATGTGCATTCAATGGGGGGGGGGGGGGGGGGGGGAATCTCCAGCTGTTGCAAAACTACAACTCCCAGCATGCACAGTCTATCAGTGCATGCTGGTAGTTATAGTTTTGCAACAGCTGGAGGCACACGGGTTGGGAAACACGGAGTTAGGAAACAGACAATGTTTCCCAACCAGTGTGCCTCCAGTTATTGCAAAACCACAACTCGCAAACATTCTCAGGCATGCTGGAAGTAGTAGTTTGGCAACATCTTTAGAGCCAGATGTTGCCGAACTACAACTCCCAGCATGCTTGGAGTTGTAGTTTTGCAACATCTGGAGGACTACAGTTTGCAGACCACTAATACAGTGGTTCCCAATCTGTGCCCTTCCAGATATTGCAAAACTACAACTCCCAGTATGCCAAAACTGTCCAGGCATGCTGGGAGTTGTAGCTCTGCAACATCTGAAGGGCCAGATGTTACAGAACTACAGCTCCCAGCATGCCTGGACAGTAAGGGCATGCTGAAGATGTGTAGTTTTGCAACATCTGGAAGGGCACAGTGGTCCCAAAACTGCGGACCTCCAGATGTTGTAAACTGCAACTCCCAGCATGCCCGGACGCAAAGGGCTGTCTGGGCATGCTGGGACGTGTAGTATACAGGGTCCCAATACAGCAATGCATGTCGCTTTACGGCGACGTGCATTGCTGTAAAGGGCCTGACCGCGGCTGAAGAGGAACTCACCTGTCGCCGCCACCGCCGTCTTCATCGCCGGGATCCGGATCTTCAGGGACGAGGTAAGTACCGGGGCCGGGCCCCAGCACTCCCCCGTCCCCCGCCGCGTCCTCCGGTCTTCCTCCCGGGCAGGGGCGGGAGGGGCCGGGCAGGGTGGGAGGAAGTAACCGCCCCCCCCCCCCCCTGCGATTGATCGGTTAGCTAACCGACGGATCGCAGGGGATAGGAGGAGGTGGCAGGCTTGCCACCTAGCTCTTAGCCTCCAGCATGGTCCTGGCTGTCTGACAACCGGGATCATGCAAAATTACTTGGCGCTCGGGTCCCAGAGACCCGATCAGCCCGGTATCGTCGCAGATTGCAGGGGCGATTTCCCTCGCGATTTGCAACGATCGCCGACATGGGGGGCCTACATGGCCCCCCTCGGCGTATGCCCTGGATGCCTGCTGAAGCATTTCAGCAGGCATCCGCTTCCCATCTCTGCCCGGCGCGCGGCAGGGTCCTTAAAGCCCAGGGTGCGGAGACGTATGCATACGTCATGGGTCCTTAAGGGGCTAAATAATCTGACATTTAAAAAATAAAATTAATCATAATTTAAAATAAAATGAACAATAATAACAATAAAAACACTTATTCAGGACAACCGAGATAGGTCTACATAAATAGAGGTAAAAATGATGTTATCTTTATTCTGTGGGTCAGTATGAATTTTGCGATGCCAAATTTATGTGGCTTTTAATATTCTTTTTCCTTTTCACAACAAAATCCCTTTTTTGTGTTGCCATGTTCTGACAGCCATACCTTTTTTTATTTTTCGGCCAACACCATTGTTTAAGGGTTTATTATCTGTGAGAAGAGCCGTACTTTTTTTTTGTACCATTTTTGATCTTTCTTATTCTATGTTATGGACCAAAATTACCTATCTTGCACTTTTTTGTTGTTTTGTTCACTGTGCGGGACAAATAACATTGTTTTATTGTACAAGTCATAATGAACACATAAATACCTATTATGTATAGGTTTGGGCATTTGTTTGAGGTCGGGGGGAGGGGGGGGGGTGATAATATTATACTATGCTGCAGTACATATGTTCTGCAGTACAGCATAACTCTCGGGATTACCTGACACTCAGCCTGTGTGTTCCAGCCTATGGCTGGACCTCAAAGTCTGCTGTACCAGGCAGACGGGAGGCCATTAACTGGTCTACTGCTGCCATGGTAACCTACAGGACCCCACTATAGCATTGTGGGGTCGCCATTGGTGAACATGGGGAGCACAACCCCCCTGTCAATGCCATAGATGCCGTGATCAGGACTGATCACAGCATCTATGGGGTTAATGCTGCTGAGATCTTCATGATCTCATTCTCAGCAGCTGTGGCGGGATCCCGGCTGTAATTGACATTATCTTGTAGCTCATCTAGCTGTGAGGGAGATCAATATGCATACATCCAGTTGTGCAAACATGTCAGCAACTTGGACGTATGCATACATCCTGGGATGGGAAGGGGTTAAAAATCTATTTTTTCGGACCTCCAAAACCATAGCTGATCTTTTGCCAGGCTCGCTCACTTAACTCCTTGGGGACGAAGGGCGTATGCATACGCCCTCGCGTCCCATCACTTAAGGACGGAGGGCGTATCCATACGCCCTCGGCATTTCCGACCACTGCCGCTCGCCGGGCGGTAATCGGACCGGGATGCCTGCTGATATCTATCAGCAGGCATCCCGTGGCAATGCCTAGGGGGGCCCTGAGACCCCCCCATATCGGCGATCGCAGCAAATCGCAGGTCAATTCAGACCTGCGATTTGCCGCGATTCGGGAAAATCGGGTCACTGGTGACCCGATTTCCCGGAAAATAAGACTGATCGGAGCTGTCAGAGACAGCTCCGACCAGCCTACATCATAGGAGCGGGGTGGCAATGTGGCCACCCCCTCCTATTCCCTGCCATTGGTCGGTCAGGCTGACCACCAATGGCAGGAGGGGAACGGGGGGTTACAGTTCATTTCCCCCCGCTCTGCGCACCGATCGAAGTCGGTACAGAGCGGGGTGAACACGGGCGGCGAGGTGGGGGACATGGCCCGGCTTACCCGGACCGGAGGAGGCGGCATCCCAGAGCAGCGGCGCGAGCAGGAGGAGCGGCGGCCGGAAAGTGCGGCTGAGAAGGCTGCAGTGAAGATCGCGATAAGTGATCTTCACTGTGGCCTTCTAAAAGCTGCAAAACTACAACTCCCAGCATGCCCAGACAGCCAAAGGCTGTCTGGGCATGCTGGGAGTTGTAGTTTTGCAACATCTGGAGGGTTACAGTTTGGAGACCACTGTGTAGTGGTATCTAAACTGTGGTCCTCCAGATGTTGCAAAACTACAACTCCCAGCATGCACTGACTGTCTGGGCATGCTGGGAGTTGTAGTTTTGCAACATCTGAAGTAGCACAATTTGGAGACCACTATATGGTGGTCTCCAAACTGTAGCCCTCCAGATGTTGCAAAACTACAACTCCCAGCATGCCCAGACAGTCAGGGATGCTGGGCCTGTAGTTCTGCAATATCTGGCCCTTCAGATGTTGCAGAACTACAACTCCCAGCATGCCTGGACAGTCTGGGCATGCTTGGAGTTGGAGTTTTGCAACATCTGGAGGGCTACAGTTTGGAGGCCACTGTTCTTCCCCAGTTGTTGCATAACTACAACTCCTAGCATGCCCAGACTGTCCAGGCATGCTGGGAATTGTAGTTTTGCAACAGCTGTAGGCACACTGGTTGGGAAACACTGAGCTAGAGTCTGTTTCCTAACTCAGTGGTTCCAACCCGTGTGCCTCCAGCTGTTGCAAAACTACAACTCCCAAAGTGCACTGACAGACCGTACATGCTGGGAGTTGTAGTCTTGCAACAGCTGGAGGCACATGGGTTGGAATCACTGAGCAAGTCTGTTTTCTAACTCAGTGATTCCCCACCAGTGTGCCTACAGCTGTTGTAAAACTACAACTCCCAGCATGTACGGTCTGTCAGTGCATTCTGGGAGTTGTCATTTTGCCACAGCTGAAGGTTTGGGGTGCCCCCCCCCCTTTGGGCGCCCCCCACCCCCCCATGTGAATGTACAGGGTTTCCTTTAAGGAAACTTACTGTGAACCCCCGCCTGTGTGAATGTACCCTAAAAACACTACACTACACTACCAAATAATAAAAAGTAAAACACTACACATACACCCCCTTACACGTCGCCCCCCCCCCCCCCCAATAAAAATGAAAAACGTCTCATACGGCAGTGTTTCCTAAACGGCGCCTCCAGCTGTGGCAAAACTACAACTCCCAGTGTTGCCGGACAGCCATAGACTGTCCTGGCAGGCTGGGAGTCTTGCAGCAGCTGGAGGCACCCTGTGGGAGACACTGCTGTAGGGTTTTGGTGGAGACAAGCCCCATCCTTGTAACCGGGTCCACCCCTACTGCAAATTCCTTATTCAGGCCTCAAATGTGCATGGCGCTCTCTCACTTCAGAGCCCTGTCGTATTTCAAGGCAACAGTTTAGGGGCCACATATGGGGTATCTCTATACTCGGGAGAAATTGCGTTACAAATTTTGGGGGGATTTTTCTCCCATTACCCTTCGTAGAAATCGTAAATTTGGGGAAAAACCTGCACTTTAGGGAAAAAATGTTTTTTTCATTTACACATCCGAATTTAACGAAAAGTCGTCAAACACCTGTGGGGTGTTAAGGCTCACCGGACCCCTTGTTATGTGCCTTGAGGGGTGTAGTTTCCAAAATAGTAGGCCTTGTGTTTGTTTTTTTTTGCTGTTCTGACACCATAGGGGCTTCCTAAATGCGATATTTGTCCCCAAAAAACCATTTCAGCAAAACTCACTCTCCAAAATCCCCTTGTCACTCCTTCCCTTCTGAGCACTCTACTGCGCCCGCCGAACACTTGACATACACATATGAGGTATTTCCATAGTCAAGAGAAATTGGGTTACAAATTTTGGGGGGCTTTTTCTCCTTTTACCCCTTGTAAAATTTCAAAAACTGGGTCTACAAGAACATGCGAGTGTAAAAAATTAAGATTTTGAATTTTCTCCTTCACTTTGCTGCTATTCTTGTGTAACACCTAAAGGGGTTAACAAACTTACTGAATGTCATTTTGAATACTTTGAGGGGTGCAGTTTTTATAATGGGGTCATTTATGGGGTATTTCTAATATGAAGGCCCTTCAAATCACTTCAAAACTGAACTGGCCCCTAAAAAATTCCGATTTTGCACTATATAGCACTATATATTCGTAATTACGAATATTCTATTTTTTTTTTTTTTTTTTTTATCACAGTACACATCACAGTGATCATCCCTCTCTGCTTCCAGCTTGTGTGGTGTAATGAAGGCTCTAATACTACTGTGTGAGACTGTCGTGCGAATTTTTGCATATGCGAAAAATTTGCGATATGCAAATTTTTGCATATGCAAATTTTCGCGTATGTTAATTTTTGTAAATGCGAATTTTCGCATATGCGAAAATAAAACGCGATTATTACGAATATGCGAATTTAGCGAATATATGACGAATATTCGTCCATATATTCGCGAATATTCGTGAATTCGAATATGGCCTATGCCGCTCAACACTAATATTGTATATGTGAATCAAAATATTATTTATTTAGAATGTTTATTTTCCTTACAAGCAGAGAGCTTCAAAGTTAGAAAATTGCAACATTTTCAATTTTTTCATAAATTTTGGAATTTTTCACCAAGAAATTATGCAAGTATCGACAAAAATTTACCACTAACATAAAGTAGAATATGTCACGAAAAAACAATCTCGGAATCAGAATGAAAAGTAAAAGCATTCCAGAGTTATTAATGCTTAAAGTGACAGTGGTCAGAATTGCAAAAAATGCTCCGTCCTTAGGGTTATAATGGGCTCCGTCCCCAACGAGTTAATAACATTATTGCCCAGAGTACACTAAAAACTAAAACTGAAAAAACAAAAACTTTTTTTTTTTAAACAGTTGGCTATTAAAAGTGTAATCACAATACGTGCAAATGGCGTGCTAATCTTACACAAGCAAAAAAAGTTTTTTTACTTGTGTTATAGGAAAACATTTTTTTAATATTTAAAATACAGGGTGGGCCATTTATATGGATACAACTTAATTAAATGGGAATGGCTGGTGATATTAACTTCATGTTTGTGGCACATTAGTATATGTGAGGGGGGGGGGAACTTTTCAAGATGGGTGGTGACCATGGTGGCCATTTTGAATCCAACTTTTGTTTTTTTAATAGGAAGATGGTCATGTGACACATCAAACTTATTGGGAATTTCACAAGAAAAACAACGATGTGCTTGTTTTAACGTAATTTTATTCTTTCATGATTTATTTACAAGTTTCTGACCACTTATAAAATGTGTTCAATGTGCTGCCCATTGTGTTGGATTGCCAATGCAACCCTCTTCTCCCACTCTTCACACACTGATAGTAACACCGCAGGAGAAATGCTAGCACAGGCTTCCAGTATCTGTAGTTTCAGGTGCTGCACATCTCGTATCTTCACAGCATAGACATAGGGGGTAAGATCGGGAGACCATGGGTGCCATTAAACTGGCCCACGACGACCAATCCACTTTCCAGGAAACTGTTCATCTAGGAATGCTCGGACCTGACACCCATAATGTGGTGGTGCACCATCTTGCTGGAAAAACTCAGGGAACGTGCCAGCTTCAGTGCATAAAGAGGGAAACACATCATCATGTAGCAGTTTCGCATATCCAGTGGCCTTGAGGTTTCCATTGATGGAGAATGGCCCCACTATCTTTGTACCCCATATACCACACCATACCATAAATGTTTGTGTTCCAACAGTCTTGGAGGGATCTATCCAATGTGGGTTAGTGGGTCTCCCGATCTGACCCACTTAGACTTTTATCTTTGGAGTCATCTGAAGGCAATTGTAAAATAACATCAGATCTTCAATTGAGACCATATGGTTGAAATGTGTGTAAAGAGTAAATCCAAAAGACTTCTCTATTGTGCAACATTTTTATACAATCACCACCTCTTTCTGATTGCTGAACTACTTCAATACCATAAAACTGGAATCGATATGTCACCCTGATGGACATTTCTGAAGTGTTTTGATACATTCATATAGGATATACCATTAACCCCTCTCAAGTGTTCTTGAATTCTTTGTTTCAAAGCTCTTTTGTGCTGCCAATGTAGGAAATATTGCAACTTCTGCAGCAGATTCTATATATACAAAGGCAGAGTTAATGAACTGTGAAATAACAACAAGTTTGGAGTCATTCATGGCTATTGAAGAGATCTTAAGCGCATGTTCACACACAACACATCTATTTGTCCGCATTTAAAAAATCTTTTCAGATTTAACCAAGATGAACAAGTGTTAGATTTATGTGAAGAAGGAAGCGCACGAGGAGATAACAAATTTGCCAAGTTCGGAGCTCGTTTACTGGAAAAATTTACACCATGTTGCAAATATTTATTAAGTGTATAGAGTCCTGCTGTAAAACAGGTAGAAATTTAGTAATAATATTTTTTATGGTGTTAAATTTCACACTGTATGTAGCAATGTGGGTTTAAAGCAAGTTATTTCAAAAGAAGTGTTTTTTTGATGTTTGGAGATCGTTCCTGGATTTTAACTGGACTTTTTGTTTGGCTTTATTAAGAGCCCAGGGCTGATAGCCCATTTAACGCAATCGATTAAAGGCTATATTGGATCGGGCCCGTGTCAATTCACCTAAAGGAACGGCAAGCACCGTATGTTTGGGATGACACGATTCCGATCGAAAAATAGTGTTGCCAGCATTCGGTTTTCGAAAAGTGTTGGGGTGAACATGTCCCTCACTAACCTGCAACAGAATATCCAGAAAGGGTGTGGTGGCTTTGTGCCAAGAATGTGTGAAAAACAAATTGTGAGGATTGTTATTGACATATTCAACAAAGGAGACCGCTTGATGTTCAGAGGACAACCATATAATGATAACGTCATCCACAAACCTCCCATACCACACGATATGGGAGGAAAAAGGATTGTCATTGAAAAAGTATTGTAATTCCCACCAGTGGACAAAAATATTTGCCACTGATGGGGATGATTTGGCCCCATAGAGGTGCCCGTGCTCTGAACATAAAACTGAAGAAATTATGTGACATGATATAAGACAAAGCATCCAAAATAAAGTTACATAGATCCTGGCTATTGGTGGGAAAATTATGCATGATATCCAAAACTGCCCTTAGGGATAATGAATGGGGCAATGAAGAATAAAGGGATTCTATGTCCACTGTGAGCCATGAATATGACAGACACCATTTAATGCTGCTCACAATGGACAATAGCTGCTGTGAATCTTTAATATCACTGGGACACATGGTGACAAGTGGTTGTAAGAGGGAATCAACCAGAGAGGTTCATTCAAGGAACCGATTCCCGCAACTATGGGTCGCATAGGCGGCGGGAATCGGTCCTTGTGTAATTTTTCGTAGTGAATGAAAAATAGGGGTAATGGGATTCTTAACCAACATATAATCATATTCTATAAACCTTCTCTCGAGCAATTCATTTTTTGCTGAACTGAACTGTAGGATTATATGCAATAGGTGTGTACATTCTGATGTCACTCAATTTTTTTTTTAATTAAGTAAACACTACAATTCTGTGTCCATGCAAATGACTGCTCCCCCCTTGTCTGCAGCACGTATAATCCAGTTATTGTTGTCCCTAAGTTCCCTAAGGGCAAATCTTTGGGACCTAGTTAAATTATCAACCTTAGAAGTAACACAATTCTGTTTCAACTCGATTAATTCTTTCATGACCAGGTCCTGAAAAGTGTCCATGACAGAACTTCGAGTTAACTGGATAAAAATCCGGATTCTTGGTTTTAAAAGACAGAAACGTGGATATAAGTGGGCCCTGTTGCCGTGTTTCAAAATCAAGGGACATAAGGGTGCATAAAGCATTTTGTTTCTGAAAGGAAGAAAAATTAGCTAATGGCATAGTGGTAGTCGTATTCTCTTCACATAATAAAGCCTCATTTTCCATATCAACATCAACTGAATCAAAATGTCTTTTCAAAGTTAAAGTCCTAATAAATGTATTAATGTCCAGTATGGTATTATACACATTAAAGTGAGTAGTGGGAGAAAAACCAAGTCCTTTGGTTAAAACAGCAATGTGAGATGAGTTAAGCATAAGTGGTGACAAAATAAATACATCCAAAACCGCGCTTACTTGTTGTGTCTTTTGTTCGCTCTCTGCTATCTTCTTGGACTTGTGCTTGCAGCCCCCCCTCCGTTTGCATTTTTTGACCACCTCTGGTCTGCAGATGGAACAACAGGAGCATTGGAGGCAGTATGACTATTGGAGGTGATAGAAATATCCGAAGTATCAGATTGAGTGTCGGAAGTTTCCGATTCAGCAAAATTAAAGGTAACATGTTAATTTCCACGTTTAGAATAATATATTTTACGTGAGGCAGATGAATGATCACTTTTCTTAAGGGTGGACTTAGAGGGAAATAGCTTATCCCAAGCTCAACATGCATAAATCTTGTTGGATTGATGATCATGCAGATCTCTTTGGAATTTGCTTTTTTTCGTTTCTTTAATAAATTGTTCCAACCTGGTAATATTTTGTTTTAACCTTGTATCATGTTCACACACTAAGGTAGTGCCTGCATGTGGAGACAATAAGTCCTGTGTTAATTTAATGTCCGATTTAACTTGCAATAAAGGTTATTTTTCAGACTCTAGCAAAATATTAATAAGTTTAGCGGAGCACTCACTTAAAGCAGCATTCCAGGATTTTTGGCGGTCTTCGTTTATATTGATGGTGGGAATCTTTTTTTGGCATAAGCCCCATGGGATAAGTCCTTTAGACAAATAGGTTTCCATGGTAGTAACTTCCCACCACAATTTTGTCTCTTTCACAAGTAACTTTTCCAGTGAGTTGAGATGCATTTTGATTTGAATGTCATGAGATGCTTGATCCATGTCGAAAATTCTGCGAGCTGCATCCGTTCAATCCGATTTTCAGCATCCTTGAGGAGAAGCAAGCCCTCATCTGAAGTCGGAGGTGTCGCATTAGTCTCTGATGGTGAAGACATGAAGGAAAGGGGAGCACGACAGGTGTGAGGTACACCTAAGCATAGTTTATGTATAAAGTCGTCTGACAGGTAAGTTAAGGTCCTTGGGCTTGGAAACTTTAGTTTGTAACTGGATTGAACACTGGCTCATGGATCGTACCCAGAGAGTGGTGGTCAATGATTCGTACTCTGATTGGTCCACGGTTATTAGTGGTGTACCCCAAGGTTCTGTACTGGGCCCGCTGTTGTTTAATTTATTTATCAATGATATAGAGGATGGTATTAACAGCTCTGTTTCTATCTTTGCAGATGACACCAAGCTTTGTAGCACGGTACAGTCTATAGAGGATGTGCATAAGTTACAAGATGACTTGGATAGACTAAGTGTCTGGGCATCCACTTGGCAAATGAGGTTCAATGTGGATAAATGTAAAGTTATGCATCTGGGTACTAATAACATGCATGCGTCGTATGTCTTAGGGGGGATTAAACTGGCAGAGTCACTGGTAGAGAAGGATCTGGGTGTACTTGTAGATCACAGACTTCAGAATAGCATGCAATGTCAGGCTGCTGCTTCCAAGGCCGGCAGGATATTGTCATGTATAAAAAGAGGCATGGACTCGAGGGACAGTGACATAATACTCCCCTTTTATAAAGCATTGGTACAGCCTCACCTGGAATATGCTGTTCAGTTTTGGTCGCCTGTCCATAAAAGGGACACTGCGGAGCTGGAAAGGGTGCAGAGACGTGCTACTAAACTAATATGGGGCATGGAACATCTTAGCTATGAGGAGCGATTAAAGGAGTTACAATTGTTTAGTCTTGAGAAGAGACGTTTAAGGGGGGATATGATAAATGTGTATAAGTATATAAATGGCCCATACAAAAAGTATGGAGAAAAACTGTTCCAGGTTAAACCTCCCCAAAGGACGAGGGGGCACTCCCTCCGTCTGGAGAAGAAAAGGTTTAGTCTAAAGGGGCGACACGCCTTCTTTACCGTGAGGACTGTGAATTTATGGAACGGTCTACCTCAGGAACTGGTCACAGCAGGAACAATTAACAGCTTTAAAACAGGGTTAGATACATTCCTGGAACAAAATAACATTAATGCTTATGCAGAATTATAAAACTACATCCCTTTCCCTTATCCCCTTACACCCTTCCCTTCAATTCTCTGGTTGGACTTGATGGACATATGTCTCCTACCAAGAGGACTAAGAATTCAGGTCTTTCCCTCTTACCCCGTGGAGGACAATGAATTGAAAAATAAATGGGAAGAGGCATGTAACAAATGCTCCCAGACCTTTCTGGAACTTTTAATTTCGCATAATAATCATACTCTTGATACTATGGAACGTGAACTTGAAGACACTCAGGCATCCCTTATAAAGGAGTGTTCAAAAATGGAGTTGGAAGCTTTTAATAAAGAGCTTGATGAGAACCTTAATATATGGGAAAAAGACATTCAGACTATGAAAACCAAAAAATACCAACGAGACTCAGTGGACGCCCAATCCAACAGGGTCTATAAATGGAGACAGAACCAAACAAGACCCCTTGCTAGATCACTTTCGGTGTCCTCATTGGCATCTGTGGGGGCAGAATCAACAACATCATCTTCCTACAGACAGCAATTCTCTGGAAGGAAGAGAAAAATAGAACATAGCTATGGTGGAAGGAATACCTTCAGGAAACGCAATTACAATTCTCGTGACCAAAATCAGGTAAGTACCAAAGTCATTAATCTTACAGATCATGTACTTACTAAAGCCCAAAATGAAGTATTGAGTCTAGGGCTTACATTCTGTCCAACGGCAAAATTTGATCGCTTTACTGCCATCAAAGATTTGCAGTTGTTTGCACGTAAGCTAGCATTTAAAAAGATGTTTAATCATAACATTGAAGCTTCCAACTCTGATCTTTCCACCAGGACTGACCAAGAAGCGGTACGCACTTTGATTGAACTCATGGATGAACAAGAACCACAACCCACAGGTAAGTTTCCTACACACCTTTTACCAAAATCCCAAAATTTCCCGCAGCTGACACAGTTCCCAGAGATTGATCTTTTTGTCAAATTAGTCTCTCAGGAGTTCAATCAGATCCCAGAGACAATACAAAATGACAATTTGACATATCACCAACGTCAAGCATTACGTGAGATCCAATCCTTAAAAAATGTCATTATTAAACCGTCCGATAAAGGCGGTAATGTAGTGTTATGGCCCCTAGAAATGTATGAGAGGGAGATGCTACGCCAACTACGACAAGGCGACTGTTATAAAAAACTTACTTTTAATCCTACTTTAAGGTTTTTATCTGAATTAAATATTATTTTAAACCAAGCAGTTGACCAAGGCATTTTTTCAGCCAAACAGATGGAGGCCCTCTTACCAAAAAATCCCACGGTATCCTCCATCTATTTACTCCCTAAAATACACAAAAGTGCCACCTGTCCGCCGGGTAGACCAATTGTGTCTGGCTGTGGAAATTTATGTGAACCGTTATGCCGCCTCATTGATTATCATCTAACCTCTATTGTAGAGACCCTGCCATCTTTTTTAAAAGACACCAATGATGTACTAAGAAAATTAGACAACTTGCAACTCGAATCTGATATGGTTATAGCTACCTGTGATGTGGAGGCACTTTACACTTCTATCCGACATAGTGACGGAATACGAGCGGTAAGATTCTTTTTGTCTTCCAGTGCCCTCGACTCTGATTTATGTAATTTTTTAATAGTGGCCCTTGAGTACATTTTGACTCATAATTTTTTTATGTTTAAGGAGTCTCTCTTCCTGCAGCTCCAGGGCACGGCAATGGGGGCATCTTGTGCGCCCTCGTATGCCAACCTGTTCCTGGGGCTGTGGGAGAGAGACATTTTTATTTCAGATCCCATTCCAGGTATAGAGAACATACAATATTGGTGGCGATATATTGATGATATCCTGTTAGTGTGGCAGGGACCGGTCACTGAACTACAAGACCTAATTACTAGGCTTAACCAAAATGACTTAAATATTAAACTAACCACCAATATAGGCACTACATCTACTGAATTCCTTGATGTTAAGATTATAAGAGATGACAACGGTTTCCTCTCCACAGACCTTTTTAGAAAAAGTACTTCTGCCAACACTATACTTCATGCAAAATCCGGACACCCACGACACCTAGTGAATAACATCCCAACTGGACAATATCTTCGGGCACGACGTATCTGTTCCAATACCTTGGACTTCGAGAAACAAGCTGAAGATCTTCAGGTACGTTTTAAAGAGAGAGGCTATAATGACAATTGTTTGACTAAAGCATACCATAGAGCCAAAAAGAGTGATCGCAATACTCTTTTACAGGTTAAAAGACGTACCACCAAACAGGATTCCGATACCGTTAGATTCATCACAACATACCACTCACGGACTCAAGACATGAACACAGCAATTGCAAAATACTGGCCCTTACTTACGACAGACCAGGTACTTCTTGGATGCCTTCCCAAAAATCCTTCTGTTACTTTTAGAAGGTCGAAAAATATTAAAGATTCTTTGGTTCGTAGTTACCATCAGGGACCTAATAAATCTCATCTTTTTGGATCAAAGGGCCCCAAATGGGGCAGTTTCAATTGCGGGCAGTGTGTTGCATGCGCAAACATAGAAAAGAATACTACCTTTGAAAATGCCAGTGGAATGAAATCTTACAAAATTACTCATCATATTAACTGTGCAACCAAGGGTGTAGTATACTATGCTAAGTGCCCATGCAACAAAATTTATATCGGTATGACAACACGCGAACTCCGCAGACGCGTGAGGGAACATGTTCTGGACATAAAAGCAGGGAAGGATGGACCAGATCCATTCTATCAGAAGTCTTTGGCAAGACATTTTAAGAAGTACCATGGCAGTGATTCATCTCTTTTACAGGTTCGGGGCATTGATCGGGTCTATGCTGGCCCTCGTGGCGGCAATTGGAAAACTCTTCTCGCTCAAAAAGAATGTAAATGGATCGAAATTTTGGGAACAAAAACTCCGGCTGGATTGAACGAGATCAACAGTTTTGCCTCCTATTTGTAAGTATAATCCATTTTTCTGTGGTTATTATTATCTTTTATATTGCTATCACTACATCACTATCACTCTTCCTCCAACATCACTATATGTCACGATTTTCTCCATATGTCATTATCCCTCTTTTTGTGTTTATTTTTTCTTCCTTCACAGTATGGTCATCTATTTTTGGCCCCTTCCCTTCACAACTTTTAGTCCTCTCGTATCCTTCTTCCCCCTTCCCCTTCCCCATTCCTTCCTTCCCTTCCCCCCTCCTCTCCCCCCCCCCCTTCCCCTTCTCTCCCCTTCCCCTCTCCCCCCCCCCTTCCCCTTCCCCCCTTCCCCCCTCCCCCGTTCCTCCCCCCCCTTTCCCCCCCCCTCTTTTTCCCCCCCTTTTTTCCTTCATGGTTCGCACATATACATACTTCCTGCACTTGTTCATCTATTCCTATTCATTGTTTTCTCTGTCTCTTATGTGGTTTTTTCTATGTTCATGTGTATTTATTTCACTCAAATATCCTTATCTATGTTGTTCTCGCTGTTTGTAATTATGATATTCTTCTTTTTTCTTTGTTGTAATTTTTTCTTTTTTTTCATCCAATTATTGTTTATTTTTGTAGGGTCTACAATACATCTTGCTCATCATTCTATCAATATGGCGGGAGACTCCCCTTTTCCTTCCTTTTCCCTCCTCCTTTCCCATGTTCCCCATCCTTATGTACTATTCGATATATCTTTAATGTATTTATTATTGTTGCTATTACCAGTAGTGCTGTCCAAATTAACTATCTGTGGATGGTTCATGTATGTATATTCATATAATATTGATTTGTCTTTTTTTTCTTTTTTTTTTTTTAATTACCTTTTTTTTTAAATTATGTTTAAAGCTATATGGGGGGCCCCCCACCTTATCATGTATGTTTATTCATGTGTTATTTATAGTTATTATTTTTTGGCTATTATATTACCATCCTCTTTTATTGATGTACAATTCATATATTACATACATTTTATTTATTATGTCCTCCTCTATTTGTCCCTATATCTTATCACTTGTCAACACTAATGCATTTATTATCTTCCATACTTGTCACAATTATTCATTTATTTTATCACTTCCATTCATTCACCTTCCCAGCATTAAATCCTATGGCACATTTGTACACTCAAGTCTATCTCATCACATCCCCATTCACACCCTTCTTCAATTCCCCCCCCCCCTTTCTTCTTCCCCTCTCTATATATATATATATATATATATATATATAAATTTTTTTTTTTTTTTTTTTTTTTTCCCTGCCCTTTCACTATTTTTGCACAAATGTTGTTTATTTTCATGTGCACATACAGATCCTTACACATCTTATGCATTACATATATCCTACATGGTTGATTTAATTTAGATCCTATTGTTTCCCCTCATTAACTATTACCCTTTATACATCTTTTCATTCCCTTAAATTTATTATCGACAGTCAGCCATTTTAGTGAGGCCACAGGCATCTTCTGCCTCTAGGGACCGGGCCCGGCGCACATGCGCCACATTATAGCACACGGCCATGTTTGTGTGGCCTGCGCCATTAGTCCCTGCGCGTCTCTGGCTCCCTATATGGGAGTTGAGCCAGCGTACATGCGCAGTAGTGTAACTCCAGGCGTGGACGGCTTACACGGCCCTCCTCTCGCGAGATCTCGGTCTCATTCACATGAGCCGATTCACTCATGTGACCTGACGCCATTTCCGGTGTACATCACCCAGTGTCCCGTATCAGGTGCGTTCCTCACTCCTCATTGGCATACATATACTACTTATAGCGAGACTATCCCAGTCCACCTCACTCCTTGACAAAGCCGCTTCCGGCGAAACGCGTCGGAGTTGTGGAGGTGGGTTGGGTTGAGTCCTGTGCCAGTTTTATACTAGACTGTTTCTTTTCTGCATATTATTCCTTGTTGCTAGTCACCACCTAAACTTGCTGCTATCTATCTGCTGCTATCTGCACTATTACTGCCCATTGCCTGTTGGTTGTTATTGCTTACCATTAGCACTATACCGTGTGACCCAGGTGTTATTATTTTCCCTTCTTTAGGCTGCATGTTCAAGTCCTTATCCACTTCATTTGCACGGTTAATTAACTTTTTAATTTTTAAATCTTTTTCACTTGTTGCAACTCACTTGAGTGTTATGTTTTATTCATTTGTCTTTTGTTTTGGTTATTAATCCATATTTTATCACATATAATTGGTTGCCTTCACCGGCCATTGCGTGGTAATTTATTTCCACAAGTATTGCACATTTTTTTGCACATTTTGCACTACGCTCTTCCCCCCTCCCCCCTCCTTCCCCTCACCTTGTGCATGCAACCCCTGCAGATATTAATTTATAGTTTATTTATGATTTATAAACTATTAATTGCAGCTCACCACTAGCATTGTGACTTCGCAAAGAACTATTTTATCTCCTTATTTATTTTATTGGCATACAGGCTCTCTCACCCCAGCATCCACCTTATACTCTCATATTTATATTTTTTTAATATATTCTATATATATTTTTTTACTACCGTTTATGAATTGATTCTGTGATTTTAGATATACATATATGTATTTTTTTAAACTATACATTTCAATAAAATTACTTTTATACATGATTATACTTGTCATAAATTATTTTTAACTGGGGTATATTCACTATTTATTGTGTGGTCTTCCACACCTGTAGGTTGTTGTTTTAGTTGCTCTTTTCAGTGAATAATAAATCCCCTACCTTATCTACACAATATTTCTAATTTTGAGCCCTTGAGGAAAGTTTCTTTCGGTTACATGCCTCCAGCTGTTGCAAAACACATGGACTGATATATTTCAGCCCTTTGAATACTGTAGTAGTTAGTTGCTTTAATGAAAAAAAGCTTGCCAGCGGAGTTCCCCTTTTAAGCAGTGGTCCCCAACCAGGGTGCCTCCAGCTGTTGCAAGACACACAGACTGATATATTTCAGCCCTTTGAATACTGTAGTAGTTAGTTGCTTTAAAGAAAAAAAGCTTGCCAGCGGAGTTCCCCTTTTATGCAATGGTCCCCCAACCAGGGTGCCTCCAGCTGTTGCAAAACACATGGACTGATATATTTCAGCCCTTTGAATACTGTAGTAGTTAGTTGCTTTAATGAAAAAAAGCTTCCCAGCGGAGTTCCTCTTTTAAGCAGTGGTCCCCAACCAGGGTGCCTCCAGCTGTTGCAAAACACACGGACTGATATCTTTCAGCCCTTTGAATACTGTAGTAGTTAGTTGCTTGAAGGAACTTAAGTTTGATTCTGGAGTACCCCTTTTAACCAGCAGTTCCCTCCCAACCGGGGTGCCTCCAGCTTTTGCAAGACACACGGACTGATATCTTTCAGCCCTAAAAAGCGCTTTTTTGTGTGCTGTCCTTAAAGCTGATGTTACACTAGTGCTTTAGAAGTAAACTGGACCCTGAATACACCACCTAGTAGCAACCTAGCTATCGCTTTCCCTATACAGCAGAAGCAGCTTCTCTGTCCCTCCACTTCCTAAGCCTGCAGCATGCCGAATGAGGGTAAAATGGCGTCCGTGCAAGAGGTAGGAGGGTCTGGAAGGGAGGGACTGCTGTTGATTGGCTGTAATGTGTCTGCTGACTCTGACTCACAGGGTCAAAGTTTACTGCAATGTTAAAGTATAGGGGGTGGATCGAACCTCACATATGTTCGCTCGGCGATGCGAAGGCGACCATGCTAAATTCGCCGGGAACTGCTCACCGGTGAACAATTCGCAACATCTCTAATGTACGTCAGGGTGATGTGTCGGATTTCCAGTTTTATTGTATTGAAGTAGTTCAGCAATCAGAAAGAGGTGGTGATCGTATAAAAATGCTGCACCATAGAGAGAGTCTTTTGGATTTACCCTTTACACACAGTTCAACCATATGGTCTCAATTTAAGATCTGATGTTATTTTACATTATTAGATGCTTTTTTTTTTTGTAAACATTTTTTTATTCATGTGAACTGTCTCTTTCACAAGTGTTTTTTGTGTAATTCGACTGTGTTAAAAAAAAATCACATACTATGTTCGATTTCATGATTTGTAGTGGTGAAATATTTGGAACCTGGAACTTATGGGGTTAAGCCCCCACCTGTGGAGGTTACACCTGTTCCATTTAGCTCTTTATATCTTTCCCTCTCCCCACTACCCATCATGCATCTGATGAAAGGTCACATGACCTGAAACACGTTATGCTGGGCGTATCCTGAGTTTTATCCTTCGGTCTTCGTGTCTAAGATGAATCCATGTCGATGCTTTCAATTTGGGAGTAAATAAAGGTAAAGTTATTTTTATTGCTGGCTATTGTTGTTTTGTATCTTTTGCTGGAGGTTCTTCTACCGTGCAATAGAATTGGGTGAGCTGACACCTTCTGCTTTATACATAATTTACAAATCTGTTTAACTTTCTGGAGTTGTTATGAAAAAAATTGTTACCCCTTTAATGGCTTGAGACAGAGAGAGAATTTTTGGGTCTTTAGATTTTAGACCCTCCATCTTTCTAGTTTCAACAAATATATAGAGAGTAATTGATCAGATTTATCTTCTCATAGTCTTCTCTATAAGCTTGTCGACTAGCCAGCTTGTAACCTTTTCATTATTTGCCAGGTAGTTCATTGGTGTTATAGTAATGGTACCCATGTATATTGCCTCTTTTTATGTAGATATATCTCGGTTGGCTCTAATAAGTGTTTTTATTGTTATCATTAATTTAATTTTTAAATTGGCAGTATACTAAATATTTTATACCACTAATAATCTCTAGCAAAATGTTACTAACTTTGTAATTCCATTGACATTGTGTATATTTTTGTACTTTATTTCATGCACATCTCTACACAAAGATGTTTTTATTGTTTACAACACACTGTTCTCTTTTTGTACGATAATTTATCGTTGAACTTATTATGCTACATATTACTATAGCAAAATTTTTAACTTGAATCTTTATTTACCCTTTAGTCCACTGAGGTGACTTTACCACGCAGTAGTTTTCCATTCAGTCATGTTTATTTTATATCAATCCAGCATTTTATTTATTATGATCCTAATTATGATCCTATGTTATATGGTCGATTATAAGTGCCACATAGTTGTTATTCTATTTTAATATGCACATTACTCCTAAGTTTTATTATACCATTTTTATCTGTGCTTCAGCTCATTATTGTTCGCTTGCTAGAGTTATGCTTTCTCACAAGCTCTCCTGCGACACAGTATATGTATACAGTATAAAGACAGCAAACAGTGTGTATGCATCATGCCAATCTGGGGAACAGGTGATAACTCACACACAGTTTAGACAATCCCACAAACATTAGGAAGAAACATAATAAAATAAGGAAACGCATTAAGGAGAGAAAAATGGGATGAGAAACCAACAACAATATCCCAGTTCTCAGGACCTGCAACGTCCAAGACGTAAAGGAAACACAGTTCCACCCTGTCTGTAGGCCACAGACGAGTGGAAACTCCCCATAGGCAATATAGACATAAAGGGACAAAGGTCAAGAAAAGAAGAGAAAGAGGAAAGATGAAAGTAAGAAAAGGAAAAACAGAAGAAAAGGGAGAAGCAAAAAAAGGAATGGGGAGGGGGGGAGAGAAAAGAAGAATAGAAGACAAGCAGAAAGAGCATTTCCTACTAAAGAAATTATAAAAAAATTCCCAAAGTTAAGATAAGGAGACTGGAGACTGTGCAACACAGACAGTATAAGCAATATCGCCCAGGCCAGCGAGATTTAGCCTGGTGGATGAGAAACAATTTGGGCCCATTTATGGAGCAAAAGAAGATGCTGCCACGTTCCAGAAGGTCTTTGGGAAAGCTTTAACCCCTTAAGGACCAAGGGCGTACAGGTACGCCTTTGCTCCCTTGTACTTAAGGACCAAGGGCGTACCTGTACGCCCGTGGGAATTTTGGTCCCCGCCGCGCGCCGGGCGGGGACCGGGCCGGGGTGACTGCTGATGTATATCAGCCGGCACCCCGCGCAAATGCCCAGGGGGGTCATCAGAATTCACACTTGCGATTTGCGGCTATTCCGGGTCATATGGGTCTATAGTGACCCGGTGACCCGGAAAATAAAGGGGATCGCGGATGTCCTAGACACCCACGATCCCCTTGAAGCAATAGGAGTGAGGTGGCAGAGGTGCCACCCCTCCTATCCCTGCTATTGGTGGTCTAGATGCAACCACCAATAGCAGATCGGGGGCGGAGGGGTTTACTTTCGGTTTCCCCGTCCTGCCCTCCCACAATAGGCGGGGCAGGACGGGGAAACCGACAGGGACCGGCGCCGAAGATCCACTTACCCATCGGCGACGGCAGCGGGCAACGATCGGCGGAAGAAGAGGACGGCGACGCAGCTCCCTGGATCCGACGGAAGCCGGTGAGTTACTTAGCAACATCTGGAGGGCTACAGTCTGAGACCACTATAGTGGTCTCTAAACTGTAACCCTCCAGATCTTGCAAAACTACAACTCCCAGCATGCCCAGAGAGCTGGTTAGGCATACTGGGAGTTTCAGTTTTGCAACAGCTGGAAGTCTACAGTTTGAGACCACTGCACAGTGATCTCTATACTGTGCACCTCCAGATCTTGCAAAACTACAACTCCCAGCATGCCCACACAGCAGTTTGCTGTCTGGGCATGCTGGGAGTTGTAGTTTTGCAACATCTGGAGGTTCACAGTTTGGAGACCACTGTGCAGTGGTCTCTAAACTATAGCTCTCCAGATGAAAACTGTAACTCCCAGCATACCTAAAAAGCAAACAGCTGTGTCTGCATGCTGGGAGTTGTAGTAGTGTACCTCCAGCTGTTGCATAACTACACCTCCCAGCATGCCTTTCGGCGATCAGTACATGCTGGGAGTTGAAGTTTTGCAACAGCTGGAGGCACACTGGTTGGAAAATAATGAGTTAGGTAACAGAACCTAACTGAAGGTTTTCCAACCAGTGTGCCTCCAGCTGTTGCAAAAGTACAACTCCCAGCATGCACGGTCTGTCAGTACATGCTGGAAGTTGTAGTTTTGAAACAGCTGGAGGTTTGCCCCCCCCCCCCCCCGCAGCTTCAAGTATGAGCTGCGGCAAATTTTTCGCTGCAGCGCAAACTCCTAGTGGTAAATTCACTGTAAACCTCCGCCAGTGTGAACGTACCCTAAAAACACTACACTACACTAACACATAATAAAGGGTAAAACACTACATATACACCCCCTTACACTGTCCCCACAATAAATAAAAAAAAGTATTGTACGGCAGTGTTTCCAAAACAGAGCCTCCAGCTGTTGCAAAACAACAACTCACAGCATTTCCGGACAGCCACTGACTGTCCAGGCATGCTGGGAGTTTAGCCACAGCTGGAGGCACCCTGTTTGGGAATCACTGGCGTAGAATACCCCTATGTCCACTCCTGTGCAATCCCTAATTTAGTCCTCAAATGCGCATGGCGCTCTCTCACTTCAGAGCCCTGTCGTATTTCAAGGAAACAGTTTAGTGCCACATATTGGGTATCTCCGTACTTGGGAGAAATTGCACAACTAATTTTGGGGGCTTTTTTTTCCTTTTACCCCTTATGAAAAAGAAAAGTCGGGGTCTACACCAGCCTGTTAGTGTAAAAAAATATTTTTTTTTTACACTAACATGCTGGTGTTGTCCTTTACTTTTTATTTTCACGGGAGGTAAAAGGAAAAAAAGACCCCCAAAATTTGTAACGCAATTTCTCCTGAGTATGGAAATACACAACAAGGCTCAGGAGTGTGAGCGTACCATGTACATTTGAGGCCTAAATTGGTGATTTGCACAGGGGTGGCTGATTTTACAGCGGTTCTGACATAAACCAAAAAAAATAAATACCCACATGTGACCCCATTTTGGAAACGACACCTCTCACGGAACGTAAAAAGGGGTATAGTGAGCCTGAACACCCCACAGTTGTTTGACAAATTTTATTAAAGTTGGATGGGAGAATGAAAAAAAAAATGTTTTCACTAAAATGCTGGTGTCACCCTAAATTTTTCATTTTCACAAGGGAAAATAAAAAAAGCCCTCCAAAATTTGTAACCCCATTTCTTCTGAGTAAGAACATACCCCATATGTGGATGTTAAGTGCTCTATGGGTGCACTACAATGCTCAGAAGAGAAGGAGCGCCATTGGGATTTTGAAGAGAAAATTTGTCCGAAATTGAAGGCCACTTGTGTTTACAAAGCCCCCATGGTACCAGAACAATGGACCCCCCCCACATGTGACCCCATTTTGGAAACTACACCCCTCATGTAATGTAATAAGGGGTACAGTGAGCATTTACGCCCCACAGGTGTCTTACAGATTTTTGGAACAGTGATCCGTGAAAATGAAAAATTTAATTTTCCATTTGCACAGCAAACTGTTCCAAAGATCTGTCAAACGCCAGTGGGGTGTAAATGCTCACTTCACCACTTATTAAATTCTGTGAGGAGTGTAGTTTCCAAAATAGGGTCACATGTGGGGGGGTCCACTGTTCTGGCACCACGGGGGGCTTTGTAAATGCACATGGCCCCTGACTACCATTCCAAACGAATTCTCTTTCCAAAAGCTCAATGGCGCTCCTCCTCTTCTGAGCATTGTAGTTTGCCCGTAGTGCACTTCAGGTCAACTTATGGGGTACCTCCATACTCAGAAGAGATGGGGTTACAAATTTTGGGGGGTATTTTGTGCTATTAACCCTTGCAAAAATGTGAAATTTGGGGGGAAACAAACATTTTAGTGAAAAAAATATATTTTTTTTACATATGCAAAAGTCGTGAAACCCCTGTGGGGTATTAAGGTTCACTTTATTCCTTGTTATGTTCTTCAAGGGGTCTAGTTTCCAAAATGGTATGCCATGTGTTTTTTTGCTGTTCTGTCACCATAGGGGCTTCTTAATGCAACATGCTCCCCAAAAACCATTTCTGAAAAACATACTCTCCAAAATCCCCTTGTCGCTCCTTCGCTTCTGAGCCCTCTACTGCGTCCGCCGAACAATTTACATAGACATATGAAGTATGTGCTTACTCGAGAGAAATTGGGCTACAAATATAAGTATACATTTTCTCCTTTTACCCCTTATAAAAATTCAAAAATTGGGTTTACAAGAACATGCGAGTGTAAAAAATTAAGATTGTGAATTTTCTCCTTCACTTTGCTGATATTCCTGTGAAACACCTAAAGGGTTAAAACACTTACTAAATGTCATTTTGAATACTTTGGGGGGTGCAGTTTTTATAATGGGGTCATTTGTGGGTTATTTCTAATATGAAGACCCTTCAAATCCATTTCAAACCTGAACTGGTCCCTGAAAAAAAGCGAGTTTCAAAATTTTGTGAAAAATTGGAAAATTGCTGCTGAACTATGATGCAAACATAAAGTAGACATGTATATGTGAATAAAAAAAAATATTTGGAATATCCATTTCCTTACAAGCAGAGAGCTTCAAAGTTAGAAAAATGCAAAATTTTCTAATTTTTCATCAAATTTTGGGATTTTTCACCAAGAGAGGATGCAAGTTACCACAAAATGTTACCACTATGTTAAAGTAGAATATGTCACGAAAAAACAATCTCTGAATCAGAATGATAACTAAAAGCATTCCAGAGTTATTAATGTTTAAAGTGACAGTGGTCAGATGTGCAAAAAACGCTCTGGTCCTAAGGTGTAAAATGGCCTGGTCCTTAAAGGATTAAGGAGCCAGGAGCAACGTCAAACCGGATTTCTTCTTACTGAAATATCTCCTGAGTCTCTTGCAGTGACCTCAAGGTATAAGAATATAAGTTACATTTAAATTAAAGACAAAATGGAAAATTCCATCTTTAGCATATTTGTGCAGACTGGAGAGCCAGTGTGATAAGCCATAAACCTCTTTGTTTCTCCAGCATGGAGGGGGCATAGATAGAAACCAAAAGTGACGTGTCCAGCACGACAGCCAGGTTATGTGCAGCTGATAGTTGTTCACATACTTCCAAATAATGTAGTTATATAACATTGTCCCTGGGTATGTCAGGAGCACTGGGATAAGCAAGTTCCCTATGAAGATTAGCCCTGTGTGACCTGTTCTTGAGGAACAGATAAATCAGTTTTAGCTCCAATGCCTTAATATTTGAGGGATGTTCATCGAATTCTCGACGGTCATCAGCAATCACCTCAGCATCATATTTTGTCCACCTTTGTTTCAATATCAGAGACCTGGGTGCCCAGCTCTGCTATCTGGCTGGTAATGTCGGACACTGCTTTAGCCAGCTCAGCCTGAAACATCCGCTGAATAGGGCAGAGAAGATCGTCCTGCTGTGGTGGGGGCCATCAAAGAACGTTGAAAAGGAAAGGACTGTCCTCAATCTGTGAGAAAGTTCCATGTTTGAAGCCTAAAAGGCCCTCAAGATTTCAGGTATAGTATGGGATAATTGCAGAATTGTTCATTCCGATTGCTTCTTAGTATTTCTGGACATCTCACATAGGACAATTAACGTTAGCCAAGTGTACACAACCCCTCATGTATGAATTTTGAGGGAAATTTGTTAAGGCTTGAATGCCTGTTTTTTTTTTTTTTTTTTTTTTTTTGCACAAGCCTCATTTTAAACAATGATATGTTTTGTGCAAACATTGAGAGCATTGCTCAAAAATGTTTATCTTTTTTTTTTACACCAGTTTTCTGGTGTAAGCATTCATAAATAAACCCCCTTGTGTTTAGGATTTTCATGTGTGGCTTACAATCTATCACACTGGTATAACTGGTATAAAGATATTGCTGTGCTTAGTTGTGTACCAAGCAGACTGCATCCAACCTTTTATCCAGGAATAGGGGATCCCGCAAGGCAAAGGAACCAGAAAAGTCATTTTACTGTATTCACAAATTTGTTGGATCTTTACCGGGCTAGACTCATGACAGTATTGGATACAATTTCCATTTTGTACAAAATTTACTTCACAATGAGAATAATAGTCGTGCAAAGCATGTCACCTCAATGGACACTTAAAATTTAGCAATTATTACCTGAGTCTATGAGGCTGCATAACAGACCCATGGAGTTGTATTTCACTTCTGGTCCCATAGATTCATCTTGTAAAACGTTGTGCAGGATTGATACTAACTCTGACTCTTTGAAGGCTTCTTCAACAGCCTCTGAAATGTAATGATGACCATTACTATGTCTCATGAACTGCTACTATTTTATAAATAAGGTTGAATGACTACAATTAATTAGTTTAGAATGTTAGTGTTTGTTTTCATCCTCCTTTTAAAGGGGTACTCCGGTGGAAAACATTTTTTTTCAAATCAACTGGTGCTAGAAAGTTGAACAGATTTGTAAATTACTTCTCTTTAATCCTTCCTGTACTTATCAGCTGCTGTATACAAAGTTGTGAAGTTCTTTTCAGTCTGACCACAGTGCTCTCTTCTGACCCCTCTGTCTGTGTCAGAAACTGTCCGGAGCAGTAGAGGTTTGCTATGGGGATTGGCTCCTACTCTGGATCGTTTCTGACACGGACAGTGGTGTCAGCAGAGAGCACTGTGGTCAGACAGAAAAGAACTTCACAACTTCCTCTGCAGCACACAGCATCTGATCAGTATTGAAAGGATAAATATTTTTTAATAGAAGTAGATTACAAATCTGTTTAACTTTCTAGCATCAGTTGATTTGAATTTTTTTTCCACCAGAGTACCCCATAAGTAAAGCATGAAATAATATAACAGTGCAGATAAAACATCGCACATCACTTTTGAGTTGAATCAATGTAGCTTTATTTGCAATCCCAACATTTTTATTGACATTTTGGTCCACACTGGACCTTCATCAGACCTAAGAATAACATGAACATAAATGAAAATCAGAAAAAAAATGTCTAATAACGTAAAAGTTAAGTACCACTAATATGAATGAAAATAAACATGTGAGATAAAGAAAGAAATGCTGTCTATGGACAACCATATATCAAGTATAAAAAATGATATATGCGCAAAATACAGGGAACCATAAGAAATCGTAAACATAGGTAGGTATGAAACCATATAACAGCCTATTGAAACACATCCAAGCAAAAGATATGGAAGTAGATAGAGATGTCATGCACCTGAATGCGGGCTGTCACGAAACTGGATGTGGATCCTCTACCTGTGTGGCTGATGACTCGGACCGTATCGGGGAATGGACCAGAGCCAGCCGCAAAGCAGGATGGATTTGCTGCGGCAGGCAAAACCCAGGTTGCTACCCCCAACACAGCTCGACCACACAGGTAAACTGGGCAAGGCAGGGTACTGGAGGATGAGGCAGAGGCGTAGTCAAAGTAGCTGAAGGTCTAGACAAGCGGCAAAGGTTTCTGAGTCAAAAAACGTAGCAGGAAGGTCAGGAAACACGGGTAGGCAAAACAGGCAATGGGAACGCTTTCTCTTAGGCAATAAGCACTGAAGATCCGGCAGAGGGCTGTGGGAGATGCAAATAACTTATAACATGGTGACAGGTGAATTCACTAATTATGGGTGCATTGGCCCCTTAACATTTCAAAGCCCCGGTGTGCGCACGCCCTAAGGGACAGGGACATGCGTGCCGGGGCTGAGAGGAAGCAGTTGCAGGAGTTGAGTGAGGTAAGAGATGGGCCGGGATTCGCATGCCAGCTGCGTCCCGCGATGCGAATCCCGGCCCCGCCGGCGGTTGGGGACACGGGGACGCTGTGCTCACGGACGCTGTCTGTGGCCAGTGTGCAGTGTAGTGTGTAACAAGAGATAAGGACATCATATCTAGTAAATATAACAAGCCAAGGTATAATATACTAAATATGGAAGCATACATTTATTTAGAAACGTATTACACTTAAGTACAGGTATGGAATAAATGAGTTTGTATCAACATTGCAGAGCGGATATGCAGAATGGAACTGATAGGAACTCACCGGATTGCTGTGGAGGTATAAGCATAGAAATCGGCATGTAGCCGTGTAAAGGGGTGTCTGGAGAAGCGACCTGTAGTCGCTGGAAGCATGTGGGGTATTGAAGTAAAGCTGCATTATATGTGGTAAGGAAGTGATGTAAATATTTCCTCCAAGTCTTTGAATCCTACACAAATACAGCTTCTACAAGGGGGATTGTCATTTTGTCCTACATACAAATTTGATATTTTCCAATTAGATTTGGACTTACATAGATTCTTTAGGAATATTAGACGGAAAGCTTTCTTCAGTGATAAAATTCCTACTGCCTCCTTGCAGGCCACTACACTAACACCCATTAGCACTAACACTTGGTGTAAAAGTCCCGAGTAGCTTCACACCCCACGGGGACCAACTGATGTAGAGACATTTATTGAGTTTATCAAAAGAGACATCATGTCTCTTCGTAAGGAAATTGCAAAAGGTACATTACACTACTCCAACAATTTCTCCACAGGCGAGGCACGGGCCCTGGGTGATCTACAAAAAGATAGATTGATTGTTATTAAACAAGCTGATAAAGGTGGAGCTATAGTGGTACAGGATACCACTGATTATCTTCATGAAATACATTCAAATTAAATGACACCAATGTATACAAAAAACTAGAATCCGACACGGTGAGAGTAATCGAACAGAAATTTCGCAGATGTATCAATCAATACCTGGAACTTGGTATTATCGATTCTAAGACTCATACGTTCCTTTCTCAAGGAACATCCGATTACCCCTGTTCTCTACACACTCCCGAAAATACACAAGAATCTGCAGCATCCTCCAGGTCGACCCATAGTGGCCTCAACAGAATCCATACTTTCCCCGATATCCATAATTCTCGAGAAAATCCTAACAACTCTGGTCAAATCAACACCATCCTTTTTATTAGATACCTCAGCTTTTCTTCAACTGATTCGCAACATTTCCCATATTCCTTCAGACACCATCCTTATTACTTTTGATGTAAACAGCCTATACACATCTATCTATACACATCTATTATACACATCTCTATTACACAAGAAGGGCCTCCATGCTGTTAAACACCTATTGACTCTGGCTTTGCAGCAGGTACCATCGATTTCTGTATTGACATTCTAGAATTGGTCCTACACAATAATTACTTTCTATTCCAAGACAGTTTTTTTTTACAGATTCAAGGGACAGCCATGGGGTCAAATGTGGCACCCCCCTATGACAATTCCTATATAGCCTGGTTTGAGTCACAATTTGTGTATCCCAATTCATTATTCCAGACAAACATTATTTGTATCTGAAGGGAACCACTGTCAACTTTATAAACATTTCACCAGGACATTAACTCTAGACCCCTCCTAACAACTATACACTAAACCAACAGACTGCAACAATTTACTCTTGTATACCAGTTACCATCCCAAAGCCACAATAGTGTCACTTCCCATATCTCAATTCCTCAGAGCCAGACGCATAGTCAGCGATCCTACGGTTCAGACACAACACATTGAAGAAATGTCATCCAAATTTAGAGCATGAGGTTACCCTGAGCAAGTTCTTACTAAAGCCAAACAACCCAGAACCCAGACCACACAGTCACACAGCCTGTATACCTTTTGTACATTCATATCATCCCTTTGCGTACAAAGTATATGGCATAATTAAAAAACATTGGCCATTACTCCATAGGGCACTTCCCACTGTGGACGAATTTAAGTCCCCTTTCATGCCTTGCTTCAGAAGACCAAAAACTATTAAGACCCAAAAAGAATGGAACCTTCCTGTGTTTACATTGTATACAGTGTAACAACATTCTGAAGGGTGACCATACATATCACCCCAGATCCGGACAGTCAATCACATTGAAGGTTTTTTTTTTTACCTGTGATCCTAACTATGTTGTCTATCTCCTGAAATGTCCATGCAGTTTGGTATATGTTGGGGAAACCACGCAGAAGATACGGAATCGTATCTCGCAGTATAAATCTACCATTAGAAGAAAAAATTTACTCTTACCGGTTCCCCTATCATTTTGACTCACATAACCATACCCCGGCTCAACTCAGATTCCAAGTTTTGGAACATATTCACTAGAACAGGAAAGGGCAATAGAGGGAAATGATAAAAATTAAGAGAGGCATTTTGGATTCACAAACTACATTGGAACCGCGTGGACTTAATAGGGAATATGACATTACCAATATGTAAAGTGCCTTTATTTCCGTTTATTTTAACATGTTGATGATATGTTTCTCTTTTCCTATCGCTAGATACGATAAGGAAGCTAAATCCGGACCAATGCTGCGGGGGGTTCAATTATTCAATTATTGGTTCCTTTTTTTCCACCACCTCCGTCTACACTCTGGTTGTTGACAATCATTGTTTCCTTTATTCTTATTTTCATTTTTTTTCTTCTATATAATCTTTTTTTTCTATCAGTGAACCTCTCTCCTTTTTTCTGCCATTTTATTTTCTTTTGTCCTTTTTCCTTACTGCTTTCTCCTATATACCCTCTTATATGTACTTCTCCTTTGTTTCCCCTTTTCCTGAGTTTTCTACTCTCTGTCCTCTATAGCTTCCATACCCTTCTGTTAATTAGCCTTTCATTTCAGATATACACATTTTTTCACCCATTGATCTAGTCTCCTTCTCTATTAACCCATTCTATCTAATGTATCCTTTTATCCATTTTTCTCCCTCACTTTCTTTTTTTTCTCACTATACTATACCTATTACTATTTCCATCCCTTTTTTCATTTCATTTATTCTGCACGCTGCGTTCCACGGACTGTATCACGTGACCGCCGCACTTCCTGTCCTCGTCCCGGATCGATGTTTGCGCTACCTGACATTCAGATAACTATTTCACAGTATTTACCTATATTCCCCTGACATATCCTGCATCAGGAAGCCTATTACCACCTTTTATCTGTGCCCCTTTGCCCTATCTGACCGCTAGCTGTGGCCACATCGAAACCGGAAGTGACATCACTTCCTTATCACATATAATGCGGCTTTACTCCAATACCCCACATGCTTCAAGCGACTACAGGCCGCTTCTCCAGATACTCCTTTACATGGCTACATGCCGTTTTCTATGCTTATACCTCCGCAACAATCCGGTGAGTTCCTATCAGTTTCTATCATTTCCATTCTGCATATCCGCTCTGCAATGTTGTTACAAACTCATTTATTCCATACCTGTACGTAAGTGTATTACATTTCTAAATAAATGTATGCTTCCCTATTTAGTATATTATACCTTGGCTTGTTATATTTTACTAGATATGATGTCCTTATCTCTATCTACTTCCTTATCTTTTGCTTGGATGTGTTTCAATAGGCTGTTATATGGTTTTATACCTACCTATGTTTACGATTTCTTATGATTCCCTGTATTTTGAGCATATATCCTTTTTATACTTGATATATAGTTGTCCATAGACAGCATTTCTATCTTTATCTCACATGTTTATTTTCATTCATATTAGTGGTACTTATAATTTCCATCAGTCCCTGTAAATTTTCCTTAACTTTTACGTTATTAGACATTTTTTTTCTTATTTTCATTTATGTTCATGTAATTCTTAGGTCTGATGAAGGTCCAGTGTGGACCGAAATGTCATTAAATAACATTTTGGGATTGCAAATAAAGCTACCTTGATTCAACTCAACAATGGTGTGCAAAGTTTTATCTACATATTAGGTAAAGGATTGGGATTCCTACTCCTGCACCCACAACTATTCTACATTAAATAATATAACAGTGCATTTAATAATTATGAATCTTATTACCATCAGTGTATACGTAATACATTCCTGAGCTGTCTATGAATCACTAACCAATATAATGAATGTCAAGTCTTCTTGCTTCAATATACAATGTTCTCTGCCCATCATATATAATGGGTTTATTTTCTGCATGTAATTCACACCTGTTAATTGCAACATTTTACTTTACCAAGATTGATGGCAGATGCAATGGCTAATGCGATAAGGGCTTCATTTTGCATAATGGCGTGCTCACTAGTTGTCATGGATACCAGATGCTTCACACCTTTGGCCTTTTGAATAGCCTTGACTACATCCTGTACATAATAAGAGAAATGTTTCATATTGTGGAGCCTCGGTAAAAGGTCATAAACAAGTCTTATCTTTGTGATATTTGTCCATAGCACATATGCAGATCTACACGGAGCTTCTGATATGTTGTGCATCACTCCTCTATTATTATTGATTCTGAAATCTCACAGGATTTCAGTAAGGCTATGTTCAAACATAGTTGTTTTTTGTTTTTTTGTAATTTAACCATTGTTCAACAGTAAAAGGGCCAAATGGGCCAAATGATTAAGTTGAATATGCAGCCTTTTTGTTTGGTTAGTATTACCAAATTTAAACCCCCTAGAGAAGACAGCAATTTTTCATTTTTGTGTTTTAATTTTTTCCTTCTTGCCTTTTGCTTGCCATAATCTTTCAATTTTTCACCTACAAATGAGTTTTATGTATAACTAATTGTGCTTTTTAATGACATCAGTAATTTTACCACAAAATCTATAGTAAAGCAAAAAAATATATATTTGTGGGCAAAATGTAGCAAATTTTGGGGTTATAGGTTTTAAAGCAGTGTACTTTATGGTTAAAATTGCTTATCTTTATCATTTAGGTCAATACGATTACAATAACACCCAATTGTAAAAAGCTCAGGTTTCGTTTTATTTTACTAGTTTAAAAAATATCTACCTTTTTGTAAGAAAATGAGTATGCTTAAAATTGTCCTTTTATGACCCCTATAACACTTAAATTTTTCTGTATAAGGGTCTGCATGAAGGCTCATATTTTGCACCGTGATCTGTAGTTTTTGTTGGTACTGTCTTTGTTTTGATGTGACTTCTTCTGTGATATAAAAGCGGACAAAAAAACAGCAATTCTAGACTTTTACACTTTTATCTCTTTTCCCATTCATGCCATTCACTGTGCAGTGTTATTAATGTTATATTAATAGATAAAAAAAAACATTCTACACACAGCATCACCACATATGTTTTTTTTTCTTGTTTACATTATTGAAAACATGGTAAAAGGATGGCGATTTCAACTTTTCTTAGGGGTGGGGCTTGTTCACATTTATTAACATTTTAATATTTTTCCATAATTTTTATGTCCTCATTGGGGACTATTCCTTGCAATCTCTAGATTGCAAACACTGAACACTGCATTGGACAGTGTTATCGGTGTTTTGCTTCTCTATCCTGCAGAAGCAGAAAGAAGATCGAATGACACAGTGGCAGATACTGACCCCGCAAACACACAATGAGTTCACCGATGCCCAGCATTAGCAATATGTCCTGGCTGCTGATAGTATCTTGGATTTAATATGGTATGAAGCATGCTCAGTCATCTAACGGTTAAAGAAACAGCCATTTTTGCATGACACACAGCAGTTTTTTTTAAAGACAGTAAATAGTTAGTATGGTTGAAATAAGTCATCCGTCCATCAAGTTCAACCAAGTAATTGAAGGGATGTGATTTTATATTTCTGCATAAGCATTTATGTCATTTTGTTCTAGGAATGTACCTAATCCTGTTTTGAAGATTTTTAACTGTTGCTGTTGTGAGATAGACTGTTCCATAAATTCACAGATATTCACTGATAAAAAAGATTTTTTTTTTGTTTATTTATGCATGTTGGACGGACGTATCTTTTAGCTGAAAATACAGCCAAAAAAAACAAACAGAGTGGGAACATAGCCTAAGAATTGTCAACAATAGAATTATTGGCAATTCAGACAGAAATGTGACTAATGCTGTTAGCATGACCATTTCCTCACAGGAAAAGCCGTAGATTAGGTTTAACCTAAGTCTGTTGCATTACTGACTCTATAGACCTACGACTATGCCCTGCAGAGTCAAGATGCCTTGGAAAATGCCCTGCATAGAATCCTCCATTGAGTGTTACCTCAAAAGTGTTACCAAAGGTGAGACCAATATTTAAAAATGAATATTATGCCAACCCAGTATGGAGCTTACTTTGGAGTCAAGCACTTGCTATTAGAGTCTAATTCTAATGATCTATTTTACAGACACAACCTGTTATAGGATATATAACCAATAATGAATATGATACAACTAAAAGTGGATGGGTGGTCCCCTAGAATAATTTTCTCTGGTGGCTCAAAGAGCCCTATTCTGACACTGACATGTACAAGTGCTGCCAATTTGTTATAAAACACTGTACAACCATCATAAAATGCGGATCTTCATCTAATTTAGTTCAATAGGAAAAAAAACTGTCATTAAAACTGTAGCTGTCTAGGGAAACCAAATATTAAAGGAGTACTCCACCCCTAGACATCTTATCCCCTTTCCAAAGGATAGGGGATAAGATGTCTGATCGCGGGGGTCCCGCTGCTGGGGACCCCCGCAATATAGCACGCTGCACCCACCTGTTACTGCTCTGGAAGCGCTGGAGGGTCTGGCTCCCGACCACGGGGACGGAAGATTGTGATGTGACGACTCCGCCCCCGTGTGACGTCACGTCCCGCCCCTTCAATGTAAGTCTATGGGCGGGCGTGACGGTTGTTATATATTGCGTGGGTCCCCAGCGGCGGGACCCCCACGATCAGACATCTTATCTCCTATCCTTTGGATAGGGGATAAGATGTCTAAGGGTGGAGTACCTCTTTAAAAAACATAACTCTTAATTGACAACAAATGCACCAGATTTCCTATATGCTTTCATGAGTCAATCTTAATTTTGGAGAATGTTTTACTTTATTAAATTAAGCTAGTTATAAAGTTTTAGAAATTATGTAATTCTGCTAAAAGAATATCATGGGCATTCAAACATTTATCGTGAGCCAGTAGTACTTGTTGGAATTAGCTTTCATTGAAGGGGTATTCCAGTCATTGAAATGTATAATCTATTTAATCTATGATAAATATTATATTGGCATGAAATCACCGGGATCCCCACAGATTGCTAGAATTCATCCAAAGATTTAAACCGGGTACTTTATTTTTTTTTTAATCAACTGGTGGCAGAAAGTTAGACAGATTTGTAAATCTGTAAATTCTATTAAAAAATCTAAATCCTTCCAGTACTTATTAGCTGCTGAATACTACAGAAGAAAATTATTTTCTTTTTGGAACACATTGCTCTCTGCTGACATCTCTGTCCATTTTAAGAACTGTTCAGAGTAGGAGAAAATACCCATAGCAAAAATATACTGCTCTGGACAGTTGCTAAAATGGACAGAGATGTCAGCAGAGAGCACTGTGGTCATGATGTCAGCAAAGAGCACTGTGTTCCAAAAAGAAAATAATTTCCTGTGTAGCATTTAGCAGCTAATAAGTACTTGAAGGATTACGATTTTTTAATAGAAGTGATTTACAAATCTGTTTAACTTTCTGGCACCAGTTGATTTAAAAAAAAAAAAAAGTTTTCCTCCGGAGTACCCCTTTGAGGAGTTATATGGAGCAGTGACTTAGTTCAATGCAACTCTAATCCATTGAGGTTATTTTGCAGGTTTGTGATGGGCACCCCGTTCTTATAATCCTGTGGGGATTTCTGTGAAAGGACCTCACAGATCTGAAACGTATCACCTATCTTGTAAAATATATTAATGGCTGGAATACTACTCTCTTTTAAGTGTCTTTTTAATAAGTTTATTTCCTACTTGAGACTTGCTGTGTCGCAAGAGAGATGCCAAAAGCCGATTTGCTTCTCCTCGTACTCCAACATGGTCCTTGGCTTCACACCACTGCACAAGTCTAGCCAATAAATTGGAATCTTGACCCAGAATCCTAGCTGTATCAGCTTTGAATAAAAGTAAATAAAGTGAGATCACCAATGCTGATGTGTACTTATCCTATAAAAAATTGGATGAGGATATATACTGTATGGACAAAACTATTGGGGAACATTTAGAACATCTCATTCTAAACCAATAGGCATTAAAGGAGTTATTCGGGAAGAGAAAACATAATACCTTACCTCATTTGCGATTCTCCCCTTCTGCTACCATTGTCTCAAAAGTATAACTCATTGTGATCATTGCATGTGGGCAAAACCACACCGGCATGCGATGTCCTGCTGGACATGAAAGGGCCTTTCCTCAATTTTTTCCACCGTGTTTGGAGCATATAGTTGTCCACAATGACTTTATATGTTTTCACTGAAACTATCGGGGACTATTCGAACCCCAATAATGAACCCCATAGTATTGTCTCTCCCCACCAAACTGTACAACTGGGACAATGCAGTCAGCCAAATAACATTCTCCCGGAATTTACCATACCCAGACTCATCTGTTAGATTGCCAGAAAAAGAACAGTGATTTGTATGACATACTAGCTAAATACCTGGAGCTGCCCGGTTTTTCCTTCTTAATCCTTGTTGGGGAGGAAAATAAACAAAGGAGGAAGCTTTTGACTTCATATACCATCCTCATATATTGTTGTCATATCCAACCCCATATCCTGTCCCCATATCCCATCCTCATATCTCAACCTCATATCCCGTTCTCATATCCTGACCTCATATTCTGTCCTCATTTCCTGTCCTTCTATCTCAACCTCATATTCTGACCTCCCATCCTGTCCTCCTATCTCGACCTCATATCCCGTCCTCCTATCCTGTCCTCATATCCCGTCCTCAAGTCCCGTCCTAAAGTCCCATCCTCATGTCCCTTCCTCATGTCCCGTCCTCATGTCCCGTCCTCATATGCTGTCCTCAGGTGGGTGATGAAGATATTGTAAGCTGAAAGTAGAAGGGGACGCGGCTTTGTGGGACTGGGCGTGATTTGAAAGCCAGACCGATGCACAAAAAGGGTAGAGAATAAAAGGGTGGGGCTTAAACAGTGGGCTTGTCTTGGGGAGATGGGGTGTGGCTTGCAAGCCGGACTGACACATTCACCAGGAGATGCAGAGCGGAGCTTGTGGAGTAAGGTACTGGAAGTCCTATATACTTGCATACGAAAACCCATCTTTCATATAAGGGCGTAGGTAAGGGTTAATTTAACTATCATATCTTTTTATTTGACATATAAGTAATATGTGTACCAGGTATTATTGAAATATCTCCAGCCATAAATGGGGGTGGGTAAGGGTTAAATCACCTATCCTATGTTTGTTGTTGACAAATAAGTAACATGTGTACCAAGTTTCATGTTAATATATTTAGCCATTTGGAAGTGATGCTGGAATACACACACACACACATTGAGTTTTATATATATATATATATATATATATATATATATATATATATATATATATATATAGTAGTTAGGAGTAGCCGTATTAGTCCAGTGATGCAAAAAGCTAAATCATCGGTAGTTGCAGTATCTTGTAATACCTTTTTTATTGGACTAACAAGATTTTGTAGAGACAAGCTTTCGGGATTCCTCTCTTTATCAAGTCATAAGCATTTCTGAGCTCACAAAGAGAAAACACACGTTCTATCTCACAAAATATGCAGGGGTTAAAATAACATATGTGGAGAATGGACATTAAGTTGGGCCATAAATTGTATAGCTATAGGATGATAGACTACAGATAAGGATTGTGGGGGGGGGGGGGGGGGAGCAGAGGTGAGACTGGAAATGACTGCAACTACCGATGATTATATATATATATATATATATATATATATATATATATATATAAATAAATATATATAGATTTCTAATGCCAAAGTTGGTTTAGATCCCAGTTATTTTGTGTGTGACTTTCATACAATATGCACCTCAGCTCTCAGTGGCCCTATTCTGTAACTTTACTTAGTCTACACTTTATAGCTGATGGGAAAACGAAACTCCTTATCCGGAGAGAGTCCAGCACTCAGGGTTGGATTCAAACATATCCTGTTTATTTAAAAAGCTTAAAATGTCCGGTGAATGTCTGGTGGACTGTACACACAATATTTAAAACCAGGTTATAAATATTGTGTGTATAGTCCACCGGACATAGTTACATAGTTAGTATGGTTGAAAAAAGACATACGTCCATCAAGTCCAACCAGGGGGTTGAAGGGAAGGGTGTAAGGGGATAAGGGAAAGGGATGTAGTTTTATAATTCTGCATAAGCATTAATGTTATTTTGTTCCAGGAATGTATCTAACCCTGTTTTAAAGCTGTTAATCGTTCCCACTGTGACCAGTTCCTGAGGTAGACCGTTCCATAAATTCACAGTCCTCACGGTAAAGAAGGCGTGTCGCCCCTTTAGACTAAACCTTTTCTTCTCCAGACAGAGGGAGTGCCCCCTCGTCCATTGGGGGGGGTTTAACCTGGATATGTTCAACTGGATATGCTCAACTGGATATGTTTTAATCCAACCCTGAGTGCTTGACTCTCTCCGAATAAGGAGTTTTGTTTTCCCATTGATGATTACCACAGAGCGGCTGTGTGTTACACGTCTCGTGCACCTCGGATAGGATATGTGCATAATTGGTACCATGGAGTGCTGAGCTGTAAATAACTTTTTGTTTTTGTATATACTTTATAGCATAGTTGCTGTGGTTCCTAAACTGTTCTACCCTGGACTGAAGTCCTGCAGGAATGTGTGGGAACTGAGTTCCTGCACTTTTCCCACCCATTCCCATTAGCAGGAGTTCTGCAGGACCAGCCCTTGAGAGGAAATCTTGGGTTCCTACACTTTTTTTTCCCCAGGACTTGACCCCTGGTTCTACCTTTTAACCCCTTAAGGACGAAGCCCATTTGGGCCTTAAGGACGCAGACAATTTTATTTTTACGTTTTCATTTTTTCCTCCTCGCTTTCAAAAAATCATAACTCTTTTATATTTTCATCCACAGACTAGTATAAGGGCTTGTTTTTTGCGCGACCAGCTGTCTGTTGTAATGCCATCACTCACTTTACCATAAACTGTATGGCGCAACCAAAAAAATACTATTTGTGTCGGGAAATTAAAAATAAAAACGCTATTTGGCAAATTTTGGAAGGTTTAGTTTTCACGCCGTACAATTTACAGTAAAAATGACATGTGTTCTTTATTCTTTGGGTCAATACGATTAAAACGATACCCATGATAATATACTTTTCTAGTACTGTTGCGGTTACAAAAAAATCGCAAACTGTTTAACCAAATTAGTACGTTTAAAATCCCCCTGTTTTGAAGACCTATAACTTTTTCATTTTTCCATATAAGCGGCGGTATGAGGGCAATTTTTTGCGCCGTGATCTGAACTTTTTATTGATACCATATTTGCTTATATAAAAAAAATTTTTATAAATTTTTTTGGAATAAAATGTTATAAAAAAGCAGCTATATTGGACTTTTTTTTTCCGCTCACGCCGTTCACCATACGGTATCATTAACATTTTATTTTAATAGTTGGGATATTTACGCACGCGGCGATACCAAATATGTATATAAAATATTTTTTTTACATTTTTTGGGGGTGGATTTTTCACATTTTTTTTACTTTAATTTTTTTTACTTTTATTTTTACACTTAAATAATCCCTATAGGGGACTATTTATAGCAATCATTCAATTGCTAATACTGTACAGTGCTATGTATAGGACATAGCACTGATCAGGGTTATCGGTCATCTTCTGCTCTGGTCTGCTCGATCGCAGTCCAGAGCAGAAGACCCCGGGAGAAGGCCGGAGCAAGGTCCCTCCGGCTGCCATGCTGGATGATTGGATTGCCGCGGCAGTGCTGCGGGCGATCCGATCATCCATTCAAAGTACCGCAATGCTGCAGATGCCGTGATCTGTATTGATCACGGCATCTCAAGGGTTAATGGCGGACATCCGTGCAATCGCGGATGTCCGCCATTATGAGCGGGTCCCTGGCTGCTATCAGCAGCCGGGACCTGCCGCGCATGACGTGAGCATCACTCCGATGCTCACGGTTATGCATAGGACGTAAATGTACGTCCTGGTGCATTAAATACCACCTTGTATATTTAGTATTTATATTAAGTACCATACCGTATATTTACGTCCATCGTCATTAAGGGGTTAATAATACCACTGACTTATAGTGAAAGATCTAGGCGAGAAGAATTTTTCAAACTGACTTGCTATGTGGCATTTAATTACAGTACCACTATTGAATTTAGTGACCTTTTTTTTTCCACATAGGCAGCCTGCATTGGAAGGTGCTTGATTTATACATATGTAGCAATGGGACTAAATAAAACACCTGAATTCAATGATTACAGGTTTGTCCCAATACATTTGTCCATAAAGTGTTGAAAAACTAAAATGATTTGGATTGCCATATTTTGACCCCTTTATTTATTTTTCCTATGGAGTTGTGTAATATGTAATTTTTGGTGCAGCCATCTAAAAAACTTTTATATATATGTATGTATATATATATATATATATATATATATATATATATATACAACAAAGAGAAGGAGGAGCAGCACCGTATTGCAGGATTCAAGATCCGTTTGGGTGCTCAGCTTCAGGAGCAGACCAACTCCCAATGTGATGAGAAGAATGAGATGGAAGCGGCACTCCAATGTAGAAAGTAAACGTGATTTATTCACTCATCTGTGTACAGTGACGTTTCGGCTTATCGATAAAGCCTTTCTCAAGAATGATGTATACAGTACAGACCAAAAGTTTGGAAACACCTTCTCATTCAGAGTTTTCTTTATTTTCATGACTGTGAAAATTGTAGATTCACACTGAAGGCATCAAAACTATGAATTAACACATGTGGAATTATAGACATAACAAAAAAGTGTGAAAATATGTCATATTTTGGTTCTTCAAAGTAGCCACCTTTTGCTTTGATTACTGCTTTGCACACTCTTGGCATTCTCTTGATGAGCTTCAAGAGGTAGTCACCTGAAATGGTCTTTCAACAGTCTTGAAGGAGTTCCCAGAGATGCTTAGCACTTGTTGGCCCTTTTGCCTTCATTCTGCGGTCTAGCTCACCCATCTCGATTGGGTTCAGGTCCGGTGACTGTGGAGGCCAGGTCATCTGGCGCATCACCCCATCACTCTCCTTCTTGGTCAAATAGCCCTTACACAGCCTGGAGGTGTGTTTGGGGTCAATGTCCTGCTGAAAAATAAATGATGGTCCAACTAAACGCAAACCGTATGGAATAGCATGCCCCTGCAAGATGCTGTGGTAGCCATGCTGGTTTAGTATGCCTTTAATTTTGAATAAATCCCCAACAGTTTCACCAGCAAAGCACCCCCACACCATCACACCCCCTCCTCCATACTTCATGGTGGGAACCAGGCATGTAGAGTCCATCCGTTCACCTTTTCTGCATCGCACAAAGACACGGTGGTTGGAACCAAAGATCTCACATTTGGACTTATCAAACCAAAGCACAGATTTCCACTGGTCTAATGTCCATTCCTTGTGTTCTTTAGCCCAAACAAGTCTCTTCTGCTTGTTGCCTGTCCTTAGCAGTGGTTTCCTAGCAGATATTCTACCATGAAGGCCTGATTCACACAGTCTCCTCCTAACTGTTGTTCTAGATATGTGTCTGCTGCTAGAACTCTGTGTGGCATTGGCCTGGTCTCTAATCTGAGCTGCTGTTAACCTGCGATTTCTGAGGCTGGTGACTCGGATGAACTTATCCTCCGCAGGAGAGGTGACTCTTAGTTTCCTTTCCTGGGGCTGTCTGCATGTGAGACAGTTTCTTTGTAGCTCTTGATGGTTTTTGTGACTGCACTTGGGGACACTTTCCACCTAGAATATGACATATTTTCAGTTGTTTCACAATTTTTGTTATGTCTATAATTCCACATGTGTTAATTCATAGTTTTGATGCCTTCAGTGTGAATCTACAATTTTCATAGTCATGAAAATAAAGAAAACTCTTTGAATGAGAAGGTGTTTCATAACTTTTGGTATGTACTGTATATCTATATCTATCTATCTCAACTAGCTCCAGAAAGTTAAACAGATTTGTAAAGTACTTCTATTAAAAAATCCTTCCAATAATTATCAGCTGCTGAAGCAGTTCTTTTCTCTCTGGCAACAGCGCTCTCTGCTGACATCTCTTCTTGTCTCGGGAACTGCACAGAGTAGAAGAGGTTTGCTATGGGGATATGCTTCTACCCTGGACAGCTCCCGAGACAGGTGTCACAGAAAAAAAACAACTCAACTTCAGCAGCTCATAAGTACTGAAAGGATTAAGATTTTTTAATAGAAGTAATTTACAAATCTGTTTAACTTTCTGGAGCCAGTTGATCTTTATATATATATATATATATATATATATATATATATATATATATATATATATATATATATATATATATAATATATATATGCAAAGCAGCCCATTACACAACCTTTTCAGGTAGTGTTCCCTGGTATCAGCTTAGCTCCTGTTAAGGAATATAAAAAGCTGAATGGGATTTATGCCAAGCCAGACTACTCCCCAAAAGGTAAGTTTCGACCCATCTGCAGACAGCTGTTTCGGGGTATTCGCCCCTCGTCAGTACAGAGCAGGGTGATCTGGCTTGGCTGTGAGGAGAGGCCTGATGCTTTAAACGGGAAAGTACTGACCCCCTATATATATATATATATATATATATATATTTTTTTTTTTCCTGGATAACCCCTTTAAGGTATTTTGGTGTAGATGACACCTTTTCTGGGATGTAACATGACAGTTCTCATATTTGTTTTCATCATAATTCACCATGATTAAGGGGTTTAATCACTGGCATCAATGTCAGTCATTAGCGGTGGGTATCAGCTGTAGATAGTAGCCAGCACTCAATGTGTATGGAGCAGACTCAGCTGGAGCAGACTAAGTTTGGAAATTACAAGTTATTTTTAGACCAATTAGTTTTTTTATGGTTTAAAGCTGGGTCCTGTAACTACCTGCTGAGCTTTTACAAATTATTGCTATGTTCACACTAGTATGGTGGATACCACTATCACCAAAATGACTCCAATAATATACAGTATAATGAAGTATATCTTTTTCCAGCATGGTATGCTTTGTTTTGACAAGCAAAAAAAAGTTAATTTTTAATAGATATAACTTTGAATGTTAGTTCTGTGGAGCCATCTGGGACTCTAATATTCTATATCTTATATTGAACCTCAAGTAAAAAAAAACTGAACTGCTAGTAGGCAGCATTACCAGACATAACTCCTGTATAAACACACACATTCATTGTATCATAGATAATTGCTATCAATAACTAGCATAGAAATTATTCCCATTACTGAAGTTATCAGAAACAGCCATTTCCAAAACATGACTTGGTTTCCATATTGCAGACAAGTAGAGAAAAAAACTTTTGTCCCTGGACCATGAATTTGTAGAATAAACAGACAAATTACCTTGGCCATCAGTCAACATCCTTAGTGTACCCAATAGTTTGAACTGAACTGGGGGCATTTCGGATCTCAACAACATTTGGATTCTGTTTGCCACTCCTTCTTCCAACATTCGTACTTTGTTCATCACTAAGAATAAGATACATATCATGTATTTAAAGTCACAAATAGCATGAGTGTCATATGTTAAATAACTAATATTTTATATTTTTCCTAAACTCACCCAATGAATGTAAAATCTGCCTGGATGTAAAGATAACATAACAAATGTAAAGGTACAGGATAAAGAGAAGCATTAGATTGTTAGATTGTTAGGTATTTTTCTCATCTCAGATCTTATTTTCTTTATGTTAACATTTCTTATTCTTACTATATGCACCAAAAAAGTAGAGCTTGTCATTGGTTAGAGAATAGAGGGGGGAGCCCACAGCAAGGAATGCATATAATATTAGTTCTGTGGTGAAGTACTTAAAGGGGTACTCCGGCGCGAAGACATCTTATCCCCTATCCAATCGCTGGGGACCCCCGTGTGACGCCACATGGGGGCGGGGACATGACGTCACAATGCTCCGGCCCCCGTGATCGCCAGTAATCAGACCCGGAGCGAACGATCTCCGGGAACTGATTCTAATGGGATGCTGCTTGCAAGATCACTGGGGGTCCCCAGCGGTGGGATCCCCGCGAGCAGGGATCTTATCCCCTATCCTTTGGATAGGGGATAAGATGTCTTAGCGCAGGAGTACCCCTTTATGAAGGAAGGTCCTGGCAGTGTAGTGTATTGATATTTCCTGGTAACTTTTTGAACAACTTTTTTTTACCACAATTCAGTAGATATTGTAGTGATATCGCTTCATTCACTACATTCACTACAATTTGTGTGGGCCGGGGGGCTAAAATGGCGCATTAGATTGTTACGCTTATTTCTGGTGCAACCGTACTGGGGCATATAACTCTTAAAAAAAGTGAAATATATACGCAGTTCTAAGTTTTTTTCTGGTTAAAGGGGTACTCCGGCCCTAATACATCTTATCCCCTATCCAAGGCTCAGAGTGTGTGGCATGACGACCAGGGGCCCGGAGTATCGTGACGTCACAGTATGCAATGACAGATTGTGGGGGTCCCCAGCGATCCTACATCTACGCACTAGATTGTTACGCTTATTTCTGTTGCAACCATACTGGGACATATTACTCTAAAGAAAAGTGAAATATATACGTACTCAGCAGTTCTACCTTTTTCTCGTTAAAGCTAATAGGGGGAAGAAAGTGTAAAAGCACTAAAAGACATATGCACTAGATTTTTACGCTTATTTCTGGTTAAACCATACTGGGGCGAATAATAAAAAAAAAAAAAGCTAAATATTTATGCACTTGGGGGCCGGAGTATCGTGACGTAACAGTGTGCAATGACAGATTGTGGGGGTCCCTGGCGATCATACATCTTATCCCCTATCCTTTGGACCGGAGTATCCCATTAAAGCTAATATGGGGCAGTAAGTGTAAAAGCACTAAAAGACTTACACACTAGATTGTTATGCTTATTTCTGGTGCAACCATACTGGGGCATATTACTCTAAAGAAAGTGAAATATATACGTATTCAGCAGTTCTACACTTTTTTGCGATAAAGCTAATAGGGTCAGTAAGTGTAAAAGCACTAAAAGACTTATTCACTAGATTGTTACGCTTATTTCTGGTGCAACCGTACTGGGGTGTATTACTCTAAAAAATGTTAAATATATACACACTTAGCAGTTCTACATTTTTTCTGGATAAAACTAATAGTGGACAGTAAATGTAAAAGCACTAAAAGACTTATCAGTCCTTGAGCCTGTCGGTGTGTACCAAAGTGCACAGCAACGCCGATGTGTGGAGCTGTAACTACAGTCAGGGACAATACACCCCACTGAATGATTGTGGTTCCTGCACCAGCAACTTGGCCAGGCCACGGCGCTTTCGCCTCCACGCTCTCACGTCGTTGGTCCTGCAGCAATGTCCAACTCTGCCTCTTCATCCTCCAAAATGTCCTCAGCCTCCACTTCATGGACAAGTCACAGTGCCCCTCAAGCATACCATGTGTGCAGGCAATGGTGATGTCACGCTGTTCTTCAAATGGTTTGCCTTGGCGAACGGAGTCACACAGGGGAGGAACTGCTCAAAGGGATTCGTCAAGAAATAAAATCATGGTTTACTCCACAACAACTGGAAATGGGAACCATGGTGACCGACAACGGGAAGAACATCTTGTTTGCGCTGCGTCAAGGAAGCCTGAGCCATGCACCCTGTATTTCATACGTGTTCATTCTGGTTGTCAAGCAGTTCCTAGAGAGTTCCACCCATCTGCAAGACATCCAAAAAATTGCCTGGAAACTTTGCATGCACTTCAGCCAATCGTACACCGCAAAGCACACCCTCCTCGGACAGTGTCAGAACGGCATCCCCCAACAAAGTCTGATATGTGATGTTTCCATCCATTGGAATTCCACCCTCCATATGTTGTACCAACCATACGAACAGAGAAAGGCCTTCAATGATTACTTGATGATCCAAGCAGATAGGGGGAGTCTCCTGTGTAACTTCGATGTCAACCAGTGGCAGCTCATATGTGACACCTGCCGTTTGCTCAGGCCCTTTGAGGAAGCCACATTATTTGTCAGTCACCAGGATTACAGGATGAATGATGTCATTCCACTGCTTCATTTCCTACAACAGATGGTGGAAACAATGGCTGGTCAGGGAACTGGATACGTGGCCTCTTCATCTCACGGCCACATGAGCCCTGAGGGGGCTGAACTGGAGGAGGAGGGGGAGGGGCACAGTGGAGCACAGGCAGTGTATAGCGAAATGCATGGTTTTGATACTCAGCTGACAGGAGAGGAGGAGCAGGAGCAGCCAGAGGAGCTACATGGGCATGAGGAAGACGAGACAGAGTACCTAGACACACTGTGGCAGTATGCAGTAGAGATGGAGGCAGGAAGTTCCTCCTCCGAGTTACTTGCACAAATGACCACTTGCTTGCGGTGACTGCCGAATTGTCACCATTTGGCAGCGAGATGACTTCTGGCTCTCCACCTCGTTGGACCCTCGCTACCGGCACAAAATGGGGGCCTACTTGGACATGACCATGCCAACCCACATTGAAGATCCACTGGACTTCTGGGCAGCCACACTTGATTTGTGGCAGCAACTAGCAGAGTTTGCCATGGAAAAGCTGTCCTGCCTGGCCAGTATTGTGGCATCAGAGCGGGTGTTTAGTGCGGCGAGGGCCATAATAACCCCATGCAGAACTCACCTGTCCACCAAAAATGTGGAGAGACTGATCTTTGTCAAGATGAATCAGGCTTGGATCAGCCAGGATGTACACATACCAATGCCTGTATCTATGTATCAGACTAGATTATCCATGGTGCCACACCAACACTTTGACAAAAGAGATTAGTTTCTTCTGCCTACCTGCCTCAGCTACTATTCTGATCCTGCTACCCACCTGATGCCACACATCTGATGCCAAGTGCTCCTTCTTTCACCCACCTTAGTCAGCGGGTGCTGGTATTTCCACCCACCGCCCCACTCTGTCACCGGGTCACTTTCAGGACTCCTAATGCTGCTGCCGCCACCTCCAGGCTCTGTCATTGTGCCGCTATATGGTCTCATGCTGCTGCCACCTCCAGACTGTAATATCACCTAAAGGTGTGAGAACCACACACAAAAAATGTGAAACCCCAAATAAAGTGAACAATGTAATAATGGTACAAATAATGTAATCAGCTGAGATATATGGTTAAAAATATATTTTTATTACAATGTTTAAAAATATGCATACAGAATCAATTCTTTATGGGTATAAATTAAAAGGATAGCTAAAAACAAGGTGTATACTGTATATACTAAGGCCATCCCAGTCCCCTCCACTTCTAGACAAAGCCACTCCAGGCGAAATGCATCGGAGTTGTGGAGGTGGGCTGGGGTGAGTCCTGTGTTCTATGTTTAAGCCAGGTTTCTTTTATTCCTTCTACATTGTCTGCTGCTACATAAAACACCATCGGCTCCATTGCTGCTAATCTGCACTGGTCACTTTATTTAATCTTGGCTGCTATATCAATTGCTATTGTGCTCCCCTTTCCTGTTTTTTTGCACCTTTTTTTATTTTTTATTATTCATTGCTGTTATCACATTTGCTTGGTTTTCACTATTAGTATAATTAATTCTCACGTACTTATTCTCACTGAGTGCATGTGTGATGTGTTATTTACCTGCATAGCAGCCTTATATCCTTGTATATGTATTTGTCCCCCTTTGCACAATATCTTCCAATTGCACCTTTTAACTCCTTTATTGGCACTAGCACTTTACCAGCAGCTCCAGGCTTTTTATATTATCTACTATTATTGTATCTATATATTATATAAATTTTCTCGGCCAGGTGCACAGGACTTTTCACCCCAGTATCCAACATGTTTCTATCTATCCTTTTAACTTATACCCATATGAATTGATTCTGTATGCATATTTTTGAACATTGTAATAAAATATATTTTTAACCATATATCTCAGCTGATTACATTATTTATACCATTATTATATTGTTCATTTTATTTGGGGTTTCACATTTTTTGGGTGTGGTTCTCACACCTTTAGGTACTATTATTAATTGTTGTTTGGTGAACCCCTTTAGTTACATATATTCATATATACTTTGGAGCCTATATATAGGAAAGTGTTTTTTGGTGTCACCTCCAGACTTTGTCATTGTGCCGCCATATGGTCTCGTCATGCTGCTGCCACCTCCAGGCTCTGTCATTGTGCCGCTCTGCGACCTACATAGGCTGCCGCCACCTCCAGGCTGTGTCATTCTGCCTCTATATGGTCTCCTCATGCTGCTACCACCTCCAGGCTGTGTCATTCTGCCTCCATATGGTATCCTCATGCTGCTGCCACCTCTAGGCTGTGTCATTCTGACACCATTTGGTCTACTCATGCTACTGCCACCTCCAGGCTGTGTCATTGTGCCACCATATGGTCTCCTAATGCTGCTGCCACCTCCAGGCTGTGTCATTGGGACGCCATGTGGTCTCCTCATGGTGCTGCGACCTCCAGGCTCTGTTATTGTACCATTCTGTGGCCTACATAGGCTGCCGCCACCTCCAGGCTGTGTAATTGTGCCACCATATGGCCTCCTCATGCTGCTGCCACCTCCAGACTGTGTCATTGTGCCACCATATGGTCTCGTCATGCTGCTGCCACCTCCAAGCTCTGTCTTTGTGCCACCATATGGTCCACTCATGCTGCTGCCTCCTCCAGGCTATGTCATTGTGCCACTCTGCGGCCTACTTAGGCTGCCGCCACCTCCAGGATATGTCATTCTGCCGCCATATGGTCTCCTCATGCTGCTACCACTTCCAGGCTCTGTCATTGTGCCGCCATATGGTCCCCTCGTGCTGCCGCCACCTCCAGGATATGTAATTCTGCTGCCATATGGTCTCCTCATGCTGCTACCACTTCCAGGCTATGTCATTGTGCCGCCATATGGTCTCCTCATGCTGCTGCCGCCTCCAGGCTCTGTCATTGTGTTGCTCTGCGGCCTTTATAGGCTGCTGCCACCTCCAGGCTGTGTCATTGTGCCGCCATGTGATCTCCTCATTCTGCTGCCACTTCCAGGCTGTGTCATCCTGCTGCCATATGGTCTCCTCATGCTGCTGCCCGCTCCAGGCTGTGCATTCTTCCTCTATATGGTCTCCTTATGCTGCTACCACCCCCAGGCTGTGTCATTCGGCCACCATATCGTCTCCTCATGGTGCTGCCACCTCCAGGCTCTGTCATTGTGCTGAACTGCAGCCTACATAGGCTGCTGCCACCTCCAGGCTGTGTCATTCTACCACCATATGGTCTCCTCATGCTGCTGCCACCTCCAGGCTCTGTCATTGTGCCACTCTTTGGTGAACATTGGCTGCTGCCACCTTCAGGCTGTGTAACTGTGCCGCCATATGGCCTCCTCATGCTGCTGCCACCTCCAGACTGTGTCATTGTGCCACCTTATGGTCTCGTCATGCTGCTGCCACCACCAGGCTCTGTCATTGTGCCACTCTGCAGCCTACAAATGCTGCCGCCACCTCCAGGCTGTGCATTCTTCCTCTATATGGTCTCCTCATGCTGCTACCACCCCCAGGCTGTGTCATTCGGCCACCATATGGTCTCCTGATGCTGTTGTCACCTCCAGGCTGTGTCATAGGGCTGCCATATGGTCTCCTCATGCTGCTGCAACCTCCATACCCTGTCATTGTGCCACTCTGCGGCCTACATAGGCTGCCACCACCTCCAGGCTTTGTCATTTTGCCACCATATGTCTCCTCATGCTGCTGCCACCTCCATGCTGTGTCATTGTGCTGCCATATGGTCCCTTCATGCTGCTGCTTCCTCCAGGCTCTGTTATTGCGCCACTCTGTGGCCTACTTAGGCTGCCACCAGCTCCAGGCTGTGTCATTCTGCACCATATGGTCTCTTCATGCTGCTGCCACCTCCATGCTGTGTCATTGTGCTGTCATATGGTCCCCTCATGCTGCTGCCTCCTCCAAGCTCTGTCATTGTGCCACTCTGCGGCCTACTTAGGCTGCCGCCATCTCCAGGCTGTCATTCTGCCGCAATATGGTCTCCTAATGCTGCTACCACCTCCAGGCTCTGTCATTGTGCCGCCATATGGCCTCCTCATGCTGCTACCACCTCCAGGCTGTGTCATTGTGCCGCCATGTGATCTCTTCATTCTGCTGCCACATCCAGGCTCTGTCATTGTGCCACTCTTCGGCCTACTTAGGCTGCCACCAGCTCCAGGCTGTGTCATTCTGCCGCCATATGGTCTCCTCATGCTGCTACCACATCCAGGCTCTGTCATTGTGCCGCCATATGGTCTCCTCATGCTGCTGCTGCCTCCAGGCTCTGTCATTGTGCCGCTCTGCGCCCTACTTGGCTGCCACCACCTACAGGCTGTGTCATTGCGCAGCCATGTAATGTCCTCAAGCTGCTGCCACCTCCCGGCTCTGTCATTGTGTTGCCCTATAGTCTCTTCATGCTGCTGCCACCTCCAGGCAGTGTCATGAAGAGACCTATGGTCTCATCATGCTGCTACCACCTACAGGCTCTGTCACTGTGCCGCTCTGCAGCTTACTTAGGCTGTTGCCACCTCCAGACTGTGTCATTGTGCCACCATGTGATCTCCTCATGCTGCTTCCACCTCCAGGTTCTGTCATGTCATTGCGCTGCCCTATGATCTTGTCATGCTGCTGCCACCTTGTGTCGCTCTGCGGCCTACATAGGCTGCCGCCACCTCCAGACTGTGTCATTGTTCCACCATATGATCTCATGCTGCTGATGGGACATTAAACTCGTTAATCTCTTCAAACTCTTCATTTGACATCTCAAAAATCTCTGATATCTTCAATTGTGACGCCATATGGTCTCCCAACCCTGCTACCACATCTAGACTCTGTCATTGTGCCACTCTGCGGCAGTGATTCTAATAGCGATGCCTGTAATCTGCACATCATACTGAATAACAGTATTATTTCACTACCTCAGCACAGTTCCTATGCAAGGCAAAGTGTTCTACACCCCTGTAGCCCGTTAATAGCAATTTTTAATAGAAATTCAACGCAAATAAATTTGGTTCGAACCACATTTTATTTCCGGAAAATTCGGCGAATCTGCCAAATCGAATTTTTTTTAAAACTCACCCATCTCTAGTAGTGATGCATTCTAGGCAGTGAATTGGATGATCACAATTGTAGCTTCATGTTGGTAGATACTGGTTGGCAGATACTTTGATAAAAGTCTACTTTTACAAACCTTTACCTATATGGCCTTCATAAGTGGCCATGGAACAATAGAGAGCCTATCAAAATTTAAACAATACACCTTTTTCCATATAGCAACCAATCATAGTGAATTATTCTACAGCAGTCAAGGAAATGGAATCAGAGGTCTAGTTATTGTTTTCAAGACAGTTTGAATCCTAATAGATTTATTAATAATGTGTCAAAGGGTTCATGCATTTGAAAGGTGCCCAAAATGGTGCAAAGTGCACCAAATGTATAAAAGTGGCACATGTTGTTATGAACTTGATGCCACTCTTTAGGAATGCTAAAGCCCTGAAAAGGTAGATATAGCCCTGTGTAACAGGGTAATCTGACAAACACTTGCTTTTCAGCTGACAGGGTAGTTTTCCCCATAAGAATGTGCGACCAATGGCTTATTGCAGCAAAGGGCCACACAAACAATTCAGCGATTATTTTCCTGCTGGATGCTTGAGCCGCGTAACAGCTCTGTAAAAGAATACTTGTTTATTATAGAGACTTGGGCCGTCTAAGAGGGCCCTTAGACACATTTGGCCCTTATTTACTAAGAGTGGAGTGTAGGTTTCTTTGTGGGTTTTAATTCCCTACAATTTATTTTGATCTGTCGGGTTTTCCTCAGCTCAAATCCACCACATTTTATGTGGAAACCTTAGTAAATATGTTGAGTTTTTGTGAAAATGTCAGAAACACTTCCCTTTTCAGAAACCACACACCCTTTTCCCGGTGGCCACGCCCCTTTTCCAGGTTTTCTTAGCAAAATGGAGAGTTAATCAGGGATTTTTAAATTCTGGCACAAATTCTGGTGCAATATCTGGCACAGACAGAATTTCTGGCGCAATGCAACAGAATCTGGCGCACAACCCGACAAAACATGTCAGGTTTGCAATAGTAAATGAGGGCCATTATTTTTCTTTCTTTTATATCTTAGGCAGATTTTATGCTTGCTACAGCATTTTCTGTTAATCATCACCTAAACAATCTTTATGTTTGTCTTTGTCTCAAGCAACTGCTGTCCAAGCAAATAAGATCATGGGATTTATCAAAAGGGACATTTAACGCATAGGGGGGTATTCATCAAGTCGTGTAGGTGAACATCTTTTTACCCATTAATTCATGTGGTGGAAACTGTGCACCTGCACCAGATTTATTACATGGTGCAGAGCAAATGCTAAATCTGGTGCTGATCACATTTCCTACTTCAGTACTCCACTTTTTATGGTGATTCCTTTGTGACTTTTTGTGCGACTTTTTATTCCATGCGCCAAAATGTGTGACTTTTTTAAAATGCTGTCCACAGTTAGTTCTGTAAGCCAAGTCAGGGCTGGTGTAGATTTTCTCCTAAGTTAGCACAGTTGCGACAAAAGATGCGACAAACTGAATAGTCGCATTTGATGAATTCCTTACCACTGCATGATATCAACCGAAATCATGACTTGGTATGTTTCTTTTGAAAAACCTTCTAAAGCAAAAGTCGCAATGAATAGTTTCAAAATAGCATCTGAGACAAACTGTGAGACAAATGTACACCACAAAACCAGGGCAAAACCAATGATAAATTCCCCCCAGAGTATAGTTCTGTTGTACTGTTAGTAATGAAGGCTTTGTCATATAACTTTATCTGCAGCTTTGGCCTGTTTTAGAGAGGTAATATAACCTCTTACATCCAATACTGCCCTTTTCCACTTCAATATAATAAAGAATTGTGGTGTTTGTGATTTCACAATATACTTCTATTATTTAATTTGATCCTTGGTAAAGGAGAGCAGTATCCCTCTTGCATTGCTTGTAGCATTCTTGAGGCAATGTGAATGTAATGGTGGCTATGACTGCCCCTTTGCTGTCTTAGGCTGGAATTCCACAGAGTTTTTTTTTGCAAAAATGCCGTAAAAAACGCCAACTTTCCCGCACTGCGTTTTTTCAGTGAAAAAACGCTGCGTCCAGATGTTAGCTGCAAGTTAGTAGTAAATTGCAAAATGCCAGATTCACTTGGCGTTTTTCAGTTTGGCGTTTTTAATCCTTTTGCCGTTTTTCAGCAATTTCGGGCTCAGAGGCTGGATTTTCAAAACGCCCGACAAAACCTGGTTTTAAATTTTGCATTTTTGCAGTAGGTTTTTATTCTTTTTTGGATTTTAGCGATCCAAAAAAGTGATGGAAATAACTTTTTTATTAAAATTTCGTAGGGTACCATTAAAAGAAAATAATATAAAAGCTACAGTAGTGATGGAAAAAATTGTATCTGACGAAATGTATCTTTTTTGTTATGAAATGTTTATTGATTTTTAAACAGGGATCAATTTGCGGGTAAAGCACTAAAAAATGTAGCCGACAATAATAAAAATGGAGTGTGTGTGTTTTTCACTTTTTTTTCCAACATTTTTTAGGTAGTACTACTACTCCCAGCATAGAACACACTGTTCCATGATGGGAGTAGTAGTACCTGTACTAATTGACAGATCGCCCATTGCGATCCTCCTGTATAATGTATAGATGCGGCCAGCTGCTCATCTATGGTCCCCTGCACTGCCTTATATATACACCTATTCATATTTCCCGCAGAGCTGTGATTGGCCAGATGGTTCCAGCCAATCACAGCTCTCAGTGGGAAATTGGAACATGTGTATATATACATCAGTGCAGGGGACCATAGGAGAGCGGCCGCCCGCATCTATACATTATACAGGAGAATCACAGCGGGTGTCAGTAGTGATACCCGCTGTGATCTGTTCTTAACTACAAGTACTACTACTCCCAATATGAAGCACACTCTGCTCCATGCTGGGAGCTGTAGTACCTGCATTAATAGACAGATTGCATCATGTGTCAGAAATTACACTCGCTACAATCTGCCTATTAATGCAGGTACTACAGCTCCCAGCATGGAGCAGAGTGTGCTCCATGTTGGGAGTAGTAGTACCTACAGGTAAGAACAGATCACAGCGGGTATCACTACTGAATCCACTGTGATCCTCCTGTCTATTGCAGAGATAGAGCGGCTCTATACATTGCTCAAATCTCTGCTCTGCACTACACTCCGGGCCACTCATTCATATTTTCCTCAGAGTTGTGATTGGCTGCAACCATCTGGCCAATCACAGATCTGGGCAGAAAATATGAATGGTACAGAGCAGAGATGTGAGCGCTGTATAGAGCCGCTCCACATCTCTGCTATATTATAGACGATCGCATCGGGTGTCAGACTGACACCCGGGGCGATATGTCTATTATAACAGGTACTACTACTTCCATCATGGAACAGTCTGTTCCATGCTGGGAGTAGTAGTACTGCATAAAAAATGTTTAAAAAAAAAAAAAAAAAAAAAGTTAAACACACACACACACACACACTTTATAAAAAAATGTATTAAAATTTTGTTATTAAAAAAAAACCATTTAGTTAAATAAATTTTTTACATTCCTACTGCATCCTTTTATAAATTTTTTTTGGTACCCAAGTATTTTTGTACAAAAAAGCGCCAAATAGGCCAAAAAAAGCAAATTCCACACAAAGGTAAAAACGCCAGAAAGAATGCCAAAAGGCAGGGAAAAACAGTGGCAGATTTCTGGCTTTTTTTCTGGCATTTTAAGCCAAAAAAATCGCAGGGCTAAAATCTCAGTGGAATCCTAGCCTTATAATATTTTATTTTTCATTATTGGGAAAAGAGCCATTGGAGGTAAAAAGCATATATATTTTTATATTTTTTCTAAGATGTTTCTTAAAGGGGTTGCTACTTTTATTTTTAGATTAAAATAAATTTTAATTTTGTATAAATAAATCCCAAATGATGTCTTGGTGAATTTCTTGATACAAGTTAACAGCAAGCAGAGCTCCATTGAAAAGATTCATATCTTCTGGGGATTGGCCGGATGGTGGCAGCCAATCCCCGCTCTCAGCAGGAAATATGAATGATGAGTGGCCGGCCGGAGTACAGAGCAGAGATGCGAGCGCAGGAGAAAGCTGCTCTGCATCTCAGGGATGAAGGATGATCGCAGCAGGTGTCAGGAGTGACACCCGCTGTGATCTGTGCTTAACTGCAGGTACTACTGCTCCCAACATGGAGCACAATCAGCTCCATGCTGGGAGCTGTAGTACTTGCATTCATAGAAAGATCGCAGCGAGTGTCTGTTATACACGGCGCTCCGGCTGGAAATACCGGCCTTGAGCACATCTCCCCATCTCTGTCAGCCACCAACGAGGCTGGGATTTGCATTGCGGGATGCGCCTGCATGCGAGTCCCAGACCGTCACTTACCTCTGTCCACTGCCTCTGCTCCTCAGCTCTGGCACGCGTGCCCCCACCTCCTTGGGCACACGTGCGCCAGAGCATTGAAATTTAAAGGGCCAGTGCGCCCATAATTAGTTTTCACCTGTGCCTCAGTTTTAAGTTCCTACTCCTCCCTCTTGCCCTTGCAGGATCTTTGTTTGCCTTAGTGCCTTAAAGAAAGCAGTATTTTGTGTTCCTTGCTGTGTACCAGACCTTGCATTCCGTGACCTGACCGTATTCATATCCGCCTGCCTATTGACCTTCTGCTACCCTACTGACTACGCTCCTGTGCCGCCTGCCCAGACCTCTTGCTAGCCTGACTACATCCTGTCTATTCCTTCTGTGCCATGCTTCACCTCAGCCGCCTGTGTGGTCGATTCGTGCCAGGGGGAGCGACCTGGGTGCAGCAAGTCTATCCTGCTTTGCTTCGGGCTCTGGTGAAAACCAACGGCAGCTTAGACTCCACTCCATGGCACGTCATCTGCCACACAGGTCCAGTAGATCCACTACATCTCCTGCTCCAGACCACCGTGGTATTGCGGATCTACTACCTCGTGAGTTCCAGTCTACTGCGGGGAGTCTTACAGTAAGATCCGGCCATGGACCTCGCTGAGGTACCTCTGCCAGAGAATTCGGATCTCCCTTCCGTTCTGGTCCGTCAGTCGCAACAGTTGACCCATCAGGTGCAGCAACTAAATCAACTGTCTGCCATGGGGCAGCTACTTCTGACCATGCAACAGCAGTTGAAACGTGCTCCACCTGTTCCTGCAGTTCCTTTTGGATCAAAGCTACGTCTTCCCCTTCTCTCGAAGTTTGATGGAGATCCTAAACTGTGTAGAAGCTTTGTGACCCATTGCTCCATGCACCTGGAGCTCTTGGCAGATCTGTTTCCAATGGAGTGTGCAATGGTGGAGTTTGTGGTTAGTCTGGGCAGCTCCTCTCTGGAATCGCAGCCATCCGATTACCTCTAATCTCACGGCCTTCTTAGCAGAATTCCGCAGTGTTTTTGAAGAACCCGCACGTATTTCCTCTGCTGAGACGGCTCTTTTAACCTAAGACAAGGGACTTCCTCTGTGGGAGACTATGCAGCCCAGTTTCGCACCCTTGATTCAGAATTGTCATGGAACCACAAGGCCATATGTGCTACATTTTAAAAATGACTGTTCAGCAGAATAAAGGATGCTCTTGCTGCGTGAGATCCTCCGTCTAACCTGTGTGAACTGATCCATTAGGCCACACGTATTGATGTGCGTTTTGCCGAAAGACAGGAGGAGCTTCGTAATGAAAGTGAACCTACCAAAAAGGCTATGGAAGTGGATCATACTCGCCTCACCCAGCAGGAGAGATCCCGATGACTCGAAAATGCTCTTACCTAGGATACATAGGAGAGGCGTCCCTGGGAGTGAATGCCACCTCTCCTCGTTTGAATATCTCTGTTCAAGTCCATGTTTCTGCTCAAACTTCATTCTTCGCTTCTGCATTTTTGGACTCTGAATGCTGGCAACTTCATTGATGCCTCTCTCGTACATGAATATAGTCTTCCTGTGAGTCACCTTGTCAAGTCTCTTTTCATCTATTCGGTCACTGGAAAAAATCTGGACTGTAGAGTTCTTTACTGCACAGAGTCTCATCTCCTGCAGGTGGGGGTCTTGCATAAGGAAAGGATTGAATTCTATGTGCTCCCACATTGTACTTCTCAGATACTTTCCTTGGCTCCAACGCCATTCCCCACAGCTTGACTGGAAATCTGGAGAAATCACCAGCTGGGGACAGTGCTGTCAAAATTGTTGTCTTGTGCCGGTCCAGCTTAAAATTGTTTCTTCCTTTCCTCATATGCCTGGTCTGCCTTCCCCTTATCAAGATTTTTCTGATGTCTTTTGCGAAAAACAGGCCGAGACTTTACCTCTGCATCATCCTTACGTCTGCCCCATTGATTTACTGCCTGGGAATATGCCTCCTCGTGGTAGAATCTATTCTTTGTCAGTCCCTGAGACTCAAGCCATTCAAAAATATATCCAAGAGAACCTCCAAAAAGGATTTATTCGAAAGTCCTCTCCACCTGCCAGAGCCGGGTTCTTCTTTGTGAGCAAAAAGGATGGTTCTCTCCACCCATGTATTGATTACAGAGGTCTCAACAAAATCATGGTCAAGAATCGTTATCCTCTTTCTTTGATCACTGAACTTTTTGATCGTCTTCAGGGGGCCAAAGTCTTCTCCAAACTGGATTTACGTGGAGCTTATAATCTGATTTGAATTTGAGAGGGAGACGAGTGGAAACCAGCTTTTAATACCCGAGATGGACATTTTGAGTAGCTTGTGATGCCTTTCTGTCTTCGTAATGCTCCAGCTGTTTTTCAGGAATTTTCTCAATGATATCTTCCGCCACCTTCTCTATACCTGTGTTGTCGTGTATCTTGATGACATCTTGGTTTATTCTTCCAACTTGGAGGAGCATCGTACTCATGTTCATCTGGTCCTTCGATGCCTCCGGAGGAATCACCTCTATGCCAAACTGGATAAATGCCTTTTTGAGAAATCCAGTCTCCCGTTCCTTGGTTATATTATCTCTCATCAAGGTTTGCAAATGGATCCAGTAAATCTGTCTACGGTGTTGGATTTGCCTCGCCCTATCGGTCTTCGGGGTATTCAACGTTTCATGGGATTTGCCAGCTATTATCGTTAGTTCCTCCCACATTTCTCTTCTGTGGTCACTCCCATTGTAGCTCTCACTAGAAAGAACTCTAACCCTAAGTTGTGGCTTCCTGAGGCCGAAGAGGCTTTCTCCAGCCTAAAGTCTGCCATTGCTTCAGCTCCTGTGCTATCAAGACCTGATCCAGAAAGACCTTTTGCCTTGGAGGGTGACGCTTCATCCGTAGGAGCGGGTGCCACTCTTACCCAGAAAAGGGCCAAGGGTAAAACTGTAACCTGTGGATTCTTTTCTAAAACCTTCTCGTCAGCAGAAAGGAACTACTCCATCGTAGATCGTGAACTACTTGCTATAAAACTCGCCTTAGAAGAGTGGCGACATTTGTTGGAGGGATCTCCTCATCTGATCAGACCACAAGTCTGACCCCAAGAATCTCCTGTACCTTCAGTCTCCTCAACGTTTGAAACCTCGTCAGGCAAGGTGGTCATTGTTCTTTATCAGATTAAATTTTTTCATTCATTTCCATCCAGCTAACAAGAATATCAGAGCTGATGCCCTCTCCAGATCTTCTGACTTTGTGGGTTTGGATCCTACACCTAGACATATTATCCCTCCTGATCGTCTCATGTCAGCAGCTCCTGCCGATCTTCTACAGGTACCTCCTGGTAAAACTTTTGTACCAGTCAGATTGAGACGCAAAGTCCTGAAATGGGGTCATTCTTCTTTATTGGCTGGCCATCCTGGAATACGCTAGACGCTTCTTCTTATCTCCCGGCACTATTGGTGGCCACATCTGGAACATGATGTCTCAATTTGTACATTTCTGTGTCACTTGTGCTCGAGACAAGACCCCTCGACTGAGACCCACAGAGCCATTGCCCATTCCTGAGATTCCATGGACTCACATTGCTATGGATTTTAATACCGATCTTCCGCCTTCACATAATAACACAGTAATCTGGGTTGTGGTTGATCGGTTTTCTAAAATGGCTCATTTTATCCTACGGCAAAGCACTTTTTACTTCATATCTTCCGTCTTCATGGTGTTCCAGAAAATATTGTCTTGGATAGCGGAGTTCAGTTTGTGTCCAAATTCTGGTGAGCTCTCTGTTCCTGCCTTGGCATCAGTTTGGAATTCTCCTCTGCCTACCACCCCCAGTCCAATGGCCAGGTGGACAGGGTAAATCAAATCTTGGAGACATATTTATGTCATTTTGTTTCAGCTCGTCAGGACGACTGGGTTGATCTTCTTCCCTGGGCCAAATTTTCCTATAATCATAAAGATTCTGAATCCACGAAGACATCTCAGTTTTTTATTGTTTTTGGTCATCATCTCCGGTCTCCTCTTCCTGTTACAGTTTCTTCCAGTGTCCCAGCTGTAGATGAACTTGTCCATGATTTCTCGTCCATTTGGCGACAGACTCGGCAGTCATTATCTCTGGCCTCTTCCCACATGAAAACCCAGGCAGACAAGAAAAGAAGACTTCCTCCATCCTTCTCTCCAGGTGATAAAGTTTGGTTATCTTCTAAGTACATTTGTTTCAAAATCCCAAGTTACAAATTAGGTCCTCGTTTGCTAGGTTTTACAAAAGATTAACCCAGTCTCTTACAAACTCAGTTTACGCATTCCTAACTCTTTTTCATGTATCTCTCCTCAAACCTCTGGTTATCAACTGTTACTCTCAAAGAAAAATCTCCGCTCCCACTCCTGTCTCCGGTTCCTCAGATATTTTTCAGGTTAAAGAGATCCTGGCCTCTAAAATGGTACGTGGCAGAATTTATCATTTTTGTCGATTGGAGGGGAGGTCCTGGGAGAGGTCCTGGGAGCCCGAGGAGAACATCTTGGACTGTAATCTCCTCAAGAAATGTTTGTCCCACAAGAAGAGGGGGAGACCAAAGGGGGAACTGTTATACACGGTGCTCCATTTGGATATACCGGCCATGAGCGCATCTCCCCATCTCTGTAAGCCACCAGCGGGGCTGGGATTCGCATAGCGGGACCCGCCCGCATGCCAGTCCCAGCCCGTCACTTACCTTTGTCCCCCGGCTCCGTGGACGTGCGTGCCAGAGCTTTGAAATTTAAAGGGCCAGTGCACCCATAATTAGTTTTCACCTGTGCCTCAGTTTTAAGTTCCTGCTCCTCCCTCTTGCCCTTGCCGGATCTTTGTTTACCTTAGTGCCTTAAAGCAGTGAATTTCATGTTCCTTGCCGTGTACCAGACCTTGCATTCTGTGACCTGACCGTGTTCCTAGCCGCCTGCCTATTGTCCTGACTATGTCCTGTCTATTCCTTCGGTGCTACGCTTCACCTCAGCCGCCTGTGTGGTCGAGTCGTGCCAGGGGTAACGACCTGGGTGCCGCCTGCCGCAGCAAGTCCATCCCGCTTTGCGGCGGTCTCTGGTGAAAACCAGCGGCACCTTAGACTCCGCTCCCTGGCACGGCCCGCGTCATCTGCCACACAGGTCCAGCAGATCAATTAATCTCCTGCTCCGGACCACCGTGGTATTGTGGATTCAAGTAATGGAGAGGTATGTACCTTTCACTGGTGAGGATCGCTCAGCAGCGCTAGCAGGAGGCTATCTGTCAATTATGCACAGGAGCAGCGGTAATAAAACCAAACAGGTTTATTGGTTTGTATAAATAAAATAAAAAACAGGTTCAGATGCAGAGACAACGCGTTTCTCAAGGATCCCCTGGCTTCATCAGGTCTGGGGGGTCATAGGAGTGAGGAGATTTAAATATACACAGGGAACGGGAAACTTAACAGGACGGTGACGTCACAGATACATCTTAAGACATGCGCATTGCAACAATGGGTTAAAAATATATGTATTTGTCTTAAGATGTATCTGTGACGTCACCGTCCTGTTAAGTTTCCCGTTCCCTGTGTATATTTAAATCTCCTCACTCCTATGACCCCCCAGACCTGATGAAGCCAGGGGATCCTTGAGAAATGCGTTGTCTCTGCATCTGTACCTGTTTTTTATTTTATTTATTCAAACCAATAAACCTGTTTGGTTTTATTACCTCTGCTCCTGTGCATAATTGACAGACAGCCTCCTGCTAGCACCGCTGTGCGATCCTCACCAGGGAAAGGTACATACCTCTCCATTACTTGAATCTGCACGACCGCCATCACTGATGTTCGGGACCAGGACGCAAGGCTGCTACAAGGACCATTTTTGAGTATATATACTCATACATGTGCTTCACAGTGTTGAGCCTGCTGCGCAACACTGAAAGGTGAGTGAGCAATCCCACCCGTGTTTTCTATACACTCTTTTGCTTTATCAACTGGGAAACTACTGCACTTAGAGAGCACCTATCTTTTTCTGTTCCCTTCGACCCATATGCTCGTGGTATTGTGGATCTAATATCTCCTGAGTTCCAGTCGACTGCGGTGAGTTTTACAGTGTCACTTCTGACACACGCTGTGATCCACCTCTATAATGTATAGATGCAGCCGGCCGCTCTTCTATGGTCCCCTGCACTGACGTATATATACTCCTAACTGATACGCATGTGCTATTCGGTGTTTACCGTATACAGCGATATACGGAATAACAAATTTTGTTCAAAAACATATTCCCATCTCCATCATTTTAGATAAATCAATATATGTATATATCCACATGTTCAAATTGATAGGGCGGTTGTATAGTTATAGTATATAAACACACCTTTAATAAAATATACACCTGTAATAAAACTTATATACAGGAACATATGTGGTACATATTATTTTTAGCTATTACATTCCATACAATAAACACACAACATACCAAAGAATATGTCATAACATATTCATTGAAGATACACCAAAAATCACAGATATATATATTTTTCCATATATTTTTTTATATTTTTGTCTATTTAACATATTGAAGTATCACACACTTTATATCCATATCACCTCATCATAATATTATCATATATATGTATCATTTACAAACATATATCACATTTTTATAAACCACATATAATTTTTTATTTTTAAACACAATACCCACCATATATGTCACGATTCGGCTGGCTGGAGGTGGATCCTCTGTGCCAGAGAGGGATTGGCGTGGACCGTGTCGGTGGACCGGTTCTAAGTTGCTACTGGTTTTCACCAGAGCCCGCCGCAAAGCGGGATGGTCTTGCAGCGGCGGTAGCAACCAGGTCGTATCCACCGGCAACGGCTCAACCTCTCTGACTGCTGAGATAAGCGCGGTACAAGGGAGTAGACAAGAGCAGGGTCGGACGTAGCAGAAGGTCAGGGCAGGCAGCAAGGATCGTAGTCAGGGGAAACGGCAGGAGGTCTGGAACACAGGCTAGGAACACACAAGGAAACGCTTTCACTGGCACAATGGCAACAAGATCCGGCAAGGAAGTGCAGGGGAAGTGAGGTACAAATAGGGAAGTGCACAGGTGAAGGTACTGATTAAAACCCATGCGCCAATCAGTGGCGCACTGGCCCTTTAAATTGCACAGACCCGGCGCGCGCGCGCCCTAGGGAGCGAGGCCGCGTGTGCCGGGACAGCACAGACGGGGAACGAGTCTGGTAAGCGGGTCGGGATGCGCATCGCGAGCAGGCGCGCCCCGCATCGCGAATCGCATCCCGGCTGGGGACATTATTGCAGCGCACCCGGTCAGCAGGTCTGACCGGGGCGCTGCGAACAGGAGAACGCTGTGAGCGCTCCGGGGAGGAGCGGGGACCCGGAGCGCTTGGCGTAACAATATATTTAAGTTTTCATTCTACTTTTACATTATATCCATATATTATATATATTTCTTTCTTTCATCTTGTTCTATATATGATTCATTACACTCACTATAGTTTATAGTAAATATATGTATATATGATCCAATACCCACACTTTGGTTCCTTTGCTAAAGTTCAGGATTATTCAGATCCCTAATCACTAATGAGATTCAGTTTTGTTCCATTTACAGCTAAGAAAATCCACCAGTTACAGAAAAGCTGTGGTTATAACAGCAGCACATTTCCAACAGATCATCACAGCTATTGAAAAAGAGACAGATGAACGTCTCGAAACGCGTCTAGCCTCTACATATACCAGCAACCTATTATACCATACTCACCACCATAGAAACAAGGATCTTCACAAATCAACTTGCAACTACTGGAGGCCCCGAGTGAGCGGCCCACTGTTACATGCGCAGCCACACAGGACATCAGCACTGTTACATGCGCTTCTACACAGGATGCCAGCATCCACTGCCAACCTCACTTACATCATCACTCCCACAGTCACCTGTTGAAGCCCGGACATTTCACATCGGCCGGACGCCAGCCGTGCCAGTCCGGCACCACAGGACCATGCGGAGAAGTGCGGCTTTCCCTCCAGACAGGCACATACAACTGTGCCGGACGCTAGCCGAGCCAGCTCGTCAGTGTGCATAGGGACACCGCCTGGGAGGTCAGGAAAGTGGTGCTTTGCACCATTGCATATTGCTAACCCACTGTACTACCAATGAACATAGGAGTATAACTCCATTATATCACCAACGGTGGTAAAATACTAACTATTACTGTACCACCAATGAGCATAGGAGTACAACTCCAATATACCACCAACGACGTGCTACCAACTGCTGCTTATTTATTTTATGTCCTGGACATTTAACAATAAGCTGGTTTACTTTTATTACTATTTTTATTTTATTTTCATATTTTAACCTATATTTTACTTATATAGCTTTATTAATTCCTGCCCTCTGCAAGGGCCCTGCGGGGATAGGGGATTATAACTGTATTTAATAAATGTTTTATGATCACACTAAATCTCCTACAATCTTTTTAATATCACATTTACATATATATATATATATATATATATATATATATTATATATAAACATTACATTTACACACACACACACACATACACACTTCTATACACACATTAAAATCCATATAGACATCATCACATATTTATATGGTCCATAAACATTTATCCATATCACACAAACCCAATTCTAGTATACAATACATAAGCCCAGATTTGAGGAAACACGTACAGTGGTCCCTCAACATATGATATTAATTGGTTCCAGGAGAACCATTATATGTTGAAACCATCATATGTCGAGTACATATGTCTATGTAAAAATGGTAATTGGTTCTGGGGCCTCGGAACCATTGTATGTTGAATACATATCTCTATGGGAAACTGCTAATTGGTTCTGGGATGACCATTGTATGTGGAGTATATGGGGAGTGTTTAACAAACCAGGGTGCCTCCAGCTGTTGCACAACTACAACTCCCAGCATGCATGTACAGCCACTTACTGTCTGGGCATGCTGAGAGTTATAGTATTGCAACAGCTGGAGGCACACTGATAGGGAAACATTGATGTATGTGGTGTATAGTGTGTATATGTATTGTATGTGATGTGTGACATTGCATGCAATACTGTACAGTACTTTAAATACCTTCAGGGGGGACAGAATGTCCTTCATTACGATCCTGCCGACTACAGCTCTATAGGAAAGGAAGGGGAGGGCAGCCAGCAGCTCATTGGATGCCTGCAGCAAGATGCTGCAGGCTATTGGCTATGGCTGCACTGGGGGGGGGGGGGGGGGGGGGGGGGGGCTTACACGGAGCTCACAGTGGAAGCCTGCGTGAGTTAGCAGGACAGCATGTGAGTAACAGGAGGCAGAACTGGGCACACGGGGCACATTAAACAACTATCTGTCAGTTGCTGAAGTTGTCAGCGCTGTCAGATAGTTCTTTGTACGATGGCCCCGACACACAGCAGCATCATATGTCGAGGCTGCCTTCAACATACGATGGGCTCTGAGAGGCCATCATATGTTGAAATTATCATATGTCGGGGCCATCATAAGTCGGGGGGTCACTGTACACAGTATATACACAATTTTCATATATTTATCCAGGTTGTACGGGCTACACAACCTTCACGCTAGTACTTGTCTGGCAAATATCCCATATAATCACTGTCTTGGTTGTAGCTACCTACTTTTTTTAATTTAGTATATATACACCTATTCATATTTCCCACAGAGAGTTGTGATTGGCTGGAACCATCTTGCCAATCACAGCTCTCTTCAGGAAATATGAATAGGTGTATATATACATAAGTGCAGGGGCCATTGAAGAGCGGCTGGCCGTATCTATACATTATATAGGAGGATCGCAACGGTGTCAGAAGTGACATGGGTGATCTGTAGTGATGTCGCAAACATAAAATTTTCCGTTCACGAACGGCGAACGTGAATTTCCGCAAATGTTTGCGAACGGGCGAACTGCCATAGACTTCAATAGGATGGTGAATTTTAAAACCCACAGGGACTCTTTCTGGCCATAATAGTGATGGAAAAGTTGTTTCAAGAGCACTAACACCTGGACTGTGGCATGCTGGAGGGGGATCCATGGCAAAACTCCCATGGAAAATTACATAGTTGATGCAGAGTCAGGTGATTAATGCCCTTTATGGATTAAAACTAAACATTCCTAAAATGTTTGAAATAATGTGCTTTAAAACATCAGGTATGATGTTGTATCAATCAGATAGTGTAAAGGTTACGCCCGCTTCGCAGTGACAGACTAAACTCCCCGTTTAATGCACCGCAAACAACCGCAAACAGTCCATATGCACAACCGCAAACTCCTCATTTGCACAAGATTGGATACCAAGCTAGCCATGTCCCGTTCATTGTCTTCACTGATGTCATTGAAGGTCTCTTCCTCCACCCAGCCACGTACAACACCAAGGGTCCCCGAAAGGTGACAACAAGCCCCCTGGGACGCCTGCTGTGTTTGGTTTTCCACCTCCTCAAAGCCACCTTCCTCCTCTGACTCCTCTTCTTCAGACTCCTCTCTCTGCGTTGCCTCTTTCTGCGTTATTATAAGGTGTGTTAAGTAGTACTATTCCTATCAGTTTAATCCCTGTTACGTCCCCTTTCAGGGGACGTGTATATGGCATCAATTTTAGGAACCGGGAGATGGAAAAAGATGCTTGGTTGGTCCTCCTACTTCAAATTTGGGGCACTGTGCGTGTAATCTAATGTGCCACCAGATAGGAGTGGTGTGTTAAGTAGTACTATTCCTATCTGGTGGCACATTATTTGAAGAGGTCCGACCAAGCATCTTTTTCCATCTCCCGGTTCCTAAAATCGATGCCATATACACGTCCCCTGATAGGGGACGTAACAGGGATTAAACTGATGAGAATAGTACTACTTAACACACCATTCCTATCTGGTGGCACATTAGATTGCACAAATTTGAAGTAGGAGGACGGACCAAGTATCTTTTTCCATCTCCCGGTTCCTAAAATCAATGCCATATACACGTCCCATGATAGGGGACGTTACAGGGATTAAACTGATAAGAAAAGTACTACTTAACAAACCACTCCTATCAGTTTAATCCCTGTTATATGCATTTTTTTGGTTTGGTTTTTGAAGCCACAGTGCAGCACCAGAGGCCAGAAAAATTAGGCATGTACACATGCCTGAAAAATTAGGTATTGTAGCAGCGGCCAGAAAAATTCATGTTTGTTTCCCAGGCAGAAAGTGCCCTAAAACATTGGGTTTTGAACCCTAGTGGGTGGAGGATAAGTCACGCAAGTCATCCGGCATTCAGAGATAAAATGCAGCAGCGTGTGGACCATTTTTAGCCCAAGGCAGCTCATCTCATCAGGCCTTTTTTAGTCGAATGTATCGCCCACTGTCAGTCCCTTCGGGATCCATCCCTCATTCATCTTAATAAAGGTGAGGTAATCTAGACTTTTTTGACCTAGGCGACTTCTCTTCTCAGTGACAATACCTCCTGCTGCACTGAAGGTCTTTTCTGACAGGACACTTGAAGCGGGACAGGCCAGAAGTTCGAGAGCAAATTGGGATAGCTCAGGCCACAGGTCAAGCCTGCACACCCAGTAGTCAAGGGTTCATCGCTCCTCAGAGTGTCGATATCTGCAGTTAAGGCGAGGTAGTCTGCTACCTGTCGGTGGAGTCATTCTCTGAGGGTGGACCCCGAAGGGCTGTGGCGATGCGTAGGACTTAAAAAGCGTCCTGTCCTTGCCGGCATTATCGTGGGAGGAGGAGGATTACTTTCACCTCTTCCCCTGTTAGATTCCCGTTGTGCTGTGACATCACCCTTATACGCTATATAAAGCATACCTTTTAATTTCTTTTGGAACTGGTGCATCCTTTCCGACTTGCAGTAATTCGGTAACATTTCAGACACTTTCTGCTTATATCCCGGGGGTCTAGTAGCATGGACACCCAGTACAGGTCATTCTCCTTCAGCCTTTTTATACGAGGGTCCCTCAACAGGCACAACAGCATGAAATACCCCATTTGCACAAGGACGGATGCCGAGCTACTCATGTCCCGTTCCTCGTCCTCAGTGATCTCACTGAAGGTATATTCTTCCCCCCAGCCACGTACAACACCACGGGTACCAGATAGGTGACAATGAGCACCCTAGGATGTCTGTTGTGGTTGGTCTTCCTCCTCCTCCTCAAAACCACATTCCTCCTCTGACTCCTCTTCCTCACAATCCTCTTCCAGCGTTGCTGCAGGTCCAGCAAGCAATGCTGATAAGGCTGTTTCTGGTGGTGATGGTGACCACAACTCTTCCTCTTCACACTCATCTACGGCCTAATCCAGCACTCTTCGCAGGGCAGGCTCCAGGAAGAAAACAAATGGTATGATGTCGCTGATGGTGCCTTCGGTGAGACTGACTAGGTTTGCCACCTTCTCAAAAGGACGCATGAACCTACAGGAATTGCTTTTTCTTGTTGGAGCAGGCGGTCGAACATTAGGAGTGTTGAATTCCAACGTGTCGGGCTGTCGCAAATCAAGCGCCTCACTGGCATGTTGTTTCGCTGCTGGATATCTGAAAAGTGCGCCATGGCCGTGTAGGAATGCCTGAAATGGCCACACACCTTCCTGGCCTGCTTCAGGACGTTCTGTTAGCCTGGGTACTTATGCACAAAGCATTGTACGATCAGATTACACACATGTGCCATGCACGGCACATGTGTCAACTTGCCCAAATTCAATGCCGCCAACAAATTTCTTCCATTGTCACAAACCACTTTGCCGATCTCCAGTTGGTGCGGAGTCAGCCACTGATCCACTTGTGCATTCAGGGCGGACAGGAGTGCTGGTGCGGTGTGACTCTCTGCTTTCAGGCAAGTCAACCCCAAGACGGCGTGACATTGCCGTATCCGGGATGTGGAATAGTACCTGGGGAGCTGGGGGGTATCAGTTGATGTGGAGCAAGATGCAGCAGCAGAAGAGGACTCAGCTGAGGAGGTTATGGAAGAGGATGGAGTAGGAGGAGTAAAGGAGGTGGCAACAGGCCTGCCTGCAAGTCGTGGCGGTGTCACCAACTCCTCTGCAGAGCCACGCATTCCATGCTTGTCAGCTGTCAGCAGGTTTATCCAATGCGCAGTGTAGGTGATATACCTGCCCTGAAAAATGCTTTGCAGACCAGGTATCAGTGGTCAGATGGACCCTTGCCCCAACACTGTGTGCCAGACATGCCATTACTTCCTTTTGCACAATCGAGTACAGGTTGGGGATTGCCTTTTGTGCAATAGCTACAAATTTTTTGAACGCCTCAGACTCCACCAGCTTGTATGGTAAAAGCTGGGGGGCTAAGAGTTCAGACAAGCCAGCTGTCAGACGCCGGGCAAGGGGGTGACTTTGTGACATTACGCTCAAACATGTCCTTGACAGACACCTGACTGTGGGCAGATGAGCAGGAACTGCTCAAGGCGAGAGACGGAGTGGCGGATGGTTGAGAGGGGGCAAGGAGGACAGCAGTGGTTGACGTGGCTGAAGATGCTGGACATGGAGGAGGATGGCTTTGTTTTTTTTTTTAAATGTACACTACTATTACACCAGATATGAGTTGCACTGGTGTGACACTGTGCCCTGGCAGGCCCTGAAACGCACACGTGTGAAGGAAACTGACTGCTATTATATTACAGTCAAAAAAGTTTATTTTTTATTTTTTATGCAAGCTATTGTGACACCAGATATGAGTGGTGGCACTGGGCAAGTGGGCACAGTATACGCTGTGAGCCTGACACACACGCTAGATGTTCTAGCCCTAAAAAGGGCTTTTTGGGGTGATGTCCTTACAGCAGAGATCAGATGAGTCCTTCAGGACTGTAGTGGACACTGAATTCTGTTGTTGATTGAAAGAAAAAAGTTTTCCACTGGAGTACCCCTTTCAACCCGTAGTTCCCAATCAGGGTGCCTCCAGCTGTTGCAAAACACACGTGTGAAGGAAACTGACTGCTATTATATTACAGTCAAAAAAGTTTTTTTTTTAAATGCTAGCTAAAAAAAAGCAGACAGATGTTCTAGCCCTAAAAAGGGCTTTTCGGGATGCTGTCCTTACCGCAGAGATAAGATGAGTCCTTCAGGACTGTAGTGGACACTGAATACACTAGCATAGCTATCAATTTCCCTAATAAATCAGCAGCAGTTACACTGTCCCTCCTCTCACTAAGAATGCAGATTCAGAATGAATCTAAAATGGATGCCATCCAGGAGGTGGGAGGGTCTGCTGCTGATTGGCTGGAATGTGTTTGCTGATTGTGAAAAACAGGGTCAAAGTTTACTCAATGATGATGAATAGGGGGCGGATCGAACATCGTATATGTTCGTCCACCGCGGCGAACGTGAACAAGCTATGTTTGTCAGGAACAATTCGCCGGGGAACTATTCAGGACATCACTAGTGATCTGTCAATTAGTACAGGTACTACAACTCCCATCATGGAACAGTGTGTTCCATGCTTGGAGTAGTAGTACTACCTACATTTTTTTTTTAAGTGAAAAAAAAAAACACACACACACACACTACATTTTTATTAGACCCCTTTAACACTTTAAGACTATAAAGGAAAAGCCTTAAAAACGGATGCTAAACGGCCGTTAGAAAATACCATTAAAGTCTATGGGATTTTTTGATTATCCGTTATGACCCATTATAGCCCGTCATGAATAACAGACGTTATTTGTGACGTAAGAAAAAACGGCACATGCACTAATTTTTCTTCCATCACAAGATACGGGTAAATTAATGGCCGTAATTTTTAACATTGAAGTCTATGGCAAATGGATGAGCCTTTTTGGTTTATAATATACGTTATTACTTCTGAGCATGTTCAGAAGAGGTGACATCAGCAGAGTCCTGCAGTGCTGAGGGACAACTACTACTCCTATCATGGAACAGACTTGTTTTCATGTTGGGAGTAGTAATTCCTCAGCTGCGGGGGTCTGCCGGTGGCTGGGGAGGCTACATTAGTGTTTGTACTACAACCCCCATCATGGAACAGACTCTGTTCCATGATGGGGGTTGTAGCACAGGGGCTGAGGGATTGATCGCACTGGGTTTCACTTCTGAGACCCGATGCGATTAGAAGTTATTAAACAGGGGGACGGGCGGCATGATTCACTCCCCTGCGATGTATGATGTATTTTACTTTAATTTTTAAATTCCCCGCCGGGAGCCCTGAATGGCCGGTACAGATGAACCATTCAGGGCTTCCGGCGGGGTTTGTTAAACTTCAGTGTTCCTTACTGTATAATCACATTCCCCCTTAAGTATATTCATTTTATTCCCCCCATGTGTATGTGTATGATTCCCCCCCCCTCTGCCTGCTGCCCGGTCATCTTCTAGAACTGTCACAGCGCACCGCAGGTACATGCCATTCCATTCCCTGCTGCTCATCTCTGCTATCCTGCAGAGGAGCAGCGGAGAATGGAGGGAGCTGTCCCCCCTGTACGCTGTTATAGCGCTCCTTTCCTCGCCGCCACCGGTACCTGACCTGTACCCCCAATGCGCTGCCTCATTCATATATTCCCCACCATCGCCCGACATGTCTATTTCCCACTGCTAATCTCTGTTAGGTATGGAAATGAGCAGTGGGGAATAGACTGACATGTCGGGTGGCGGTGGGGAATATATGAATGAGGCAGCGCATTGGGGGTACAGTTCAGGTACCGGCGGCAGGGAATGGAGCGCTATAACAGTGCACAGGGGAGATCGGTCCCTCCATTCTCCTCTGCTCCTCTCTGTTAGATATGAAGATGAGCAGCAGGGAATGGAATGGCATGTCCCTGCTGTGTGCTGCAACAGTGCTAGAAGATGACCGGGCAGGGGGGAATCATACATATACACATGGGGGGAATAAAATGAATATACTTAAGTCAGGGGGAATGTTATTATACAGTAATTAGGCACACTGTATGTTTAAAAACCCCACCGGGAGCCCTGAATGGCTCCTCTGTACCGGCCATTCAGGGCTCCCGGCGGGGAATTGAAAAATGAATGTAAAAATACACCATACATCGCAGGGGAGTAGAGCATGCCGCCCACTCCCCTGTTTAATAACTTCTGATCGCATTGGGTCTCGGAAGTGAGACCCGGTGCGATCAATCCCTCAGACCCTGTACTACAACCCCCATCATGGAACAGAATCTGTTCCATGATGGGGGTTGTAGTACAAACACTAATGTAGCCTCCCCAGCTGCTGACAGCCTTCCACAGCCAGGGAACTACTATTTCCATCAGGGAAAGAAGTTTTTTCCATGATGGGAGTAGTAGTAGTAGCTGCGGGAGTCTGATGATGGCTGATACCAACAGGTGGAAAACTGATGCAAATGGATGACACTAAATGGCATCCCTTTGCATCAGTTTGCATCCATTATTAGAATGGTCTGTTTAGGAGGCAACAACGGAGAAAATATTAACTTTAGAGATTCAAAAAAGTGATGGAGATAACTTTTTTAATAACATTTCGTAGGGTACCATTAAAAAAATATTAAAAAACGTACAGTAGTGATAGAAAAAATTGCATTTAACTAAATTCATCTTTATTATAACAAAAGTTTTATACATTTTTAAACAGGGATCAATTTATGTGGGCAGGCAGGGCACTAAAAATGTAGCCAACAATAATAAAAAGGTAGTGTATGTGTGTTTTTCATTTATTTTTTTTTTATGTTTAGGTAGTACCACTACTCCCAGCATGGAACACACTGTTCCATGATGGGAATAGTAGTACCTGTACTCATTGACAGATCGCCCGTGTCACTTCTGACACCCATTGCAATCCTCCTGTATAATGTATATGTTACGCCTAGCGCTCCGGGTCCCCGCTCCTCCCCGGAGCGCTCACGGCGTCTTTCTCCCTGCAGCGCCCCGGTCAGTCCCGCTGACCGGGAGCGCTGCACTGTCATGGCCGTCGGGGATGCGATTCGCACAGCGGGACGCGCCCGCTCGCGAATCGCATCCCAGGTCACTTACCCGTCCCGGTCCCCTGCTGTCATGTGCTGGCGCGCGCGGCTCCGCTCTCTAGGGCACGCGCGCGCCAGCTCTCTGAGACTTAAAGGGCCAGTGCACCAATGATTGGTGCCTGGCCCAATTAGCTTAATTGGCTTCCACCTGCTCCCTGGCTATATCTGATCTCCTCCCTTACACTCCCTTGCCGGATCTTGTTGCCTTGTGCCAGTGAAAGCGTTTAGTGTGTCCAAAGCCTGTGTTACCTGAACTTCTGCTATCCATCCTGACTACGAACCTTGCCGCCTGCCCCCGACCTTCTGCTACGTCTGACCTTGCCTCTGCCTAGTCCTTCTGTCCCACGCCTTCTCAGCAGTCAGCGAGGTTGAGCCGTTGCTAGTGGATACGACCTGGTTGCTACTGCCGCAGCAAGACCATCCCGCTTTGCGGCGGGCTCTGGTGAAAACCAGTAGCCTCTTAGAACCGGTCCACTAGCACGGTCCACGCCAATCCCTCGCTGACACAGCGGATCCACAACCCGTAAGCCGAATCGTGACAGTAGATCCGGCCATGGATCCCGCTGAGGTGCCGCTGCCAAGTCTCGCTGACCTTACCACGGTGGTCGCTCAGCAAATTGCCCAACAAGGACAGCAGCTGTCGCAGTTGACCGCCACGTTACAGCAACTTCTGCCTCTGCTACAGCAGCAACCATCTCCTCCGCCAGCTCCTGCACCTCCTCCGCAGCGAGTGGCCGCTCCTAGCCTCCGCTTGTCCCTGCCGGACAAATTTGATGGGGACTCTAAACTCTGCCGTGGATTTTTGTCTCAGTGTTCCCTGCATATGGAGATGTTGTCGGACTTGTTTCCTACAGAACGGTCTAAGGTGGCGTTCGTAGTAAGCCTTCTTTCAGGAAAGGCCTTGTCTTGGGCCACACCGCTCTGGGACCGCAATGATCCTGCCACAGCCACAGTCCAGTCCTTCTTCGCTGAAGTCCGGAGTGTCTTCGAGGAGCCAGCCCGAGCTTCTTCTGCCGAGACTGCCCTGCTGAACCTGGTCCAGGGTAATTCTTCAGTGGGCGAGTACGCCATCCAATTTCGTACTCTTGCTTCCGAGTTATCATGGAATAACGTGGCTCTCTGCGCGACCTTTAAAAAAGGCCTATCCAGTCGCATCAAGGATGTGCTGGCCGCACGAGAGATTCCTGCCAACCTGCAAGAACTCATCCATTTGGCTACCCGCATTGACATGCGTTTTTCTGAGCGACACCAAGAGCTCCGCCAGGAAAAAGACTTAGATCTCTGGGCACCTCTCCCACAGTATCCGTTGCAATCTACGCCTGGGCCTCCCGCCGAGGAGGCCATGCAAGTGGATCGGTCTCGCCTGACCCAGGAAGAGAGGAATCGCCGTAGGGAAGAAAATCTCTGTCTTTACTGTGCCTGTACCGAACATTTCTTGGTGGATTGCCCTATCCGTCCTCCACGTCTGGGAAACGCACGCACGCACCCAGCTCACGTGGGTGTGGCGTCTCTTGGTTCTAAGTCTGCTTCTCCACGTCTCACGGTGCCCGTGCGGATTTCTCCTTCAGCCAACTCCTCCCTCTCAGCCGTGGCCTGCTTGGACTCTGGTGCCTCTGGGAATTTTATTTTGGAGTCCTTTGTGAATAAATTCAGCATCCCGGTGACCCGTCTCGTCAAGCCGCTCTACATTTCCGCGGTCAACGGAGTCAGATTGGATTGCACCGTGCGTTACCGCACAGAACCCCTCCTGATGTCTATTGGACCCCACCACGAAAGGATTGAGCTCTTCGTTCTCCCCAACTGTACCTCTGAGGTCCTCCTCGGTCTGCCATGGCTCCGGCTTCATTCTCCCACCCTTGATTGGACCACCGGGGAGATCAAGAACTGGGACTCTGCCTGCCACAGGAAGTGCCTCTCCCCCCCTCCCAGTCCCGTCAGGCAAGCCTCTGTGACTCCTCATGGCTCCCGTCCTTGTGTCTCCCTGCCCCGTGCCAAGCTTCACCCTCTGCCCTCCCTCCCCATTCCAACTGTACTGCCTGCCGTTGAGGAAAACCTCCATTCTTTCCCGGTGTCCTCATCCCAGGGGAGGCAGTTACCGGACAAAAAAAAGGGGAGACCTAAGGGGGGGGGTACTGTTACGCCTAGCGCTCCGGGTCCCCGCTCCTCCCCGGAGCACTCACGGCGTCTTTCTCCCTGCAGCGCCCCGGTCAGTCCCGCTGACCGGGAGCGCTGCACTGTCATGGCCGTCGGGGATGCGATTCACACAGCGGGACGCGCCCGCTCGCGAATCGCATCCCAGGTCACTTACCCGTCCCGGTCCCCTGCTGTCATGTGCTGGCGCGCGCGGCTCCGCTCTCTAGGGCGCGCGCGCGCCAGCTCTCTGAGACTTAAAGGGCCAGTGCACCAATGATTGGTGCCTGGCCCAATTAGCTTAATTGGCTTCTACCTGCTCCCTGGCTATATCTGATCTCCTCCCTTGCACTCCCTTGCCGGATCTTGTTGCCTTGTGCCAGTGAAAGCGTTTAGTGTGTCCAAAGCCTGTGTTACCTGAACTTCTGCTATCCATCCTGACTACGAACTGTCACGATCCCGGCTGGCAGGAGGTGGATCCTCTGTGCCAGAGAGGGATTGGCGAGGACCGTGCTAGTGGACCGGTTCTAAGTCACTACTGGTTTTCACCAGAGCCCGCCGCAAAGCGGGATGGTCTTGCTGCGGCGGTAGTGACCAGGTCGTATCCACTAGCAACGGCTCAACCTCTCTGGCTGCTGAAGATAGGCGCGGTACAAGGGAGTAGACAAAGGCAATGTCGGACGTAGCAGAAGGTCGGGGCAGGCAGCAAGGATCGTAGTCAGGGGCAACGGCAGGAGGTCTGGAACACGGGCTAGGAACAAACAAGGGAACGCTTTCACTAGGCACAAGGGCAACAAGATCCGGCAAGGGAGTGCAGGGGAAGTGAGGTATAAGTAGGGAGTGCACAGGTGGAAACTAATCAAGGTAATTGGGAAGATTGGACCAGGCACCAACATTGGTGCACTGGCCCTTTAAATCGCAGAGACCCGGCGCGCGCGCGCCCTAGGGAGCGGGGCCGCGCGCGCCGGGACAGGACCGACGGAGAGCGAGTCAGGTACGGGAGCCGGGGTGCGCATCGCGAGCGGGCGCCACCCGCATCGCGAATCGCATCCCGGCTGGAGGCGGTACCGCAGCGCACCCGGTCAATGGATCTGACCGGGGCGCTGCAGCAACGAGGATGAGGCGAGCGCTCCGGGGAGGAACGGGGACCCGGAGCGCTCGGCGTAACACGAACCTTGCCGCCTGCCCCCGACCTTCTGCTACGTCTGACCTTGCCTCTGCCTAGTCCTTCTGTCCCACGCCTTCTCAGCAGTCAGCGAGGTTGAGCCGTTGCTAGTGGATACGACCTGGTTGCTACTGCCGCAGCAAGACCATCCCGCTTTGCGGCGGGCTCTGGTGAAAACCAGTAGCCTCTTAGAACCAGTCCACTAGCACGGTCCACGCCAATCCCTCGCTGACACAGCGGATCCACAACCCGTAAGCCGAATCGTGACAGTATAGATGCGGCCGGCTGCTCTTCTATGGTCCCCTGCACTGCCGTATATACTTATTCATATTTCCCGCAAAGAGATGGTTCCAGCCACTCACAGCTCTCTGCGGTAAATATGAATAATAGGTATATATATATATATATATATATATATATATATATATATATTCATACTACAGTGGGACCAGAGAAGAGCGGCCGCCCGCCCACATCTATACATTATACAGGACGAATGCATCGGGTGTCAGAAGTGACACTCGCTGCGATCTGTCTATTAATGCAGGTACTATAGCTCCCAGCATGGAGCAGAGTGTGCTCCATGTTGGGAGCAGTAGTACCTGCAATTAAGGACAGATCACAGCAGATATCACTCCTGACACCCGCTGCGATCGTTCTATCTATTGAAGAGATGTGAGCGCAGGAGAAAGCCGCTTGTATCTATACATTATACAGGATGATTGCAGGGGTGTCGCTAATGAAGAAATTCGTTATTTAGAATTGAGTCGAAGTTCGGATTCGGTCCAAATTGAATTTTTCATGAAGTTCGGAACAAATTCAACTTCGTCAGATTCGATTCGCTCATCTCTACTCAAGGCCAAAATGGGCTTAGTCCTTAAGGGGTTAAAGGAGATATCCAGCCAAAAGTGATAAAAATAAAAACTTAAATGAGTCACATGGTTAGAGAAGCAGTGAATATAGATGAGGAAGCTGTGTGTGCCTCAGCCAATCAAGGGCAATCATACACTGCATGGCTCTCTGAGGAGAAGGGAGTGTGATGTTACAAAGTGATGTGTAGGGCCCAGCAGACTTGTTTCTGACAGTCATCGTGTGTGTGCTATGAACTACTAGACTTCCTGTCTGGAGGAAAAGATGAGAGTAACAGGGTATGTGCGCAGAAAAGATTTCACTTGTACATTGCAAAGATATATAACTTTAATCTTTATCAGAAAAACCAAAGCCCTGGTTGTAATAAAGATATAATAAGGAATAATCATTGCAAAATGTTGAACTTAAAAATTACATGAGGGGAGATTTGTCATAAATTGTGCAGAGAAGCAGTGGAGCAGTTGCCCATAGCAGCCAGAGTTTGTTGCCTATACCCTATAGTAACATACTTTATTGGCTTGCTGGTGCTACCTCAGGCACCAAGCAGCTGATTTACATGCCCCATTAGCCACATTTTTTTTGCAGCACCCATCTCGCCCTATGAATGTACAGTGTTATATTGATCTAGATTAAAGAGATAACTGTGCTTGCTGTTTTTTTGTTGTAGTACATTTTATTCTATAAAACCAATGAGCATAAAAAACATTGACGTTAAATATTATTGCTATTCAGATATGGAGCTACCCACATGTGGGTCACTAGTATTCCTTTTATTTTCTACAGCACTGACTGCACTGCTGCAAATATCCTCTTATATATGAGTTCCAGGCCTGGCTGTATGAGCTCTGAACTATTATTTAAAAAAATGCCTAGGATTTGGTAATTATTTTTCTTGCACGCTTCATGAGGTAATTGATGGATTACATTGTATGTGTCCTTCTGCTATGCAGGATATGATGGATGACTCGCTTAATGCTCCTGCTTACAGCATTTTCCGATTACAAGAAGAAAAATCTCTTTAATGCATTTCTTCTACCTCCCTATCTTCTATTGTCCTAATAGTTTTGAGACGTTTCAGAATCTGACAATAATTCAATCAAAACTGTTTTGGAATCAATACTTGTAAATCTCTAACTTGAAGGTAACAAATGGAGAGGACATTGTCACTGTTATGTATATGTTTGAAAAATGTTAAAACCCTTTTGTTCCAGATCTGCCGACCCTGATAATGGGTTGAACATGAAGAGGCTATATGTACTATGAGTAAATGCTGGTTGAGTTTTGTTGAAGATTACATGAAGCAAATTTATTAGACATCTATGAATTCGAGAAAGTAACACATACATAATATTCTCCCTGACTGGCAGCATAGCGATGAGAAGCATGATTAGGAACCAAGCTAAGGGTATTGACCAGGACATCAGTCAGCATGTGACAAGCCAGAGGACAAGATAATAACCTAGCCAAGGACAGATCCAATAGTTAAAGCTGGTAGTAGAAAAACATGCACCAAACAATTCAAGAGGAGAAGCAGGTAACATTTTCAAGAAAAAGACTGAGGTCAGGTTCAGTTAGGAGACAAAACCATTCATAGTAAAAGGGAAAAAAGAGCTAGGACGGGGATTGAACAACAAAAATCAGACATGTCATGGTAGGATTACTTCCCATTAAATAAGCTGCCGAACCCAATATCAACACAGTTGCCTTAAAGGGTACTCCGGTGCTTACACATCTTATCCCCTATCCAAAGGATAGGGGATAAGATGCCTGATCGCGGGAGTCCCACAGCTGGGAACGCCCATGATCATGCACGCGGCACCCCGTTTGTAATCAGTCCCCTCCCGTAGAATTGCATTGTGGGGCGGAGCGTGACGTCACACGGGGGCGGAGGCATGACGTCACACGGCGCCGGCCCTGCGGTCGCCGGTAATCAGACCCGGAGCGAACGCGCTCCGGGGACTGATTACAAACGGGGTGCCGCGTGCATGATCACGGGCGTTCCCAGCTGCGGGACTCCCGCGATCAGGCATCTTATCCCCTATCCTTTGGATAGGGGATAAAATGTGTAAGCACTGGAGTACCCCTTTAATAAAGCAACCAGAGCAGGAGAGCAGAAGCAGGGCAGCCAGCTGGGATAGAAAGCGTAAACTAGACAGGTGCATAAAATCAAGCATACTGTTATAGAATCTCAAATTTTAGGAATACATTTGTTATTTTTTCGGTAAGGTCATCTGTCCATGGTTGAAGCAAAGCTCAAAACAATTTTAAGTTTCAAGCTGCCAATAGGCAACATAAGCTTGTTCAGCTTGAAAAATGATGCCTTAGGTTATCTGTCACTTATTTTGCAGTACTTAGAATGCGTGGGCAAAAAAATATGGGGTGCACTTAACAGCCTTTAGTGATTCTCATTCTGATGCATGATGTGTGCACTAAAGTGATAGGGACATAGCCTCAGAGCTGGTCTTACATTTATAATTATGTGTTGTCAGTACAAACAACTGGCACCTTATTTAATATCCCTCTCAGAATCAGTAGCTTCTCTCTTTAACTGTAAACGTACTGTACATCAATGGATTTAATGTTAATTTTGACATTAGTAATATTTAATACCAGTCAACCTCTTTGAACATCACATTAAATAGTAATGTACCTGGTATGGCCAGATTCCGTAGAGCACTGAGAGCTGCATGCTGAACAGCAACATCTCCGTTCTCAACATGTTGTTCCAACAAGTCTAAAAGTTGGTGAACTACACCTAGCTCCACCATTCGCACACAGTTTGCATCTGTTAAAAAAAAACAGCATTAGTTGAACTTCTCATTCCTTTGGCAAATCATGTCTTCCTGTCGGCATCTGTGTGCATTGTCTACTTCAAATAACATCGAGAGAAGCAATTTATGCCATTATACTATAGATCTCCAAATATAGTAAAAGCCCTTTGGTTTTCATTTAAAATGATTCTTTGGGTTGTTTTTTATTTAGTGAACTCCATGGACCTGATAAAATCGAAGAGTAACCAGTCTATAGAAATCCTGAGATGTGTATTGATGATGCCTCACTAAAACCTATGCATTTTGTGGTACCATACCATCCATAATATGAGCAAGACTACACAGATAAGCAATTCATATTATGTTGCAATTTATTAACATAGGTGTAGCTGTAGGATCATCTTTTTGTTTAATAAACAGCAAATTAGAAATTCATATCATCATCTACAAACACCAAGGGTCATTCGCCAATTTAAGTAATATATGGGAGATGATAAATTAACTAATAACAGGACAATAAACCATAATTTATTTGGTTTCACAGGTGTAAAACAACATAATTTTTCTGGGAAGGTGGACGGGTCTGGATTTTTGTGATATCTCTTCAGCATTCCTTATAAGTACACTCTATCTCACAAAGATTGTAGCTGTTAAGAAATAATGTCCTTCTTCTTTCACAATACATAGAATCATTTTTCTGCTTTGTCCATCACTATCTTTTTCTAATTTGCCCCCACACATTTAACATTGCTGCCAGTTCTTAGCTTTTAAATCTCCACAGTGCAAGGATGTCAGATACTTAATCTTAGTTTGGTTGGGACATCCTAATGGAAGGGAGCACCTTCTGGAGCAATATACAAGATGATGACATATCTATCAGCTATGATGTTAAATGCTTCTTCGTTCTTTAACAGTAAGGAAAACGGTTTACTCTTCTCATCTGTACCCTCTTCAAAAGCATTGTATGGCGAAAAGTCCCACTTTTGTTATATGGTGCACTAAATTTTCAGCACTGATTTGAACACCTTGGCATTCTGGCTAGTCATCTGCACAGCACCTGATGTGGTTTAGTGCTGACCTTCCCATTGGACTTTGTTATATTTTTATGTTAGATTTGTTATTTGTTATAGTCGTTAACTGCTTGAGATTTTTTTGTCTCCCCTAGTTTTCAATTTATATATAGCTGTGGTCGACCTGTGGAGACCATATGGTATCAAAATTGAAGCGATTAACCCCTTAAGGACTCAGGGTTTTTCCGTTTTTGCACTTTCGTTTTTTCCTCCTTACCTTTTAAAAATCATAACCCTCTCAATTTTCCACCTAAAAATCCATATTATAGCTTATTTTTTGCGTCGCCAATTCTACTTTGCAGTGACAATAGTCATTTTACCCAAAAATGCACGGCGAAACGGAGAAAAAATCATTGTGCGACAAAATCGAAAAAAACCTGCCATTTTGTAACTTTTGGGGGCTTCCGTTTCTACCCAGTGCATATTTCGGTAAAAATTACACCTTATCATTATTCTGTAGGTCAATACGGTTAAAATGATACCATACTTATATAGGTTTGATTTTGTCGCACTTCTGGAAAAAATCATAACTACATGCAGGAAAATTTATACGTTTAAAAATGTCATATTCTGACCCCTATAACTTTTTTATTTTTCCACGTACAGGGCGGTATGAGGACTCATTTTTTGCGCCGTGATCTGAAGTTTTTATCGGTATCATTTTTGTTTTGATCGGAATTTTTGAATTCATTTTTTAATGGTATAAAAAGTGACCAAAATACGCTTTTTTGGACTTTGGAATTTTTTTGCGCGTACGCCATTGACCGTACGGCTTAATTAATGATATATTTTTATAGTTCGGACATTTACGCACGCGGCGATTCCACATATGTTTATTTTTTTTTTTTTTTACACTGTTTTATTTTTTTTATGGGAAAAGGGGGGTGATTCAAACTTTTATTAGGGAAGGGGTTAAATGACCTTTATTAACACTTTTTTTTTTTTACATTTTTTTTGCAGTGTTATAGGTCCCATAGGGACCTATAACACTGCACACACTGATCTCCTATGCTGATCACTGGCGTGTATTAACACGCCTGTGATCAGCATTATTGGCGCTTGACTGCTCCTGCCTGGATCTCAGGCACGGAGCAGTTATTCGCCGATCGGACACCAGGGAGGCAGGTAAGGGCCCTCCCGGTGTCCGGTCAGCTGTTCGGGATGCCGCGATTTCACCGCGGCGGTCCCGAACAGCCCGACTGAGCAGCCGGGTCACTTTCAGTTTCACTTTAGAAGCGGCGGTCAGCTTTGACCGCCGCTTCTAAAGGGTTAATACCGCACATCGCCGCGATCGGTGATGTGTGGTATTAGCCGCTGGTCCCGGCCGTTGATTAGCGCCGGGACCGACGCGATATGATGCGGGATCGCGGCGCGATCCTGCTTCATATCGCGGGAGCCGGCGCAGGACGTAAATATACGTCCTGCGTCGTTAAGGGGTTAAAGAGACTTTTCATGTCATTTTAATTTAATTTGAATTTATTAAAATTTTTGGAGTACCCATTCTGGTGAGCATCGAGCTAGCGATCCTCTGCAAGGCCAGATACCATGTGTTCCATGCCCTGCCTCTCAGCGCCCCCCTGACTATGAAAATGCAAATGTTTCATTTAATCAGTTTTGGTTATGGTTTGCACATCAGACCCCTGTCACTTTAAGCATTAATAACTGTCAGGATCCGGACTGGTATGCAGGGAGGACACGGGTGGTGGATCCTCTGTGTCAGTGAGGTTATGGCGTGGGCCGTACCAGGGGAACGGAATCTAAGGAGTTACTGGTTTTCACCAGAGCCCGCCGCAAAGCGGGATGAACTTGCAGCGGCAGGTAACCCCCAGGTCGTTCCACCCGATAGCGACTCAACCTCACTGACAGCTGAGACAGGCGCGGTACACAAGGACAAGGCAAGAGCAAGGTCGGACGTAGCAGAAGGTCTGGACAGGCAGCAACGGTTCGTAGTCAGGGGAAACGGAAAGGGTCTGGGTACATTGGCAATGGAACACACAGAAACGCTTTCACAGGGCACTAGGCAACAAGATCTGGCAAGAACAGGAAGGGGAAGTGGGTTTATATAGTGTAGGGAGTGCTTGGGACTAATTGGGCCAGGCACCAATTAATGGTGCACTGGCCCTTTAAATCTGAAAGACCCGGCGCGCGTGCGCCCTAGGGAGCGGGGCCGCGTGCGCCGGGACTGAACAGGAGGACGGGGCAGGTGAGAGACACGGGGCGCGATCCCATACCTCAGATCGCGTTCCACCGGAGACATGGAAGCAGCGCTCGCGGTCAGCGGTGCCGACCGGAGCGCTGCATACACGGGCACGGCGCGAGCGCTCCGGGGAAGCGGTGGGACCTGGAGCGCTTGGCGTGACAGTACCTCCCCCCCCTTGGGTCTCCCCCTCTTTTGGAGCCCAGGAACCTATGGATGAGCTCCTTGTCGAGGATATTGTCCTAGGGCTCCCAAGATCTCTCTTTGGGACCACAATTCTCCCAGTCAACAAGAATTTTCTTTTTACCCCTGACGACCTTGGAAGCGAGGATTTCTTTTACCGAGAAGACGTCAGAGAACCCAGTGACAGGAGCAGGAACAGTGACCTTGGGGAAAAATCGGTTAAGAATGAGAGGTTTGAGAAGGGATACATGAAAGGAGTTAGGAATACGAAGAGAAGAAGGAAGATGGAGCTTGTAGGAGACAGGGTTGATTTGACTTTTGACTCTAAATGGCCCGAGGTAACGTGGACCCAGCTTGTAGCTAGAGACACAAAACCGAATATATTTGGCAGAGAGCTACACTTTGTCACCAGGGGCAAAGACAGGAGGAGTTCTTCTCTTCTTATCCACATGTTTCTTCATGCGAGAATGGGCCAGTGAGAGCGACTTTTGAGTCTCTTTCCAGATAGTGGAGAAGTCCAGGGTCAATTCATCTACGGCAGGAACTCCAGATGAAGTGGGGATGGGGAGGGGGGGAAGCGGGTGACAGCCGTACACCACAAAGAACGGAGACTTGGCGGATGACTCAGAGTTTCTGAAATTGTACGAGAATTCAGCCCAGGGTAACAGGTCGACCCAATCATCTTGGCGGGAGGAAACAAAATGTCGCAGGTAGTCACCAAGGATCTGGTTCACTCTCTCCACTTGTCCATTGGACTGCGGGTGGTAGGAGGATGAGAAATTTAAGTTGATCTTTAATTGATTGCAGAGAGCTCTCCAAAATTTAGACACAAATTGAACGCCTCTATCCAAGACGATATGTGTGGGAAACCCGTGAAGACGAAAGATCTGCAGAAAAAATTGCTTCGCCAACTGTGGCGCAGAAGGAAGGCCTGGAAGCGGAGTAAAGTGAGCCATTTTGGAAAAACGATCAACGACCACCCAGATGACAGTGTTGCCATGGGATACAGGAAGATCAGTGATGAAGTCCATGGCTACGTGGGATCAAGGCTGTTCAGGCAAGGGCAGCGGATGGAGAAGACATGAAGGTTTCTGACGAGGGGTCTTGTCACGTGCACATACTGTACAGGCTAGTACGAAATCGGTCACATCCTTTTCCAAGGAGGACCACCAATAGTGTCTGGCAATCAACTGTAAAGTCTTTTTAATTCCAGCATGACCAGCCAGAAGGGAGGAATGGCCCCATTTGAGGATCCGGAGGCGAAGACGGGGAGGAACATAAGTCTTTCCTGGAGGGACAGGTACCAGAAAAGCAGGAGCAGAAGAGCTCAGGCACTCAGGGGGAACGATGTGCTGATGAAGGGTCTCGGCTTCAGAGACATTGGTGGTACGAGATAGAGCATCAGCTCTGACATTCTTGTCTGCGGGACGAAAATGGATCTGAAAGTTGAAACGGGCAAAAAACAACGACCACCTAGCCTGGCGAGGATTTAGCCGCTGGGCGGATTGGAGATAAGACACATTTTTGTGATCTGTATAGATGGTGATGGGGTGAAGGGATCCTTCCAGAAGGTGTCTCCACTCCTCAAGGGCCAACTTAATCGCCAATAGTTTGCGGTCTCCGATGGAATTTTTTTTTTTCTGGAGGTGAAAAGGTTTTGGAGAAAAATCCGCAAGTGACATTTTTTCCTTTAGCGGATTTTTATAGAACAGCTCCGGCTCCAACAGAGGAGGCGTCAACCTCGAGGAAGAAGGGCTTCTGAGGATCAGGTCTGGACAAGACTGGAGCAGAGGAGAAGGCGGCTTTGAGGTGGTTAAAGGCTTCCTCCGCCTGTGGCGGCCAGGATTTCGGATTAGCATTTTTCTTAGTCAGTGCTACAATAGGAGCAACGATGGTGGAGAAGTGGGGAATGAATTGGCGGTAGTAATTTGCCAATCCGAGAAATCTTTGGATTGCTCGCAGGCCAGTGGGACGAGGCCAATCCATTACCGCAGAAAGTTTATCAGAGTCCATTTGAAGACCTTGTCTGGACACAATGTAACCCAAGAAGGGAAGACTGCTGTGTTGGAATAGACACTTCTCGATTTTGGCGTAAAGTTGATTTTGGCGTAGTCGCTGGAGGACTTGACGAATATGTAGGCAATGTTCCTCTAGGTTGGAGGAAAAAATGAGGATGTCGTCTAGATAGACTACCACACAAGAGCACAACATATCCCGAAAAATTTCATTAACAAAGTCCTGAGAGACTGCTAGGGCGTTGCATAGACCAAATGGCATAACTAGATATTCAAAGTGACCATCTCTGGTATTGAAGGCGGTCTTCCATTCATCACCTGCTCGAATACGGAAGAGGTTATATGCGCCCCTTAGATCTAGTTTGGTGAAAATCTTAGCACCTCGCAGTCGGTCGAAGAATTCGGAGATGAGAGGCAGAGGATAGCGATTTTTTATGGTAATTTTATTGAGACCGTGGTAATCAATACAAGGGCGGAGAGATCCATCTTTTTTGGCGACAAAGAAAAATCCAGCTCCAGCCGGGGAAGATTTCCGGATAAAACCTCTTTTGAGGTTTTCTTGTATGTACTCAGACATAGCTTGGGTTTCCGGGGCAGAAAGTGGGTGGTGTGGTACCAGGGAGCAGGTCGATAGGACAGTCATAGGGTCTATGTGGTGGTAAGACCTCTGCCTGCTTTTTACAAAGGCAAAGGAGAAGCCATGGAGACTTGGCAGGAAGAAACTGGGTGAAGACATTGCTTGTGGCAAGAAGATCCCCAGCTCTTAATGTCCCCGGTGACCCAGTCGAGGCTAGGCGAATGACGTTGGAGCCAGGGCAAGTCCAGAAGAATTTCAGAAGTGCAGTTGGGTAGCAAAAAAAATTCAATTTGTTCATGATGGTGAACTCCAACAGTCATGAGTAGCGGTTGAGTGCGGTAACGCACGGTGCAGACCAGTCTCTCTCCATTGACGGATGAAATGAAGAGAGGCTTGACGAGACGGGTAACTGGAATATTGAATCTGTTTTCTAGGGAGGCTTCAATGAAACTTCCTGCTGAACCCGAGTCCAAGAAGGCCAAAACGGAGAAGGAAGTATCATTAGCGAGTATAGCAATCCGCACAGGTAAAATCAATCGTGGAGAGGTAGAATTCACTCCTAGCAACGACTCTCCTAAGTTGACTAGGTGAGTGGGTGCGTTTCTCAGATGCGGAGGACGAATAGGACAGTCTTTTAGGAAATGTTCGGTGCTTGCACGGTATAGACACAGGTTTTCATTCCTACGGCGAGTCCTCTCTTGTTGGGTCAGGCGAGACCGATCCACTTGCATAGCCTCCTCGGCAGGAGGCACAGGAACAGATTGCAAAGGACGTTGGAGGAGAGGAGCCCGGGAGGAAAACCGCCTGGTGTGAACAAGATCCTTTTCCTGACGAAGCTCCTGGCGTCTTTCAGAGAAACGCATGTCGATGCGGGTGGCCAAATGGATGAGTTCAGACAGGTTAGCAGGAATTTCTCGTGCGGCCAGGACATCTTTGATGTGACTGGATAAGCCTTTCTTGAAGGTCACGCAGAGGGCCTCATTATTACAGGAAAGCTCAGAGGCAAGGGTGCGGAACAGGATGGCGTATTCGCCCACTGAAGAACTCCCTTGGACAAGATTCAGCAAAGCAGTCTCGGCTGAGGAAGCCCGGGCTGGCTCCTCAAAGACACTACATACTTCAGAGAAGAAGAACTGGATTGTAGCAGTGGCAGGATCGTTGCGGTCCGAAAGTGGTGTGGCCCATGACAAGGCCTTTCCAGACAGGAGGTTGAACACGAACGCCACCTTAGACCGTTCTGTAGGAAATTGGTCTGACATCATCTCCAGGTGTAGGGTACACTGGGACAGGAATCCACAGCACAGTTTAGAGTCCCCATCAAACTTGTCTGGAAGAGACAGGCGGAAACTGGGAGCAGCCACTCGCTGCGGAGGAGATGCAGGAGCTGGCGGAGGAGATGGTTGCTGTTGTTGCGGCAGAAGCTGTTGCAGCATAGCGGTCAGCTGAGTCAGCTGTTGTCCTTGTTGCACGATCTGCTGTGATTGCTGGGCGACCACGGAGGTTAGGTCAGCAACACTGGGCAGCGGGACCTCAGCGGGATCCATGGCCAGATCTACTGTCAGGTTCCGGACTGGTAGGCAGGGAGGACACAGGTGGTGGATCCTCTGTGTCAGTGAGGTGATGGCGTGGGCCGTACCAGGGGAACGGAATCTAAGGGGTTACTGGTTTTCACCAGAGCCTGCCGCAAAGCGGGCTGGACTTGCAGCGGCAGGTAACCCCCAGGTCGTTCGACCCGATAGCGACTCAACCTCACTGACAGCTGAGACATGCGCGGTACACAAGGACAAGGCAAGAGCAAGGTTTAACGTAGCAGAAGGTCTGGGCAGGCAGCAACGGTTCGTAGTCAGGGGCAACGGCAAGGGTCTGGGTACACTGGCAATGGAACACACAGAAACGCTTTCGCAGGGCACTAGGCAACAAGATTCGGCAAGGACAGGAAGGGGAAGTGGGTTTATATAGTGTAGGGAGTGCTTGGGACTAATTGGGCCAAGCACCAATTAATGGTGCACTGGCCCTTTAAATCTGAGAGACCCGGCGCGTTCGCCCTAGAGAGCGGGGCCGCACGTGCCGGGACTGTACAGGAGGACGGGGCAGGTGAGAGACACGTGGCGCTATCCGAGAGCGGGCACATGGAAGCAGCGCTCGCGGGAAGCGGCGGGACCCGGAGCGCTCGGCGTGACAATAACTTTGGGATGCTTTTACTTTTCATTCTGATTCTGAGATCGTTCTTTTCGTGACATATTGTTCTTTATGTTATTGGTAAATTTCTGTCGATACTTGCATGATTTCTTCATGAAAAATTCCAAAATTTGATGAGAAAAATTTAAATTTAGCATTTTTATAACTTTGTATCTCTCTGCTTGTAAGGAAAATAGACATTCCAAATAAATTATATATTGATTCACATATACAATATGTCTACTTTATGTTTGCATCATAAAGTTGACATGTTTTTACTTTTGGAAGACATCATAAGGCTTCAACGTTCATCAGCAATTTTCCAATTTTTCACAAAATTTTCAAAATTGGAATTTTTGATGGACCAGTTCAGTTTTGAAGTGGATTTGAAGGGCCTTCATATTAGAAATACCCCACAAATGACCCCATTATATAAACTGCACCCCTCAAGTGTGTTAACCCTTTAGGTGTTTCACAGGAATAGCAAGAATGTGAAGGAGAAAATTCAAAATCTTCATTTTTTACACTCGCATGTTCTTGTAGACCCAGTTTTTTAATTTTTATAAGAGGTAACAGGAGAAAAAGCCCCACAAAATTTGTAACCCAATTTCTCTCGAGTAAGGAAATACCTCATATGTGTATGTCAAGTGTTCAGCGGGTGGAACAATGGGATTTTGGAGAATGGGGGGGCATGTCGCATTTAGCCCCTATGGTGCCAGAACAGCAACAAAAAAAAAAAAAAACACATGGCACACTATTTTGGAAACTACATCCCTCAAGGAACGTAACAAGGGGTACAGGGGCCTTAACACCTCACAGGTGTTTGACGACTTTTTGTTAAAGTTGGATGTGTAAATGAAAAAAATATGTTTTTTTACTAAAATGTTGGTTTTCCAAATTTTACATTTTTAGCTTTTGGGCTTTTGGAAAGAGAATTTTTTGGAATGGAAGTCAGGGGCCATGTGTGTTTACAAAGCCCCCCGTGGTGCCAGAACAGTGGACATGTGACCCCATTTTGGAAACCCCACACACTGGCGTTTGACAGATCACTGTACCTTATTACATTACATGAGGGGTGTAGTTTCCAAAAAGGGGTCACATGTGGGAGGGTCCATTGTTCTGGCACTATGGGGGCTTTGTAAATACACGTGGCCTTCAATTCCGGACAAATTTTCTCTCAAAAGCCCAATGGCGCTCCTTCTCTTCTGAGCATTGTAGTGTGCCAGCAGAGCACTTTACATCCACATATGGGGTATGTTCTTACTCAGAAGAAATGGGGAAACAAATTTTGGGGGGGCTATTTTTCCTATTTTCCCTTGTGAAAATGAAAAATTTAGGGTAACAACCAGCATTGTATTGAAATTTTTTTTTTCATTTTCCCATCCAAATTTAATGAAAATTTGTCAAACATCTGTGGGGTGTTAAGGCTCACTATACCCCTTGTTACGTACCGTGAGGGGTGTAATTTCCAAAATGGGGTCACATGTGAGTAATTCTTTTTTTGTGTTTATGTCAGAACTGTAAATCAGCCCCACCCCTGTGCAAATCACCAATTTAGGCCTCAAATGTACATAGTGCGCTCTCACTCCTGAGCCTTGTTGTGCTCCCACAGAGCATTTTATGCCCGCATATGGGGTATTTCCGTACTCAGGAGAAATTGCGTTGCAAATTATGGGGGTCTTTTTTTCCTTTTAATGGTTGTGAAAATGAAAAGTATGCGGCAACACCAGCATGTTAGTGTAAATTTATTTTACAATAACAGGCTGGTGTAGCCCCCAACTTTTCTTTTTCATAAGGGGTAAAAGGAGAAATTTGAAGTGCAATTTCTTCAGAGTACGGAAATATGTGGCACTAAACTGTTTCCTTGAAATACGACAGGACTCCGAAGTGAGAGAGCGCTATGCGCATTTGAGGAATAAATTAGGGATTGCATAGGGGTATGCTACGTCAGTGGTTCCCAAACAGGGTGCCTCAAGTTGTTGCTAAACTCCCAGCATGCTTGGACAGTCAGTGGCTGTCCGGAAATGCTGGGAGTTGTTGTTTTGCAAACGTGCAATACGTTTTTCATTTTTATTGGGGGGGGGGGGCAGTGTAAGGGGGTGTATATGTAGTGTTTCACCCTTTATTAAGTGTATTGTAGTGTAGTGTTTTTAGGGTACATTCACACAGGCGGAGGTTTATAGTGAGTTTCCCGCTAGAAGTTTGCAGCTCAAACTTGAAGCAGGAAACTCACTGAAAACATTCCCATATGAATGTACCCTGTACATTCACATGGGGGGGGGGGGGGGGCAAATCTCCAGCTGTTTCAAAACTACAACTCCCAGCATGTACTGACAGACCGTTCATGCTGGGAGTTGTACTGTTGCAACAGCTGGAGGCACACTGGTTGGAAAACCTTCAGTCAAGTTCTGTTACCTAACTCAGTATTTTCCAACCAGTGTGCCTCCAGCTGTTGCTAAACTACAACTCCCAGCATGTACTGATCGCCAAAGGGCATGCTGGGAGATGTAGTTATGCAACAGTTGGAGGTACGCAACTACAACTCCCAGCATGCCGAGACAGCTGTTTGCTGTTTGGGCATGCTGGGATTTGCAGTTTTGCAACATCTGGAGGGCTATAGTTTAGAGACCACAGCACAGTGATCTCCAAACTGTGGCCCTCCAGCTGTTGCAAAACTGCAAATCCCAGCATGCCCAAACAGCTGTCTGGGCATGCTGAAAGTTGTAGTTTTGCAACATCTGGAGGGCTACAGTTTAGAGACCACTGTATAGTGGTCTCAAACTGTAGCCCTTCAGATGTTGCTGGGCAACTCACCGGCTTCTGTAAGATCCAGGGAGCCGCATCGCCGTCCTCTTCTGCTGCCGATTGCAGCTCGTTGTCGCCGCCGATGGGTAACTGGACTTCGGCGCCAGTCCTTGTCGGTTTCCCCGTTCTGCCCAGCATACTGTGGGTGACCTGGAATCGCCGCAAATTGCCGGTGTGAATTCACCGGTGATTTGCTGCGATCGCCGACATGGGTGGATCTCAGGATCCCCCTAGGCATTTGCATGGGGTGCCTGCTGACGTACGCGTATGTTCTTGCTCCTTAAGTACCAGGGAGCTTGGATGTATGCGTATGTCTGTGGTCTTTAAGGGGTTAAAGATATTTTTGAAATTTTAAATTGAAGATTTTAGATATATTAAAATTTGAAAAGTTTAATTTGAGGTGCCAACAGCATAAGGAGACCATACGGTGGCAGCATGTGTAGACAATAGGGCATCAACGTCTCTAAGATTAACCCCTTAACGATGAAGAACGTAAATGTGTGTCCTGGTGAGTTGGTACTTAATGCACCAGGATGTACATTTACATCCTAAGCATAACCGCGGGCATCGGAGCGATGCCCGGATCATGCGCGTCAGGTCCCGGCTGTTGATCGCAGCCAGGGACCCGCCGGTAATGGCGGACACCCGCGATCCCGCAGATGTCCACCATTAACCCCTCAGATACCGTGATCATTACAGATCACGGCATCTGCAGCATCGAGGTCACTTAAATGGATGATTGCATCGCCCACAGCGCTGCCGCATCGATCCGATCATCCAGCATGGCAGACGGAGGTCCCCTCACCTGCCTCTGCTGCCTTCCAGGAGTCTTCTGATCTGATCTGCCTTCCCGCAGACCAGAGCAGAAGATGACCGATAACCCTGATCAGTGCTATGTCCTATACATAGCACTGAACAGGATTAGCAATCGAGTGATTGCTTTAAATAGTCCCCTATGGGGACTATTAAAGTGTAAAAATAAAAGTAAAAAAAGTAAACATTATATAACATTTTATTCCAAAAAAAAATTCTAAAAAAGGTATTAAAAGTTTTACATAAGCAAATATGGTATCAATAAAAATTACAGTTTACGGCGCAAAAAATTAGCCCTCATACAGAAAAATGAAAAAGTTATGGGTCTTCAACATAGGGGGATTTTAAACGTACTAATTTGGTTAAAAAGTTTGTTATTTTTTTTAAGCGCAACAGTAATAGAAAAGTATGTTATCATGGGTATCATTTTAATCGTATTGACCCAAAGAATAAATAACACATCATTTTTACTGTAAATTGTACGGCGTGAAAACGGAACCTTCCAAAATTAGCAAAATTGCGGATTTCTTTTAAATTTCCCCACACAAATAGTATTTTTTTTGGATTGCGCCATACATTTTATGGTAAAGTGAGTGATGGCATTACAACGGACAACTGGTCGCTCAAAAAAGAAGCCCTCATACTAGTCTGTGGATGAAAATATAAAAGAGTTATGATTTTTGAAGGCGAGGAGGAAAAATCGAAAAACTTAAAAATAAAATTGTCTGCGTCCTTAAGGCCCAAATGGGCTGCGTCGGGGTTAAAAGATGAATTTTAAAATTGAAATTGAAGATTTATGGTAGCTAGTGCTACCATAAAATATTTTTAGTTAATGTCCCAGGCCCAGCAACATCAGTAAACCATATAGTGGCTGAATGGCTCAGCCTGGAGTGGGCGGCAGCATGAGTAGACAATAGGGCATCACAATCCCTAAGATTAAAAGATGAATATTGAAATTAAAGACTTTGAAGATTACACACCCAAATTTTAATGTCCCGGGCCCTGGTGTGTGGTTACAAAGGACCAAATCTAACAAGGAGTCACATGTCGGCACAATAACAGAGCCTGGAGGTGGCATCAGTATGAGGAGACCACATAGTGGCTGAATGACTGCCGGGAGTTTGTGGCAGCATGAGGAGACCATATAGCTCCAGGCTGTGAATGACACAGCCTGGAGCTGGTGGCAGCATGAGTAGACAATAGGGCTTCACAATCCCTAAGATTAAAATATTAATATTTAAATTGAAGATTTTGAAATTGAAATGTAAGATTATACTCCCAAGTTTTAATGTCCCGGGCACGGTGTGTGGTTACAAAGGAACAAATCTAACAAGGAGTCACATGTCACATGGCAGCACAATGACAGAGCCTGGAGGTGGCATCAGTATGAGGAGACCATATAGTGGATAAATGACCACCTGGAGTTTGTGGCAGCATGAGGAGACCATATAGTGGCTGAATGGCACAGCCGAGTATTGGCTGAAGCATGAGGAGACCATATAGTGGCTGAATGGCACAGTCTGGAGTTGGCTGAAGCATGAGGAGATCATATAGTGGCTGAATGGCACAGCCTGGAGTTGGCGGAAGCATGAGGAGACCATATAGTGGCTGAATGATACAGCCTGGAGTTGGCGTCAGCATGAGTAAAACATATAGTGGCTGAATGGCACAACCTGGAGTTTGTGGCAGCACAAGGAGACCATATAATGTCTGAATGGCACAGCCTGGATGTGGCTAAAGCATATGGAGACCACATAGTGACTGAATGGCACAGCCTGGAGTTGGCTAAAGCATGAGGAGACCATATAGTGGCTGAATGGCAAAGCCTGGAGGTGGCTGGAGCATGAGTAGAACATATAGTGGCTGAATGGCACAGCCTGGAGTTTGCGGCAGCATGAGGTGACGATATATTGGCTGAATGGCACAGCCTGTTGTTGGCGACAGCATGAGTAGAACATATAGTGGCTGAATGGCATAGCCTGGAGTTTGTGGCAGCATGAAGAGACCACATAGTGTCTGAGTGGCACAGACTGGAGGTGGTTGAAACATGAGGAGACCATATAGTGACTGAATGGCACAGCCTGGAGTTGGCTAAAGCATGAGGAGACCATATAGAGGCTGAATTGCACAGCCTGGAGGTGATGAAGCATGAGGAGACAATTTAGTGGCTGAATGGCACAGCCTGGAGTTTGCGGCAGCATGAGGAGACGAAATAGTGGCTGAATGAGACAGCCTGGAGGTGGCAGAAGCAGCAGCATCAGGATTCCTGAAAGTGACCCGCTGACAGAGCGCTGGTGGGTGGCAATACAGGTAGCCGGTGACAAAGGTGGATGAAAAAAGGTCTGATGTGGAGGAATGTTTGTAACTGGGTTAGACCCAATAACTCAAAAAATCCCATTAGCCCCAATAACTTAAAAAGTACAATTAGCCCTTATAACTCAAATAATAACATTAACCCCAATAACTCTGAAAATCCCATTAGTGAGACTATATGTGTAAAACTTAATGGAAATGTAAAGTGTATGTTCACAAATGCCAGAAGCCTAGCAAATAAAATGGGGGAGCTTGAGGCCTTGATACTGGAGGAACATATTGATATAGTTAGGGTCACTGAGACATGGCTGGACTCCTCGCATGATTGGGCCGTTAATCTGCAGGGGTTTACATTGTTTCGCAAGGATAGAATGAACAGAAAAGGTGGTGGAGTCTGTCTGTATGTAAGAAGTGGTATGAAAGTCAGTGTGAACGATGCCATAGTGTGTGATGATTCTGAGGATGTGGAATCACTGTGGGTAGAATTACAAAAGGAGGGAAATACTGAAAAAATAATATTTGGTGTAATCTACAGACCCCCTAATATCACTGAAGAGATAGAAGGTCGGCTGTATAAACAAATAGAGAGGGCCGCCCGGGCAGGTACAGTGGTAATAATGGGAGATTTTAACTATCCAGATATAGATTGGGGCCGGGGGCTGGCTAAAACTACAAAGGGGAGAAAATTCCTATATTTATTGCAGGATAATTTTATGGGCCAGTTTGTGGAGGACCCAACAAGAAGTGATGCCTTGTTGGATCTGATCATTTCCAACAACGCAGAGCTGATTGGTAATGTAACTGTGCGGGAAAACCTTGGTAATAGCGACCACAATATAGTTACTTTTGACTTAAAATGTAGAAAACAAAGACAGACGGGGAAAGCAAAAACATATAACTTTAAAAAGGCAAATTTCCCTGGGCTGAGAGCTGCACTACAGGACATAGACTGGGGAGAGGTGTTCTCAAATACTGATACAGAAGGTAAATGGGACATCTTTAAATCAACTCTAAATAACTATACAGCTAAATATATACCAAAGGGGAACAAATATAAACGATTAAAACTAAATCCTACATGGCTGACAAATGAGGTTAAAAGAGCAATAAACAACAAAAAAAATAGCCTTCAAAAAATTCAAATCTGATGGGTCAGCTATAACATTTAAACAGTACAAGGAGCTTAATAAAATCTGTAAAAATGTAATAAAAACAGCAAAAATTCAAAATTAGAGACAGGTGGCCAAAGAAAGCAAAACTAATCCTAAATATTTTTTTAGATATAAAAATACAAAAAAACCAAGGACAGAACATGTAGGACCCCTTAATAATGATAATGGGGAGGTTGTCACGGGCGATCAAGAGAAGGCGGAGCTACTGAATGGGTTCTTTAGTTCTGTATATACTATGGAAGAAGGAGCTGACATTGGCCAGGTCAGTGCTGGTAACACATCATATAATGTATTGAACTGGCTTAATGTAGAGAAGGTAAGTTAAGTAAAGTAAATGTAAGCAAATCTTCAGGGCCGGATGGACTACACCCAAGAGTTCTTAGAGAGGTAAGTTCAGTAATATCTGTACCCTTGTTCATGATATTTAGAGATTCTCTGGTGTCTGGTATTGTGCCAAGGGACTGGCGCAAGGCTAATGTGGTACCAATCTTCAAGAAGGGCTCTAGGTCTTCGCCAGGCAATTATAGATCGGTAAGTCTAACGTGCATTGTGGGTAAATTGTTTGAAGAACTTATAAGGGATTACATACAGGAAAACATAGGGGATAATAGTATTATAAGTGATAGCCAGCATGGGTTTACTAAGGATAGAAGTTGTCAAACCAATCCAATTTGCTTTTATGAAGAGGTGAGTAGAAGCCTTGACAGAGGAATGGCTGTGGATATAGTGTTTCTGGATTTTGCCAAAGCGTTTGATACTGTCCCTCACAGACGTCTGACAGGTAAGTTAAGGTCCTTGGGCTTGGAAACTTTAGTTTGTAACTGGATTGAACACTGGCTCATGGATCGTACCCAGAGAGTGGTGGTCAATGATTCGTACTCTGATTGGTCCCCGGTTATTAGTGGTGTACCCCAAGGTTCAGTACTGGGCCCGCTGCTGTTTAATTTATTTATCAATGATATAGAGGATGGTATTAACAGCTCTGTTTCTATCTTTGCAGATGACACCAAGCTTTGCAGCATGGTACAGTCTATAGAGGATGTGCATAAGTTACAAGATGACTTGGATAGACTAAGTGTCTGGGCATCCACTTGGCAAATGAGGTTCAATGTGGATAAATATAAAGTTATGCATCTGGGTACTAATAACCTGCATGCGTTGTATGTCTTAGGGGAGATTAAACTGGCAGAGTCACTGGTAGAGAAGGATCTGGGTGTACTTGTAGATCACAGACTACAGAATAGCATGCAATGTCAGGCTGCTGCTTCCAAAGCCGGCAGGATATTGTCATGTATCAAAAGAGGCATGGACTCAAGGGACAGGGACATAATACTCCCCCTTTATAAAGCATTGGTACGGCCTCACCTGGAATATGCTGTTCAGTTTTGGTCGCCTGTTCATAAAAGGGACACTGCGGAGTTGGAAAGGGTGCAGAGACGCGCGACTAAACTAATATGGGGCATGGAACATCTTAGCTATGAGGAGCGATTAAAGGAGTTACAATTGTTTAGTCTTGAGAAGAGATGTTTAAGGGGGGATATGATAAACGTATATAAGTATATAAATGGCCCATACAAAAAATATGGAGAAAAACTGTTCCAGGTTAAACCCCCCCAAAGGACGAGGGGGCACTCCCTCCGTCTGGAGAAGAAAAGGTTTAGTCTAAAGGGGCGACACACCTTCTTTGCCGTGAGGACTGTGAATTTATGGAACTGTCTACCTCAGGAACTGGTCACAGAAGGAACAATTAACAGCTTTAAAACAGGGTTAGATACATTCCTGGAACAAAATAACATTAATGCTTATGCAGAATTATAAAACTACATCCCTTTCCCTTATCCCCTTACACCCTTCCCTTCAATTCCCTGGTTGGACTTGATGGACGTATGTCTTTTTTCAACCATACTAACTATGTAACTATGTAACTGGGAAGAAGCACCTTAAATCTGTTTGGCACTATCCATATTTGTGAAGTGTTGGTGTGGCACCATGGTCAATCTACTCTGATGCATCAAGGATTGGTGGGTGGAAATCCTCGCTGATCCATGCCTGATTCATCTTCACAAAGGTCAGTCTCTCCACATTTATCGTGGACAGATGAGTTCTCCTCTGGGTGACTATGGTCCCCACCGCACTAAACATCCGCTCTGATGGCACACTACTGGCTGGGCAAGACAGCTTTTCCAGGGCAAACTCTGCTAGTGTCACCACAAATCAAGTTTGGCTGCCCAGAAGTCCAGCGGATCTTCAAGGTGTGTTGGCATGGTCATGTCAAGGAATGGCGCCACCTGCTGGTTCAGGTCCTGCTCCAAGTCTACCTGCTGCTCATGAGTTGCATCACTATGCGGGTGAAGAAAGCTACTCATCAGCGACTGTAGACTCAGGCTGCTGCTGATGAAGCTAGTACTGCTTCTGCCACCCCACCCTTCTCCAGCGGCCATGGCAGTGGAAGGTGAGCGCAGAGGGCCCCCCGATTCAGACCTGCGAGAGGATGGACAATGGCACCGATAGGCATCGCCAACTTACTACGTAGGATGTCTCTATAGTAGGTAAGTTTGTCTTCCCTCTCATGGGTGTGAAACTGGTCCCCATTGTGTGCCAGTAGCAATGGTCCAATAAGATGGAGAGCCAGAAGTCATCACACTGCCGAATAGTGACAATTCAGCTGTCACTACGCAAGCAAGTGAGCATGCATTGTGCCCTTTGTGCAACTGACTTGGAGGGTCTCCCAGCCTCCATCTCCACTGCATATTGCCACGGTGTGTCTGGGTCCTCTGTCTTGCCTTCCTCATAACCCTCTAGCTCCTCTGGCTGCTCCTGCTTCTCCTCTCCTGTAAGAGGACTAGAAAAAACGCCCATTTGTCGAAACCCAAACTGTGCTCCACTGTGCCCCTCCCCCTCCTCCAGTTCAGTCCCCACAGGGCTCATGTGGCCGTGAGATATAGGTGCCACGCCTCCATTGACCTGACCAGCCAGAAATGAAGCAGTGGAATGACATCATTCTGGCGACTGACGTGACTATGACGGGAAATGCTGCTGTAAAAAGCTTGTCAATGGAATTTTAATGCAAGTACAATAAAAGTAAAAGTTTAACCATATTGTTTTTTTCACCTGTACTAGAGGAGCTGGACTACCATTTTTCTTTGTTGAGGATACGCCTGGGACTTGGCACGCTCTGTGTTATCCATGCTCTCCATATACCACTACCCAAATGTGAAAATCGCTTCATACCTGTTAGCTGAAAAGTGAACTGTCTTTGTTGTGGTTTTGTACTAAAAACTTAGTACATCTTAAAAATTTTACCTACCGTTTTATAATATTTTAAAACCTTTCAATTTAAAACTTTCAACATTTCAACATAAAAACTGAAAAACAGCTTTCCTTTTATTGATTATCATTAGAGATGAATGAGTTTTAGAAAATTTCGAATTCGGCCGATTTGCCAAATTTCCTGAAAAAAAATTGGTTAGATCCGAATTTATTTGCAGCGAAACACTATTAAAAATGGCTATTTCGGGCCTACAGAGAGCCTCAGTAGGGGTATAGAACACTTTGACTTGCTGTAACATGCATAGGGTGTGTGCTGGGTTAGTGAAATAATACTGTTGTTCAGTATGACATTTAGATCAGAGGCATCGCTATTGGAATCACTGTCACAGAGCACATAGAGTCTGGAGGTGGCATCAGTAAGAGGAGACCATCTAGTGGCTGAATGATACAGCGTGCAGGTGGTGGTAGCATGTGGAGACCATATAGTGGCTGAATGACACAGAGTAGTGGTGGCGGCAGCAAAAGAAGAACATATAGTGGCTGAATGACACAGCGCGCAGGTGGCGGCAGCATGAGGAGACCACATAGTGGCTGAATGACACAGCCTGGATTTGGCGGCAGCATATAGTGGCTGAATGACACAGCCTGGAGTTTGCGTCAGCATGAGGAGAACATATAGTGGCTGAATGACACAGCCTGGAAGTGGCGAAAGTGTGAGGAGACCACATAGTAGTTGAATAACAGCGTGGAGGTGGTGACAGCATGAGGAGACCATGAAGAGGCTGAATGACACAGCGTGGAGGTGGCGGCAGCATGAAGAGACCACATAATGGCTGAATGACACAGCCTGGAGTTGGCGGCAGCATTTAGTAGCTGAATGACACAGCCTGGAGTTTGCGGCTGCATGTGGAGAACATATAGTGTCTGAATGACACCGCATGGAGTTTGCGTCAGCATGAGAAGAACATATAGTGGCTGAATGACACAGCTTGGAGATGGCGGCAGCAAAAGAAGAACATATAGTGGCTGAATGACACAGCGCGCAGGTGGCGGCAGCATGAGGAGACCACATAGTGGCTGAATGACACAGCCTGGATTTGGCGGCAGCATATAGTGGCTGAATGACACAGCCTGGAGTTTGCGTCAGCATGAGGAGAACATATAGTGGCTGAATGACACAGCCTGGAAGTGGCGAAAGTGTGAGGAGACCACATAGTAGTTGAATAACAGCGTGGAGGTGGTGACAGCATGAGGAGACCATGAAGAGGCTGAATGACACAGCGTGGAGGTGGCGGCAGCATGAAGAGACCACATAATGGCTGAATGACACAGCCTGGAGTTGGCGGCAGCATTTAGTAGCTGAATGACACAGCCTGGAGTTTGCGGCTGCATGTGGAGAACATATAGTGTCTGAATGACACCGCATGGAGTTTGCGTCAGCATGAGAAGAACATATAGTGGCTGAATGACACAGCTTGGAGATGGCGGAAGCATAAGGAGACCATATAGTGGCTGAATGACACAGAGTGGAGGTGGCGGCAGCATGAGGAGAACATATAGTGGCTGATTGACACAGCCTGGAGGTTGCAGCAGCATGAGGAGAACATATGGTGACAGTATGAGACAGCTTGGAGCTGGCATCAGCATCAAGAGAACATATGGTGGCAGAATGAGACAGCCTGGAGGTGGCATCAGCATGAAGAAAACATGGTGGAAGAATGAGACAGCCTGGAGGTGGCATCGGCACGAGGAGAACATATGGTGGCAGAATGAGACAGCTTGGAGGTGGCAGCAGCAGCATCAGGAGTCCTGAAAGTAATCCAGGGACATTGGGTGCATTGGGTGGCAATACCAGTACCCGGTGATGAAGGTGGGTGAAAAAAGGACAACTTGGCAACAGATGTGTGGCAGGTGGCAGGATCAGAATAGTAGCTGAGGCAGGTAGGCAAGAAAAAAACGGTTTATTTTGTAAAAGTGTTGCACAAGTAAATATTGAGGATATGCATTACGTAAAACTAGGATAAAATAAATGGATCCAAAATTTTGTTTTTAAATCAAACAAAAGGAAAGGTGTGCAAAAAGCACCATGTGCCACCTACACCACCAAGTATTGATGTGATGCAAAAACCTCTAAAAAGGTGGAAAGGAACAATGTATGGTCCATTGTAAAAGGTGGGGTAAAAACTTCCCCTGTAAGGCCCTACTCACGCCCTATTAATTCCCTTCTTGGCATGTGTTACTCGCCCTAAAAAGGGCGGCCCCACACAGGAACCTCTGCCTATTTCCACCTACAAACACTGCCATTTCCCAGGGTTCTTAGGTGGAAACAGGGATTGTTTCCTGTGTGTGGCCCGCCCTTTTTAAGACACGTAACACTTTCCTTGAAAAGGTGGAAGGGAACAATGTATTGTCCAATGTAGCAGGTGGGGGTAAAAACTTCCCCTGTAAGGCCCTACTCTCGCCCTATTAATTCCCTTCTAGGCAAGTGTTACTCTGCTAGTTGCGGACACAAATCAAGTTTGGCTGCCCAGGAGTCCAGTGGACCTTCAAGGTGTGTTGGCATGGTCATGTCAAGGTATGCCACCACCTGCTGGTTCAGGTCCTGCTCCAGGTCTTCCTACTGCTGATGAGTTGCTTCACTATGTGGGTTAGGAAAGCTCATCAGCGACTGTAGACTCAGGCTGTTGCTGATGGAGCTGCTCCTGCCACCCCACCCCTCCCCAGAAGCCATGGCAGTGGAAGGTGAGCGCAGAGAGCCCTCCGAGTCAGACCTGAGAAAGGATGAACAATGGTGCAGACAGGCATCGGCCAACTGACGTAGAATGTCTATGTTGAACAGTTTGTCCTCCCTCTCAGTGGGTTTAAAAAAAGGCCCCCATTTTTTGGCGGTAGCGAGGGTCCAATAAGGTGGAGAGCCAGAAGCCATCCCGCTGCAGAATCGTGACAATTCGGCGGTCACAACGCAAGCAAGTGAGCATGCCATTTGTGCAACTGACTGGGAGGGACTCCCTGCCTCCATCTACACTGTGTCCTGCCACGGTGTGTCTGGGCCCTCTGTCTCGCCTTCCTCATAACCATCTAGCTCATCTGGCTGCTCCTGCTCCTCCTCTCCTGTCAGATGACTAGAAAAACTGAAATCTAAACTACGCTCCACTGTGCCCCTACCCCTGCTCCTCCAATTCAGCCCCCACAGGGCTCATGTGGCCGTGAGATGTAGGCGACACGTCTCCAGTGCCCTGACCAGCCATCGTTTCCAACACGTGTTATAGTAGGTTAAGCAGTGGAATTACGTTGCTCATCCCGTAATCCTGGCAACTGACTAATAATGTGGCTTCCTCAAAGGGCCTGAGCAAACGGCAGGTGTCACGTATGAGCTGCCACTGGTTCACATTCAAGTTACACAGGGGAGTCCCCCTATCTGCTTGAATCATCAATATATTGGTGATGCCTTTTCCCGTTTGTATAGTCTGTCCAAAATATGGAGGATGGAATTCCAACGGGTGGCAACGTTGCAAATCAGACTATGTTGAGGGATGCCATTCTAAATCTGCAGCTCAAGGAGGGTGTGCTTTGCGGTGTACGAGTGACTGAAGTGCATGCAAAGTTTCCATCACATTGTAAGGATGTCTTGCAGATGGGGGGAACACTTCAAGAACCGCTTGACAACCAAATTGAACACGTGTGCCATGCAGGGGACATGGCTCAGGCTTCCTTGTTGCAGCGAAGACAAGATGCTCTTCCCTTTGTCGGTCACCATGGTTACTATTTCCAGTTTTCATGGAGTAAGCTATGATTCGATTTCTTGATGAATGACTTTTATCAGTTCCTCCCTTGTGTGACTCCGTTCACCAAGGCAAACCATGTGAAGAACAGCGTGACACCGCCGTGCCCTGCACACATGGTATGCTTGAGGGGCACTGAGACTTGTCCTTGCAGTGGAGGCTGAGGACACGGTGGAGGATGAGGAGGCGGAGTGCCACACTGTCACAGGACTCTGCGCTGTCGTGCACTTTGGTACACACTACAGGCTCAAGGACTGGCCCACCTTCTGTTCCATAAAATTATGCAGGGCTAGTACTGCCTTCTTTGCAAAAGAATTGACAGCTTAGGACTCTCCACCTCGGCTCAGCACAAGCCATCAGTTCTCTGAAAGGGGCAGAGTCCACCACTTGAAAAGGCAGGGACTGCAGAATCAGCAACTTGGACAGGAGCACATTCCCTTTAAGCGCCGTTGGATGAGTGAATGCATACTGTTGTCTCCTGAACATAGCTTCGCCGATGGATTACTGGCGGAATGACTGACTCGAAGTAGGAAGAGCAGGAGGATCTGGAGTGACAGAAGATGGGTATGACACACAGCTCCCTCCGGCTGAAGTGGTGAAGTCTTGGCTGGCTGAAACAGGGAGTGGCATGCCACTGGGTGGTGCAGCAGGCTGGACCACCACATCAGAGCCACGGTTCTCCCAAGCCGCTTTATGGTGATGCTGCATGTTGACGCAGGGCCGTGGTGCCAACATTGGGACCCTGGCCACACTTCACCTTCTGCTGACGCATCTTGCATGTGGCCATGTTAACCTACTCCTAATGCTTGAGGAAAACCTGCCACACCGCCGAGTAAATGATTTTTCCACCGATAGTCTGCACTGATTGACTGCTACTGCCACCGACTCCAGGAACCCGGGTGTTTCAATACCTCTCGGGAAGGCAGGCCACCGTGAAGCAGGTGGTCTACCCTGGGAATGTTCGGCTCCAGACTTTCGACTTCTGCCACCTTGCTGACTGCCAACCATGCTACCACCTTGCTGGCTCAGCTGCTGCTTCATGGGCAACCTGCAACCCTCTTCTCCTAATGATGATCGAGTAGAAACAGGAGAAAAAGCCGGGATCTGTTGGCGCATGCCGTAATAATGTTCAGTATTCAATGTGGGTATAATTCTTCTTTATTGCCAGATTTTAGACGCGTTTCGAGGATACAACCTCTTTCTCAATAAAACATAGGCTTCTAACAACATTCATCTGTGAGTGGTTTTTAAAGCTAAAAAAAAAAGCCCGCGAGTGAACCGGACCGCCCCGTGTGAACAGCGCTGTTCAGTGACGTGGCCGGCGCGCTTTGAGCGTGTAAACACTGGTTGTAAACAAAATACATGTGATAATAAAAACACATTTTTTTCTATATATCAAATAAAACAGGTATAGACCTTGTTTAAAATAAAATGAAATAAACGAGTTGGATAGTACTTTTAAAATCTATAAGGAAATCAAATAAAGTGAACGAGCCTCTATGTAGAATGATGCACTAGTGTTTAGAATGCGGCCCCGGTTCATCTGCTGTCGGCTCTGACATCCGGCGGCATATGTGTGTGGGGATAATATATCTATATCCAGTTTCTAAAGTGATTCATAATGAACATAGTATACGTTATCTGTCAAAACTAATCGGCTTATCTCCTGGGTCTAAGAAGCCAACTGTGTAACTCGGTGCTGCGCGTGCGCACTCGCGACAGTTCTCTGAAAGTTCGTATGGGCAGTACGCCTGCGCATATTGTAGCTGATGTTATAGAGCGTCACGTGCAGGCGTGATGCTGTGGGTAGAGTTAAATTATGCATAGTTGCCGACTGTTGGAAGGAACAAATGCCATTGAGATACTTAATTTCAGTCCAAACACCACCACAAAAAAATATGCGGGACCCAAAAGTCATCCCACTATAATTAACATGTACCGTCCTGTATTAACGGCATACCACTATGATATGATAGAAATCATACCAGTACTCATCCCTCTTCCTTTAAGATACCCATCCTCGTACATGTCGCACCATCGTCTTGCATTTTAGATACACTGTTTGGCCACTCAGATACATTGTCGGGCTCTTTTTTGTATTCACACACTCATCCAACACAGTAACTCTAGTAACAATATGTCCTACTCCTAGCGGTACAGCAATCTTTAATGGGACACAATTTTACAGTGTGCCATTTTTCAAGTTACAATGTAAAATATCCCCAGTAGAGTATAAGAACCCTTACTACCTTTTTATATATAACTCACCTTATTGGGACATTTTTTTCCCTCCATGTCTCATCATCTGAGTCCTCTTGTCCCAGGAACCACACTTTCAATTCCCTTCCTTCCAACAGTCGGCAACTATGCATAATTTAACCCTACCCACAGCATCACGCCTGCACGTGACGCTCTATAACATCAGCTACAATATGCGCAGGTGCACTGCCCATACGAACTTTCAGAGTCCCATCCCTGTCGCGAGTGCGCACGTGCAGCACCGAGTTACACAGTTGGCTTCTTAGACCCAGGAGATAAGCCCATTCTGTTTGACAAATAACGTATACTATGTTCATTATGAATCACTTTAGAAACTGGATATAGATATATTATCCCCACACACATATGCCGCTGGATGTCAGAGCCGACAGCAGATGAACCGGGGCCGCATTCTAAACACTAGTGCATCATTCTACATAGAGGCTCGTTCACTTTATTTGATTTCCTTATAGATTTTAAAAGTACTATCCAACTCGTTTCATAAAAGGCCTAGAGTAAGAAAAAAAATACTGAAAAATACAGAATACACTACATTATTAGCCCTTAACCCCTTGGGGACGGAGGGCTTTCCAGTTTTTGCACTTTTGTTTTTTCCTCCTTACATTTAAAAATCATAACCCTTTCAATTTTGCAGCTAAAAATCTAGAAGATGGCTTATTTTTTGCACCACCAATTCTACTTTGTAATGACATCAGTCATTTTACCCAAAAATCGAAGGTGGAAGAGAAAAATAAATCATTGTGCAACAAAATTGAAGAAAAAATGCCATTTTGTAAAAAAAATATGCCACTTTTGGGGGCTTTTGTTTCTACACAGTAAATTTTTCGGTAAAAATTACACCTTATCTTTATTCTGTAGGTCCATACGATTAAATTGATACCCTACTTATATAGGTTTGATTATGTCGTACTTCTGGAAAAAATCATAACTGCATGGAGGGAAATTTATACGTTTAAAATTGTCATCTTCTGACCCCTATAACATTTTTATTTTTCTGCGTATGGGGTGTTATGAGGACTAATTTTTTGCGCTGTGATCTGAGATTTTTAGCGGCACCATTTATGTATTGATCAGACTTTTTGATCACTTTTTATTCATTTTTTCATTATATAAAAAGTGAACAAAAATACGCTATTTTGGGCTTTGGAAGTTTTTTTTGCACGTACACCATTGACCGTGCGGTTTAATTAACAATATATTTTTTATAATTCTGACATTTCCACACACGGCAATACCACATATGTTTATTTTTATTTACACAGTTTTTTTTAATTGGGAAAAGGGGGGTGATTTTTTTTCCACTTATTTTTTGCAATGTTATAGCCCCCATAGGGCAAAAAACCCTAAGAAGACTGATGCCAACTCTCCCAAACTTGGGGAATTCCTTCCAGACTCCAAATATGGCAATCAGAATAAATCCTTTCATCACTGTTCTGTCCTTGTTAATCTAGTATCCATACCCTGTAATGTTATTACTCTACAGAATCATAGCCCCTTTCATCTGTGCTGGTGTAAAAACCTTCTTTTCTCCAGTTGTGGAGGATGTTCTATTGATATACAGTCCTGGGTATGAAAAGATTATAATGTACAAGTGTGGGAGCTCTAAGTAAAATATTAGAAACCTAACCCGAGGATACTGCGTTGCACATACACATGTGCCAAATAGATACTGATTTAAAAAAAATTGAAAAATAGCAGTCCTACTGGGCTAGGAAGACAATTTAGAATAGGGCAGAATAAATAGAGATAAATAAGAAAGAAAGGAAGTGTCTGATAATAAGATATAAAATATAATTACATTTATTGAATAATACTGTCAGGTCTGGGGCAGGGCCCTTACCACAGACAGCTCACTAAAATAGAATGGTAAAAGTTAGCTATAAACATTTTAAACATGACGTTAAAATAGTATTGCACTTAAACGGTGGGACAATGTGGAGGTTTATAGTCCAATGTATGTAATAGGATATGTCCAATGTGTGTAATAGGATATGTCCAATAAACAGTTTTTGCAGCGCTGGAGGCTCGCAGTTACAAGCCCACTGTATGCGCAATAGCTCTAAAGATCTATCCTCTATACCCCAACAGCACGTGGACAAAGTACAAGAGGGAAAATAGATCAAAGTCAGGCACTTAGTGCCTCTTACCGGCTCCGGCGAAAGCAGTTATATGCGCATAGCAGCGCTTAACGATGATCCGGATTGATGCCTCTCAGCCCCTGCAGCACGGGGAAGGTGTAGGAGAGGTGAAGATGTCCGGTACAGATGGTTATTGCGTAGTCCGCTGGATAAGGTAATGTTACTTTGTAGCGTATGGCAGCGCTGGAGGTCTTTGGTGTTGGATCCCTTTCTACCACGACGGCACGGGGAGAAGCTGAGAGGGCAGTAAAAAACCAATAGTGGTGGACAAATAATCCAAATAGTCCCAACTTCTTGTGCAAAGGCAGTCTTGGACCAGAAGCGTTTTGGGGAGCAGCGTCCCCTTTTTCAATGGTGGATATGCAAGACAGTCTTTGCATATCCACCATTGAAAAAGGGGACGCTGCCTGGACCAAGACTGCTTTTGAACAAGAAGTTGGGACTATTTGGATTATTTGTCCACCACTATTGGTCTTTTACTGCCCTCTCAGCTTCACGCCGTCGGGGTAGAGAGGGATCCCACACCAAAGACCTCCAGCGCTGCCATACGCTACAAACTAACGTTACCTTTTCCAGCGGACTACGCAATAACCATCTGTACCGGACATCTTCCCCTCTACTACACCTTCCCCGTGCTGCCGGGGCTGAGAGACATTAATCCGGATGACACTTAAGCACTGCTATGCGCATATGACTGCTTTCGCCGGAGCCGATAAGAGGCACTAAGTGCCTGACTTTGATCTATTTTCCTTCTTGTACTTTGTCCATGTGCCGTCGGGGTATAGAAGATAGATCTTTAGCGCTATTGCGCATACAAGTATACTCAGTGGGCTTGTAACTGCGACCCTCCAGCGCTGCAAAAACTGTTTATTGGACATATCCTATTACAAACATTGGACATATCCTATTACATACATTGGACTATAAACCTCCACCATTACCCCACCGTTTAAGTGCAATACTATTTTAAACGTCATGTTTTAAATGTTTATAACTTTTACCATTCTATTTTAGTGAGCTGTCTGCGGCAAGGGCCTTGCCCCAGACCTCACAGTATTATTCAATAAATGTAATTATATTTTATATCTTATTATCAGACACTATGAATAGATTATGTTTGCAACCAGTATCTCAATATTGGTATTTACTGCATAAACACAGAGCATAGAAATAATGTAATATTTATATCAAAGCCCCTATTTGGATAACTTTACCCTTTACTTAGATGACTGCACCCACAAACATGTTGCTACTTGGAAAGCTCCACCTATGCTGCCAACTCTACCCCCACTGCTTCAGTCACTATAGAAGTGACATTTTTTTTTAGGAATATACCTCTGGTAACCATGCCCTTATATGCACTGTTTGAAAGCAAGATTATTTTAAGAAAGGGTGTAATTTTAAAAAATATAACCATTTTGTTTATGGTAATTACTAAAAAAAAAAAAAAATTATAGAGATATATTTTTATCCATGATAAATAAAATAGTGTTTTTGAAATAGACATTACCATTTCTTGCAAAATTAGCAATGGCGAGTGCCCCAGTCATCTGAAGTAGGGTGTGCTGAGAGGTTAACCATAAAGGAATATTCTGGTAGACTACTCCACATCCATGGTCAAAAAGTTTCTGCATGGAATCATCTGCCAAATGACAAAAAATTAACTTGCACCTGGACATGCAAATTTACTTGATAATAAAGCTTGCACAAAGCACCAAAAGTAAGACCTTCATCAATACAGCTATTTTGGTGGACCAACTGCAATCATTTTCAGTGGAGGTTAGAAGATACTGTAAGGCTCTGTTCACCATTTCACATTTGGCTCCCTGAACCCATGCAAAATGTATCCTTAGGCCCCATGAACATAGCATATGCCAAACAGTGTCTTTTTGGCATACAGTAAGCCAGTAGGGTTTCGGCATACTCCTATATAGAAGAAAACAGTAATAAAATGTACCACATGATACATTTTTACTATGGGAGTCACTTTTTAACTTTATACTAGTATACAAACACAACCTAGAGTGCTCCCATCTTGGTGCCCGGCCCCCTGCAGACTGTGTGTGGCTATTAGAGGTGGTTTGGCAGCTAAAAACAGACAGCAATGGGCATGTTACACAATTTTCTTAACTTCCATGGTGTTTAATGAAAATGCCCAAAGGCGTAGCACCACGAGCATAAGCAGCATAGCTCGTGGGGCTTCTTCCATTAAATTCAGTGGTAGTTATGCAAATCGCATAACCTTCCATCTTCAGAAAAAGCCAGGGGAGTGCTTGATCCCATGATACCCCTTAAAGTTTAGACCTAATACATTTTTACTGAAAGACATCTTGAAATTTCACTAAAATCTAAGTATATTACCATCGTTTTTTACCATGTCTGAGGACAGCATATGAAGGACATGGGCAGGGAGGTATCATAGAGAAAGACTGTCACCATCTCAGAATCATTTACAGCATTCTGTGCGGATGTGCTCATACAGAACAATCTGTCACACAGAGTGGGTGGCATAAGCAACATCGATCCCAAAACAGGAAAATGTTGGAAGGTATAAATCCAATATGCCTGACCCTATTCTCCATCAACATTATCTGGCAGGGGAGAGTTGATTTATCTAAGGTGTATGATCACTATTAGGCTGACTTCAGATAATTAACCTAGCAGATCTGAAAAAGCCCTTTTCTAAAATAAATACATCATAAACTACACTCCACTTACCGCCAAGAAGCAATGACACAATAAGGTCTGACGATGACTTCATTGTACACATGTCCTCTGCCTGTGAACTGTTTTGCAGTCTCTGGAGAATATCACATAGGGTCTCCTGAACAGAAGCATTTACAAGTTGCATCTTAAGGGGCTCTAAAAACATAAAAATAAGCATCAGAATTGAGCATCAGAATTACAAAATAAAAGGCACATTAACATACTGTCATTGTGAAACTTTATGATCAAACAGCTTGGCGTAACAGCTTGGTGAAGAATCCCTGTAGTTTATGTGCAGTGTCCTGGTACTGTTTCCCAAAGTGTAAAGTTATCAGGTCACTGAGGAGTGAATCTTTCTCAGTAAGTCTCAGTATTGTAAGTTAAATATGTATAACTTGTCATTTTCTTCATTGTATTTTCACTCCTGCATACACAGGTATTGTGGATGTGTAAGGGTTAACATTGCTTGTTGCTGCCATCACTGGTGAGCCACAATTGTACATGTAAGAATGAAAGAAACCTTGGTAACATGACTAAACCTCAGCTAGTTTCTGTCCAGGCCAGAGAAGTGTATACATCTTGTCAGTGTTTATCATTCTAGACCCTGTGAGGAAAACATCTTTAGGCCTAGGTAACATCCTGTTTAAGCCAAAGCCTGCTACAAGCAAGTAATCAAGCCCTGGCTTTGGAGAAACCACAGTTCCAGTTTCTAGAATCTTCTAACCTGAGTCAGATTTGCGTTAAATCATGGTGATCATGGCACCGTGTGGCATTCAGTTTTGCACTTAAGATCGTCTCCAGTCCACACTAAGGGCAATCTATTCCAGAATCCTGTTTTCCTGCTCAAAGATGGAGAATCATCTAGTCAGAAGATAGAATTTTGGATTCTACACAGAGGATTTCAGTAAAGCTTTACCCTGTTTTTGTGTAACGTGAAAGACCCCATTTCCAAAAACTTGCATGTGCTCACAAGGGGACCTACCAGGTTATCAAGAGCACCTCCCATACGTAAAACAACAATTGACTTTTACAGAAGGACTACTACCCTCAGCTGGTCATACATACACTTTTGAAAATATAGTGTATATGTGGTTCCCTCGAGTAAAATGGGTGTTGTAATGGGCATTCTCTTCCTGGGCACCACATATGCACTACATTTTCAAAAGCGTATTCATTTCCCTTAGTAGAACAAAGTGTTTGACATACAAGGCATAAAAGTCATCTGTCCTCAGCTGTTACTCTCTCTACAGAGTTTCTATCTGTCTTGCATGCCACTTGACTCTTGGGAAGTGGAAAGCACTTTCTGGAGTAGTGAATCATGTGTCATTTCTTGGCAATCTGATGGATAAAAATAGGCCTGACAAATGTCAAAATGTTTCCTAACAAAATGAATAGTGCCAATTACAGCTTTGGTGGAAGGGGAATTATGTTAAAGCCTTCTTCTTTGCCCTCTTTAGGTGTTTGACCTGGTCATTCTGTCCAGTAAAAAATATTATCAAATCAGTTGAGCCAGGAGGGTAAGATTTTGTACATTACCTCTGTTTAAAAAAAAAAAAAATAAAATAAAATAAAAAAAAAAAAGGTCTTCAGTGCTTGTCAGCTGCTGACGTACTGTGTATACCAGAGGAAGACATGTAATACTTTCCAATCTGACACAGTGCTCACTGCTGACAGCTCTCTCCAAGTAAGGAAAGTGAGGATCTGTCCAGAGCAGGGAGTAACCCCCAGAGCAAACCTCTCCAGTTCTGGACAGTTACTAACATGGACAGAGGTGGCAGCAAGGAGAAATGTGTGGGTTTACTACATGAATTCCCACAGAAAAGGACAACAGCTAATAAATACTGAAAGCTTGAACCTTTTAAACACATTTGTATAACTTTCTGGAAACTGTTGATTTAAACCATTTTTATCTCCAGAATAACCCTTCAGTGCTGCATCATAAAAATCTCCCTTTGTAGAAAGTAATAGAAAATGTTTTGCAAAGATTGATGTTTAAGAACTTTGTGGAGTACATAATAGCCATAAAGAAGGGGGTAATCTCTATTAATAGACATTGGCCCTGATTTACTATTGTAAACCCGACCTGTTTTGTCAGGTTGTACGCCAGAATTCGGCGCATTGCGACACAAATTGTGTCTGCACCAGAATATGCTCCCAAAAATGTAAAAACCCTAACAATACTCCATTTTACTCAGAAAACCTGAACTAGAGGTGCGGTGTGGTGTCCCCGACATTTTCAAAAAATCCCAACATATTTAGGCTAGGATTCCACTTCTGGCAGTTTTTGGAAAACTTCCACTGAAGTTTTTGAGCCAAAGTCAGAAGTGGATCCATAAGGGAGGAGAAGTGTAAGTCCTTCCTTTAAATGTATTATTCCTTTTGAATACACTTTTGGCTTTGGCTCAAAAACTGCAGGGGCAGTTTTCCAAAAACTGACAGAAAAAAAAACAAGTGGAATCCTAGCCTTACTAAGGTTTTCACAGAAAATGTGGGGATTTGAGCTCTGGAAAACCCTACAGATCACAGCAGTTGTAAAAAGAGCAAAATGTAGGGAAAAGTGCAAAATGTTAGGAAACATGAATTAATACCATGAAAAAATACCTGTTAGGAATCAAAATCCTAAAAAAGAAAACTCCACTCCACTCTTAGTAAATCAGGGCCATTGAAAAATACATATGGGGGTGATTTATCAAAACCTGTGGAGAGGAAAAGTTGACCATAGTAACCAGTCAGATTGCTTGGTTTAGTTTTAAAAAAGGCAACAAAAAACACAATCTGATTAGTTGGTGTAGGTAACTGCTCTACTGCTCCTCTGCACAGGTTTTAATAAATCCTCCCCCTTGGATATCACATTTTGGCCATGCAATTTAGATGATTATGTGCATGCCAAACTTAACCCCTTAAGGACACAGGGCGTACAGGTACGCTCTGATGTCCTGGTACTTTAGGACCCCGGGAGGGACCGGACGACCGGGATGCCTGCTGAAATCATTCAGCAGGCAACCAGGGAAAACCCGTGGGGGGGTCCTTAGACCCCCCCCCCCCCCCATGTCAGAAATTGCTGCAAATCACTGATCAATTCAGATCGGCGATTTGCGGCAATTCAGGGTCAATCAGGTCCCTGAGACGGCACCTATCATCCTTTAGAAGCAGGAGTGAGGTGGCACTGGTGCCACCTCAGAATCGTCCTGATTCGTCGGCTGGTAACAGCCGACGAATCAGAACTCCTGCTGTGGGGGTCTCTTTAACAGCACCTACTCCGCCCCTGGTCCGGAACGTGAGAACGGGTGCGGGGAGTATGTACCTGAGGCTGGGGTCCCCGATCCCTGACATTCGGATCAGGGCCCCAGAAGCGGAGTCAGCGGAGGTGGCAGGAGGATCCGGCGTGTGCAGCAGGAAGTAAGGCTGGCCTCCTGCTGTTGCTTAGCAACAACTCCCAGCATGCACAAAAGGGCATGCTGAGAGTTGTTATTATGCAACAGCAGAAGGCACAACTGCAACTCCCAGCATGCCCTTTGATAGTTTGTGCATGCTGGGGGTTGTAGTTATGCAACAGCTGGAGGCACATTTTTTCTATGAAAAAGTGTACCTCCAGCTGTTGCATAACTACAACCCCTTGCATGTACAAACCTCCAGCTGTTGCATAACTACAAGTCTCAGCATGCCCTTTGGCTGTAAGTGCATGCTGAGAGTTGTAGTTTTGCAACAGCCGAAGGCACACTGGTTGCGAAACACAGAGTTTGTTACCTAACTCAGTGTTTTGCAACCAGTGTGCCTCTAGCTGTTGCAAACTTCAACTCCCAGCATGCACTGACAGACCGTACATGCTGGGAGTTGTAGTTTTGCAACAGCTGGAGGCACACTGGTTGCGAAACACTGAGTTAAGTAACAAACTCTCAGTGTTTTGCAACCAGTGTGCCTCCCTCTGTTGCATAACTACAACCTCCAGCAGGCCCTTCAGCTGTAACTGCATGCTGGGAGTTGTAGCTTTTGCAACAGCTGAAGGCAGTTTGTTATCTAAGTCAGTGTTTCACAATCAGTGTGCCTCCAACTGTTGCATAACTACAACCCCCACTGAGCTGAGTTTGTTACCTAAGTCAGTGTTTCACAATCAGTGTGCCTCCAACTGTTGCATAACTACAACCCACAGCATGTACTGACAGCCAAAGGGCATGCTGGGAGTTGTAGTTTTGCAACAGTTGGAGGTTTGCTCCCCCCCCCCTATGTAAATGTACAGGGTACATTCACATGGGCGGGGGTTTACAGTGAGATTCTTGCTGAAAGTTTGAGATGCAGCAAACTTTACACTGCAGCTCAAACTCCCAGCGGGAAACTCACTCTAAACCTCCGCCTGTGTGAATGTACCATAAAAACACTACACTACACCACACTACACAAAATAAATGGTAAAACGCTACATATGCATATACCCCTACACAGTTACTCAACCCCCCCCCCCCCACAGCAATGAAAATGTGAAAATGAAAAACCTCTCCTACGGCACTGTTTCCAAAATGGAGCCTCCAGCTGTTGCAAAACAACTACTCCCAATATTGCCGGACAGCCATTGAATGTCCAGGCATGCTGGGATTTTTGAAACAGCTGGAGGCACTCTGTTTGGGAAACACTGCCCTAGGGTAATTTTAGTATGGAAGGCAAGTGTAATTTTTGCATCCGGGTCCGTCCCTATGCAAATCCCTAATTTAGGCCTGAAATGCCCATGGTGCTCTCTCACTTCGAAGCCCTGTCGTATTTCAAGGCAACAGTTTAGGGTCACATATGGGGTATTTCCATACTTGGGAGAAATTGCCTAACACATTTTTTTTTCTCCTTTTACCCCTATGAAAAGGTAAAGTTGGGGTTTACTCCGGCATGCTATTGTTAAATATTTTATTTTCCCCATATTTTTCATTTTCACAAGAGGTAAAAGGAAAAAAAAGACCCCCAAAATTTGTAACACAATTTTTCCTGAGTACGGAAATACCCCATATGTTGACATAAAATGCTTTGCGGGCGCACAACAAGGCCCAGGAGTGAGAGCACCATGTACATTTGAGGTGATTTGCACAGGGGTGGCTAATCGTTACAGCGGTTCTGACATAAACGCAAAAAAAAAAACGAACGTAACAAGGGGTATAGTGAGCCTTAACACCCCACAGTTGTTTGAAGAATTTTCGTTACAGTTGGACGTGAAAAGGAAAATGTTTTCTTTTTTTCACTAAAATGCTGGTGTTATCCCAAATTTTTCATTTTCACAAGGGGTAATAGGAAAAAAGTCTCCCATAATTTGTAACACCATTTCTTCTGAGAATATAAATACCCCATATGTGGATTTAAAGTGCTCTGCGGCGCACTACAGAGCTCAGAAGAGAAGGAGCACCATTGGGCTTTTGAAGAGAGAATTTAGCTGGAATTGAAGGCCATGTGCGTTTGCAAAGCCCCAGGGCCGGACTGGCCTACTGGGATACCGTGAAAATCAGAGTAGGCTGCTCCCCCATGGGCCGGTCGGCAGAGCTGTGTAAGTAATATTGGGCCTGTGTAGGAGCCAGAGACCGAGGCTAAAGCGGCTCTGCCTCGGGCTTTGATCCATTGACCTGGCTCACTTACACACCTCTGGCTGTCGGCCAGAGGCCCCTCCCTCAGATGACAAGCAGTGCGACTTCTTTACAGATACAGCAGCCGCGTAATCACAGGGTAGGTGTCACTACGCAGGCCCGGCACCAAGGAGGGCAGAAAATCACTTGCCAGACTGGGGCGCTGTGTGCCCTTACTCACAGAGCGGCGTGGGGGCCCAGCAGTTAGTGAGTGTGGGACTGGCTGGGTGACTGGCGCTGACGGGGCCCCTAACCATTTCACCCTCCGATCCCCCCCTGGGCTGCACGGGTCGCGCTGCAGTGGCACGGGTGGATGCAGGTGAGGAGGCCAGGTGTTAATATATGATGTGTTTGTATGATTTGTGTGTATGTATTATGTGTATATGTATGATGTGTGTGTATGTATGTAATAAATGATAGATGTGTGGAAGCTAGATGTATATATGTATGTTTAATGTGTGCGTATATGTATTATGTATATGTATTATTGCATGTGTGTACATGATGCATGTGTGTATGTAGGATGTATGTAATGTATGATGTGGGGAGTGGTGGTTGGTGTATATATGATGTGTGTGTGTGGGAATATCAAATGCCAGGCTCCCAACCCCTTCCAGCTACAGGACCTATGCGTACGTTCTAGCACCCGACATGTTCGCGCACTGCGATGTATGCATACGTCCTGCTGATCTCCTGCACTGCCACGTGCAGTTTAGTAGATCAGCAGTGGGACTCGACTGTCAATCACACCTGGGGTCCCGCAGCTTCAAGGGCTGCCCCGGTCACAGCAACATTAACCCCATAAATGCCGTGATCAATCCTGATGACGGCATCTATGGTGTTGACAGGGGGAGGGTGCTCCTCCTGTTCACCAGCGGCGGCACCCCGATACGATCGTGGGTCGTCATTAGTTGCTTTGGCAGCAGGAACCCATCTACAAAACCCTGTGAGATCCAGCCAGGGGCTGGATCACACAGGCTGTAGTGTCTGCAGCTCATCAGGTTATACTGTGTTGCAGTACAAATGTATTGCAGCATAGTATAACCTGTAAAAAGTGAAAAATAAAATAATAAAAGGTTCTTTACTAAAAGTATGAAGTGTAAAAATAAATAAATATATAAATAAATGTCCCCTTCCCAATAAAAGCCCTGCATTATCATAAGAAAACACATCATATACATACTAGGTATTGCCATGTCCATACTAGGTATTGCCATGGCTATAATGCAAAATTATCACGCACAGTGAACACCGTAAAAAAAAACGACAAAAAAGCGCAACATTTTTGCCACTTTTGGTGCAAATAGCGGAGTAAAAAAGATCAAAAGGTAGCATGTATCGCAAAAATTATACCAATAAAAAGTACAGCTTTCCCAGCAAAAAATAAGCCCTCACTCAATTGCATCCGACAAAATGTAAAAAAATGACGGCTGTCGGAAGATGATAACACAAAAAAGAGAAAAAAATTATTTTGCTCTGAAAAAGAAAAAGCTATATAAAATGGTTATCACCATATCGTACTTATCCACAGAATAAATATAACATCACTTTTAATGCACAGTGAACACCATAAAAAAATAAAAACTAACTGCCAGAAATTATCCAGTTTTTCACATTATTTTGGAGTTTTTCACAAAAAATGCTGCACCACATATAAAATACAATATGACATGAAAAAACCATCTCAGAAAAAGTTCCACTCAGAAAAAGTGTTCTAAAGTTATTACCATTTAAGGAGACACATGTCAAATTATATATATATATATATATATATATATATATATATATATATGCAATGGAGACTGTGGAGACCGCTCTTACTGAACATCCAGATTCCGGTACCGCCCTCGGCCACAAGTATCTGGCAGATTTTTTGAACATTAGTCCATGAAAATGAAAAAAATGATATTTCATTTGCACAGCCCACTGTTCTAAAAGTCTGTCAAACGCCAGTGGGGTGTAAATGTTCACTGCACCCCTTATTACATGCAACATGCCCCCAAAAACCTTTTCAACTAAATTTGCTTTCAAAAAGCCAAATGTGGCACCCACAGAGCACTTTACGTCCACACATGAGGTATTTCAATACTCAGAAGAAATGTGGATACAAATTTTGGGGGGCATTTTCTCCTATTACCTCTTGTAAAAATTGTAAATCTGGGGGAAAAAATGCATTTTTGTAAAAAAAAGATTTCCATTTACAAATCCGAATTTAACGAAAATTCGTCAAACACCTGTGGGGTGTAGAGGCTCACTGTACCCCTTGTTACGTGCCTTGATGGGTGGAGTTTCAAAAATGGTATGCCTTGTGTTTTTTTTTTTTTTTTGCTGTTATGCAACCATAGGGGCTTCCTAAATCCGAGATACTCCCCAAAAACAGCTTCAGCTAAATTTGCTTTCAAAAAGCCAAATGTGGCTCCTGTTCTTCTGAGCATTGTAGTGCGCCAGCAGAGCACTTGATGTCCACAGATTGGGTTTCCATACTCACCAAATGGGGTTACAACTTTTGGGGGGCATTTTCTCCTATTACCTCTTGTAAAAATGGAAAAAACTGCATTTTAGTCATCAAACACCTGTGGGGTGTTAAGGCTCACTGTACCCCTGGTAACGTGGCATGAGGGGAGTAGTTTACAAAATAGCATGCCATGTGGGGGGGCACCATAGGGGCTTTCTAAATGCGACATGCCCCCCAAAAACCATTTCAGCAAAATTCACTCTCCAGAATCCCTTTGTCGCTCCTTCCCTTCTGAGCCCCCTACTGCGCCCGAAGAACACTTTACGTTCACATTTGAGGTATTTCCTTACTCCAGAGAAATTGGGTTACACATTTTGGGGGGCTTTCTCTCCTTTTACCCATTTTAAAAATTAAAAAACTGGATCTACAAGAACATGTTAGTGTACAAAATGGTGATTTAGAATTTTCCCCTTCACTTTGATGCTATTCCTGTGAAACACCTAAAGGGTTAACAAACTTTCTGAATGTCATTTTGCATACTTTGAGGGGTGCAGTTTTATAATGGTGTCATTTATGGGGTATTTCTAATATGATGGCCCCTCAAATCCACTTCAAAATTGAACTGATCCCTGAAAAATTTAAAAAAAAATTTTGTGAAAATTGCTACTGAACTTTGAAGCCCTCTAATGTCTTCTAAAAGTAAAAACATGTCAACTACATAAAGTAGACATATTGAGGGAGATTTATCAAAGGATTTAGGCTAAGTTTCTACTTTATTTTTATTTTTAAACGCCAAGAAAAATGCCAATTCTGCCGCATTGGCGCTTTTTCGGCCAAAAAAACGCTGCGGCCAGATGTTAGCTGTAAATCAATGAGAAATCACTAAATTCTTTTTCCACTTGCCATTTTTCAGTTTTTTAAAAATCCTTTTGGTGTTTTTTCACTCTTTTTTGGCGTTTTTTAGCTCCTTGGCAGTTTAGCAAAATCGCATGTTGAGCCATTGACGTTTTTTCCCCTGAAAGTCTATGGGAGTAAAAAAAATGCCAAGAAAAACGCTATGTGGCATTTTTTCAGGCATTTTTTTTTATTCTGTTTTGGACTTTAAAAAATAAATGGATGTTACGCCGAGCGCTTCGGGTCCCCGCTCCTCCCCGGAGCGCTCGCAACATCCTCGCTACGGCAGCGCCCCGGTCAGACCCACTGACCGGGTGCGCTGCGATACCGCCTCCAGCCGGGATGCGATTCGCGATGCGGGTGGCGCCCGCTCGCGATGCGCACCCCGGCTTCCGTACCTGACTCGCTCTCCCTCGGTCCTGTCCCGGCGCGCGCGGCCCCGCTCCCTAGGGCGCGCGCGCACCGGGTCTCTGCGATTTAAAGGGCCACTGTGCCACTGATTGGCGCAGTGGTTCCAATTAGTGTCTTCACCTGTGCACTCCCTATGTATACCTCACTTCCCCTGCACTCCCTCGCCGGATCTTGTTGCCCTTGTGCCTAGTGAAAGCGTTCCCTTGTGTGTTCCTAGCCTGTGTTCCAGACCTCCTGCCGTTGCCCCTGACTACGATCCTTGCTGCCTGCCCCGACCTTCTGCTACGTCCGACCTTGCTTCTGTCTACTCCCTTGTACCGCGCATATCTTCAGCAGTCAGAGAGGTTGAGCCGTTGCTAGTGGATACGACCTGGTCACTACCGCCGCAGCAAGACCATCCCGCTTTGCGGCGGGCTCTGGTGAATACCAGTAGTGACTTAGAACCGGTCCACTAGCACGGTCCACGCCAATCCCTCTCTGGCACAGAGGATCCACCTCCTGCCAGCCGGCATCGTGACAGTAGATCCGGCCATGGATCCCGCTGAAGTACCTCTGCCAGTTGTCGCTGACCTCACCACGGTGGTCGCCCAGCAGTCACAACAGATAGCGCAACAAGGCCACCAGCTGTCTCAACTGACCGTGATGCTACAGCAGCTACTACCACAGCTTCAGCAATCATCTCCTCCGCCAGCTCCTGCACCTCCTCCGCAGCGAGTGGCCGCTTCAGGCCTACGACTATCCTTGCCGGATAAATTTGATGGGGACTCTAAGTTTTGCCGTGGCTTTCTTTCACAATGTTCTCTGCACTTGGAGATGATGTCGGACCAGTTTCCTACTGAAAGGTCTAAGGTGGCTTTCGTAGTCAGCCTTCTGTCTGGAAAAGCTCTGTCATGGGCCACACCGCTCTGGGACCGCAATGACCCCGTCACTGCCTCTGTACACTCCTTCTTCTCGGAAATTCGTAGTGTCTTTGAGGAACCTGCCCGAGCCTCCTCTGCTGAGACTGCCCTGCTGAACCTGGTCCAGGGTAATTCTTCCGTTGGCGAGTACGCCATACAATTCCGTACTCTTGCTTCTGAACTATCCTGGAATAATGAGGCCCTCTGCGCGACCTTTAAAAAAGGCCTATCCAGCAACATTAAAGATGTTCTGGCCGCACGAGAAATTCCTGCTAATCTACATGAACTCATTCATCTTGCCACTCGCATTGACATGCGTTTTTCCGAAAGGCGTCAGGAGCTCCGCCAGGATATGGACTTTGTTCGCACAAGGCGTTTTTTCTCCCCGGCTCCTCTCTCCTCTGGTCCTCTGCAATCCGTTCCTGTGCCTCCCGCCGTGGAGGCTATGCAAGTTGACCGGTCTCGCCTGACACCTCAAGAGAGGACACGACGCCGCATGGAGAATCTCTGCCTGTACTGTGCCGGTACCGAACACTTCCTGAAGGATTGTCCTATCCGTCCTCCCCGCCTGGAAAGACGCACGCAGACTCCGCACAAAAGTGAGACAGTCCTTGATGTCTACTCTGCTTCTCCACGTCTTACTGTGCCTGTGCGGATATCTGCATCTACCTTCTCCTTCTCTACTATGGCCTTCTTGGATTCCGGATCTGCAGGAAACTTTATTTTGGCCTCTCTCATCAACAGGTTCAACATCCCGGTAACCAGTCTCGCCTGGCCCCTCTACATCGATTGTGTTAACAATGAAATATTGGACTGTACCAAACGTTACCGCACGGAGCCCCTTCTAATGTGCATCGGACCTCATCAAGAAAAAATTGAGTTCTTGGTTCTCCCCAATTGCACTTCCGAAATTCTCCTTGGACTACCGTGGCTCCAACGCCATTCCCCAACCCTGGATTGGTCCACGGGGGAGATCAAGAGCTGGGGTACCTCTTGTTTCAAGGACTGCCTTAAACCGGTTCCCAGTACTCCCTGCCGTGACCCTGTGGTTCCCCCTGTAACTGGTCTCCCTAAGGCCTATATGGACTTTGCTGATGTGTTTTGCAAAAAACAAGCTGAGACTCTACCTCCTCACAGGCCTTATGACTGTCCTATTGACCTCCTCCCGGGCACTACTCCACCCCTGGGCAGAATTTATCCTCTGTCCGCCCCAGAGACTCTTGCTATGTCTGAGTACATCCAGGAAAATTAAAAAAAGGGGTTTATCCGCAAATCCTCCTCTCCTGCCGGAGCTGGATTTTTCTTTGTGTCCAAAAAAGATGGCTCCCTACATCCTTGCATTGACTACCGCGGACTTAATAAAATCACGGTAAAGAACCGCTACCCTCTACCTCTTATCTCTGAACTCTTTGATCGCCTCCAAGGTGCCCACATCTTTACCAAACTGGACTTAAGAGGTGCTTATAATCTCATCCGCATCAGGGAGGGGGACGAATGGAAAACGGCATTTAACACTAGAGATGGACACTTTGAGTATCTGGTCATGCCCTTTGGCCTGTGCAACGCCCCTGCCGTCTTCCAAGACTTTGTTAATGAAATTTTTTGTGATCTCTTATATTCCTGTGTTGTTGTGTATCTGGACGATATTCTGATTTTTTCTGCCAACCTAGAAGAACACCGCCAGCATGTCCGCATGGTTCTTCAGAGACTTCGAGACAACCAACTTTATGCCAAAATGGAGAAATGTCTATTTGAATGTCAATCTCTTCCTTTCCTAGGATACTTGGTCTCTGGCCAGGGACTACAAATGGACCCAGACAAACTCTCTGCCGTCTTAGATTGGCCACGCCCCTCCGGACTCCGTGCTATCCAACGTTTTTTGGGGTTCGCCAATTATTACAGACAATTTATTCCACATTTTTCCACCATTGTGGCTCCTATCGTGGCTTTAACCAAGAAGAACGCCAATCCTAAGTCATGGCCTCCTCAAGCGGAAGACGCCTTTAAACAGCTCAAGTCTGGCTTTTCTTCTGCTCCCGTGCTCTCCAGACCTGACCCATCTAAACCCTTCCTATTGGAGGTTGATGCCTCCTCAGTAGGAGCTGGAGCAGTTCTTCTACAAAAAAATTCTTCTGGGCATGCTGTTACTTGTGGTTTTTTTTTCTAGGACCTTCTCTCCGGCGGAGAGGAACTACTCCATCGGGGATCGAGAGCTACTGGCCATTAAATTAGCACTTGAGGAATGGAGGCATCTGCTGGAGGGATCAAAATTTCCAGTTATTATTTACACCGATCACAAGAATCTCTCCTATCTTCAGTCTGCCCAACGGCTGAACCCTCGCCAGGCCAGGTGGTCTCTGTTCTTTGCCCGGTTTAATTTTGAAATTCACTTTCGCCCTGCCGATAAGAACATTAGGGCCGATGCTCTCTCTCGTTCCTCGGATGCCTCGGAAGTAGAGCTCTCTCCGCAACACATCATTCCTCCTGACTGCCTGATCTCCACTTCTCCAGCCTCCATCAGGCAAACTCCTCCAGGGAAGACCTTCGTTTCTCCACGCCAACGCCTCGGAATCCTCAAATGGGGTCACTCCTCCCATCTCGCAGGCCATGCGGGCATCAAGAAATCCTTGCAACTCATCTGTCGTTTCTATTGGTGGCCGACTCTGGAAACGGATGTTGTTGATTTTGTGCGGGCCTGTACTGTCTGTGCCCGGGATAAGACTCCTCGCCAGAAGCCTGCTGGTCTTCTTCATCCTCTGCCTGTCCCCGAACAGCCTTGGTCTCTGATTGGTATGGACTTTATTACAGACTTACCCCCATCCCGTGGCAACACTGTTGTTTGGGTGGTCGTTGATCGATTTTCCAAGATGGCACATTTTATTCCTCTTCCTGGTCTTCCTTCAGCGCCTCAGTTGGCAAAACAATTTTTTGTACACATTTTTCGTCTTCACGGGTTGCCCACGCAGATCGTCTCGGATAGAGGCGTCCAATTCGTGTCAAAATTCTGGAGGGCTCTCTGTAAACAACTCAAGATTAAATTAAACTTTTCTTCTGCTTATCATCCTCAATCCAATGGGCAAGTAGAAAGAATTAACCAGGTCCTGGGTGATTATTTACAGCATTTTGTTTCCTCCCGCCAGGATGACTGGGCAGATCTCCTTCCATGGGCCGAATTCTCGTACAACTTCAGAGTCTCTGAATCTTCTTCCAAATCCCCATTTTTCGTGGTGTACGGCCGTCACCCTCTTCCCCCCCTCCCTACTCCCTTGCCCTCTGGTTTGCCCGCTGTGGATGAAATAACTCGTGATCTTTCCACCATATGGAAAGAGACCCAAAATTCTCTCTTACAGGCTTCATCACGCATGAAGAAGTTTGCTGATAAGAAAAGAAGAGCTCCCCCCATTTTTTCTCCCGGAGACAAGGTATGGCTCTCCGCTAAATATGTCCGCTTCCGTGTTCCCAGCTACAAATTGGGACCACGCTATCTTGGTCCTTTCAAGATCTTGTGCCAAATTAATCCTGTCTCTTACAAACTTCTTCTTCCTCCTTCTCTTCGTATTCCTAATGCCTTTCATGTCTCTCTTCTTAAACCACTCGTCATCAACCATTTCTCTCCCAAACTTATTTCTCCTACTCCTGTCTCCGGTTCTTCAGACATCTTCCCCGTAAAGGAGATACTAGCCTCCAAAAAGGTCAGAGGAAAAACTTTTTTTTTAGTGGACTGGGAGGGCTGTGGCCCTGAAGAGAGATCCTGGGAACCTGAGGACAATATCCTAGATAAAAGTCTGGTCCTCAGGTTCTCAGGCTCTAAGAAGAGGGGGAGACCCAAGGGGGGGGGGTACTGTTACGCCGAGCGCTCCGGGTCCCCGCTCCTCCCCGGAGCGCTCGCAACATCCTCGCTACGGCAGCGCCCCGGTCAGACCCACTGACCGGGTGCGCTGCGATACCGCCTCCAGCCGGGATGCGATTCGCGATGCGGGTGGCGCCCGCTCGCGATGCGCACCCCGGCTTCCGTACCTGACTCGCTCTCCCTCAGTCCTGTCCCGGCGCGCGCGGCCCCGCTCCCTAGGGCGCGCGCGCGCCGGGTCTCTGCGATTTAAAGGCTCACTGCGCCACTGATTGGCGCAGTGGTTCCAATTAGTGTCTTCACCTGTGCACTCCCTATGTATACCTCACTTCCCCTGCACTCCCTCGCCGGATCTTTTTGCCCTTGTGCCTAGTGAAAGCGTTCCCTTGTGTGTTCCTAGCCTGTGTTCCAGACCTCCTGCCGTTGCCCCTGACTACGATCCTTGCTGCCTGCCCCGACCTTCTGCTACGTCCGACCTTGCTTCTGTCTACTCCCTTGTACCGCGCCTATCTTCAGCAGTCAGAGAGGTTGAGCCGTTGCTAGTGGATACGACCTGGTCACTACCGCCGCAGCAAGACCATCCCGCTTTGCGGCGGGCTCTGGTGAATACCAGTAGTGACTTAGAACCGGTCCACTAGCACGGTCCACGCCAATCCCTCTCTGGCACAGAGGATCCACCTCCTGCCAGCCGGCATCGTGACAATGGACTAATAAAAAAAGATGCAGTAGTGATGGAAAAATTGTATTTAATGAAATTTATCTTTTTTATAACAAAATTTTTATTAATTTTCAAACAGGGCAGGGCGCTAAAATTATAGCCAACAATAATAAAAATTTAGTGTGTGTTTTTCACTTATTGTTCTTTATTTTTTAGGTGGTACTACTACTTCCAGCATGGAACGCACACTGTTCCAGCCAATAACAGTTCTCTGTGGGAAATATGAATAGGTGTATATATAAGTCAGTGCAGGGGACCATAGAAGAGCGTCCGGACCCATGTATACATTATACAGGGGGATCACAGCGGGTGTCAGGAGTGACATTCGCTGTGATCTTTCCTTAACTGCAGATACTGCAGCTCTCAACATGGAGCAGAGCGTGCTCCATGATGGGAGTAGTAGTGCCTGCAGTTAAGGACAGATCACAGCGGGTATCACTATCGTCCTATCTATGGCAGAGATGTGGAGCGGCTCTATACAGCACTCACATCTCTGCTCTATACTCCGGCCAGTGATATGAATAGAACATCATTCATTCATATTTCCCGCTGAGAGCTGTGATTGGCTGCTACTATCCGGTCAATCACCACTCTGGATGGAATATATGAATGAGTGATGTTCTATTCACATCCCTGGCCGGCCCAGAGTACAGAGCAGAGATGTGAGCACTGTATAGAGTATGGATGATCGCTGTACTATAGTATGGATGATCGCATCGGGTGTCAATTTCCACACAAATGAAAAAACGCCAGGAAAAACGGCAGATGCAGGAAATTGCACTGGCTTTTTTTCAGGCGTTTTTTCTGACTTTGGGCATGCTGGGAGTTGTAGATTTGCAACAACTGGAGGCACACTGGTTGGGAAACATTGTTCTAGCCTATTAAGCATACACATCATGTTACACCAGTGTTTCCCAACCAGTATGCCTCCAGCTGTTGCAAAACTACAACTCCTAGCATGCCCAAAGGCTGTGAGGGCATGCTGGGAGTTGTAGTTTTGCAAAACCTGGAGGCACCCTGGTTGGGAAACACTGGTATATGCCCTACAGAGGTGTGGTGAACTACAACCCCCAGGAGACTACAGAGGCAGCATGCTGGTGTTATACTGAAGACTCCTGAATGACACATGCTGGGAGTTGTAGTCCCTTTTGTGTGTGTATGACAGTGTACCCCAACCAAGGCTGATTATATTAGTGTGCTGTGTACAAGGGGGCTGACCCGGGAAAATAGTAGGGTGGGTAAAGGGCGGAACAAACAAGAAAAAAAAAAAGGAGCCGCTCCAAACCAGCAAGACAGGAAATAGAAGCAAAGATAGGAAAACAGAGTGGGGGATAAAAAGACAACAAAGAACGGAAATAGAGTAGGCTAAACAACAGAATAGAAATGAAACAAAACAAGTAGGGTAAGTCAAAAACGGAAAAACATGTTGACCACCGGAGTACCCCTTTAAGGTCATAATGGGCTTGGTCCTTAAGGGGTTAAAGTGAATGTATCACCTATATATTTTTTTGTGATTAGATCCTGATTCTATTCTTTTTTCTAATCTGTTTCTATTTCCTTAACATTTTTTTTTAAATCAGACCTGTTTTTTAAATTTTTTTACCAGCATTTAGATATATGCTTTATAGCAAGCCCCAATCAAAATGGGATTAATCCCTCTTGTCTGAAGAAGCAGGATTGGCCCGTGAAATGGTTTGCATGTTGGGTATGAAACATACGTTTTCCTGTCCACGGTTGTCTTGAAGTTCTCTCAATGCCATTATCCCGTTTTTGTTGGAGGAAATTTAACCCTTTAAGGACTCAGGGTTTTTCAATTTGTTCACGTTTTTTCCTCCTTACCTTTAAAAAATCATAATCCTTTCAATTTTGCACCTAAAAATCCTTATGATGGCTTATTTTTTTGCGCCACCAATTCTACTTTATAATGACATCAGTCATTTTACCCAAAAATCTATGGCAAAACAGAAAAAAAAATCATTGTGGGACAAAATTGAAGGAGATTTTGGGGGCTTCCGTTTCTACGCAATACATTCTTTGGTAAAAATGACACCTTCTCTTTATTCTGTAGGTCCATACGATTAAAATGACACCCTACTTATATAGGCTTGATTTTGTCGTACTTCTGGAAAGAATCATAACTACATGGGCGAAATAAGTTTAACATTGTCATCTTCTTATTTTTCCACGTACGGGGCGGTATGAGAGCTCATTTTTAGTACTGTGATCTGGACTTTTTGATCACTTTTTTATACATTTTTTATGATATAAAAAGTGACCAAAAATATTTTGGATTTTGGAATTTTATTTGAGCCTACGCCATTGACCGTGCTGTTTAATTAACAATATATTTTTAAAATTTGGATATTTCCACATGCAGTGATACCACATATGTTTATTTTAATTTTTATTTACAGTTTTTTTAATGGGGAAAAAGGGGGTGATTCAAACTTTAATTTTTTTTCACTTTTTTTTTTTGCAATGTTATAGCCCCCATAGTGGGCTATAACACTGCACACACTGATCTTTTACATTGATCATTGTTATCTCATAGGATAACACTGATCAATGATTCTGCCGCTTGACTGCTCATGCCTAGATCTCAGGCACTAAGCAGTCATTCGGCGATCGGATACGCAGGAGGAAGGTAGGGGCTCTCCTTGTGTGTTCCGGCTGTTTGGGACCGCCGTGGCGTCCCGAACAGCTGGAACACAAAAGGAGGGCCCCTACCTTCCTCCTGAGATAGCCGGGAGTACTTCACTTTAGAAGCGGCGATCAACTTTGAACACTGCGTCTGAAGGGTTAAAAGCGTGCTGCACCGCGATCACCACATGCTATTAGCCACAGGTCCCACATTATAGAAAGGGTAGCGGACTCAGGGAGTACAGGTATGCCCTGAGTCCTTAAGTGGTTAAAGTATCACATTGTTGTTGATGGAAGGCTGCAAAGGGTCTAATTGTACTATGATATGTTCTTTCCAAACTTGAGCTTGGATCTGCACAACCACCTAGGGTAAGCGCCTGCTGAACCATAACAAAATTGCACCATGAAGCTCTTCTCCTTTGGTTTGTAGCCTATTTTTAAGTCTAGTTGCCATAACCATAATGAAAACTGCAAAATATTAGAATTATTTCATAATACATAATGGAAAATTAGAAAAAAAAACACCAACATTTCTTAAAATATATGTTTAACATAAAACTTGATTTAAACAAAAGGTAATTTTCTGATTACACATTTGCTTTAAGGCTTTTATTTTAGACTAGGAGTTGCCCTGGATTGTGAAATACAGAAATCTGAATAAGAAATAAGAACTATAAATAAAAAGACACAATATACTAACAATTACTGAATGTAATGTAGGTTCAAATTTATTTTTAAAATCCTCTACATACTGTAGACACAAATTTAATGATAACATCAAGACTGCCTGTAGGGGAGGGTTTTTTATTCTCTGTATGAGGAAAACAAGGTTCTGACTGCTATAATTGAATTTATTTAGAAATGTATCCACACTGAATTTTGATCTGAAAAAACACATGATGTTAAGGAGGGCAATCACTTTAAGAACAGAAGACTTAAATATATTTATACTTAACCCCTTAAGGACCAAGGACGTACCGGTACGTCCTTGGCCCTGCTCTTCTGATATAACGCGGGGTTACACAGTAACCCCGCGTCATATGACAGCGGGCCCGGCGTCATAGTGAAGCCGGGACCCGCCTCTAATAGCGCGCAGCGCCGATCGCGGCGCCGCGCGCTATTAACGCTTTAGCCGCGCGCTCAGAGCTGAGCCGCGCGGCTAAAAGTGAAAGTTCCCGGCTAGCTCAGTCGGGCTGTTCGGGATAGCCGCGGCTAATCGCGGCATCCCGAACAGCTGACAGGACAGCGGGAGGGCCCCTTCCTGCCTCCTCGCTGTCCGATCGCCGAATGACTGCTCAGTGGCTGAGATCCAGGCATGAGCAGTCATGCGGCAGAATCGCTGATCACTGGTTTCTTATGAGAAACCAGTGATCAGCATAGGAGATCAGTGTGTGCAGTGTTATAGGTCCCTATGGGACCTATAACACTGCAAAAAAAAAGTGAAAAAAAAAAGTGAAGAAAGATCATTTAACTCCTCCCCTATTAAAAGTTTGAATCACCCCCCTTTTCCAATAAAAAAAAAAACACAGTGTAAATAAAAATAAAAATAAACATATATGGTATCGCCGCGTGCGGAAATGTCCGAATTATAAAAATATATAATTAATTAAACCGCTCGATCAATGGCGTGCGCGCAAAAAAATTCCAAAGTCCAAAATAGTGCATTTTTGGTCACTTTTTATATCATTTAAAAATGAATAAAAAGCGATCAATAAGTCCTATCAATGCAAAAATGGTACCGTTAAAAACTTCAGATCATGGCACAAAAAATGAGCCCTCATACCGCCCCATACACGGAAAATGACAATTTTAAACGTATTAATTTTCCTGCATGTAGTTATGATTTTTTCCAGAAGTGTGACAAAATCAAACCTATATAAGTAGGGTATCATTTTAATCGTATGGACCTACAGAATAAATATCAGGTGTCATTTTTACTGAAAAATGTACTACGTAGAAACGGAAGCCCCCAAAAGTTACAAAACAGCGGTTTTTTTTTCAATTTTGTCGCACAATGATTTTTTTTCCCGTTTCACCGTAGATTTTTGGGCAAAATGACTGACGTCATTACAAAGTAGAATTGTTGCCGCAAAAAAATAAGCCATCATATGGATTTTTAGGTGCAAAATTGAAAGAGTTATGATTTTTTAAAGGCAAGGAGCAAAAAACGAAAATGCAAAAATGGAAAAACCCCCGGTCCTTAAGGGGTTAAAGTAATGTATGTTTTAATTTTTTTTGTTACATTTTCTTTTTATTACAAGTTAAAATAACTCATGTCTCCAAATTGTGTTTTTCTGCTTCCTTCATTGATGTTTTTGGTAGATAACCAGTTTAGTGCAATAGAGCACAGTGCTGTAATTTCTCTCAATTTTATTTTTCTTGAGTTCCCATGCTATAGCCAAATACATTTTGCAATGTTTACAAACCATTTTCCTTTTCTCACAAGCAACTCATCAAATATGCATGAATGTTTCATACGGTAACAATCACATACTGGTCAGGAACACTTTTACCTTGACAGTCAAGTCATCGACAAAGGATTGATAAATTCAGTTTAAGCCAGCCACACATTGAGAGATGATGAGATGGTAAAGACATGATGGTAAACTCTAAGATACCAGTTATTGCCATTCCTCTGTGAAATCCTGATTTCTTTACAAGCTAGCACATACCCATCCATCCTGACCTGTTCTGTCTTGTTACATGTGGCTTCCCACTAGACCAGCTTCAGTCAGCTGGATTTCTCTATTTATTACACAGTCAGTAAGTTTGCAAGCAAGAGAGTTGGTTCCATTATAAACACTGTAATACATCTACATACCATGCTCTGCCAGCATCTGGAGGACCTCAATAATAATTTCAACTCTTTCATGGTTTTCTGCTCTCTTCAGCTGCTTTACCAGCTGCTCAACAACCATGGTTTTACTTAAGGCTTCTTTAGCACTTTCTGAAACACAAAAGAAAATAATGAAACCTTTATTTTTCGTGACTTTTAGCAACAAGAAGCCAATGTTATTTTAATGTACCCTTAAAGCATATCTGTTGTATCAAAGTATTTTTAAAAACCAACATAGTTTCTTTAGATTCAACCAGAGTGGTGACATGATACCTTTAGTGCTCTCTTTGCTGTGATTAAACCCCCTCCATGGTCTTTTACTAGAGACAGACTGAGCCTAACAACAAGCAGTGAACAGCAGTTTGCAGGGAAATGAGGTAATATAATGGCCAAGATGTTAGAACTTTTTTTCATTTTTGGCAAATTAAATGATTTACAAATATGACAGAAATCGCATAGGCTATTGTATGAATAATCAGAACTGGAAAAGTGCAAGATAATTCCACTTAGGTGTAAAACCCAAAAGCAGAGTATAGAATATTTTATACAGTCCTAACCCCAGTACCTAAGGAAAGGGATTTAGAGGTTATTATTGTAGAATACTTAAATGGGCACTGTCAGATATAAAAACGTTTGATATGTTGTAAATTATGCATAACCAATAGGTTTTGCAATTGCTCTCAATAAAATATTTTCAGTATTTCATACTGAAAAAGCCAGTAAAAAAAACTGCCTCCCTGCCTCCTGGGATACATACCATCCTGGCTGTGTCCACTCGTCATCACCTACATCATGGACCCACTTCATGATTGAAGATCTAAAGCTGCTGTGATCGCTCCCTCACTGTCTGTGTTTACTTAACAGTCTTCTGTGTGAGGAGAAGGGGGGAGGGGCGGGAGTACACTGCTGCCTGTGAGCAGATGATGAAAGAAGCTAGTGACTTGAACATGGGGACTGAATGGAGGATTTTTTGTATAAAAAGTAAGTGTCCCTGCATGTATATGTGTCTGTGTGTATATATGTATGTGTGTATATCTGTGTTGTCTGGGTAATGTGCATGTGCATAAATAAATGAAGTCAATGTGTGTGTGTATCTAATACAGGGGGACTACAATCATATGCCTCCAGCTGTTGCAAAACTACAACTCCCAGCATGCCGGCACAGCCAAATCATGTGTGGGCACGTTGGAAGTTGTAATTTTGCAACAGTAGGAGGAACACAGCCTGCAGCAACACTGCTGTAAATCTGAGTTTTACAAATCATATGCCTCCAGCTGTTGCTAAACTACAACTGAAAGGATGTGTGGGCATGCTAGGAGCTGTAGTTTTGCAAAAGCTGTGAGCACACAGTGTGTGTATAGCATAAAACCAGAAAGGAAAGGGTTACAGATGCTCACTCCCCAGACCAGTGACTGAGGAGAGGGAGGGAGGGGGAGTTGTTATCACCTGAGGAGAAGAAAGGGACCCGCCCCCTTCTTCTGGTCCAAAACATTAAGGTAATTCAGAAATAAAGCTAATTCTGAGAGAAATATAGGTCATAGACACATAAAAATGATATGTACATAATCAGGATGAGATACTGAGCAACATAAAACAGTTTAGTTTTTTTTGGGTGATCTGACAGGTATGACAGGTATGCTTTAAAAGTAGGCAGACAATGTAGTAGACCAGCAGGAAATTATAACAGAGCACTTGGGTATTTAAGGAGAGGTATTAGCAGTAGAAAGAGGGCCTAAGCCAGTGTACAGAGCACTGGTACAGATCAGTGTACAGCAGTGTTTCCCAAGCGCGGTCCTCAAGTTCCTCCGACAGGTCATGTCTTCTGGATTTCCTTTGTCTTTTACAGGTAATAGATTATGGTCAGTGAATCAGGCATCATCACAGTTATATCACCTGTGAAAGACTAAGGAAATCCTGAAAATATGACCTGTTGGGGAAACTTGAGGACCGCGCTTGAGAAACACTGGTGTACTGAGCACTTGGAGTAATGCAGTACTGGAGACCAGGAAACATTACTTTAATGAGAGAGTGGTGGATGCATGGAATAGCCTTTCAGTAATGGTGGCTGCGAATACAGTGAAGGAGTTTAAGCATGCCTGGGATCGGCATAAGTGAGGTAGATAAAAAAACAGATTTTTTCTTGCAGCACTGGACCAATGGAATTAGAAGAGACCAAACTCTTATGGTAATAAAGGAGTAGCGTTTATTGGAAGAATGTCAACGCATTTCTGGCCAAGAATAGGCCCTTCATCAGGACAAGGTGCTGGGATCGGCATAAGGTTATCCTTGATATAGGATAAAGCCAGGAACTATTGATAGTATTCAGATACAAAAGCACAGGAGCAGGCTTGAAAACAGAAAGAAGATCAGATGACATTGAGGCAAGTAGGGACCCTCGGGTCATCAAGTCAACTGATCAGGACCCTGCGATCACACTGCAGTGGTTCAGATCAGCGCCCCCCCCCCACCAACCAACCAGCACCAGTAATTTACCTGCTTTAGGTCCTGTGATTGACTTTGATTGATGGATCTAAAGGGTTAATAGGCTATTAACTGGGGGCCGCTCCCTAGGACGTACTGATAGGTCCTAGTGAGGGAAAGGGTAAAAAATATAAAAAATGAACATCCCCTCATTAAAACTAGAATCACACCCCTTTTCCCATTTTTCAAATAAATAAATGTAAAAATAAAGCTATTTTACATTGTTGCATGCCGAATTGGCCAGACTATTAATGTTTATTTACCTGCATGGCAACATCGTAGCAAGTAGCTACTGGATGGGAGGTAGGTATCATTGAGGCTTCTTGCCGGGAGTTTGGGTTTGGATTTTGACAGTGACTGAAGGTTCTGAAGATGAAGTCACTCCCATAATCCAATTCTGGTTTGTGTTTGAGTCCTGAACCTGATCTCACAGCTGTGTGAGCACTGCCAGAGAATAGAAGAGAAGAATTGCTCTGAAGCAAAACCAGTTTGTCTCTGGTATGTTGGATACTGATACTATTCTATTCTATTCTATCCAATTCTATTGGGAAAAAATGATCAAGCATTTTAAACAAATTTGTCGCATTAATGGTTTTTCCCGACTGATGTGTGACTTAAAAAAAATTCATATTTGTAACAGAGGCCACCAAATGTCGCAAATCAATACTAGCAATTTGTTTGCTTACAAAACTTGTTTACTAACAAAAAAAATATCCAAATTTATCACTCTGCGTTCAAGTTTTAATGAATTAGGCACATGTACACCTAACTTGAGCGTGATAAGTTAGTTATAAAAACGTGTAGCTAAACACACATTGATAAATCTCCCCTATTGACTTTTGGGACTGAACCTGACAAGTTTGAAGCTCAGAAGTTTATGTTTATTTAAATAACCTGATGTGAAGGATGTTTAATTTTCTGTTATACTGCATGTTACAAGAAAAACTTATAGCTGTATGTAAATTGTTAAAATAAACACAAGACTACTGAACTAAGACATCTACTGAATTAAGACATCTGTTTTGATCTGTTTGCTTGCTGACAAGACTGTTTGAAGGGTCCTGTCCTAAAAGGGTCATAATGAGGGGATTTTAATTATTTCTTTGGAAAAGTAGTCTAATAAACAAAACCTATATACAATGGGTATCATTCTAATTACATTGACCTACAAAATAAAGATAACATGCCATTTATACTGTAAAGTGGACTGCATTACAACAAAACCTCAACCATTGCTAAATTGCATAGCTTTTGTAATATTACCCTACAAATATTACTTTCCCTTTCGTCCTAAACAGCAGGACAAGTAAGGTGTTTGCCCCCCTGTGAAGCCGGCCGGAAAGGTGCAATATTTATTGAATTTCTGCCCAAGGATTAAAAATTGAAACTATATAAAGAAAATGTGTGAATCCCGTTGTCAGATGTCTCTTGGCCACTATCTCCTGCTGCCAGATGTCTCTTGCCTACTGTCTCCCACTGGCAGATTTCTCTAGCCTACTGTTTGCCGCTGCCAGATGACTCTTGGCCACTGTTTCCTACTTCCAGATGTCTCTTGCCTGCTGCCCCTGCTGGTAGAAGCCTCTTGCTCACTGCCAGATGTCTCTTGCCACTGTCTCCTGCAGCCAGATGTCCTTTGCCCACTGTCTCCCAAAGTTAGATATCTCTTGCCCACTGACTCCTGCTGCCAGATGTCTCTTGCCTACTGTTTCTTGCTGTCAGATGTATCTTTCCTACTGTTACCCACTGCCAGATGTCTTTTGCCCACTGTCTCCTGCTGCCAGATGTCTCTTGCCCTCTGTCTCCTGCTGCTAGATGTTTCTTGCTTACTTACTCCCACTGCCAGATGTCACATCCCACTGTCTCCCACTGCCAGGTGTCTCATGCCCACTTACTCTTGCTGCAAAATGTCTGTTGCCTTCTCTTTCCCACTGCCAGATATATCATGCATGTCTATAGATACAGTATATAGGAGTGTATAGTATCATGAATGTCTATAGATACATTATGTAGAGGTACATGTATATTGTGTATATCTATATATACACAATCCTATATACTACTGTAAACTCTATATATAGACATAAATGATACTACATATCTCTACATACTTTATTTATAGATATACTTTACAGAATAAGATATACCGCTATAAACTCTATCTATAGACATACATGATACTATATAACTCTACATACTGTATCTATAGACATGTTGATACTATATACCCCTATACTGTATCAGGGGTGTGGAAATGTAATTAAAAAACTTGTCCACGGGACTAAAATGGAGCAAAATCTACTTGTCCCTCATGACGATCCACTTGCCCGGACCAATCTTCACTTTTGCACACTAATTTTTTCCTCTTCGCCCTATAATAGCCATAACTACCTACTATAATGCTACCTTGAAATTTTTCAAAGACATATTCTCCGAACCAAAAAAAAAAAATTAAAATTATATATATATATGTGTGTGTGTGTATATATATATATATATATATATATCTATATATCTATATATATATATATATATATATATATATAAATATATATATATATATATATATACATATATATATATATATATATATATATATATATATATATGTATATACAGTAACCCCCCAACCTACGATGGCCCCGACATATGATAAAATCGACATACGATGGCCTCTCAGAGGCCATGGCATGTCGATGTCAGCATCGATATACGATGCTTTTCTATGTCGGGGCCATCGCATTAACTGCTATCCGACAGCGCAAAATGCTTAAGCTGCTGTCGGATAGCAGTGTAATGTGCCCCAGCAGGTTCACTTACCTATTCCCGCTGCTCCGGGTCCACTTCGCGATCCTCCGGTGTCTTGCGCATCTTCTCCAGGGTCCGGGCCTCGCTTTCCGGCGTCGTTATTACGTCACAACGCACGCCGCACCGGCGCAGCAGCGTAATAACGTCACCAGAAAGCGAGGCCCGGACCCTGCAGAAGATGCGGAAGACACCGGAGGATCGCGAAGAAGACACCGGAGTAGCGGGACAGCATCGGGAGCCCCTGGGACAGCATCGGGAGCGGTGAGGATCGACGGGGACAGGTGAGTATAGCTTCCAATACTTTACATTGCATGGATCCCTGAACATACGATGGATTCGACAAACGATGGGTCGTTTGGAATGAATTACCATTGTATGTTGAGGGACCACTGTATATATATATATATATATATATATATATATATATATATATAGGAAATCGGTGAAGTGAAATTGAAATAGTAAAAGATCATTTTACAGATTTGGCGGTTTTCTTTTCTACGCCATTTACATTGTGGTCAGATAACATGTTGTTTTTATACTTTATGCCTGATTACAGCAATTCCAGATCTATATAGTTTCCGTCATGTTTTACAAATTTAGAAAAATTCTGACCCCTGTAGCTTTTAAAAAAAATAATAATAATTTGCATACCAGGCTGTATGAGGGCTCATTTTTTGCGCCATATTCTATTGAATCTATTTTTTGTATCGGTACCATTTTGGTATTGATCTGACTTTTTAATCGTTTTTTTACTTTTTTTTCTGGGATATTATACATTTTCAATTATGTGGTTTGGTATTTTTTTTGCATTTACATCATTTACCGTATGGGATACATAATGTTATATTTTTATAGTTCGTACAATTACGCACGCAGCGATACTAAATATGTTTATTGTTATTATGTTTAACTGTTTTTATATAGGAAAAGGGGGTGATTTGAACTTTTAACATGGAAGGGGTAGAAGGAGTACTCTCGTGGAAAGAGAGCACTATTTCATGACATCAGAGGAAATGCATTTCTTTTTTGAATTTCTCTTTATTATACAGCCCCTAAAAAGTACTGAAAGGATTAAGATTTTTTTAATAGAAGTGATTTACAAATCTGTTTAACATTCTGGCACCAGTTGATAAAAAAAAAAAAAAGTATTCCATGGGAGTACCCCTTTAATGTGTGTCTTGTAAACTTTTATTGAAACTTTTTTTTTTTTTTACACTTTTAGGAGGAATCATTAGATTCCTCATACAGATCAATAGAGTTCTTTTGATCTGTGTGCTCTGCGCTCCATTGATAGAGCCTAGTCCAGCCAAGCTTTATCAATGACAGAGCCACGGGACAGCAGGAGAGCAGAGGTAAGCCCTCCGGCTACCTCTATAGCGGATCTCCCCCTGTGATTATGTTGTGGGAGGGGCGATCAACCCCACTAGCCCACCAGGCAGTATTCACATGTCCCTTTAGACGCCACTGTCAGCTTTGACAGCGGCGATCTAAAGGGTTAATAGCCAGCAGCGGTGATCGCCACATGCTGGCTATTAGTGGCGGCTCCCAGCTACTGAGAACAGCTGAGGGCTGCAGAGTACGGAGCGGGCACGAGTCAGGAGCCCACTCCGTACAGAGTGCTGAGCGCCGCCACACTTGTCAGGTCCGGCCCTGCTTGCCCGAAGCCGGGCTAAGGGCCGGAAAAATTCACCTGTTCGGCACCCAGAACTGCATGTCCCGGGCGTCGGGCGATAGGAATTCCACATCCCTGCTGCATATTGCATCTGTAGACATACAGTATGTATAGTATATAGTATCATGTATATGTATAGATACAGTATATATCATTGTATATAGTGTCCTCTAAATGGATACACTTGCTTGCAATGAATACAGGGTGCCATAGTATAAAGGCTGATGGAGTAGACAATGGCCATGCCCAACTGTACAGACATCCCAGGGTTCAGCTCTAAGACCTACCTCTATATAACATACCATTCATCGCCAGTAGATCAGTATACAGGTCCCCCAAGGTGGGAGAGGACTGTGATGATCCTGTCCTTCCCCCTGAAGCCCCCGGGCCATCAGTGCCCCATCCCTCCTCCAGGTTCTCCCTGACTATTGTTACCTCTCAGCTTTGGTACTCACTGCAGTCCAGGGGGGAGCACACTGATTCACTGTAGATGACACATTGTTATGGGGATCTGTAGATGATACACCATTATGGGGGATCTGTAGATGACACACTGTTATAGGTAATCGTTAGATTACGCATTGTTATGGGGATCTGTAGATGACACACTGTTATGAAGGATCTGTGGATGACACACTGTGGATGACACTGTGAAGATCTGTACATGACACAGTTATGGGGATTTATAGGCTGACAGAGACCAGAGCTCATCTCTGGGGCAGGTGAGATGCTGTCATAGCCTGGACCTGAGTGTATCTTAGAGAAAGATAATAAACTTACTGATTTATAGCAGAGTGACCCTGACCTGCCCTCTTACAGACATCTCACTGCCAGTGCAGAGTACAGTCTGCTCCCCCTCCCCCATGCTGTCGGCAAAGAGCAGGGCAGCTGAATGACAGGTAGAGAGGAGGAAAAATAAAATAAAAAAGATAACTTTCTCTGAAGATTTTCCCAACACTGCAGCAATATTTACCCGGGCAGGGAGAGCTAGTGACACATGAGCTGAAGTCCTGTCAGATGTATCTTTCCTACTGTTACCCACTGCCAGATGTCTTTTGCCCACTGTCTCCTGCTGCCAGATGTCTCTTGCCCTCTGTCTCCTGCTGCTAGATGTTTCTTGCTTACTTACTCCCACTGCCAGATGTCACATCCCACTGTCTCCCACTGCCAGGTGTCTCATGCCCACTTACTCTTGCTGCAAAATGTCTGTTGCCTTCTCTTTCCCACTGCCAGATATATCATGCATGTCTATAGATACAGTATATAGGAGTGTATAGTATCATGAATGTCTATAGATACATTATGTAGAGGTACATGTATATTGTGTATATCTATATATACACAATCCTATATACTACTGTAAACTCTATATATAGACATAAATGATACTACATATCTCTACATACTTTATTTATAGATATACTTTACAGAATAAGATATACCACTATAAACTCTATCTATAGACATACATGATACTATATAACTCTACATACTGTATCTATAGACATGTTGATACTATGTACCCCTATACTGTATCAGGGGTGTGGAAATGTAATTAAAAAACTTGTCCACGGGACTAAAATGGAGCAAAATCTACTTGTCCCTCATGACGATCCACTTGCCCGGACCAATCTTCACTTTTGCACACTAATTTTTTCCTCTTCGCCCTATAATAGCCATAACTACCTACTATAATGCTACCTTGAAATTTTTCAAAGACATATTCTCCGAACCAAAAAATTAAAATTATATATATATATGTGTGTGTGTGTATATATATATATATATATATATATATATATCTATATATCTATATATATATATATATATATATATATATATAAATATATATATATATATATATATACATATATATATATATATATATATATATATATATATATATATATATATATATATACAGTAACCCCCCAACCTACGATGGCCCCGACATATGATAAAATCGACATACGATGGCCTCTCAGAGGCCATGGCATGTCGATGTCAGCATCGACATACGATGCTTTTCTATGTCGGGGCCATCGCATTAACTGCTATCCGACAGCGCAAAATGCTTAAGCTGCTGTCGGATAGCAGTGTAATGTGCCCCAGCAGGTTCACTTACCTATTCCCGCTGCTCCGGGTCCACTTCGCGATCCTCCGGTGTCTTGCGCATCTTCTCCAGGGTCCGGGCCTCGCTTTCCGGCGTCGTTATTACGTCACAACGCACGCCGCACCGGCGCAGCAGCGTAATAACGTCACCAGAAAGCGAGGCCCGGACCCTGCAGAAGATGCGGAAGACACCGGAGGATCGCGAAGAAGACACCGGAGCAGCGGGACAGCATCGGGAGCCCCTGGGACAGCATCGGGAGCGGTGAGGATCGACGGGGACAGGTGAGTATAGCTTCCAATACTTTACATTGCATGGATCCCTGAACATACGATGGATTCGACAAACGATGGGTCGTTTGGAATGAATTACCATTGTATGTTGAGGGACCACTGTATATATATATATATATATATATATATATATATATATATATATATAGGAAATCGGTGAAGTGAAATTGAAATAGTAAAAGATCATTTTACAGATTTGGCGGTTTTCTTTTCTACGCCATTTACATTGTGGTCAGATAACATGTTGTTTTTATACTTTATGCCTGATTACAGCAATTCCAGATCTATATAGTTTCCGTCATGTTTTACAAATTTAGAAAAATTCTGACCCCTGTAGCTTTTAAAAAAAATAATAATAATTTGCATACCAGGCTGTATGAGGGCTCATTTTTTGCGCCATATTCTATTGAATCTATTTTTTGTATCGGTACCATTTTGGTATTGATCTGACTTTTTAATCGTTTTTTTACTTTTTTTTCTGGGATATTATACATTTTCAATTATGTGGTTTGGTATTTTTTTTGCATTTACATCATTTACCGTATGGGATACATAATGTTATATTTTTATAGTTCGTACAATTACGCACGCAGCGATACTAAATATGTTTATTGTTATTATGTTTAACTGTTTTTATATAGGAAAAGGGGGTGATTTGAACTTTTAACATGGAAGGGGTAGAAGGAGTACTCTCGTGGAAAGAGAGCACTATTTCATGACATCAGAGGAAATGCATTTCTTTTTTGAATTTCTCTTTATTATACAGCCCCTAAAAAGTACTGAAAGGATTAAGATTTTTTTAATAGAAGTGATTTACAAATCTGTTTAACATTCTGGCACCAGTTGATAAAAAAAAAAAAAAGTATTCCATGGGAGTACCCCTTTAATGTGTGTCTTGTAAACTTTTATTGAAACTTTTTTTTTTTTTTACACTTTTAGGAGGAATCATTAGATTCCTCATACAGATCAATAGAGTTCTTTTGATCTGTGTGCTCTGCGCTCCATTGATAGAGCCTAGTCCAGCCAAGCTTTATCAATGACAGAGCCACGGGACAGCAGGAGAGCAGAGGTAAGCCCTCCGGCTACCTCTATAGCGGATCTCCCCCTGTGATTATGTTGTGGGAGGGGCGATCAACCCCACTAGCCCACCAGGCAGTATTCACATGTCCCTTTAGACGCCACTGTCAGCTTTGACAGCGGCGATCTAAAGGGTTAATAGCCAGCAGCGGTGATCGCCACATGCTGGCTATTAGTGGCGGCTCCCAGCTACTGAGAACAGCTGAGGGCTGCAGAGTACGGAGCGGGCACGAGTCAGGAGCCCACTCCGTACAGAGTGCTGAGCGCCGCCACACTTGTCAGGTCCGGCCCTGCTTGCCCGAAGCCGGGCTAAGGGCCGGAAAAATTCACCTGTTCGGCACCCAGAACTGCATGTCCCGGGCGTCGGGCGATAGGAATTCCACATCCCTGCTGCATATTGCATCTGTAGACATACAGTATGTATAGTATATAGTATCATGTATATGTATAGATACAGTATATATCATTGTATATAGTGTCCTCTAAATGGATACACTTGCTTGCAATGAATACAGGGTGCCATAGTATAAAGGCTGATGGAGTAGACAATGGCCATGCCCAACTGTACAGACATCCCAGGGTTCAGCTCTAAGACCTACCTCTATATAACATACCATTCATCGCCAGTAGATCAGTATACAGGTCCCCCAAGGTGGGAGAGGACTGTGATGATCCTGTCCTTCCCCCTGAAGCCCCCGGGCCATCAGTGCCCCATCCCTCCTCCAGGTTCTCCCTGACTATTGTTACCTCTCAGCTTTGGTACTCACTGCAGTCCAGGGGGGAGCACACTGATTCACTGTAGATGACACATTGTTATGGGGATCTGTAGATGATACACCATTATGGGGGGATCTGTAGATGACACACTGTTATAGGTAATCGTTAGATTACGCATTGTTATGGGGATCTGTAGATGACACACTGTTATGAAGGATCTGTGGATGACACACTGTGGATGACACTGTGAAGATCTGTACATGACACAGTTATGGGGATTTATAGGCTGACAGAGACCAGAGCTCATCTCTGGGGCAGGTGAGATGCTGTCATAGCCTGGACCTGAGTGTATCTTAGAGAAAGATAATAAACTTACTGATTTATAGCAGAGTGACCCTGACCTGCCCTCTTACAGACATCTCACTGCCAGTGCAGAGTACAGTCTGCTCCCCCTCCCCCATGCTGTCGGCAAAGAGCAGGGCAGCTGAATGACAGGTAGAGAGGAGGAAAAATAAAATAAAAAAGATAACTTTCTCTGAAGATTTTCCCAACACTGCAGCAATATTTACCCGGGCAGGGAGAGCTAGTGACACATGAGCTGAAGTCCTGTCAGATGTATCTTTCCTACTGTTACCCACTGCCAGATGTCTTTTGCCCACTGTCTCCTGCTGCCAGATGTCTCTTGCCCTCTGTCTCCTGCTGCTAGATGTTTCTTGCTTACTTACTCCCACTGCCAGATGTCACATCCCACTGTCTCCCACTGCCAGGTGTCTCATGCCCACTTACTCTTGCTGCAAAATGTCTGTTGCCTTCTCTTTCCCACTGCCAGATATATCATGCATGTCTATAGATACAGTATATAGGAGTGTATAGTATCATGAATGTCTATAGATACATTATGTAGAGGTACATGTATATTGTGTATATCTATATATACACAATCCTATATACTACTGTAAACTCTATATATAGACATAAATGATACTACATATCTCTACATACTTTATTTATAGATATACTTTACAGAATAAGATATACCACTATAAACTCTATCTATAGACATACATGATACTATATAACTCTACATACTGTATCTATAGACATGTTGATACTATGTACCCCTATACTGTATCAGGGGTGTGGAAATGTAATTAAAAAACTTGTCCACGGGACTAAAATGGAGCAAAATCTACTTGTCCCTCATGACGATCCACTTGCCCGGACCAATCTTCACTTTTGCACACTAATTTTTTCCTCTTCGCCCTATAATAGCCATAACTACCTACTATAATGCTACCTTGAAATTTTTCAAAGACATATTCTCCGAACCAAAAAATTAAAATTATATATATATATGTGTGTGTGTGTATATATATATATATATATATATATATATATCTATATATCTATATATATATATATATATATATATATATATAAATATATATATATATATATATATACATATATATATATATATATATATATATATATATATATATATATATATATACAGTAACCCCCCAACCTACGATGGCCCCGACATATGATAAAATCGACATACGATGGCCTCTCAGAGGCCATGGCATGTCGATGTCAGCATCGACATACGATGCTTTTCTATGTCGGGGCCATCGCATTAACTGCTATCCGACAGCGCAAAATGCTTAAGCTGCTGTCGGATAGCAGTGTAATGTGCCCCAGCAGGTTCACTTACCTATTCCCGCTGCTCCGGGTCCACTTCGCGATCCTCCGGTGTCTTGCGCATCTTCTCCAGGGTCCGGGCCTCGCTTTCCGGCGTCGTTATTACGTCACAACGCACGCCGCACCGGCGCAGCAGCGTAATAACGTCACCAGAAAGCGAGGCCCGGACCCTGCAGAAGATGCGGAAGACACCGGAGGATCGCGAAGAAGACACCGGAGCAGCGGGACAGCATCGGGAGCCCCTGGGACAGCATCGGGAGCGGTGAGGATCGACGGGGACAGGTGAGTATAGCTTCCAATACTTTACATTGCATGGATCCCTGAACATACGATGGATTCGACAAACGATGGGTCGTTTGGAATGAATTACCATTGTATGTTGAGGGACCACTGTATATATATATATATATATATATATATATATATATATATATATAGGAAATCGGTGAAGTGAAATTGAAATAGTAAAAGATCATTTTACAGATTTGGCGGTTTTCTTTTCTACGCCATTTACATTGTGGTCAGATAACATGTTGTTTTTATACTTTATGCCTGATTACAGCAATTCCAGATCTATATAGTTTCCGTCATGTTTTACAAATTTAGAAAAATTCTGACCCCTGTAGCTTTTAAAAAAAATAATAATAATTTGCATACCAGGCTGTATGAGGGCTCATTTTTTGCGCCATATTCTATTGAATCTATTTTTTGTATCGGTACCATTTTGGTATTGATCTGACTTTTTAATCGTTTTTTTACTTTTTTTTCTGGGATATTATACATTTTCAATTATGTGGTTTGGTATTTTTTTTGCATTTACATCATTTACCGTATGGGATACATAATGTTATATTTTTATAGTTCGTACAATTACGCACGCAGCGATACTAAATATGTTTATTGTTATTATGTTTAACTGTTTTTATATAGGAAAAGGGGGTGATTTGAACTTTTAACATGGAAGGGGTAGAAGGAGTACTCTCGTGGAAAGAGAGCACTATTTCATGACATCAGAGGAAATGCATTTCTTTTTTGAATTTCTCTTTATTATACAGCCCCTAAAAAGTACTGAAAGGATTAAGATTTTTTTAATAGAAGTGATTTACAAATCTGTTTAACATTCTGGCACCAGTTGATAAAAAAAAAAAAAAGTATTCCATGGGAGTACCCCTTTAATGTGTGTCTTGTAAACTTTTATTGAAACTTTTTTTTTTTTTTACACTTTTAGGAGGAATCATTAGATTCCTCATACAGATCAATAGAGTTCTTTTGATCTGTGTGCTCTGCGCTCCATTGATAGAGCCTAGTCCAGCCAAGCTTTATCAATGACAGAGCCACGGGACAGCAGGAGAGCAGAGGTAAGCCCTCCGGCTACCTCTATAGCGGATCTCCCCCTGTGATTATGTTGTGGGAGGGGCGATCAACCCCACTAGCCCACCAGGCAGTATTCACATGTCCCTTTAGACGCCACTGTCAGCTTTGACAGCGGCGATCTAAAGGGTTAATAGCCAGCAGCGGTGATCGCCACATGCTGGCTATTAGTGGCGGCTCCCAGCTACTGAGAACAGCTGAGGGCTGCAGAGTACGGAGCGGGCACGAGTCAGGAGCCCACTCCGTACAGAGTGCTGAGCGCCGCCACACTTGTCAGGTCCGGCCCTGCTTGCCCGAAGCCGGGCTAAGGGCCGGAAAAATTCACCTGTTCGGCACCCAGAACTGCATGTCCCGGGCGTCGGGCGATAGGAATTCCACATCCCTGCTGCATATTGCATCTGTAGACATACAGTATGTATAGTATATAGTATCATGTATATGTATAGATACAGTATATATCATTGTATATAGTGTCCTCTAAATGGATACACTTGCTTGCAATGAATACAGGGTGCCATAGTATAAAGGCTGATGGAGTAGACAATGGCCATGCCCAACTGTACAGACATCCCAGGGTTCAGCTCTAAGACCTACCTCTATATAACATACCATTCATCGCCAGTAGATCAGTATACAGGTCCCCCAAGGTGGGAGAGGACTGTGATGACCCTGTCCTTCCCCCTGAAGCCCCCGGGCCATCAGTGCCCCATCCCTCCTCCAGGTTCTCCCTGACTATTGTTACCTCTCAGCTTTGGTACTCACTGCAGTCCAGGGGGGAGCACACTGATTCACTGTAGATGACACATTGTTATGGGGATCTGTAGATGATACACCATTATGGGGGGATCTGTAGATGACACACTGTTATAGGTAATCGTTAGATTACGCATTGTTATGGGGATCTGTAGATGACACACTGTTATGAAGGATCTGTGGATGACACACTGTGGATGACACTGTGAAGATCTGTACATGACACAGTTATGGGGATTTATAGGCTGACAGAGACCAGAGCTCATCTCTGGGGCAGGTGAGATGCTGTCATAGCCTGGACCTGAGTGTATCTTAGAGAAAGATAATAAACTTACTGATTTATAGCAGAGTGACCCTGACCTGCCCTCTTACAGACATCTCACTGCCAGTGCAGAGCACAGTCTGCTCCCCCTCCCCCATGCTGTCGGCAAAGAGCAGGGCAGCTGAATGACAGGTAGAGAGGAGGAAAAATAAAATAAAAAAGATAACTTTCTCTGAAGATTTTCCCAACACTGCAGCAATATTTACCCGGGCAGGGAGAGCTAGTGACACATGAGCTGAAGTCCTGGCTGACACCTTCAAGCAGTGGCTGCTGGATGTGCTGAACGCAGGTACATTGATACTAACAGCCACTGCGGTTGAAAAGTGGCGGTGGACCAGGACTGGGCATCAGGCTGAGCAGGTAGAGTCTAGCGGGCCCTGCAGGCTGCTCGGAGCAGAGAGCAGGTATTCCCCCTGCTGATGCACTGCAGGCGGTGTTGGCAGCAGGTGGGGTCTGGCAGTGTAGTTAATGATGGCCGGGTTCCTCAGCTCCAGGCTACTCAGTCAGGGACACTGATGGCTGCTGCATTTAGGCTGCATCATCCTCTGCTCTGAATGGAGGAGAAAGCCTGGTAATCCCAAGGAGCAGCTTTGGGAGAGTGACAGTCTGGAAGAAGCTGCTAGTGCTTTACATCACACTTCAGTAACATTGTGTCTGGCTCCCCCTTTTATCGGACATAGGCTGTGTTCTGCCCATTACATGATATTCACAGAACATAGCATGTATACCTCTAAAGTTGTTCTATTAGCCTACATTCACATCACAATTTTGCCATACTGTTTTGCATCAGTTTTTTTTTTGCAGAACATAAACCCTAAAAACTGACAAAATTGTATTCAAATGTGTGCTCTGAAATGAAACTGCATATGGTTTTAAACAGTATGCGTTTTTAATTTAGAGGTCCGGTTGCATCAGTTTTTTGTAATAATAAAGTATACTTCTTTTGGTTAACACTTTAGTGCAATAACGTTCCAATTGTTTTATTGAAAGTCTAAAGAAAGTGGGTGTGGTTTGCCATGTACAAGAAAAAAACATCCCAAAAACCGTATATCACTGTAGAGACATTTGTTTTTCATTTACTACAATGTAAAAAAAACATACAGTTCGTATAAGGTTTTTAAACAGGACACAAAACCGTAGTACGTGTGTACGGTAAAAAAACACGCAAAACCATTCACGATCAAAAACTTAAACAGGGGGAAATAAGAGGTCTGACCATGGGGGTCTCGCTGCTGGGGACCCCCGCAATCTTGCATTCAGCACTCACCTCTTTGAGCTGCCAGCTCACAAACTGCCAGGTGCCGACCACGGGGCCGGAGTATCGTGATGTTCCCTAACCGAAGGGTTAACTTGCACTGAGAGCTTTTGTTTGCTTTGGTTATGCCTGTCTGCTGAGACTGGTCAGCTGACTTTGATTGGACACCTGGTCTGGACCTATTTAAGATGGCAGTCTACTACCAGTCTTTGCTTGCTAAAGAGTACTGATTGTCTCTTAGCTAGCTTTATACTGTATCTGTTATATCTGGCATTTTGACCCTTTGGTTCTGCTCTCTGACTTTTCTCTCTGATATTAGCGATTTGGTACTTTTGACTTCTACTGGCTTTGACGTGCTTAGTTGACTCTGGACTAATGTGTGTGTGCTAAGTTATATTTTGTTAGTCTGCCTGTATTCCCATTGATCCTGGACCTAGTCAGTTTCATTGTATTTTATTGTTTTGACATTACACCCCTCACATATTCAGGAAGGGACTTTATACCTTACAAATCTATTTCTGAGACCCAAAGAGCAGGTATTGTTATGTCCCTTCTGCAAGGGGGTCCCCAGGAATTGGTATTTTCCCTTGATCCTGATGCTCCTCAGTGGACACTTTCTTTGCGGGATTGGATCTCTTGTACGCTGAACCAGACCGTGCTATGTATGCTGAATCTCAGTTGCGTACATTAAAGCAGGGGCGCAGACCTGTTGAGGAGTATTGTGCAGACTTCAGAAAGTGGTGTGTGGCTTCCAGATGGAATACCCCAGATTTGATTTGCCAATTCAGACTGGGGTTATGTGATGTCCTGAAGGATATGTTAGTGACCTAACCCCTCTCCTGACACCTTAGACCAAGCTATGACTTTAGCAGTTCGTTTAGATAGTCGCTTACGTGAACGCAGATGTGAATGTTGTTCTTCCTTTGTCCCTCCTTTTTTGCCTGTCTCCTCTTCTGTTCCTAAACATTAGTCTGTGCCTGAGGAGGAACCTATGCAGATAGGGTCCATCCACACTCCAGAAGAGCACAGAAGATTTTGCCAACTCTACGGCTTGTGTTTCTACTGTGGGGAGGACACACATGTCATCAGGTCCTGTGCCAAGCATCCACATCCAAGTAGTCATCATGGCGGCCTCTTGGGTGCACAGGTATTTTCCGCTCCCCTGAAATGTAAACCTGCCAATTTGTCTTTGGGGGGAATTGATATACCTGTTGTTTCTACCAATGTTTCTTCTTGGGGTATTGAGAAGCCAGCTAAAATTGTTCACATTGAACCTAAGTCTGAAAAGAGTGAAGATGATTGTGAGGACACCAATGAGTGGTGTGATTTGGAGCATGAGGATACAGATGAGGACATTGATGGTCCATCTGTATCCATGTCAAGACCTTTATACTCTCAGGTGCTTAAGAGTCCAGTGGCCCCTCTTAAAAGGAGGGGTACTGTAAGGAACCGAAGGGTTAACTTGCACTGAGAGCTTTTGTTTGGTCTTGTTGCTTTGGTTACGCCTGTCTGCTAAGACTGCTAAAGAGTACTGATTGTCTCTTAGCTAGCTTTATACTGTATCTATTATATCTGGCATTTTGACCCTTTGGTTCTGCTCTCTGACTTTTCTCTCTGATATTAGCGATTTGGTACTTCTGACTTCTCCTGGCTTTGATGCGGTTAGTTGACTCTGGACTATTGTGTGTATGTGTGTTTAGTTATATTTTGTTAGTCTGCCTGTATTCCCACTGATCCCGGACCTAGTCAGTTTCATTGTATTTTATTGTTTTGACATTACACCCCTTACATATTCAGGAAGTAACTGTCTTTGTGGTTATGGACCTGTTGTTTAGGGCAGGTATGTAAGTAGGCAGGGATAGGGGAGTGAGTGAGAATAGAGTGCGCTCCTTCCCTGCCCATAAGTGACAGATCTGAGGAGACTCAGACTGACAGCCTGGAAATTGGCAGGTCCTTACTAGAAGCTAGAGGGCTTTTTGCAGAGATCTTGAGAACTATTGAAGATTCCAAGGCGTATTCAACCAACAAGGCTTATGCTAGAATAAATTGGATTTTTCTTCAGAGATGTGCTACAAAAGAGGTAGTAGCCTCAGATTCTCCTCTTTCTGCAATGTTACAGTTTCTTCAGGATGGCCTTGACAGGGGTCTATGCCAGTCCACCTTAAAAGTCCATACTGCTTCTTTATCTGTCTGCCTGGGCAAATCTTTATCTCAGGACCCCCTAATCAGGAGTTTCCTTAAAGCTGCTGAGAGACTCAAACCTAGTATCCTGAGACCAATCCCACAGTGGGGTTTATTAATTGTTCTTAGAGGGTTATGCTTGTCCCTCTTTGAACGCTTGGAAAATGTAGACTTCAGTTTTGTATCTTTGAAAGTCACATTGTTATTGCCCATTACTTTGGCCATAAGGGTTTGAGAACTATAGGCCTTATTGGCCTTTGAGCCTTATATACTCTTTCTCAGGGACAGGGTCTTGTTGAGATATCTGCTGACCTTTGTTTCAAAAGTCCCATCCTACAAAATCTCCTGAAGAGGAAGCTATGCGTACCCTGGACATTTCTAGAATTCTAAGAATCTATATCGAAAGAACCAGTCACTTCAGAAAATCTGAAAACCTTCTCATCGCCTTTTTGGGTAAAACAAAGCCTCTAAGCCCTCCCTGAGTAGCTGGGTAAATGAGGCAACCCGTGAAGCCTTTCTTTGTAACTGCCCATTCCACCAGAGCAGGGTTTACCTCCTATGAAGAAAAAAGACTAATCCTCTTAGAGCATATTTGCGCTGCTGCCTCTTGGCACACGCAGAAAATATTCACTAATCATTACAGGCTTGATTCAAAGCGTCCACATGGATTTTGGGCAGTCTATCCTAAATGCCACTCTCCCTCAAACCCTCTCATTTGTTAGGACTTTTTTGTTCCTTGCTAAGTCCCCACTTGTGCTGCTGGTTAGGACAAAAGGGAAGCGTTATTTTTAATGTAAATTTGTTTTACCTTAGTCCTAACCGCAGCATGCAAATTTCCCCATCCAAATTTCCCCACAGAGTTTAGAGGTGGGAAATTGTTTAAGTTGTAATACATGGGCAGAAATTCAATAAATATTCTTCCTGTACTTCTGGCTTCAAGGGGGAGAAACACCCCACTTGGGCTGCTGTAACTAACGCTTTTTTTCCATCATAGATTCTGGAGTTAAATGGTAAAATTTAGATTTTGGCTATGCCCTATACTTCATGACATTGTCGAAAAGTATCAAATTACATTGAAATTATGCTCAACCCCTGGAATAACTTCTTTGGATGTTCCCCCTTTTTACGATATCTTGATATGCTCTCCCATTCCTGAAATATGTGGCTTTATAGTTTGTCTTACAACTCTGGTAGTAATGGCAGTCAATAATAGGGGAGAGGGATTATACAGTAAGGGGTTATGTATTAGGTATACACGCACTTTAATATAAAATACTCACACACCCTCATTGTATAATCCCACCCATAACCTGACATTTACTCCTCTTATTAAAATTAGGTTCATCTGATAAATTCCTAAATTGTCATACAAACTTTAAACATACATATTATCTAAATTTGAGGACAGCTAAAAAAAAACGTAAAAAGGTATGGAATCAAGGCCCCATGAAATGGTAATACAGTATCTCATGGTAACATTTTTGCTGTTGCCTACAGATCCTCTTTAAAGGGGTTATCCAGTAAAACACTTTTTTTTTTATATCAACTGGCTCCAGAAAGTTAAACAGATTTGTAAATAACTTCTATTAAAAAATCTTAATCCTTTCAGTACTTATGAGCTTCTGAAGTTAAGGTTGTTCTTTTCTGTCTAAGTGCTCTCTGATGACACGTGTCTCGGGAACCGCCCAGTTTAGAAGCATATCCCCATAGCAAACCTCTTCTAAACTGGGCGGTTCCCGAGACACATGTCAACAGAGAGCACTTAAACAGAAAAGAACAACCTTAACTTCAGAAGCTCATAAGTACTGAAAGGATAAAGATTTTTTAATAGAAGTAATTTACAAATCTGTTTAACTTTCTGGAGCCAGTTGATATATAATTTCTATTTTTTTTCCTGGATAGCCCCTTTAACCTTTTAAGGACAATGGACATAAGTAGAGATGAGCGAACTTTTGAAAAGTTCGACACACGGGTTTCGCCAAAGTTTTCAAAATTGTCGGTTCAGTTTGATGCGAACCGGCAATGGAATAAACCCCAAACGTGTTTCTTACATTGCCTAACAGCTCTGAAGCCCTCTCTAACACTGCTAAGAATGTATTTTAACCCCTTAAGGATGCAGGGTTTTTCAGTTTTTTGCATTTTTGTTTTTTCCTCCTTACCTTTTAAAAATCATAACCCTTTCAATTTTCCACCTAAAAATCCATATTATGGCTTATTGTTTGCATCAATAATTCTACTTTGCAGTGACATTAGTCATTTTACCCAAAAATTCACGGCGAAACGAAAAAAAAATCGTTGTGCGACAAAATCGAAGCAGAAACATTATTTTGTAAATTTTGGGGGCTTCCGTTTCAACGCAGTGCATATTTCGGTAAAGATGACACCTTATCATTATTCTGTAGGTCCATACGGTTAAAATGATACCCTAATTATACAGGTATAATTTTGTCGTACTTCTGGAAAAAATCATAACTACATGCAGGAAATGTATACGTTTAAAAATGTCCTCTTCTGACCCCTATAACTTTTTTTATTTTTCCACTTACTGGGCAGTATGAGGGCTCATTTTTTGCACCGCAATCTGTAGTTTTTATCGGTACCATTTTTGTTTTGATCAGACTTTTTGATCACTTTTTATTAAGTTTTTAATGGTATAAAAAGTGACAAAAAATATGCTTTTTTGGAGTTTGGATTTTTTTTTGTATGCCAATGACCGTGCAGTTTAATTAACGATATATTTTTATAGTTCGGACATTTACACACGCGGCGATACCACATATGTTTATTTTTATTTACACTGGCTCTCATTTACTAAAGGAGAACCGATGGTTTTTCTCGGTTATTGCGTCCAAAATTTGGTTGCATCCCGCGTGCGACCAAATCTGCGCCCAAAATTTAGGTGCACAGCCTACATTTTCAAAAACACTTGGAGAGTTTAATTTAACCTACAAAATAGGCGTGGTTTACTCAAAAATGGGCGTTAACCTCTTCTGAGTGTTGCTGTGAAAGAGGGGGTATTAAAGAGGAGTTTCAAAAACTGTGATTATCTGTTGTGCGGAGTGAATCTGTGGAGTGGGTGCGACTGCCTATAGTCCACATTCATATTTTGGGTAAGTCTTTCTCTCTTGCACATAGTGGGATAACTGTTAGAGTTTAAACACCCTTTTTCATATTTTTTTTCTCTGTTCCACCTCTAGGGGGAGGAGGAGTAGATTGGGCACAGGTGTATAAATCTTAGCTTGGGACTCTTATTGAGAGCTTGCTCTTCTGAGTGTTGCTGTGTAACAGGGGGCGTGAAAGAGGGGTTTCAAAAACAGGAGTTTGAAAGCAGGAGGTGGAGATCGCTGTGAGTGTTAATTTCTGAACCCACAAGGTCTACAAAAAATTTTAAGTGTAATTTTGACTGTCTGTTTTTGCCTATAAATTTGTGAAATCCCCATAACTAGATGGCCTCCATGTTGGAAATTGCAGTCCAATGTACATCCTGTTCAATGTATGCAATCCTTGAACAACAGTTTGAGGGTGCATATTGCTGTGTGAGATGTGTGCTAGTTGTCCGTTTGAAAGCCCAGATCCTGCATCTAGAGGGGCGACTGGCAACAATGAGAAGCATTAACAACATATAGAGGAGTCTCCTGCTCACTGAGCAGGCACTCTCGGGAATAGAGGTGGGGGAGGACAGTGGGACGAAGTTGCAGGACAGTCAGGCAGTTAGCTGGGTAACAGTTAGAAAGAGGGGTAGGGGAAAAAGTGTCAGGGAGGCTAGTCCTTAACTGGCACACCCCAACAAGTTTGCCCGCTTGGCAGATGAGGGGGATGCCATTACAGAGCTAGCAGAAATGCAGCAGGATACCGCCTCTGACCGCCAGGGGGGTGTCTGCTCCAGTAAGGAGGGAGGGAGGAGTACAGGGCAGGCCAGACAGGTACTAGTGGTGGGGGACTCAATTATTAGGGGGACAGACAGGGCAATCTGTCACAAAGACCGGGATCGCAGAACAGTGTGTTGTCTGCCTGGCGCACGAGTTCGGCACATCGCGGATCGGGTTGACAGGTTGCTGGGCGGGGCTGGAGAGGACCCAGCAGTCATGGTACATATTGGCACCAATGACAAAGTAAGAGATAGGTGGAGTGTCCTTAAAAATGATTTCAGGGACTTAGGCCGCAAGCTTAAGGCAAGGACCTCCAAGGTAGTATTTTCTGAAATACTACCAGTACCACGAGCCGCACCAGAGAGGCAGCGGGAGATCAGGGAGGTAAACAAGTGGATCAGAAGCTGGTGTAGGAAGGAAGGGTTTGGGTTCATGGAGAACTGGGCTGACTTCGCCGTCGGTTACCGGCTCTACCGTAGGGACGGGCTGCACCTCAATGGGGAGGGTGCCGCTTTGCTTGGGGAGAAGATGGCTAGAAGGGTGGAGGAGTGTTTAAACTAGGGACTTGGGGGGAGGGAACCTACAGCAAAGAGGGGAAAGATAGTGTAGAGAGGTGGGAATTATAAATGTACCTGGGGGTGGAGCGGAGGGAGGGGTTAGAATAGTTAATAGGAATAGGCTTCATAGGAAAATAAAACTTACACCCTTGAATCCCATTAACCCCAGTAACATAAAGGATGGAAATGTAAAGTGTATGTTCACAAATGCCAGAAGCCTAGCAAATAAAATTGGAGAGCTTGAGGCCTTGATACAGGAGGAACATATTGATATAGTTGGGGTCACTGAGACATGGCTGGACTCCTCGCATGACTGGGCTGTCAATCTACAGGGGTTTACATTGTTTCGCAAGGATAGAATGAACATAAAAGGTGGTGGAGTCTGTCTGTATGTAAGAAGTGGTATGAAATTCAGTGTGAACGATGCCATAGTGTGTTATGATTCTGAGGAGGTGGAATCACTGTGGGTAGAATTACAAAAGGAGGGAAATACTGAAAAAATAATACTTGGTGTAATCTACAGACCCCCTAATATCACTGAAGAGATAGAAGGTCGGCTTCATAAACAAATAGAGAGGGCCGCCCGGGCAGGTACAGTGGTAATAATGGGAGATTTTAACTTTCCAAATATAGATTGGGGTCCGGGGTTGGCTAAAACTACAAAGGGGCGACAATTCCTAAATTTATTGCAGGATAATTTTATGGGCCAGTTTGTGGAGGACCCAACAAGAAGTGATGCCTTGTTGGATCTGATCATTTCCAACAACGCAGAGTTGGTTGGTAATGTAACTGTGCGGGAAAACCTTGGTAATAGCGACCACAATATAGTTACTTTTGACTTAAAATGTAGAAAACAAAGACAGGCGGGGAAGGCAAAAACATATAACTTTAAAAAGGCAAACTTCCCTGGGCTGAGGGCTGCACTACAGGACATAGACTGGGGGGAGGTGTTCTCAAATACTGATACAGAAGGTAAATGGGACATCTTTAAATCAACTCTAAATAACTATACAGCTAAATATATAACAAAGGGGAACAAATATAAACGATTAAAACTAAATCCTACATGGCTGACAAATGTTAAAAGAGCAATAAACAACAAGAACATAGCCTTCAAAAAATTCAAATCTGATGGGTCAGCTATAACATTTAAACAGTACAAAGAGCTTAATAAAATCTGTAAAAATTTAATAAAAACAGCAAAAATTCTAAACGAGAGACAGGTGGCCAAAGAAAGCAAAACTAATCCTAAATATTTTTTTAGATATATAAATGCAAAAAAATCAAGGACAGAGCATGTAGGATCCCTTAATAATGATAATGGGGAGGTTGTCACGGGCGATCAAGAGAAGGCGGAGGTACTGAATGGGTTCTTTAGTTCTGTATACACTATGGAAAAAGGAGCTGACATTGGCCAGGTCAGTGCTGGTAACACATCATGTAATGTACTGAACTGGCTTAATGTAGAGATGGTACAAGGTAAGTTAAGTAATATAAATGTAAGCAAATCTCCAGGGCCAGATGGATTGCACCCAAGAGTTCTTAGAGAGGTAAGTTCAGTAATATCTGTACCCCTGTTCATGATATTTAGAGATTCTCTGGTGTCTGGTATTGTGCCAAAGGACTGGCGCAAGGCGAATGTGGTGCCAATCTTCAAAAAGGGCTCTAGGTCTTCCCCAGGAAACTATAGACCGGTAAGTTTAACGTGCATTGTGGGTAAATTGCTTGAAGGGCTTATAAGGGATTACATACAGGAATACATAGGGGATAATAGTAATATAAGTGATAGCCAGCATGGGTTACTAAGGATAGAAGTTGTCAAACCAATCTAATTTGTTTTTATGAAGAGGTGAGTAGAAGCTTTGACAGAGGAATGGCTGTGGATATAGTGTTTCTGGATTTTGCTAAAGCATTTGATACTGTCCCTCATAGACGTCTGACAGGTAAGTTAAGGTCTTTGGGTTTGGAAATTTTAGTTTGTAACTGGATTGAACACTGGCTCATGGATCGTACCCAGAGAGTGGTGGTCAATGATTCGTACTCTGATTGGTCCCCGGTAATTAGTGGTGTACCCCAAGGTTCAGTACTGGGCCCGCTGTTGTTTAATTTATTTATCAATGATATAGAGGATGGCATTAACAGCTCTGTTTCTATCTTTGCAGATGACACCAAGCTTTGTAGCACGGTGCAGTCTATAGAGGATGTGCATAAGTTACAAGATGACTTGGATAGACTAAGTGTCTGGGCATCCACTTGGCAAATGAGGTTCAATGTGGATAAATGTAAAGTTATGCATCTGGGTACTAATAACCTGCATGCGTCGTATGTCTTAGGGGGGATTAAACTGGCAGAGTCACTGGTAGAGAAGGATCTGGGTGTACTTGTAGATCACAGACTACAGAATAGCATGCAATGTCAGGCTGCTGCTTCCAAAGCCAGCAGGATATTGTCATGTATCAAAAGAGGCATGGACTCAAGGGACAGGGACATAATACTCCCCCTTTATAAAGCATTGGTACGGCCTCACCTGGAATATGCTGTTCAGTTTTGGTCGCCTGTCCATAAAAGGGACACTGTGGAGCTGGAAAGGGTGCAGAGACGCGCGACTAAACTAATATGGGGCATGGAACATCTTAGCTATGAGGAGCGATTAAAGGAGTTACAATTGTTTAGTCTTGAGAAGAGACGTTTAAGGGGGGATATGATAAACGTATATAAGTATATTAATGGCCCATACAAAAAATATGGAGAAAAACTGTTCCAGGTTAACCCCCCCCCCCAAAGGACGAGGGGGCACTCCCTCCGTCTGAAGAAGAAAAAGTTTTGTCTCAAGAGGTGACACACCTTCTTTACCATGAGAACTGTGAACTTATGGAACAGTCTACCTCAGGAATTGGTCACAGCAGGAAAAATTAACAGCTTTAAAACAGGATTAGATACATTCCTGGAACAAAATAACATTAATGCTTATGAAGAAACATAAAATCCCATCCCTTCCCCAATATCGCACCACACCCCTACCCCTTAATTCCCTGGTTGAACTTGATGGACATATGTCTTTTTTGACCGTACTAACTATGTAACCTACAAAATAGGCGTGGTTTACTCAAAAATGGGCGTTAACCAGACAAAATGGAAAAATCACTCGGAGTAATTATGAAATCACTCTGAAAAAAGTGTGATTTCTCAACTGAAAAACCGACAGCCCAGGGGTCGAGTGAAAATAGAAAAATTGAGTGTTTTTGAGGAAGGGACAGCTGACCATTGTGGTTCATGATTAAATTACTTGTTTTATTCTTTAAAAGCATTTTTAACCCCTCAACACTTTTATGATTAAATTATGTAATAGATTTTTTTTAATAAATATATATTTATATAATTTTTTTTTATTATATATATATATATATATATATATATATATATATAAAAATTATTATTTTTTTTCCACTTTTGGGTTGCTAAACCATTAACAATCATGAATGTAAAGTTACATCCTTGTGCAGAGTAACTTTACTTTTACTAATTTTTATTTTTCCAGTGCGACACTTTTTATTCCCGTGCAACAGAATTTAATATCGTGTGACACAAAAAAAAACGACACATGCGACAGATCAGTAAATCACAAGGAAAAAAAAGACGAGTACACCGAAAAAAAAACCTAACAGACACTCCAGTCTTTGTAAATGAGGGCCACTGTTTAATATTTTTTTATGGGAAAAGGGGGGTGATTCAAACTTTTGTTAGGGTAGGGGTTAAATGATCTTTATTAACACTTTTTTTAACTTTTTTTTTTTTTTGCAGTGTTATAGCTCCCATAGGGACTTATAACACTGCCCACACTGATCTTTTACACAGATCACTGGCGTGTATTAACACACCTGTGATCAGTGTTATCGGTGCTTGACTGCTCCTGCCTGGATCTCAGGCATGGAGCAGTCATTCGCCGATCGGACACCGTGGAGGTAGGTAAGGGCCCTCCCAGTGTCCTGTAAGCTGTTCAGGATGCAGCTATTTCACAGCGGCGTTCCCGAACAGCCCGACTGAGCAGCCGGGATACTTTCACTTTCGTTTCAGACGCGGCGGTCAGCTTTGATCATCACGTCTGAAGGGTTAATACAGGGCATCACCGTGATCGGTGATGTCCTGTATTAGCCGCGGGTCCTGGCCGTTGATGGCCGCCGGTACCCACCCGATATGACACGGGGACACCGCGTGACCCCGCGGCCATATCGCGGGAGCCGTCGGAGGACGTAAATATACGTCCTTTGTCGTTAAGGGGTTAAGTAGTTTTTTTGTGTTTTTTAGGCTTTAGTTATGGTAACATGTGGTAATCCATGGTAACAAACAGCTTTTTAAGTGTGCTGCCAGATTTTTGGTTCTTATTTACATTAAAATAAAGCATCAAATATCCCTGGTTGTCAGTAGATGCCTGCAGTTATTAACCCCTTAAGGACGCAGCTCATTTTCACCTTAAGGACTTTTCACCTTTTTTTGCATTTCTGACCTCTGTCATTTTATGCATTAATAAATCTAATATGCTTTTACCGATTATTCTGATTCTGAGGGGGTGGGGGGTGGACATGGATGACAGGAGTGGGGGGGGGGGGTGGACATGGATGACAGGAGTGGGGGGGTGGACATGGATGACAGGAGTGGTGGGGGGGGGTGGACATGGATGACAGGAGTGAGGGGGGTGGACATGGATGACAGGAGTGAGGGGGGTGGACATGGATGACAGGAGTGGGGGGGTGGACATGGATGACAGGAGTGGGGGATGGACATGGATGACAGAAGTGGGGGGGTGGACATGGATGACAGGAGTGGGGGTGGAGAGGGTTAAGAAGGGGTAACAGAGGGGTGGACATGGATGACAGGAGTGGGGGGTGGACATGGATGACAGGAGTGGGGGGTGGACATGGATGACAGGAGTGGGGGGGGTGGACATGGATGACAGGAGTGGGGGTGGAGAGGGTTAAGAAGGGGTAACAGAGGGGTGGACATTGATGACAGGAGTGGGGGGTGGACATGGATGACAGGAGTGGGGGGTGGACATGGATGACAGGAGTGGGGGGGTGGACATGGATGACAGGAGTGGAGGGGGTGGACATGGATGACAAGAGTGGGGGTGGAGAGGGTTAAGAAGGGGTAACATAGGTGTGGACATGGATGACAGTAGTGGGGGGGTGGACATGGATTACAAGAGTGGGGGGGTGGAGAGGGTTAAGAAGGGGTAACAGAGGGGTGGACATGGATGACAGGAGTGGGGGGTGGACATGGATGACAGCAGTGGGGGGTGGAGAGGGTTAAGAAGGGGTAACAGAGGGATGGACATGGATGACAGCAGTGGGAGCTGGAGAGGGTTAAGAAGAGGTAACAGAGGATGGACATGGATGACAGGAGTGGGGGGTGGAGAGGGTTAAGAAGGGGTAACAGAGGGGTGGACATGGATGACAGGAGTGGGGGGGGTTGGACATGGATGACAGCAGTGGGGGTGGAGAGGGTTAAGAAGGGGTAACAGAGGGGTGGACATGGATGACAACAGTGGGGGTGGAGAGGGTTAAGAAGAGGTAACAGAGGGTGGACATGGATGACAGGAGTGGGGGGTGGACAAGGTTAAGAAGGGGTAACAGGCGGGTGGAAAGGGTACATACCTTAAGCCATTATCTTCACTACACCGGCACTGGAATCCGGCGGAGCTTCCTCTTTCCTCCCCTCTCGGCAGGGCACCGAGTCAGGGCTCCAGCAGGGCACTCACTGCGCCACGGGGGGGGGGGGGGAGAGGAACTCATCACTACACAGGCACAGGTGACAGGGCCGCAGGGGGGAGGGGGACGATGGGAGATGCAGGGAGATGAAGGGATATGCAGGGGGACGCTGTGTGCGCACTCACAGCAAAGCGCACACATACTTCCCTTCTCCCTTGCGTGCCGTGAGTCACAGGTGCGCAGGCCGGGGCGGGAAATAAAAATAAAGAAAAGTGCAAATTTAGCGTTCCGGTGCAGCCCCTGCAGGACCCTGCTATGGGGTTTGGTTTTCACTAGCTGCTGCGCTGCCGTGCATTTGGAAGTGGAGGAGTTGCGCCGTGCTGCCAGGACTTGGGCAGCGCTGTATATAGATTGAGCAAGGGGGGGTAGATTGAGCAAGGGGGGGGGGTATTAGCCACGGGTCCCGGCCGTTGTTAGAGGCTGGGCCCGACCCGCCGTGGTCCCGTGTTATAGATCGAGAGAGGGAGAGAGGCCTGTAAGTCTTCACATTACCGATTCAAGCAGCCTCCTCCAAACACCGGCCTCATAGCGAATCGCGCCATTGTCCGCACGCCCGTACTCCACATGGGACGCCGGGACTTACTTCCGGCATTGCCGGACCTCAACCAATCACAGAGACGGCGTCATTCTGTTGTCATAGCTACTCTCTGCACTGTCAGAGCAGCTGTGACGTGCACGGCGCGGCCAAGCTCCGTGGCCCTCTGCGCATGCTCAGTGCATAATAACACACTCATCGGCGCCATTTTAATTTAGGGCAAATAGTTGGTAACCAAAGCGCATCCTATAGTAATATACTGCTTGAGGCTGCTTGAATCGGTAATGTTTTTAACCCTTCACTTGTTTTCACAAATGCCCACATTGTAATTATGACACTTAAGATGAGTTGATCAATCTGTCACCGGAGGAATAGGTGATCAGATCATGTATATGTATTCACTATATAACATTGTATCTATGAGATGCTTTTATTTAATATTTTTCACTGTATAGCATGAATTTTTCACTTTATTTACATCTTGTTTATGATCATGTGATATGCTAATAATCATGATGTCACTAAATGGGGAGTATATTTAAACCCCACCTGTATCACTTGTAAACCACTTGAAAATGGCGGTGTGAGATCGCCGAAACGTTGTCACCTATCCCTGGAATAAACGCTTGAATTTTGCACTAATTTTATTTTGGTGTGCTGCCTACATTGATTTATATATATATATATTTTTTTTTTATTATTATTATTTTTTTTTTACTTCTGTACAACCGTTCCCCCTAGTTTCTGCCCTGCCAATCCCAAGATGCAGTAGCAGGTTTAGGACACTAGAGGGAGCTGTTGTACAAATAAACAGCTCATTTACAAAAAAAAAAAAAAATTATTACTGCTCTCGATTCACCCGGAAGTGAAGCATGCAGGAGGGCACAGCTGCAGGAGTTCTGGACCGGTGGAGGACATCAGGGAAGGGGTACAGGACACTGGGGACACTTAGCAGAGCAGTGTGTGTGTCCTGATCCCCGTGATCGGTACACACACACTGCTCTGCTCAGGATTTTCATTGCGAAACGTTGACATCGGCTAGTCAGATTTGACTAACTTATAGTAGCGATCGCGGTGAGGGGGGGGACTAAACCCCCCCCTAGGTCCCGAGGCAAGATGGCTGACTATTAGGGATAGCCACCATCTTAGCGGGCGCAGCGGGATGCCACGATTAACAGCCAGTATCTGCATGATGTACATGTACAGAGGATCCAGCTGTTGCAAAATAACAACTTCCAGTATTGCCGGACAGCCATTGACTGTCCAGGCATGTTGGGAGGTTTGCAACAGCTAGAGGCACCCTGTTTGGGGAACACTACCATAGGGTATTTTGGTGTAGGAGGAAAGTGTAATGCTTGCATCCAGGTCCGCCCCTATGAAAATCAAACAATCAACAAATATTGGAGGGCTTTTTCTCCTTTTACCCCTTATGAAAAGGTAAAGTTGGGGTCTACACCAGCATTTTAGTGTAAAAAATAAAAAATTTTACACTAAGGATGAACTGTACCAAATTTTCCACTTTTTAAAAACAAGCCAAAGTCCTCAGTAACCGCTTTTTAGAAAAAGGCTACCCCAAAGAACTCATCAAAAATGCATACTCCCGAGCAGAAAACCTTACCCAAGGTGATTGTTTACCTGCTCCAGGGATAATACACAACCGGACAGATACAATAACAGAAAACGCACAGGTACCCTCATGTTGCAAGCAAACCATTATATTAAAGAAAGGAAGCAACAAAGGAATGGCATTTGAGGTAACCAAGAAGAAGTCTCCCTTCAAAACAGGAGAACAGCAATACAGAAATAATTTTATTACCACATACTCAGGAGGACACACATTGATTCGAAAAATTCTAAACAAATATTGGAGAATTTTGAGATCTGACCCACATTTGGGGAAAATACTGCCTATTAAACCCGGCATCACTTTTCGTAGGGCCCCCTCCCTACGTAATATTATTGCCCCTAGTCGCATGAATAAATTCAAAAAACCTCCTATTAATTCTACCAATACCCCCGATCTTCAAATAAAGAAAGGGGTTTTTAAATGCTGCACATCTAGGTGCCTCTGCTGTTTGTCAATCAACCATGGAAGCACGAGTTTTTCAAGTACCCACACGGGCAAAAAAAAATACCATAAAAACCCACATGAATTGCCAAACGTCATTTGTCATATAGTTAATAACCTGTAAATGCGGCAAAAAATATGTTGGACATACGACCCAGCAGCTACATCTACGTCTAAACCAACATCATAATAACATCAAAAAAGGTTTTTTGCAACATGGACTTTCCCGACATATTGCCTAAACACATAATAAAGAGGAATCAAACTTGATTTCGATTGCAGCCATAGAACATATTCCCTTGTCATCATCCAACCGCTTCGAGGTCCTTTGCCGTAAGGAAATGTATTGAATATGCAACCTACATTCTTTACAGCCATTCGGCTTAAATGAAATTACAGAATTGGTGTGTTAAAAAATAGAGGAATGCATTTTTTTTATTTGTTATATTTTAATTATCATCCTAAATATAACTAGGTTTTGTATCCCTAATGCTAATTGCGGAACTTTTTATTATGAGTTTTAAAGCCGTGACCGGTTTTTACCAACAGTTATAAAATTAGGATAACATTACGCTAAATATGAATATTATATGCATCTATATGGAACACTTACTGTGGTTCCCTCTGTCTCCGGGTACCGTATCAAGCAGGACCGAATTATTGGCCATCTCCCATCCTTGCTGGTGCCGTGATGTGTGCTGAGCGGCTTCACAGTACACTCAGCCACTTACCCCTTATGAGCAAGTTACTTACTAGTTATTTTCGGCCACCCATAGATGTCAATATTATCAGTTTTTTTTTTTTTCAGTAATGCGCCTACCTTTTTATATTGGTAGTCTCTGTGAATTTCTAACCTATTGTGTATTCAATATTTATATTTTGATATCATTGTATGCAAAGTTGTGTTCGATTTTTTTTAATGCTTTTTACTTTTATATTGGAACCCGCTAGCATTTTGTTTTGCAGGTTTTTTCTGTATAAATGTGACATGTTTGACACTGTACCAATCAGAAGACCTGACGAAGAGGGGGTCCCACCTCTCGAAACGCGTAGTCCATATCTCTGAATAAAGGATTTTATTTATTTAAATATTCCTTGTCCGTAACGGCTTTACACATTTATCGGGTGAGCGCCAGGAGGATCAATAGTTTTTCCTGCAGTTTGCAGTTCCATATGTGATTCCCTCGACCGCTCCTGATTTCTACAGAGACGGGCAAGATCAAGGCTGCACCCCGACTATACACCCTGAATTTGGGTATACAAGTTTCATTAGGTGTTGTGCCCTGAGCATAACACCATCAGGTGAGCAGATTTCTTTACCGCTGCTATCACTGACCTCTGCACCATCGGAGTAACGGCACATGTTTTTTGCGCTCTTGTCTGTTTTTTTCACATAGCTTACGAGTACGGAAATACCCCATATGTGTGCGTAAAGGGCTCTGTGGGCACACAACAGGCCTAAGGAGTGAGAGCGCAAGATGTATATTTGAGGCCTATTGGTGATTTGCACAGGGGTGGCTCCTGGTTACAGCAGTTCTGACATAAACACAAAAAAAAAAAAAACACATGTGACCCCATTTTGGAAACTACACCCCTCACAGAAGATAACAAGCAGTATAGTGAGCCTTGACACCCCACAGGTGTTTGACAAATTTTCGGTAAGTTGGACATGAAAATGAGAGAACATTTTTTTTTCACTAAGATGCTGGTGTTACCCCAATTTTTTCATGTTCACAAGAGGTAATAGGAAATAGGTAATAAAACACTGATTGGGCCAGGCACCAATTAATGGTGCACTGGCCCTTTAAATTTCAGAGAGCTGGCGCGCGCGCGCCCCCTAGAGAGCGGGGCCGCGTGCGTCGGACAGAACAGCAGGAGAGGAGATTGGGATGCGACCGGCGGGCGGGCGCGTCCCGCTACGCGGATTGCATCCCCGCCGGTGATGACAGTGCAGCGCTCCCGGTCAGCGGGTCTGACCGGGGCGCTGCACACAGAAGAACGCCGCGAGCGCTTCGGGGAGGAGCAGGGACCCGGAGGGCTCGGCGTAACACATTACTTACTAAATCTAATTTTAAATATTTTGAGGGTGCAGTTTCTATAATGGGGTCATTTATGGGGGATTTCTCACAGAAAGGCTCCTGAAATTCACTTCAAACTTAACTGGCCCCTGAAAAATTCAGATTTTGAATTTTTTCGTGAACAATTGGAAAATTGCTGCTATACTTTGAAGTCCTCTAATGGATTCAAAAATGAAAAAACATGTCAACTTTATGATGCAAACATGAAGTAGACATATTGTATCTCGGAATCAAATTCATAAGTTAAAGCATCCCAGATTTATTAATGCTTAACTTTAAGCAAAAAACGGCTGCATCCTTAAAGGGGTACTCCAATGGAGTTTTCTTTTTTTTTTTTTTTTATGAATTGGTGCCATAACGTTAAACAGATTAGTAAATGACTTCTATTAAAAAATCTTTACCCTTCCAGTACTTAAAATTTTTTTACCCTTCCAGCTGTATGCTAGGATCTTTTTTAATTTCTTTTTTTATCTTGTCCACACTGCTCTTTGCTGACACCTCTGTCCGTGTTAGGAACTGTCCTGAGCAGGAGAGGTTTGCTATGGGGATTTTCTCCTGCTCTGGACAGTTCCTGATACGGGCATCAGGTGTCAGCAGAGAGCACTGTGGACAAGACAAAAAAGAAATTAAAAAAGAAAAGAATTTCCTCTGTAGGATACAGCTGCTAAAAAGTATTGGGAGGGTAAATTTTAATATTTTTTTAATAGAAATAATTTACAAATCTGTTTAACTTTCTGGCACCAGTTGATAAAAAAGAAAAAAAAAACGTAGTTTAAGGTCAAAATGGGCTACGTCCTTAAGGGGTTAATAAAATTTGACATGTTTCTCATTAAATGGTGTTACCTTTAGAACACTTTTTCTGAGTGGATCGATTGTGAGAATGTTTTTTCGTGACATATTGTACTTTATATAAGTGGTGCATTTTTGTTGGCACATGAAGCATTTTTTGTGAAAAACTAAAAAAAAAAAAAAAAGAAAGGCCAGAAATGTTCCAGTTTTTCACAATATTTGTATTATCATTTCTTTTATGGTGTTCACTGTGCAGTAAAAGTTATGTTATATTTATTCTGTGGGTCGGTGCAATTATGGCCATACCCATATTATATAGCTTTTTATGTTCTTTTTCCTTTTTCTGAGCAAAAATTTATTTTTCCCCTTTTTTTGTGTAATCATGTTCCGACAGCCTTAACTTTTTATTTTTCCAGGCAGGCTGCCATAGCAATCAACGGCAACCCGCAATCATGTCACAGTGCCGCAGTTGGTGAACAGGGGGAGCTCCCTCTGTCACCAGCGATCAGTGCTGTGGTCAGATTGACCGCAGCACTTAAGGGGTTAACTATCAGCTGTCAGGATCAGAGTGCAGCTCCGCTCCTGACAGCTGCGGCAGGTGCCTGGTGATATGCGATCACGGGCCCCAGCTGCCGATCGCCGCCCGCATGCACGTGGCACCATGATCGGGAATGGACGTATATATACGTCCATTTGCGTTAAGTCATAGGGAAAAAGTGACTGATATATATGTCCATTTGCGGCAAAGAGGAGTTATAGTCACCTAGGGAAAAGACCAAAAACCTATGACATGACCCACAGTCATGTCAACATTTTTGATCTGTTGGTGCTGAGACCCTGACTGATTGCTATATATATAGCAGGGAGAAATCCTGTGCCCTTTCAGGAGTTTGGCTCTATAGGCTTACAATGGAGCAATCTCCTGGTAGCTGCTGGTATGCAGCATGTCCTACTGCTTATATTGGCTGAGCCACATGCTCAGCTCTCCCTCCTTGTTGCCAGCTATGGACTTCCTCCTCCGTACAGTCGCAGGTGGCAACAGTTTATGGCCATACATGTGCACATACTGTCGCTTTAAGGGTTCACACACATCCCTGATTCATGACAACCTCCAATGCCTACCAGGCAACGCCTACATAATCCTGATCCACCCATTCTTTGGTGCTTGAGCAACATTGTAGGTTGTTTTCGTTGAAGGTTCCTGTCTGCATTGTTACTGTGTTCTTGACCTAAGTATGTTTCCTGACTGTTGACATCTCCTCTGTATTCTGAGTTAGCTAACACTACCTGACTGCTTCTGAGATACTCTGCTTTGCTACAAACACCAAATCAGCTCTTCTATTTCAGACTTTGTTGGCTACACAATTACCATCTACACTGTTAGCTTGCCCCTACTGTCTGTATCCTCGGTGCTTGCCATTTTGGCCTGCCACTTACCTGGAACCACTCTTGCGGCAGCAACCTGGTATCTCCTCTGTAGCTGAAGTCTAGCTTCCCAAGTTTGGCCCAAAGCCAAACCAGTAGGTGGCACAGTGGGTCCACATCCATTGGGGTGTTACATTCTGTAACAAGTTGGATCGAGCACCTATATCTAGCAAACTGTTACGCCTCAGTACTCATAAATTGGCTAATCTGTCACAAAAGATTCAAAAGAAGCATCACTAGCCATAGGAACTGAATAAATAGTGTTAAAATCAATCTATGCTTTTCTGTTCTTATATTAGTTCTGTTAGTTTGGAAATATGACCTCAAATGTTCTTTTTTCAGTTTTTCATTAGCCTTTGTTGTCAAGTGTCTATGTCTAACAGATCTTTGTTTCATATTTTACTGAACCGTTAAAGGGTTGTTCACCTTTTGCTCTACAATACATCTGAATAATACATCTGTGTGTGTGTGAAAGAGTAAGATGTCTAACCTAGATCCGCGAGGTTGGACAAGGCCAAGAGACCCACACGCACCAACGTATCATTATCTGGGTAGTCTGTTAATATCTTGACCAAGGAAGTAATGACATCAAGTTCCACCAGCTGCTCTTGTAGCTCATCTGAAAGAAAACATATATATTATTTAGATAAAAGACAAGTGCTACATATTCAGATCCATTAAGCACCTCAAAATATCTCAATGCTTACGCCGGAGGATCAGAAAAAGGGTTTCATGGGAATATTACCTAAATGTTTTATACTGAAGACATGTACAGTAGAAGATTTCAGTCATGACCTAATTATATTTAGTATGCTAAAGGTTGATTTGATATTATTGTAAAAATACCTAAATGGGCCATAAACTTAGTCTGTGGTAAATTGACCTAATTTTTGTTTTTATCTCGATCTACAGAGTTTTGTGATCTAAAAGGCTGAATTTGATGGACTGAGGTCTTTCTTATGAATGACTATTAAAGTATGTAACCACCTATTGATCCTCATCAAAGTTGTTGCTGGGGCTAAGTTATTAGACATTTTAAGTATAGATTTAAAATATTAAATTGATGCTTAGATGTTAGAATCTTCAATATCTAAAAATAAGTTTGAACTGGAGATGTACTCCAGTCATGCAGTCCCACATTTATTACGTAGGTGTGGCATGTGCCCAAACTCGCTGCCCATCATACAGTTAGTTCCTTGACTACCCATTGTGGGCTGTATCTCTGGTAGCTGAACTGTGCATCACTGGAGGTATACTTTAACCAGGGGCGGATTCAGAGTCTAGTCGCGGATCCAGAGTCTAGTCTCGGGAGGGGCACTATTAGAGTATTTTGTGTTGGTGGACAGAAAATAAGGTGTTGCTTAACCCCTTAAGGACTCCGCCCATTTTGGCCTTAAGGACTCAGACAATTTAATTTTTACGTTTTCATTTTTTCCTCCTCGCCTTCTAAAAATCATAACTCTTTTATATTTTCATCCACAGACTAGTATGAGGGCTTGTTTTTTGCGCGACCAGTTGTCCTTTGTAATGAAATCACTCATTATATCATAAAATGTATGGCGCAACCAAAAAACACTATTTTTGTGGGGAAATTAAAACGAAAAAATGCAATTTTGCTAATTTTGAAAGGTTTCGTTTTCACGCCGTACAATTTATGGTAAAAATGACATGTGTTCTTTATTCTGAGGGTCAATACGATTAAAATTATACCCATTATTACATACTTTTATATTATTGTTGCGCTTAAAAAAAATCACAAACTTTTTAACCAAATTAGTACGTTTATAATCCCTTTATTTTGATGACCTCTAACTTTTTTATTTTTCCGTATAAGCGGCGGTATGGGGGCTCATTTTTTGCACCATGATCTGTACTTTTTTTTGATACCACATTTGCATATAAAAAACTTTTAATTCATTTTTTATAATTTTTTTTAAATAAAATGTTTTAAAAAAGTAGGAATTTTGGACTTTTTTTTTTTCCGTTCACGCCGTTCACTGTACGGGATTATTAACATTTTATTTTAATAGTTCAGACATTTACGCACGCGGCAATATCAAATATGTCTATAAAAAAAATTTACGCTTTTTGGGGGTAAAATAGGAAAAAACGGACGTTTTACTTTTTTATTGGGGGAGGGGATTTTTCACTTTTTTTTTACTTTTACTTTTACATTTTTTAACTTTTTTTTTTTATACTTGAATAGTCCCCATAGGGGACTATTCATAGAAATACCATGATTGCTAATACTGATCTGTTCTATGTATAGGACATAGAACAGATCAGTGTTTTCGGTCATCTTCTGCTCTGGTCTGCTCGATCACAGACCAGAGCAGGAGACGCCGGGAGCCGGACGGAGGAAGGAGAGGGGACCTCCGTGCGGCGTTACGATTGATCCCGGCACCTGAGGGGTTAATGGCGGACGCCCGCGAGATCGCGGGCGTCGGTCATTGTCGGCGGGTCCCTGGCTGCGATCAGCAACCGGGATCAGCCGCGCATGACACGGGCATCGCTCCGATGCCCGCGGTTATGCACAGGACGTAAATGTACGTCCTGGTGCGTTAAGTACCACCTCACCAGGACGTACATTTACGTCCTGCGTCCTTAAGGGGTTAAAGGGGTACTCCGGTGAAAACCTTTTTTCTTTTAAATAAACTGGTGGCAGAAAGTTAAACATATTTGTAAACTACTTCTATTAAAAAATCTTAATCCTTCCAGTACTTATTAGCTGCTGAATGCTACAGAGGAAATTCCTTTCTTTTTGGAACACTGAGGACATCACGAACACAGTGCTCTCTGCTGACATCTCTGTCCATTTTAGCAACCATGCATAGCAGATGTATGCTAAGGACAACAATAAATAAATTATTATTATTATAACATCAGCAGAGAGAACTGTGGTCGTGATGTCATCAGAGAGCATTCCAAAAAGAAAAGAATTTCCTCTGTAGTATTCAGCAGGTAATAAGTACAGGAAGGATTAAGATTTTTTAATAGAAGTAATTTATAAATATGTTTAACTTCTTGCCACCAGTTGATTTAAAAGAAAAAGGGTTTTCACCGGAGTACCCCTTTAAGGTACTTACAAGATTAAATATATCATACAGTCCTAACCTTGTTTAAGACTCATAGGCCATGTTCACACGTCAGAATTTCCAATGCGGAATTCGGCACAGGCATTCCGCTGTAGCAGAGTCCTGTTGAATTCAAAAGGATTCTGCTGCGCTGTGCTCATGGCAGAATATCCATGCCAGATGTTTCCAGCAAGGAAATTCCGTTTTCTGTATCCGCAGAAAGAATGAACACATTCATTCTTTCTGCAGACACCGCACGGAATGTTTAGCCATCTAGGAGACGGCTGTCCGCACAGAGATTTTCCCTGCGGACAGATAGGATATGTTTAACAGCTTAACGACCATGGACGTGTATACACGTCCAGGGCGGATGCACGTTCCCGCACCAGGACGAGTATACTCGTCCATGGTTCTCGTGGGTGCTGCCCAGTGCACCCACGAGATCGCAGCAGGGACTCGGCAGTATCACACAGCCGGGACCCTGCTGCACACACCATAGCCTCTGAATATATTACTACAACACACTGAACCCTCTGAATATAATACTACCACATACTGTGCTCTCTGAATATAACCTTGCCATGCACCCTCTGAATACAATACCTTAATGTATTGTGGCCCATAAAAACCATACTACCCCAGAAATTCCTTTATAATATACACTATGGCCGGCATGTATAATTGTCTTTAGACAGTTTTTTGTGTCTAAAAATTGTGAAAAAAGGGCGCAAGCAGGGTTTATTTGCACTTGAGTTGCAATCCACTGATTTTGGCAATACACATGATATGGATGGGTTTTATGAACTGCTCCTTTTTGTGAAAAGGCGCAAAAAAGGCGCAAAACCACAGAAAAGTCTCTAAAACTACACCAGCCCAGACTTAGCTTAGCTTTTTGGTGTATGTGAAGAGAGAAATTTTTTGAAATTGTGACCTGCACAAAATTTATCAAATGGTCTGCTACCTTTTTATAAATGTGGTGCTCCTACACATTACAGCACACAAAAAAAGGTGCAGAAAAATGTTTTACTTACACCTACAATGATAAATGCCAGCCTATACCTCTGAAATGCAAAACACTCTGTGCCCCTAATATATAGTAATAATGCCCCATCCTGCGCCCCCACATATAATAATTTTAACCTGTCCTGTTCTCCCATATAATAATAATGCCCTCTGTCCTGTGCCCCTCACATATAATGCCCCTGTCATGTTCCACTCACATATAATGCCCCCTGTCCTGCCCCCTCAGGGGGGCATTATATGTGAGGGGCATAGGACATTGGGCATTATATGTGGGGGCACAGGACACCCCCCCTGTCATGTGCCCATATAATGCACATATAGTGCCCCCTGACATATGTCCCTGACTTATAATGCCCCCTGTCCTGTTCCCCTCACATATAATGCCCCATGTCCTGTGCCTCTCACACATAATGCCCCCTGAGGGGGCAGGATAGGGGGAATTATATGTGAGGGGCACAGGACATGGGGCATTATATATGAGGGGCACATAACAGGGGGGCATATGTGAGGGGCACATGTCAGGGGGCATTATATGTGGTGGCACATGACAGTGGGGCATTATATGTGTGGACACGTGACAGGGGGCATTATATATGAGGGGCACAGGACAGGGGGTATTATAAGTGATGGGCACATGACAGGGGTTATTATAAATAAGCGGCAAGCATCCACCAACTCCTGGACAGTCTGGTGCAACTTGGCATTGGTAGAAGGAGTGAGACATGATGTCCAGACATGTTCAATCGGATTCAGGAAAGGGTGGGCCAGTCCATACTATCAATGCCTTCCTCTTGCAGGATCTACTGATACACTCCAGCCACATGAGGTCTAGCATTGTCTTGCATTAGGAGGAACCCAGGGCCAACCGCACCAGCATATGGTCTCACAAGAGGTCTGAGGATCTCATCTCGGTACCTAATGGCAATCAGTCTACCTCTGGCAAGCACATGGAGGGCTGTGCGGCCCAAAGAAATGCCACCCCACACCATTACTGACCTACCGCCAAATCGGTCATGCGAGAGGATGTTGCAGGCAGCAGAATGTTCTCCACCGTCTGTCACGTGCTCAGTGTGAACCTGCTTTCATCTGTGAAGAGCACTGGGCGCCAGTGGCGAATTTGACAATCTTGGTGTTCTCTGGCAAATTCCAAACGTCCTGCACGGTCTTGACTGTAAGCACAACTCCCACCTGTGGATGCCAGGCCCTCATACCACCTTCATGCAGTCTGTTTCTGATCGTTTGAGTGGACACATGCACATTTGTGGCCTGCTGGAGGTCATTTTGCAGGGCTCTGGCAGTGCTCCTCCTGCTCCTCCTTGCACAAAGGCGGAGGTAGCGGTCCTGGTGCTGGGTTGTTGCCCTCCTATGGCCTCCTCCACGTCTCCTGATGTACTGGCTTGTCTCCTGGTAGCGCTTCCATGCTCTGGACACTCCGCTGACAGACACAGCAAACCTTCTTGCCATAGCTTGGATTGAGGTGCCATCCTGGATGAGCTGCACTTCCTGAGCCACCTGTGTGGGTTGTAGACTCCGTCTCATGCTACCACTAGAGTGAAAGCACCGCTAGCATTAAAAAGTGACCAAAACATCAGCCAGGAAGCATAGGAACTGAGAAGTGGTCTGTGGTCACCACCTGCAGAACCACTCCTTTATTGGGGGTGTCTTGCTAATTGCCTGTAATTTCCACCTTTTGTCTGTTCCATTTGCACAACAGCATGTGAAATTGATTGTCAATCAGTGTTGCTACCTGAGTGGACAGTGTGATTTCACAGAAGTCTGATTGACTTGGAGTTACATTGTGTTGTTTAAGTGTTCCCTTTATTTTTTTGAGCAGCGTATTATATACAGATGCAGGTCTAAGTAATGACGCAAAAAGGGCTGCAGACTGTCGCTATGCAATAGAATGCATGTCATAGGTAGGGCACTGACTTCAATCCACATCAGAAAGTGGTAGAACTGATTGCTTGTTAACAGGAATATCTATATGAAAAATGGGACTATTAAGTGACAACAGCAGAATATATAGGGCTAAGATAATTTGTGGTTGTCACCCAGTGCATTTCTGAGTTTTTGCTATGCATTGACCTTGTCACACACTGCCAAATATATATTTTTTGCATTTGTTTTGGTATTTTTTAAAATTTATCTTATCAAATACAAGGGTTTAGGCTTCCACTTGTTTTTTTTTTCTGGCAGTTTTTGGAAAACTGCCACTCCAGTTTTTGAGCCAAAGTCAGAAGTGAATCCACAAGGGAGGAGAGAAGTGTAAGTCCTTCCTTTATATGTCTTATTCCTTTTGAATACACTTCTGGCTTTGGCTCAAAAACTGCAGTGGTAGTTTTCCAAAAACTGCCAGAAAAAAAAACTGGAAACTTAGCCTTATAAGGTTTTTGTACCAAAAAAGCATTAGTACTGGTGCTTCCAACAAACATTCTGGACACATGTTAAACTCAATTTTTGACTATAAAATGTTTAATTATGTAATTCACTTACTGTTTTCATAACAGATGTGACCAATGGCTCTGCCAGCATGCAGAAGCAATTCCTGATCTGAACTCTGCAGCAAAGGTACCAAGGCCATCACCAGACCTGCTTCAATACACGGCTTCCTAGTTTCCTCTATATAGAGAAAATGTGTGCAATGTTATATTAACGTCACAAAAAACAGCCTCTAGATTCTAAATATATTGCATTTTTAAAGTAAGGAAAATCAGCTTTACAAGGACCATATGCTTTTTCTTTTACTGCAAATAGCAACCGTTTTGCAATGTGCTTATTTGCAGTGTGGTTTTAACATATAAAATATATTTTTATTTTTTGTCAAAACATTTTAAAACTGTGCTGTTATTAATGGCATTGTAAAACAAAGATGTACGCATGTGGTTTTTCCCTGACCTTCAAAATCCAATAAATGTGAAAAGAAGAAAAAAAACACTCTGTGTGAGCTCAGCCTAATAATCTGAAATGATATTAATTGTATAAAGGTGACACTGGCTACTTCTGGCAGCACTATGCAGCTTAAACAAAATTTCCAGCCAATACATAAGATTCCTTTGTATACAAAACAGGAGTATAGTTAAAAACTACCTGTCATTTGGAAAAACCTTTGACATGTCCTAGTGACATATAAAAAGTTTTGATCGGCGGGGTCGGGCTCGTTCACACTGCGGAATCTCCGCTCGCTGAATTCAGCAAGCAGAGATTCCGCCTGGCCGAATACTTCAGCGCTAGGGCTGCGGGGCACTGAGCCGTCACAATTGACGGCTATGGTCCGCTCACGGATTCCGCACAAAGAATGAACATGTTCTTTCTTTGCGCGGAACACTTTCAGTGGCGGAAATGTCCACCGCTGAAATTCCGCAGTGTGAATGGGTCTCGCGGAGACCCGTTCACACTAATGTTAAAGTTCACACCGCGGAATTGCGCCCGCGGAATTTCCGCCCGGAAAGCGTGAACGTACCCCTAGTGTTCAGACCTACGGGAATCAGGAGAACAAGACTGGAAACGTGTGCACTACTGCGCTTTTCTCCCATGCTCTGTGTCACATGATTAAGAAACCCTCCATAGACTGCAAATGTGTCTCAATCACGTGACACGGAGCCGGGAGATGAAGTGCTGAGCGCAAGCCTCTCCTGGCTCATTCTCCAGTTCGGTGGAGGTCTAAACACTCAGACTCCAAACGGTCCAAACTTTTGATAAATCGTTAAGACATGTCATGTTTTTCCAAATGATAGTGGCCATTTAAGAGGATGCAAAGGAAGCAGTTGCACCTGGGTCCTGGTACCTGGGGGGCCCAGAGTACCTCTGCCACATAAGAACACAACAATATTATAAATGCCACATACTACACACATGTAGAGAAAACTAAGGAGAGAACGCGCCAAGTGTGCACTTCTCCTGACTGATATTATCAAGATCAGTGGGGATCTGAACGTTCAGACCTAAACTGACCAAAACTTTTGAAATCTCTCTGAAATAATTTTTGGTTGACAATGCACATTTAATGTGTCCTGATCACACACACCTTTTTACATTATCTTGATGGTCCCTTCCATCCCAAAGATATGTGGGTTATAGTTGGTCCAACAATTCAAAAAAATCATCAGATTGTTGTGAACTGAAAATTAAATTCACACCCAAATTAAAGGGGTATTCCAGGAAAACACATTTTTTTATGTATCAACTGGTGCCAGAAAGTTAAACAGATTTGTAAATTATTTCCATTAAAAAATCTTAATCCTTTCAGTACTTATGAGCTTCTGAAGTTAAGGTTGTTCTTTTCTGTCTAAGTGATCTCTGATGACACGTGTCTCGGGAAATGCCCAGTTTAGAAGAGGTTTGCTATGGGGATTTGCTTCTAAACTGGGCGGTTCCCGAGACACGTGTCATCAGAGAGCACTTAGACAGAAAAGAACAACCTTAACTTCAGAAGCTCATAAGTACTTAACGGATTAAGATTTTTTAATAGAAGTAATTTACAAATCTATTTAACCCCTTAAGGACGCAGCCCTTTTTCACCTTAAGGACTGAGCCCTTTTTCGCAATTATGACCACCGTCACTTTACGAATTAATAACGCAAAAACGCTTTTACCGAATATTCTGATTCTGAGATTGTTTTTTCGTGACATATTCTACTTTATTTTGGTGGTAAATTTTCGGCGTTAATTGCATCCTTTTTTGGTAAAAAATCCCCAAATTTCATGAAAATTTAGAACATTTTGCATTTTTCTAACTTTGAAGCTCTCTAATTGTAAGGAAAATGGATATTCCAAATACATTTTATTTTTATTCACAAATACAATATGTCCACTTTATGTTGGCATCATAAAATGGACATATTTTTGCTTTTTGAAAAAATTAGAGGGCTTCAAAGTAGAGCAGCAATTTTCAAAAATGTCATGAAAATTGCTAAATCTGAAGGGACAGATGTTACAGAACTACAACTCCCAGCATGCCTGGGCAGTCAAGGCATGCTGAGAGTTGTAGTTTGGCAACATCTGGAGGGCTACTGTTTGGGCACCAGTGTAACAGTGGTCTCCAAACTGTGACCCTCCAGATGTTGCAAAACTACAACTCCCAGCATGCCCAGACAGCCTTTGGCTGTCTGGGCATGCTGGGAGTTGCAGTTTGGCCCCCCTAGTGGTTGCCACAGTAAAGATCGATTTACTTTCACTTTCAATTCCTCCCCCCCCCCCACTGTCGATTCCCTACCTGATCAGGATCCTGCAGGCTCCAGCGAAGATCCCAGGTCCCCAGGCATCTTCTCCTGCAGGTACGGCCTCCATCTTCTTCCCAGAGCCCCTCGACATCCAGGGGCGGGCAGAACGAGGGGTTGCCATGGCAACCCCCTGTCCTGCGCTGCCATTGGTCAGAACTCCGTTCTGAGTAATGGCAGGGGATAGGAGTAGATCGCAGCTTTGCGACCTCACTCCTATCCTTTAGGCTGATCGGGGCTGTTGCTGACAACTCTGATCAGCCCTATTTTCCGGGTGATCAGGTCACCAGAGACCCGATCAGCCCGGAATTGGAGAAAATCGCATGTCTGAATTGACATGCGATTTTCTCCGATCGCCGACATGGGGGGGTCTCAGGACCCCCCTGGGCGATGTGCCTGCTGAATGATTTCCGGCTAGCGGTGGGGACCGGATTTCCCACGGGCGTATGGATACGCCCTCGGTCCTTAAGGACTCAGAATGCAGGGCGTATCCATACACCCTGTGTCCTGAAGAGGTTAACTTTCTGGAGCCAGTTGACATACAAAAAACTTTTTTTTTCCTGGATAACCCCTTTAAGTTCACTGACAATTCCCTGAATTGTTAAACTGCAAACCCACATTTCGTGGGAATAGGAGGGTGTATCAACAAACTAAAAGAGTGTGCAATCATGGAACTCTAAGTTATTTAACTCAACAACAATGGACGTACAGTTATGTCTATTGTCGGCTCCTGCTATATGAAGTACTCTCAGGGAGCTGATCGGAAGCACTGCAACAAAATCAAAGAATCCCGATCTGAGAGGACAGGCAGACGTCACTTATGCATCTTCCGTCTGTCCGATCAGTGCTTCAACAGTGGATGCAGCCTCAGTAGTCTGTACTAATAAAGGGCCGATAACATGGATCAATGCTGTGCTATTGTTTAGCGTATACAATTAAATGATCCTTTGGGGACTAAAGCATACTGAATTAAATGTAAAACAATGGTTATAAATGTGAATAAGCCCCTTGCCTTATAAACAAATAGAAATACAATCATATGTGGTATCACCAGAAATATCAAAACTATTAACATATAATGTTAATTAAACAGAACAGTGAATGGTGTAAACGTAAAAAAAATACCGAAGTCCAGAATTACTTCATATACCAAAAAAATATATATATATATAAGTATTATAAGCAATCAAATAGCCCCTATAAAAACTACATATCTTGCAGTGAGAATTGGTTATTTTGTACATTTGGTGGTCTTATGCTTATGTACCTATACCTTGTTTGTATTGCACTTTAAACTTCAATAACATTTCTAATTTGAAAAAAATAAATAAAATACGTATCACTGTGCAAAAAAAATGAGCCCTCATATAGTACTGGATATGTAAAAATAAAAGTATTAAAAGGGTCAGAAGAGGACAATTTTTAAACATGCTAATTTTCTTTCAAAAAGTAATAATTTTTAAAAGTCGTAAAGTAAAACCTGTATAAATTGACTATTATTGTAATTATATTGATCTACAGAATAAATGTAGCATGCCATTTTACTAATAAATGCACTGTATGGAAACAAAAGTCCCCAAAAGTAGTTTTTTTTGTCACAAATATATATTTTTGGTTTCACCATAGATTTTGTGGTAAAATGAGGGATTTCAATACACAGTACAATTGGTATTGCAAAATACAAGCCCACATATAGCTCTGTAGGTAAGAAAATGAAAGCGTTTTGGCTATTGGAAGGCAAGGAGGGAAAAACGGAAAAGCAAAATAAAAAATACCTGCTTCCCTAAGGGGTTAATAAGAATGACATCTCATTTTTGGGGGGTTGGTCACAGGTCCTTTTAGAACAACTTTTTTGCATCCTCCTAAGACATTATTCAGACAGATATATATATATATATATATATATATACTGTACAACACTATAGATCCATGTGATGGTAGAAATGCAGTTAGTTAGCTACATAGTTTGTAAGGCTATAAAAAGAAATAGGTCCATCCAATTCTGCCTATTACACTATAGTGTGGATTGGAGTTGAGCGAACCATTCAAAAGTTTGGTTCGATGAGCTTGCCAAATTTTTCAAAAAAGTTTGCTTTGGGGCAAATGGATTCTCAGCAAACTGCAATGAAATAAAATAATCAAAACACATGTATAACACTCTTAAAGGGGTTGTGCACTGCCCTGCAGTTCAGAGCTCCGCTCACAGCGTCCGGAAGTTCATTACTCCAAACGCTGTGTGCGGGCTTCCGTGTTCGCAGCCTCCGGGAGTGATGTCACGCCCGGCCCCTCGCAACGTCTCGCCCGCCCCCTCGCGACGTCTCGCCCGCCCCCTCGTGACGTCTCGCCCGCCCCCTCAACAAAAGTCTATGGGAAGGGGGCGCGACCGCTTCCCATAGACTCTGGTAGAGGGGGCGGGCGTGACGTCACGGAGGGGCCGGTCGTGACGTCATGCCCGGCGGCCACGAACACGGAAGCCCGCTCACAGCGTTCGGACTAATGAACTTCCGGACGCTGTGAGCGGAGCTCCGAACTGCAGGGCAGCACACAACCCCTTTAATGGGGTACTCCCGTGGAAAACTTTTTAAAAATTGTTTTTTATAGATCAACTGGTGTCAGAAAGTTAAACAGATTTGTAAATTACTTCTCTTAAAAAATCTTAATCCTTCCAGTACTTTTTAGGGGCTATACACTACAGAAGAGATGCTTTTCTTTTTGGATTTCTCTGATGTCATGACCACAGTGCTCTCTGCTGACCTCTGCTGTCCATTTTTGGAACTGTCTAGAGCAGGAGAAAATCCCCATAGCAAAAATATGCTGCTCTGGACAGTTCCTAAAATTGACAGGTCAGCAGAGAGCACTGTGGTCATGACATCAGAGAAATCCAAAAAGAAAAGCATTTCCTCTGCAGTATACAGCCCATAAAATGTATTGGAAGGATTAAGATTTTTTAATAGAAGTAATTTACAAATCTGTCTAACTTTCAGGCACCAGTTGATTTAAAAAAAAAAAAAAAGTTTTCCATGGGAGTACCCCTTTAAGCCCTCTAAAACACTGCTAGGATCACCTTCCCCTGGAAATGTATTTAAATAACTTAAAGGGGTATTCCAGTAAAAAAAAAAATAATAAGTCTTATCAACTGGCTCCAGCTTTATATTAGTGTTAGATAGCATACAAAATCTATATCAATGTATTTCTAAACAAGCTGTTAGTTACCATGGATTACTACATGTCGTTGTACCAAACCTAAAAAGTTTCATTTAATGTGCCAGCATCATGAGGAGACCACATGGCATCACAATGACACATCCTGGAGGTGGCAGCAGCATAAGGAGACCATATAGTGGGAGAATGACCCAGCCTGGAGGTGGCAACAGCCTGACAAGACCATAGGGCCTCACAATTGAAAAGATTAAAGATTTTTTTTAATTTAAATTGAAGATTTCAAACAGATGAACCTATAAAGTTTCATTTAATGTGCCAGCATCATGAGGAGACCACATGGCCACGGTGTGTCTGGGTCCTCTGTCTCATCTTCCTCATCACCCTGTGACTCCACAGCCTGCTCCTCCTCCTCTTCTGTAAGCTGACTATAAAAACCACCCATTTTGCAAAACCTTGCCTTTGCTCCACTGTCCTCCTCCCTTTCTCTTCCAGTTTATCCCCCACAGGGCTCATGTGGCCATGAGATGTAGGGGGCACGTCTCCAGTGCCTTTACCAGCCATCGTTTCCAACACGTGTTGTAGGAAATGAAGCAGTGGAATGATGTCATTCATCCAATATTCCTGACAACTGACTAATAATGTGGGTTCCTCAAAGGGCCTGAGCAAACAGCAGGTTTCACGTATGAGCTGCCACTGGTTGACATTGAAGTTACACAGGGGAGTCCCCCTATCCGCTGGAATCATCAAGAAATCGGTGATGGCTTTTCTCTGTTCGCATAGTCGGTCCAACATATAGAGGGTGGAATTACAATGACCATAGGGCGGCACTATGATAGAGCCTGGATGTGGCAGCAGTATGAGGAGACCATATGGCAGCACAAAGACACAGCCTGGAGATGGCATGAGCAGCATCAGGAGTCCTGAAAGTGACCCGGTGATGAAGAGTGGGTTGGTGGGTGTTAATACCAGTACCCAGTGATGAAAGTGGGTGAAAGAAGGGGAACTTGGCATCAGATGGGTGACATTAGGCGGGTGGTAGGATCAGAATAGTAGCTGAGGCAGGTAGGCAGAGGAAAACGGTCTCTTTTGTCAAAGTGTTGGAGTGCACAAGTATGTATTGAGGATATGCATTACATAAAACTTAACTTTCATTTTTATTCTTAGATAAAAAAAAAATGGGGTCCATATATTGTATCCTATCAAAAGGAAAGGTATGCAAAAAACACCAGGTGCCACCTACACCACCAAGTAAGACCTCTAAAAGGTGGAAGGGAACAACGTGTGGTCCATTGTAACAGGTGGGGGTAAAAATTTCCACTGTAAGGCCCTACTCTCCACTATTAATTCCCTTTTTGGCTAGTGTTACTCACCCTAAAAAGGGCGGCCCCACACAGGAACCTCTCCCTATTTACACCTAAAAACACTGGAAAGTAGCAGTGTTTTTAGATGGAAATAGGGAGAGATTCCTGTGTGGGGCCACTTTTTATAGGGCGAGTAACCCTTACAAAGAAGGGAATTAATAGTGCGAGAGTAGGGCAGGTGACAATGGCTTTTAGTGCTCACCTTAACTGGCCCCTGTTAGCTTTAGAGTTGTAGTAAACACTAGTGCTGCAGCACAGAGTCACTGTGTAGTACAACCCAGTAGAGTATTAATATGCACTAATAGCAGATGACAATGGATTTTAGTGCTCAGCCTAACTGACCCCTATAAACTCTACACCACACTGCAGCAGTAGAGAGTCGCAGTGTAGTATACTCAAGAGTGTACTTTCTCTCTCTCTCTTCCTTCCCTGTCAGTGCTTTTCTGCAGCGATTTGGCCTTGTGGTGAATCACTGCTGTGAAGCTGTTTTTCTGTGCAACACACACTGCTCTATTTCTGTCTGCAATAAAACGCCTCTCTGAAATATAATGCTGGAGTGGCTGGCAAGATGGCTGCTGATTATATAGGGCTGTGACATCACAGGGGTGGCTTCCTGCTGATAGGCTGCATGCTGCATGGGATTCAGGGTCATCCTGCCTTCTCGCCTTTCCAGAGTTCCTTGTCCCATCTCCTCACATGTGGATCCTCCATTTTAGATGTTCTGGAGCCTGGACCACACTAAATGGAGTTTAATGAAACGATTTGTTTCATAAAATCATGACGATATTCAAATTAGTTGCAAAGCAAATTTTTTCTGAAATTCATAATGAATTCGGATTCGTCAGATTCTATTTACTCATCCCTAACCTGCACTAACCTGTCGGTACCAACGAGTAGTGCAGGTGACACTGATGACAACGGTACTTACCTTGTCCCGTTCCGTGCAGGGGATCCCCGGTAATCTCTTCCGTTAGCTTCAGCTCTGGGCACCCGGCTTTGTGTCATCACTGCTGCTGTTCCCGGGACCCAGTAGAGAGCAGCAGCGGTGATGTCACTAAGCTCAGCCCATGCCCCAAGCCGCTGCTGCTCTCTGCTGGGTCTCGGGTCCTGGGAACAGCAGTGGTGACATCACTAAGCTTTGCCCGTGCCCCAGCAGGGTGCCCGGAGCTGGAGCCAACGGAAGAGATTACCGGAGATCCCCTGCACAGAACGGGACAAGGTAAGTATCATCAGTGTAACTTGCACTGACTGTTGGTACCGAAAGGTTAGTGCAGGTGACACTGGCAACAGATTTCCTTTAACCCCTTAAGGACCAAGCTAATTAAGCCTGTACGCCCCTTAAAGACCAGGCCTGTTTTTTCAAATCTGGGATGTATGACTTTATTTGACAATAACTCTGGTAATGTTTTGCCAATGAAAACAATTCTGACATTGTTTTTTTGTCACAAGTTGTACTACATGAAAATAGTAAAAGTTAATCGATATTATTTGTATTTTTTTATTTACAATGCAAGAAACCGTGACATTTTTAAAAAAAAGAGGATTTTTTTGTTATTTTGACATTAATAGGCTGCATATATTTATACATAATGTTTATTTTTTTATCAAAAATTATAATTTCATATGTCTACTTTATTTTCTCAACTTTTTTTTAATTATTATTCACATTTTAGATGTATTAGAGGCCTAACAAATTGACTTGACATTTTGAAAATTTGAAAAGTACATCTTATTTTTATGTGCTAAGCAAGGATTGCAGCAACTGAGAAGTAGTAGAACATGTGAAACACCCCCCCCCCAATGACACCATTTTAAAAACTAGACCCCTCAAGGTATTCACTAGGGGGTACAGTGAGTTTTTTAATACCATAGTTGTTTGGCAGGAATTATTACAAAGTCAGTGTTAAAAAATCGAAACTAGCTTTTTTTCACAAATGCATCATTTGTGGGACATATTTTTTGTACATCACTTCTGATATTGAAAGAAATGCACCATATATTTTATTTAGCTGCTTGTCCCATGTTCGGAAATACCCCCGCTTAGGCCATATATGGTTCCTTGGCCGCGTGGTAGGACTCAGAAGGAGAGGAGCGCCACTTGGCTTTCAGGGCAGAACAGTACCCCCACCCCCAGAAGTGATCCCATTTATATACCGCACCCCTACAAGTTATTGGCTGGCAATATAACGTGTCTGTCTGTGACAATTAAGGCTCCTGATGGATATATCCGCCATGTTGTGGGAATAAGCACCCGCTCAGGGCGAATATATTCATCACTGCTGCGGCTGGGTAGCTCAGTGTGTCCGCTCATGACTGCCGGCGGGAAATCCGCCGCTATGAGTGGACACACAAAGCTACCGAGCCGCAGCAGGGAGCTCATTACCGTGACTGCTGCATAATGTGTAGGATCACATGGTGGACATCCGCAGCATATTACATGCTGCGGAAGTCCGCCAATGCGATCCTACACATTATGCATTTCATTTAATAAATTTATTTTTTTGTTTACACTTTTTTTTTTACACTTTTATTACATTTTTATTTATTTTTTACACTTTTATTTTATTTATTTATTGTTACACTTTTTAATGCTTTGGAATACTTAGTATTCCAAAGCATTGCAGTTATATGCTGCCTGCCAGTTTTCACTAGCAGGCAGCATATCAGGACGTGCCTCTGGCACGTTCTACAGGCAATACCCAGGGCAGACCTGGGGGTCTTTGTAGGACCCCCGGCTGCCCAGGTATGCAGCAGCACCCCGCGATGCTCAGGGGTGCTGCAGGAGAGACAGAGGGAGCCCCCTCCCTCTTTCAGAACTCCTTACAGCGCGCAGTCACTTCTGACTGCGGCTGTAAGGGTTAAACTGTCGGGAGTGAAGTGAACTTCATTCCCAGCAGTGCGGCAGGCCTCGGCCAGCCGCGTATTACACACAGCACCCCGCGATGCGGGGTGCTGCAGAGGAGACAGAGGGAGCCCCCTCCCTCTGTCATAACACTTACAGCCCACGGTCACTTCCGACCGCGGCTGTAAGGGTTAAAACTGCCGGGACTGAAGTTTACTTCGGTCCCGGCAGTGCATCAGGGTCCCGGCTGTGTGATACAGCCGTGTCGCTGCTGCGATCTCGTGGGTGCACTGGGCAGCACCCACGAGAATAATGGACGAATATAGATGTCCAGGTGCCGGAACGGCCGTAAAAACTGGACGTCTATACTCGTCCATGGTCGTTATCGGGTTAAAGGGGTACTCCGGTAGAAAACTTTTTTTTTTAATCAACTGGTGCCAGAAAGTTAAACAGATTTGTAAATGACTTCTATTAAAAAAAATCTTAATCCTTCCAGTACTTATTAGCTCCTGAATACTACAGAGGAAAATCTTTTCTTTTTGGAACACAGAGCTCTCTGCTGACATCATGACCACAGTGCTCTCTGCTGACACCTCTGCCCATTTTAACAACTGTCCAGAGTAAGAGAAAATCCCCATAGAAAACATATGCTGCTCTGGACAGTTCCTAAAATGGACAGAGATGTCGGCATATAGCACTGTGTTCCAAAAAGAAATGAATTTCCTCTGTAGTATTCAGCAGCTAATAAGAATTGGAAGGAGTAAGATTTTTTTCATAAAAGAAATTTACAAATCTGTTTAACTTTCTGGCACCAGTTGATTTTAAAAAAAAGTTTTCATTGGAGTACCCCTTTAAGAGTGCCATAAGAGTAGAAACAGTTTTTGGATCTGGCAAGTGAAGATGCAATATATTTTTCTAAGAGTTCCAAAAATTCTCCAAAATTGTTGAAGGATTGGTGTTCCAAAATAGTGAAGAAGAAATAGCTTTTGTAAAAAAGCTGAAAAATTATCCCTTTACTGGGGACCATGGGTTGTGCATGTGTAGGTCTGCCTGTTTGTAGAAGCAGCAAGGGTGATGGTGGACTAGTGGTAGTTGCAGCTAGCAAATAACAAGCTTTGGTGGACTGGTTGTAGTTGTAGTAGCCAGCGGACAAGAACCCTGGTAATGGTGGACTGGTGGGAGTTGTAGTTTCCATCGGAAAGCAGGCAGGGGTTACGGGTGGGATTGTAGTAACCAGCAGATAGCAGGGGTAATCGTAGTACTGGCTAATCAGTGGCAAATGGTACAGTAGTTTTAAATTCCTCACTGATCCATACCTGATTAATTTTAACAAACTCAAGTTGTTCTGGCAGAAAATATTGAACACTTACTGTGATGCTACACTGGAGGGTGGACAAGACAGAATATTCATGGCAAACTGGGAAAGTTCTGCCCAATGGTCTAATCTGGTGACCCAGAAGTCCACTCGGTCTGTGCTCATGGTGTCTGTCAGCGAATGTGGTGACATGGGGGTGCAAGTTATACTTGTTAGGTTGTGATGCCAGGGCACTGTTAGCCTGTACGCGGTCCGAGGTGAAAACAGCTTTTCCTGGGCCAGGCATGGGGCAATGAATGCACCAACGCCAGGGTACAGATAACTATCTTTTACTGAGGCAGGAGTGGATGGTACAACACTCGCAGTACAAAGCAGAGTACAAGGGCTGAAGTGTAACCCTTGGAAGCCCTGTTGCCTTGATAGGACTTATGGTGCTTTTCACCCACTTCAATAAGATAGAGTTGAGACTTAGATATTAAGAAAGATCCCATGCTGACTAGGGTTCTGCTAAGGTACAATTTCTGACTCACCAACTTGCAGAATGGCAGGGCTGATTTGAATAAGAGCTTTTCTTCAGGCTTCCCTCAGTATCACCTCACAGTTCTTACAACTCCATTCCATATTGCAGCTCACATGGATCTCTGCACACAGTAGTGAGTAGATTCACTCTTAGTGAGCACTGAACTGGGGCAACTCCTCCCCCCTACACTATATACAGACAATTTGGGATTCCCACTGAATAACAGGGTAACCTGGTTATTCTGCATCTCTCTTCTTAAGGATACAGTATACAGATAATAAAATAATACTGTCAATACAGCAAAGTAAACAAAAGTAAAGTGTGCCCATCACAGGAGCAGTAGGCATGCCCGAGGAGGTCCGCAGCCCACAGGACAGCCTTTGGTATTGGAACACTACACAAAAAGGCACAACTTAGGTATGCATGAACTTAGTTGTTCAGGAGGTGGGTATATCTCTTTGGTAGTGATTCATGTCAGGGTGGAATACCAGATGTAAAATCTTTCTCATCATATACTCCAATGTGAAGATGCTGCATCTGTTGATTCTGCCTCTTGTAGTGGTAGTGCTGGAAGAGGGAGTGGACCCCTCATTGGATGGTGTTTGTTTGCTCGAAAGCCGTGGAAAGCTGGCTTTCCTTTAAACGTTTAATGGCCCTCATTTACTATTGCAAACCTGACCTTTTTGTTGAGTTGTGTGCCAAAATGTGGTGCAGTGCGCCACAAATTATGTCTGCGCCAGATTTTTTGGCACATTGCACAAAAATATACCTGCAAACCTAGCAAACCCAACAAAGCCAAAACAGGGGGGTAGCCGTCCAGAAAAGGGGTGTGGTTTCACAACCCGACTGATTTACTATTGGAATTCACAGAAAATTATGTGAATAAATGGCTGGAAATTTCCACCAAGAAAATGCTGGTCAAAAAACTTTCCCGACTTTTAAATCTGCAAATCCCCATATTTAATAGAGTGGAATCCTGCAAGTCAAGAAAACATACCACTCGCAATCCTTTCCAGCTTTTCCAAAGCCTCTGTCTATACTACCAAAGTTGGTCATCACGGTATTATGAGTATTATCTCCTAATCCTGCTCCTTAATTCCCACTTCCTTATGCTCCTTATCCAACTCCACTTCAAGAAGAACATCCATACTGCTGCAAGCCAGATGTAAACCTTTCTCCATATCAGTGGCATCATCATTAATTCCACTGTGGGCCCTGCTAACACCTTCTACTCCACGTATCTACTGTGGCATGCACTGTACTGCACTTTGACTACTGCATGGAGGGCTCACCCTCTCCATCACACGATTGTGCAAAATAATGAGGACTAGGTATGCACCACGTGGGGTGGGCACACTCCATTAGTTGCCTAAAGGCCATTGGAGACAGAATAAGGATGGCACAACAACCTAGGCCATATAATAGTACTCTCAAAAAATAGAGGCCATACAGGTAAAGTATGTAAACAAGTATGTCATCTTAATTAAACACTGAGTTAAAAGATATTCATAAAATCACAGAAGTGGTAAGATGGTGATCAGAATACACGTTGAAAAGCAGGGTGAGCTTGTTCCAAATAATGATGGACTGAGGTGGTTACAATCATTAGTTCTTGTTCCAGAGTGTGGCCCTCTAATAATATGGATGACCAGCTGTATAGCACTGGTACAAGAAGTATGCTAAGGCAGGGGACTCACAAGGAAACAAGTGGTATAAAAAGGTTATAGTAAGGGAAACAGGGGAGACTGAAAAAGAATCACAGCATGAAAAACAGCAGTTTACCCAGTCATGGGCCCTATGTAGGAACACCTCAACTACCCCTTGCCATCTAATGAAATGTAATCACTCCTGGCACAGTTTAGGGAGATGTCCACACCCCAAGCTAATGAGAGTTTTCAAAGTGAAATAAGTGAAGCATTTGTCATTTGGGAGAAACATATTTAAGAATTAAAATCTAAGAAATTCCAATGAGATGTTACAGATTTCCAAAATCAAAGGGTATATAAGTGGAAATACAACACAATAGACCCCAAAAAAACAGAGAGATGATATCAAGAAGTGCTTCCTTATCATCACAGACATCACAAGATACCACTTCTAGTAGATCATCTGCACCCCATTTAACTAGGAGACAAACACACAGGAGGATGCAGGAACTCTATGGGGGACCAACTACCAGGAGAAGGGCAATAGATCCCACCAGAATGATCATCGACGCAATGCCATGAAGGTAATTAACTTCTCTGATATTGAACTTACTAATGTGCAATTGAGAGTTTTAAGCTTAGGGCTCTCCTTCTCACCCATGTCTTGTGCTGATCATTTTGACATCATTAAGGATCTCCACCTCTTTGCCAGAAAGCTCAATTTTGAGAAAATATATCACAACCAGAGATGTCGCGAATTGTTCGTCGGCGAAGGGTTCCCCGTGCGAACATATGCGGTGTTCGATCCGTTCCCTATTCATCATCATTGAGTAAACTTTGACCCTGTTATTCACCCTCCCTCCCAGACCCTCCCACCTCTTAGGCAGACTCCATTTTAGAATCATTCTGAAGATGCATGGTTAGTGAGAGGAGGGATGGTGTAGTGTAGCTGCTGCTGATTTAATAGGGAAAGCTATAGCTAGGCTAGTTTATTCAGGGTCCACTACAGTTCTGAAGGACTAATCTGATCTCTGCTGTAAGGACAGCACCCCAAAAAGCTATTTTTAGGGCTAGAACACCAGTCTGCATTTTTTTTTCTTCCCCTGTGTAATCTAATTGCATTTGCCTGCCTGGCAGCGTGTGTGGCAGGCTCACAGCGTATGCTGTGCCCACTTGCCCATTGCCACCACTCATATCTGGTGTCACAGTAGCTTGCATTTAAAAAACAAACAAACTTTTGTGACTGTAATATAATAGCATTCATTTTCCTTCACACATGTGTTTTGCAACAGCTGGAGGCACCCTGGTTGGGAACCACTGGTTAAAAGGGGTACTCCGGTGGAAAACTTTTTTTCTTTCAATCAACTACAGTATTCAGTTTCCACTAAAGTCCTGAAGGAGTAATCTGATCTCTGCTGTAAGGAAAGCACCCCAAAAAGCCCTTTTTAGGGCTAGAACATCAGTCTGCATTTTTTCCCCCTGTATAATCTAATTGCATTTGCCTGCCTGCCAGCGTGTGTGTCAGGCTCACAGCGTATACTGTGCCCACTTGCCCAGTGCCACCACTCATATCTGGTCTCACAATACCTTGCATTTAAAGTAAAAAAAAAAAAAACGTTTGTGACTGTAATATAATAGCAGTCATTTTCCTTCACACGTGTGTTTTGCAACAGCTGGAGGCACCCTGGTTGTGAACCACTGGTTAAAAGGGGTGCTCCGGTGTGAAACTTTTTTTCTGTCAATTAACTACAGTATTCAGTGTCCACTAAAGTCCTGAAGGACTCATCTGATCTCTGCTGTAAGGACAGCACCCCAAAAGCCCTTTTTAGGGCTAGAACATCAGTCTGCATTTTTCCCCCCTGTGTAATCTAATTACATTTGCCTGCATGGCAGTGTGTGTCAGGCTCACAGCGTAGTCTGTGCCCACTTGCCCAGTGCCACCACTCATATCTGGTATAACAATATCTTGCATTAAAAAAAAATAAATTGGACTGTGAAATAATAGCAGTCACTTTCCTTCACACAAGTGCGTTTCAGGGCCTGCAAGGGCACAGTGTCACACTAATGCAACTCATATCTGGTGTAACAGTAGTGTACATTTAAAAAATAAAATAAAAATTTGACTGTAATAGATTGAATAGCAGTTAGTTATCTGCAAGCGTGTGACAGGCCTACAGCGTCTACTCTGCCAACTTCTGCCAGTGCACAGTGCCACTCATAACTGTTGTCACAGTAGCTTGCAGGCATAGTACCAGTAAAATGACAGGCAGAAGCAGGCCACCCCACAGGGGCCGTCGTGCTGCTGTGATTCCCTTTGGCCCTAGAATAATGCCCAGTGTTCAGAGGCCACGTACCCTGAACTCGAAAAGTTCTGAGGACATAGTTGACTGGCTAACACAGGACACCCAATCTTCTACAGCTTCCGCTCGGAACCTTGACACACCATCCTTCTCCAGCTTAGCTTCGAAAACCTCTCAAGTTACCTCTCGCCCGCCTGCCACCACCACCAACCCTAGCACAACAGCCGCTTCACTTTATCTGTCGGAGGAGTTATTTACACATCAGTTGGAAGAAATGAGAGATGCGCAACCATTATTGCCAGAGGATGTGGATAACAGGGATATGTCCCATTCAGGCAGCATTACACACATGGACGTACGGTGTGATGATGATTTTAATGATGTTGTACCCGCTGCTGCTTCCTTTGCTAAGTTGTTAGATACAAGTGAAGCGGTTGATGATGACAATGCGTCTGCGGATGTCACGTGGGTGCCCGCTAGAAGAGAAGAAGAACAGGGGGAAAGTTCAGATGGGGAGACAGAGAGGAGGAGGAGATTAGTTGGAAGCAGGGGGAGGTTGTCGCAAGGAGCTAGTGGCACAGTTAGACAGCATGCATCGGCACCCGGGGTCAGCCAGACAGCACTCCAATCAATGCATGCTGTTGCCACCACCCAAATGCTGTCATTGCAGAGCTCAGCAGTGTGGCATTTTTTTGTGTGTCTGCCTCTGACAACAGCGATGCCATTTGCAACCTGTGTTAAAAGAAACTGAGTCGTGGGAAGTCCAACACCCACCTAGGTACAACTGCTTTGCAAAGGCACAAGGCACATCACAAACGCTTATGGGATCAACACATGAGTAAAAGCAGCATAGAAACTCAAAGCCGCCATCCTCCTCCTGGTCCAGCATCTTCAGCCACGTCAACCACTGCTGTGCTCCTTGCCCTCTCTCAACCATCCGCCACTCTTTCTCTCGCCTTGAGCAGTTTCTGCTCATCTGCCCACAGTCAGGTGTCTGTCAAGGACATGTTTGAGCGTAAGAAGCCAATGTCACAAAGTCACCCCCTTGTCCGGTGTCTGACAGCTGGCTTGTCTGAACTCTTAGCCCACCAGCTTTTACTATACAAGCTGGTGGAGTCTGAGGCTTTAAAAAAAAATTGTAGCTATTTAGACACCGCAGTGGAAGGTACCCGGCCGAAATTTCTTTGCAAAAAAGGCAATCCCCAACCTGTACTCAATTGTGCAAAAGGAAGTAATCGATGTCTGGCACACAGTGTTGGGGCAAGGGTCCATCTGACCACTGATACCTGGCCTGCAAAGCATGGTCAGGGCAGGTATATCACCTACACTGCGCATTGGGTAAACCTGCTGATGGCTGACAAGCATGGAATGCGTGGCACTGCAGAGGAGTTGGTGAAACCTCCACGACTTGCAGCCAGGCCTGCTGCAACCTCCTCTAGTCCTCCTACTCCATCCTCTTCCATAACCTCCTCGGCTGAGTCCTCTTCTGCTGCTGCATTTTGCTCCACATCAACTGCACCCCCCAGCTCCCCAGGTACTATTCCATGGGAGATTTTAACTACCCAGATATAGATTGGGGTCCGGGGTTGGCTAAAACTACAAAGGGGCGACAATTCCTAAATTTATTGCAGGATAATTTTATGGGCCAGTTTGTGGAGGACCCAACAAGAAGTAATGCCTTGTTGGATCTGATCATTTCCAACAACGCAGAGCTGGTTGGTAATGTAATTGTGAGGGAAAACCTTGGTAATAGCGACCACAATATAGTTACTTTTGACTTAAAATGTAGAAAACAAAGACAGGCGGGGAAGGCAAAAACATATAACTTTAAAAAGGCAAATTTCCCTGGGCTGAGGGCTGCACTACAGGACATAGACTGGGGGGAGGTGTTCTCAAATACTGATACAGAAGGTAAATGGGACATCTTTAAATCAACTCTAAATAACTATACAGCTAAATATATACCAAAGGGGAACAAATATAAATGATTAAAACTAAATCCTACATGGCTGACAAATTATGGTAAAAGAGCAATAAACAACAAAAAAATAGCTTTAAAAAAAATACAAATCTGATGGGTCAGCTATAACATTTAAACAGTACAAGGAGCTTAATAAAATCTGTAAAAATTTAATAAAAACTGCAAAAATTCAACATGAGAGACAGGTGGCCAAAGAAAGCAAAACTAATCCTAAATATTTTTTTAGATATATAAATCCCAAAAAACCAAGGACAGAGCATGTAGGACCCCTTAATAATGATAATGGGGAGGTTGTCACAGGCGATAAAGAGAAAGCAGAGCTACTGAATGGGTTCTTTAGTTCTGTATATACTAAGGAAGAAGGAGCTGACATTGGACAGGTCAGTGCTGGTAACACATCATTTAATGTGCTGAACTGGCTTAATGTAGAAATGGTACAAGGTAAGCTAAGTAATATAAATGTAAGCAAATCTCCAAGGCCAGATGGATTGCACCCAAGAGTTCTTAGAGAACTAAGTTCAGTAATATCTGTACCCCTGTTCATGATTCACTGGTGTATGGTATTGTGCCAAGGGACTGGTTCAAGGCGAATGTGGTGCCAATCTTCAAAAAGGGCTCTAGGTCTTCCCCAGGAAACTATAGACCGGTAAGTTTAACGTGCATTGTGGGTAAATTGTTTGAAGGACTTATAAGGGATTACATACAGGAATACATAGGGGATAATTGTATCCCCTTGCTCTTTCTGAGTGTTGCTGTGTAAGAGGGGGCGTGAAAGAGGAGTTTCAAAAACTGTGATTATCTGTTGTGCGGAGTGAATCTGTGGAGTGGGTGCGACTGCCTATAGCCCACATTCATATTTTGGGTAAGTTTTTCTCTTTTGCACATAGTGGGACAACTGTCAGAGTTTAAACACCCTTTTTTTTTTTTTCTTTTTTTTTTCTCTGTTCCACCTCTAGGGGGAGGAGGAATAGATTGGGCACAGGTGTATAAATCTTAGCTTGGGACTCTTATTGAGTGTTGCTGTGTAAGAGGGGGCGTGAAAGAGGAGTTTCAAAAACTGTGATTATCTGTTGTGCGGAGTGAATCTGTGGAGTGGGTGCGACTGCCTATAGCCCACATTCATATTTTGGGTAAGTTTTTCTCTTTTGCACATAGTGGGATAACTGTTAGAGTTTAAACACCCTTTTTTTTTTTTCTTTTTTCTTTTCTCTGTTCCACCTCTAGGGGGAGGAGGAGTAGATTGGGCACAGGTGTATAAATCTTAGCTTGGGACTCTTTTTGAGAGCTTGCTCTTTCTGAGTGTTGCTGTGTGAGGGGGCGTGAAAGAGGAGTTTCAAAAACTGGAGTTTGAAAGCAGGAGGTTGAGATCGCTGTGAGTGTTAATTTCTGAACCCACAAGGTCTACAAAAAATTTTTAAGTGTAATTTTGACTGTCTGTTTTTTCCTATGCATTTGTGAAATCCCCATTACTAGATGGCCTCCATGTTGGAAAATGCAGTCCAATGTACATCCTGTTCAATGTATGCAATCCTTGAACAACAGTTTGAGGGTGCATATTGTTGTGCGAGATGTGTGCTAGTTGTCCGTTTGGAAGCCCAGATCCTGCATCTAGAGGGGCGACTGGCAACAATGAGAAGCATTAACAACATGGAGAGGAGTCTCCTGCTCACTGAGCAGGCACTCTCGGGAGTAGAGGTGGGGGAGGACAGTGGGACGGAGTTGCAGGACAGTCAGGCAGTTAGCTGGGTTACAGTTAGAAAGAGGGGTAGGGGAAAAAGTGTCAGGGAGGCTAGTCCTGAACTGGCACACCCCAACAAGTTTGCCCGCTTGGCAGATGAGGGGGATGCCATTACAGAGCTAGGAGAACTGCAGCAGGATACCACCTCTGACCGCCAGGGGGGTGTCTGCTCCAGTAAGGAGGGAGGGAGGAGTACAGGGCAGGCCAGACAGGTACTAGTGGTGGGGGACTCAATTATTAGGGGGACAGACAGGGCAATCTGTCACAAAGACCGGGATCGCCGAACAGTGTGTTGTCTGCCTGGCGCACGAGTTCGGCACATCGCGGATCGGGTTGACAGGTTGTTGGGCGGGGCTGGAGAGGACCCAGCAGTCATGGTACATATTGGCACCAATGACAAAGTAAGAGGTAGGTGGAGTGTCCTTAAAAATGATTTCAGGGACTTAGGCCGCAAGCTTAAGGCAAGGACCTCCAAGGTAGTCTTTTCTGAAATACTACCAGTACCACGAGCCGCACCAGAGAGGCAGCGGGAGATCAGGGAGGTAAACAAGTGGCTCAGAAGCTGGTGTAGGAAGGAAGGGTTTGGGTTCATGGAGAACTGGGCTGACTTCGCTGTCGGTTACCGGCTCTACCGTAGGGACGGGCTGCACCTCAATGGGGAGGGTGCAGCTTTGCTTGGGGAGAAGATGGCTAGAAGGGTGGAGGAGTGTTTAAACTAGGGACTTGGGGGGAGGGAACCTACAGCAAAGAGGGGGAAGATAGTGTAGATAGAGAGGTGGGAATTTTAAATGTACCTGGGGGTGGAGCGGAGGGAGGGGTTAGAATAGTTAATAGGAATAGGCTTCATAGGAAAATAAAACTTACACCCTTGAATTCCATTAACCCCAATAACATAAAGGATGGAAATGTAAAGTGTATGTTCACAAATGCCAGAAGCCTAGCAAATAAAATGGGGGAGCTTGAGGCCTTGATACTGGAGGAACATATTGATATAGTTGGGGTCACTGAGACATGGCTGGACTCCTCGCATGACTGGGCTGTCAATCTGCAGGGGTTTACATTGTTTCGCAAGGATAGAATGAACAGAAAAGGTGGTGGAGTCTGTCTGTATGTAAGAAGTGGTATGAAAGTCAGTGTGAACGATGCCATAGTGTGTGATGATTCTGAGGATGTGGAATCATTGTGGGTAGAATTACAAAAGGAGGGAAATACTGAAAAAATAGTATTTGGTGTAATCTACAGACCCCCTAATATCACTGAAGAGATAGAAGTTCAGCTTCATAAACAAATAGAGAGGGCCGCCCGGGCAGGTACAGTGGTAATAATGGGAGATTTTAACTATCCAGATATAGATTGGGGTCCGGGGTTGGCTAAAACTACAAAGGGGCGACAATTCCTAAATTTATTGCAGGATAATTTTATGGGCCAGTTTGTGGAGGACCCAACAAGAAGTGATGCCTTGTTGGATCTGATCATTTCCAACAACGCAGAGCTGGTTGGGAATGTAACTGTGCGGGAAAACCTTGGGAATAGCGACCACAATATAGTTACTTTTGACTTAAAATGTAGAAAACAAAGACAGGCAGGGAAGGCAAAAACATATAACTTTAAAAAGGCAAATTTCCCTGGGCTGAGATCTGCACTACAGGACATAGACTGGGGGGAGGTGTTCTCAAATACTGATACAGAAGATAAATGGGACATCTTTAAATCAACTCTAAATAACTATACAGCTAAATATATACCAAAGGGGAACAAATATAAACGATTAAAACTAAATCCTACATGGCTGACACATGATGTTAAAAGAGCAATAAACAACAAAAAAATAGCCTTCAAAAAATACAAATCTGATGGGTCAGCTATAACATTTAAACAGTACAAGGAGCTTAATAAAATCTGTAAAAATGTAATAAAAACAGCAAAAATTCAAAATGAGAGACAGGTGGCCAAAGAAAGCAAAACTAATCCTAAATATTTTTTTAGACATATAAATGCAAAAAAACCAAGGACAGAGCATGTAGGACCCCTTAATAATGATAATGGGGAGGTTGTCACAGGCGATCAAGAGAAGGCGGAGCTACTGAATGGGTTCTTTAGTTCTGTATACACTATGGAAGAAGGAGCTGACATTGGCCAGGTCGGTGCTGGTAACACATCATGTAATGTACTGAACTGGCTTAATGTAGAGATGGTACAAGGTAAGTTAAGTGATATAAATGTAAGCAAATCCCCAGGACCGGATGGACTACACCCAAGAGTTCTTAGAGAGGTAAGTTCAGTAATATATGTACCCCTGTTCATGATATTTAGAGATTCTCTGGTGTCTGGTATTGTGCCAAGGGACTGGCGCAAGGCGAATGTGGTGCCAATCTTCAAAAAGGGCTCTAGGTCTTCCCCAGGAAACTATAGACCGGTAAGTTTAACGTGCATTGTGGGTAAATTGTTTGAAGGATTTATAAGGGATTACATACAGGAATACATAGGGGATAATTGTATTATAAGTGATAGCCAGCATGGGTTTACTAAGGATAGAAGTTGTCAAACCAATCTAATTTGCTTTTATGAAGAGGTGAGTAGAAGCCTTGACAGAGGAATGGCTGTGGATATAGTGTTTCTGGATTTTGCTAAAGCATTTGATACTGTCCCTCATAGACGTCTGACAGGTAAATTAAGGTCTTTGGGTTTGGAAATTTTAGTTTGTAACTGGATTGAACACTGGCTCATGGATCGTACCCAGAGAGTGGTGGTCAATGATTCGTACTCTGATTGGTCCCCGGTTATTAGTGGTGTACCCCAAGGTTCTGTACTGGGCCCGCTGTTGTTTAATTTATTTATTAATGATATAGAGGATGGTATTAACAGCTCTGTTTCTATCTTTGCAGATGACACCAAGCTTTGTAGCACAGTACAGGCTATAGAGGATGTGCATAAGTTACAAGATGACTTGGATAGACTAAGTGTCTGGGCATCCACTTGGCAAATGAGGTTCAATGTGGATAAATGTAAAGTTATGCATCTGGGTACTAATAACCTGCATGCATCGTATGTCTTAGGGGGGATTAAACTGGCAGAGTCACTGCTAGAGAAGGATCTGGGTGTACTTGTAGATCACAGACTACAGAATAGCATGCAATGTCAGGCTGCTGCTTCAAAAGCCGGCAGGATATTGTCATGTATCAAAAGAGGCATGGACTCAAGGGACAGGGACATAATACTCCCCCTTTATAAATCATTGGTACGGCCTTACCTGGAATATGCTGTTCAGTTTTGGGCACCTGTCTATAAAAGGGACACTGCGGAGTTGGAAAGGGTGCAGAGACGCGCGACTAAACTAATATGGGGAATGGAACATCTTAGCTATGAGGAGCGATTAAAGGAGTTACAATTGTTTAGTCTTGAGAAGAGACGTTTAAGGGGGGATATGATAAACGTATATAAGTATATTAATGGCCCATACAAAAAATATGGAGAAAAACTGTTCCAGGTTAAACCCCCCCAAAGGACGAGGGGGCACTCCCTCCGTCTGGAGAAGAAAAAGTTTAGTCTCAAGGGGCGACACGCCTTCTTTACCATGAGAACTGTGAACTTATGGAACAGTCTACCCCAGGAACTGGTCACAGCAGGAACAATTAACAGCTTTAAAACAGGATTAGATACATTCCTGGAACAAAATAAGATTAATGCTTATGAAGAAATATAAAATCTCATCCCTTCCCCAATATCGCGCCACACCCCTACCCCTTAATTCCCTGGTTGAACTTGATGGACATATGTCTTTTTTCGACCGTACTAACTATGTAACTATGTAACTATTATAAGTGATAGCCAGCATGGGTTTACTAAGGATAGAAGTTGTCAAACCAATCTAATTTGCTTTTATGAAGAGGTGAGTTGAAGCCTTGACAGAGGAATGGCTGTGGATAGTGTTTCTGGATTTTGCTAAAGCGTTTGATACTGTCCTCATAGACGTCTGACAGGTAAGTTAAGGTCTTTGGGTTTGGAAACTTTAGTGTGTAACTGGATTGAACACTGGCTCATGGATCGTACCCAGAGAGTGGTGGTCAGTGATTCGTACTTATTAGTAGTGTACCCCAAGGTTCAGTACTGGGCCCGCTGTTGTTTAATTTATTTATCAATGATATAGAGGATGGCATTAACAACTCTGTTTCTATGTTTTCAGATGACACCAAGCTTTGTAGCACGGTACAGTCTATAGAGGATGTGTATAGGTTACAAGATGACTTGGATAGACTAAGTGTCTGGGCATCCACTTGGCAAATGAGGTTCAATGTGGATAAATGTAAAGTTATGCATCTGGGTACTAATAACCTGCATGCATCGTATGTCTTAGAGGGGATTAAACTGGCAGAGTCACTGGTAGAGAACGATCTGGGTGTACTTGTAGATCACAGACTTCAGAATAGCATGCAATGTCAGGCCGCTGCTTCCAAGGCCGTCAGGATATTGTCATGAATAAAAAGAGGCATGGACTCAAGGGACAGGGACATAATACTCCCCCTTTAAAAAGGATTGGTACGGCCTCACCTGGAATATGCTGTTCAGTTTTGTGCACCAGTCCATAAAAGGGACACTGTGGAGCTGGAAAAGGTACAGAGACGCGCGACTAAACTAATATGGGGCATGGAACATTTTAGTTATGAGGAGCGATTAAAGGAGTTACAATTGTTTAGTCTTGAGAAGAGACGTTTAAGGGGGGATATGATAAATCTATATAAGTATATTAATGGCCCATACAAAAAATATGGAGAAAAACTGTTCCAGGTCAAACCCCCCCAAAGGTCGAGGGGGCACTCCCTCCGTCTGAAGAAGAAAAGGTTTAGTATCAAGGGGCGACACGCCTTCTTTACTTTAAGAACTGTGAACTTATGGAACAGTCTACCTCAGGAACTGGTCACAGCAGGAAAAATTAACAGCTTTAAAACAGGGTTAGATACATTCCTGGAACAAAATAACATTAATGCTTATGAAGAAATATAAAATCCCATCCCTTCCCCAATATTGCGCCACACCCCTACCCTTCAATTCCCTGGTTGAACTTGATGGACGTATGTCTTTTTTCAACCGTACTAACTATGTAACTATCCCGGATACAGCAGTGTCACACCGTCTTGGGGTTGACTTGCCTGAAAGCAGAAAGCAGAAAGTCACACCGCACCAGCACTCCTGTCCGCCAAAACACATGCAAAGAGGTTTCCTCCACGAAGGGGCACCGGGGGCAGTACCGGGTTCTGCACAGGTCGCGGGCATGCATGAACGACCTGAAAAACAATCCTCCCTTAATGACCATCCCGACAAGTCCTTATGTCCATTGGTAAGCCGCTTTGAAGCCACATCAGTCCAAACAGTCTCTGCCGTGGCGGTGGGGAGCCCTGGAACAAGCTCCAATAAGTTTTTACCTCGGATGAGCTTGTAGATTGTCTTTGGCTTCCACAGGTCTGGTTTCAGACCCTCCAGCTGGTGCTCCCTCACAAACCGGACAACATCCCCATAGAACCAGGGATGGTTGTAAGGAATGGAGCTGTCCCACCTGTCCCAGCCCAGCTGTCTCCAGAGGGGAATGAGGAACAAGCGAGACATGGACCTGCACGCTGAGCCAGTCTTTTCAACAAGAGTTCACTGCACGCTGACACATGCAAAGGAAGCCCTCAGCAGAGTGGGGATATCAGGGATTCCTTTCCCACCCTTGCGGGGCTCCTCATACATCACAGTCCTCCTGACTCCTCTTGTCCATTTTGGCCCACATGAAGCGAAAGCCATATACACGTCCCCTGATAGGGGATGTAACAGGGCTTAAACTGATAAGAATAGAACTACTTAACACACCACTCCTATCTGGTGGCACATTAGATTGCACGCGCAGTGCCCCAAATTTGAATTAGGACCAACAAAGCATCTTTTTCAATCTCCCGGTTCTTAAAATCAATGCCATATACACGTCCCCTGATAGGGGATGTAACAAAGATTAAACTAATAGGAATAGTACTACTTAACCCCTTAAGGACCAGGCCAATTTTCACTGTAGGACCAGAGCGTTTTTTGCACATCTGACCACTTTCACTTTAAGAATTAATATCTCTAAAACGCTTTTACCGAATATTCTGATTCTGAGATAGTTTTTTCGTGGCATATTCTTATTTATTTTGGCGGTAAATTTTCGTCGTTACTTTCATCCTTTTTTGGTGAAAAATCCCGAAATTTCATGAAAATTTGAAGCTCTCTGCTTGTAAGGAAAATGGATATTCCAAATGAGTTTTATTTTTATTCACAAATACAATATGTCCACTTTTTGTTGGCATCATAAAATGGACATATTTTTACTTTTTGGAAAAATGAGGGGGCTTCAAAGTAGAGCAGCAATTTTCAAAAATTTCATGAAAATTGCAAAATCTGAAGGGACAAATGTTACAGAACTACAACTCCCAGCATGCCTGGGCAGTCTAGGCATGCTGAGAGTTGTAGTTTGGCAACATCTGGATGGCTACAGTTTGAGCACCACTGTAACAGTGGTCCGCAAACTGTGACCCTCCAGATGTTGCAAAACTACAACTCCAAGCATGCCCAGATAGCCTTTGGCTGTCTGGGCATGCTGGGAGTTGCAGTTCGGCCTTCCTAGTTGTTGGCACAGTAAAGTTTGCTTTACTGCAACTTTCCTTCCCCTCCCCCACCGTCGCTTCCCTACCTGCGCCGCTGATCTCCGCTGATGTCTCCGATGATCTTTGGTCCCCACGCATCTCTTCTTTTCAGGTACCGGCCTCCATCTTCTCCCCTCGTTCTGCTTGATATCCAGGGGTGGGCAGAACGGGGGGTTGCCATGGCAACTCAATGTCCTGCGCTGCCATTGGTCAGAATCAGTTCTGACCAATGGCAGGGGATAGGAGGAGATCGCAGCACTGCGACCTCGTTCCTATCCCTCTTGATGATCAGGGCTGTCACTGACAGCTCCGATCATCCCTATTTTCCGGGTGATCGGGTCACCAGAGACCCGATCAGCCAGGAATAGCAGAAAATCGCATGTCTGAATTGATGGGGGATGTGCCGGGATGCCTGCTGAATGATTCCAGCAGGCATCCCGGTCCGATCCCCACCCGTCTCACGCCGGGGACCAGAACTGCCCATTACGTAACTGAACGTCCTTGGTCCTTAAGACCCAGGGTGTAGGGAAGTAACTTTACGTCATGGGTCCTGTAGAGGTTAACACACCTTCTAATAACACAGAGAGAGGAGTCTGAAGAAGAGAAGTAAGAGGAGGAAGGTGGCTTTGAGGAGGTGGAAGACCAAACACAGCAGGCGTCCCAGGGGGCTTGTTGTCACCTTTCGGGGACCCTTGGTCTTGTACATGGCTGGGTGGAGGAAGAGACCTTCAATGACATCAGTGAGGACAAGGAACGGGACATGGCTAGCTTGGTATCCAACCTTGTGCAAATGGGGAGTTTGCAGTTGTGCAAATGGACTGTTTGCGGTTGTTTGCGGTGCTTTAACAGGGAGTTTGGTCTGTCACTGCGAAGCGGGCATAACCCTTACACTACCTGATCGATACAACATCATACCTGATGTTTTAAAGCACGTTATTCCAAACAATTTAGAAATGTTAGGTGATTTATGCCCTTTATGGATTAAAACCAGACTCTGCATCAACTATGTAATTTTCCATGGGGGTTTTGCCATGGATCCCCCTCTGGCATGCCACAGTCCAGGTGTTAGTCCCTTTGAAACAACTTTTTCATCACTATTGTGCCCAGAAAGAGTCCCTGTGGATTTTATCACAACCAGTCAGACTCATCCTTTTGTACATTATGTAATGAGATGGTAGCCTTTCAGGCGTTACAAGATCTACAGGACGAACAGGATCCGACTATTGACAGCTGGTTTTCCCAAAACACTTCTCCCCAAATCCCGTAAGTTCCCTCCCTTGTCCACTATTCCCAATGTTGATCTTTTTGTTCATTTAGTATCTGCGGAATTAGAACAGTTGCCCCCAAAAGTGTTTAACCACAATTGCTCAAAAGAGGAACAAGAAGTAATCATTCAACTCAAAAAGCTTGAAAATGTTGTAATTAAGCCATCCGATAAAGGTGGCAACATTGTGGTCTGGCCTATTGTTTTATATGAGAAAGAAGCATTCAGACATTTAAGGTCCGAAAAATGTTTTAAAAAACTGACATGCAATCCATTAACCCCTTAAGGAATCAGGGTTTTTCCGTTTTTGCACTTTCGTTTTTTCCTCCTTACCTTTTAAAAATCATAACCCTTAAAATTTTCACCTAGAAATCCATATTGTGACTTCTTTATTATGTCACCAATTCTGCTTTGCAGTGACATTAGTCATTTTACCCAAAAATTCACGGCGAAACGGAAAAAAAAATCATTGTGCGACAAAATCGAAGAAAAAATACCATTTTGTAACTTTTGGGGGCTTCCGTTTCTACGCAGTGCATATTTCGGTAAAAATTACACCTTATCATTATTCTGTAGGTCCATACGGTTAAAATGATACCCTACTTATATAGGTTTGATTTTGTCGCACTTCTGTAAAAAATCATAACTACATGCAGGAAAATTTATACGTTTAAAAATGTCATCTTCTGACCCCTATAACTTTTTTATTTTTCCTCATTATTTGCGCCGTGATCTGAATTTTTTATTGGTATGATTTTTGTTTTGATCGGACTTTTTGATCACTTTTTATTCATTTTTTAATGGTATAAAAAGTGACCAAAAATGCGCTTTTTTTGACTTTGGAATTTTTTTTTGTGCGTACGCCATTGACCGTACGGTTTAATTAATGATATATTTTTATAGTTCGGACATTTACGCACGCGGCGATACCACATATATATATATATATTTTTTTTTTACACTGTTTTATTTTTTTTTGGGAAAAGGGGGGTGATTCAAACTTTTATTAGGGAAGGGGTTAAATGACCTTTATTAACACTTTTTTTTAACATTTTTTTGCAGTGTTATAGGTCCCATAGGGACCTATAACACTGCACACACTGATCTCTCATCCTGATCACAGGCGTGTATTAACACGCCTGTGATCAGTGTTATCGGCGCTTGACTGCTCCTGCCTGGATCTCAGGCACGGAGCAGTCATTCGCCGATCGGACATTGAGGAGGCAGGTAAGGGCCCTCCCGGTGTCCTGCCAGCTGTTCGGGACGCCGCGATTTCACCGCGGCGGTCCCGAACAGCCCGACTGAGCAGCCGGGTCACTTTCACTTTCGCTTTAGAAGCGGCAGTCAGCTTTGACTGCCGCTTCTAAAGGGTTAATACCGCACATCGCCGTGATCGCCGATGTGTGGTATTAGCCGCGGGTCCCGGTCGTTGATGAGCGCCGGGACCGTCGCGATATGATGCGGGATCGCGGCGCGTCGTTAAGGGGTTAAACAAATTCAAAGAGGAACTTTCATGCATTTTATTACAGGCTACCACCACAGGAGTCAGTACACCCAAACAGAGGACATCATTGATCATCGAGAATCCGACCATCGCTACACTTTACCTACTACCCAAAGTCCACAAAGAAGCTGCCACACCACCAGGTAGGCCTATTGTATCTGGACGAAACAGCTTATGTGATCCTATATGTAAATTCATAGACCACCATCTAAAACCTATAGTTGAAACCATACCATCTTTCCTTAAAGATACCACGGACGCACTCTGGAGGAATCCCTACAACTGTACCCTGACATGCTTATAGTTACATGTGATGTAGAGTCATTGTACACATCTATAAGTCATGAAGACGGACTTCGTGCAGTACAGTCATTTCTCCACATGTCTGAATTGGAACCTAAATTGGAAGTTTATATTAAACTTACTTGAGTTTGCATTGAAGCACAATTTCTTCTTATTTAAAGAAAAGTATTATCTACAATTACAAGGTACCGCAATGGGCGCCTATGCAAACTTGTTTTTAGGGGCGTGGGAACGATCCATTTTTCTCACTGACCCCATACATCAAATTGACAGGGTCCAGATGTGGGGACGTTACATCGATGATGTGATATTTGTATGGAAGGGTAATTTGGATGAATTACAGATCTTCAAGAACAACTTGAACGACAATGATCAAAACATAAAGCTCACATTTAAGGTGGGTAGGGTAAATATGGATTTCTTGGACATATCTTTTTCTGTTGACAATGATGGATTCGTTCAATCGGATCTTTTTAGAAAATATACATCCACAAATTCTTTGCTCCATGCACGCTCCTCTCACCCACAGAGTTTCATTAAAGGCATTCCAATGGGGCAATTCCTGAGACTCAGACGCATTTGTTCTACAGATATGGCGTTTGAGACCAGAGCGGTGGAACTAATCGGTTTAGAGAGAGAGGTTACCAAGAGCAATGGATTTGTCACGCATACTTGCGGGCCAAGCATTCTAAGAGTTTTACTTCAATTAAAAACCTGAAACCAAACAGATAACCAGGTGAGGCTAATCACTACTTACCAAGTATAAGTTGTATAAAATCTAAGTATTGGAAACTTCTCACCATGGACCCTGTTTTGAAATTGAACCTTCCTGTCAATCCCTCCCTTACATTTAGGAGATCACCTAATCTCCGTGACACATTGGTACATAGTCACTACAAAGTAGCCAATAAACAGACAATCTTTAATGCACAGAGGCCGAGATGGGGATGTCGACCATGCAATAAATGTATTGAATGTCCCAACATCTGCAATGATGTCACATTCATAAACTCAGATGGATCTAGGGCATTTAAAATTACCCACACTATATCTTGCTACTCGATTGGCATTATCTATCATGCCACATGTCCATGCGGTCTCATAAATGTGGGCATGACCACTAGAGAATTAACCCCTTAACGACGAAGGACTTATATTTACGTCCTCTGCCGGCTCCCACGATATGCCGCGGGGTCACGCGGTGTCCCCGCGTCATATCGGGTCGGTCCCGGCGGCTATCAATGGCCAGGACCTGCGGCTAATATAGGACATCACTGATCGCGGTGATGCACCGTATTAACCCTTCAGATGCAGCGATCAAATCTGACCGCCGCGTCTGAAGTGAAAGTAACCCGGCTGCTTAGTCGGGCTGTTCGGGAAATCACGGCGTCCCGAATAGCTTGCAGGACACCGGCAGGGCCCTTACCTGCCTCCTCAGTGTCCGATCGACGAATGACTGCTCCGTGCCAGAGAACCAGGCAGGAGCAGTCAAGCGCCGATAACACTGATCACAGGCGTGTTAATACACGCCAGTGATCAGCATGAGAGATCAGTGTGTGCAGTGTTATAGGTCCCTATAAAAACAGTGTTAATGAAGGTCATTTAACCCCTTCCCTAATAAAAGTTTGAATCACCCCCCTTTTCCCATAAAAAAAAATAAAACAGTGTAAATAAAAATAAACATATGTGGTTTTGCCGCGCGCGTAAATGTCCGAACTATAAAAATATATCGTTAATTAATCCACGTGGATTTTTGTACATATAATTTTGATTAATACTACACATGCTCACATCACATTTGCACAATTTATTCAGATATTTGTACACTTTTCACCAAACTTCCCTAGTTGGTATTTTTGGGGACTCCTTCTCTTCACCAGTTGCTACACACTTTTTTATTTTTTTATTTTTATAAATATTTCACCCCCTGATTGATATTCATGTGACTATTAATCCCTTAAGGACCCAGCCAATTTTCACTGTAGGACCCGGCCATTTTTTGCCCATCTGACTGTCATTTTAAGCATTAATAACTCTGGGATGCTTTTGCCTTTCATTCTGATTTGTTTTTTCAAGACATATTCTGCTTTATATTAGTGGTAAAATTTTGACGATACTTGCATCATTTCTTGGTGAAAAATTCCAAAATTTTATGAAAAAATTACAAATTTTGCATTTTTTTTTACTTTGAAGCTCTCTGCTTGTAAGGAAAATGAATTTTCCAAATAAATTATATATTGATTCACTTATAAAATATGTCTACTTTATGTTTCCATCATAAAGTGGACATGTTTTTACTTTTGGAAGACATCAGAGGGCTTCAAAGTTCCGCAGCAATTTTCCAGTTTTTCACAAAATTTTCAAAATCGGAATTTTTCAGGGACCAGTTCAGTTTTGAAGTGGATTTGAAGGGACTTCATATAAGAAATACTCCATTATAAAAACTACACCTCAAAGTATTCAAAATTACATTCAGTAAGTGTGTTAACCCTTTAGGTGTTTCACAGGAATAGCAGCAAAGTGAAGGAGAAAATACAAAATCTTAATTTTTTACACTCGCAGGTTCTTGTAGACCCAGTTTTTGAATTTTTGCAAGGGGTAATATGAGAAAAAGCCCCCCAAAATTTGTAATCCAATTTCTCTTGAGTAAGGAAATACCTCATATGTGTATGTCAAGTGTTCGGCAGGTGCAGTAGAGGGCTCGGAAGGGAAGGAGCGACAATGGGATTTTGGAGAATGAATTTTGCTGAAATGGTTTTTGGGGGGCATGGCGCATTTAGGAAGCCCCTATGGGGCCAGAACAGCAGAAAACCCCCCACATGGCATGCAATTTTGGAAACTACACCCTTCAAGGCACGTAAAAAGGGGTACAGTGAGCCTTAACACCCCACAGGTGTTTGACGACTTTTCGTTAAAGTCGGATGTGTAAATAAAAAAAAAAAAATTTCCCTAAAGTGCTGGTTTTTCCCAAAATTTTACATTTTTACAAGGGATAATAGGAGAAAATGACCAGCACAATTTGTAACCCCGTTTCTTCTGAGTATGGAAATACCCCATGTGTGAACATCAAGTGCTCTGCTGGCGAACTACAATGCTCAGAAGAAAATGGAGTCCCATTTGGCTTTTGGAGAGTGAATTTGTTTGAAATGGAAGTCAGGGGCCATGTGCGTTTACAAAGCCCCCCGTGGTGCCAGAACAGTGTACCCCCCCCCCCCACATGTGACCCCATTTTGGAAACTACACCCCTCACAGAATTTAATAAGGGGTGGAGTGAGTATTTACACCCCACTGGCGTTTGACATATCTTTGGAACAGTGGGCTGTACAAATGAAAAATTACATTTTTCATTTTCACGGACCACTGTTCCAAAAATCTGCCAGACACTTGTGGGGCGTAAATGCTCACTGTACTCCTTATTACATTACATGAGGGGTGTAGTTTCCAAAATGGGGTCATGTGTGGGGAGTCCATTGTTCTGGCACTATGGGGGCTTTGTAAACACATGTGGCCTTCAATTCCGGACAAATTTTCTCTTCAAAAACCAATTGGCACTCCCTCTCTTCTGAACATTGTAGTTTGCCCGCAGAGCACTTTACATCCACATATGGGGCATATTCTTACTCAGAAGAAATGGATTTACACATTTTGGGGGGCTTTTTTCCTATTTTCCCTTGTGAAAATGAAAATTTTAGGGTAACACCAGCATTCTAGTGAAAACATTTTTTTTTTCTTTTTCCCATGTAACTTTAACGAAAATTCGTCAAACACCTGTGGGGTATTAAGGCTCACTATACGGAGGCCGGATGAAGTGGGTTGATCCCGCAAAACTACCGGTGTAGCCTCTGAGCGCTGCAAGAAGACGCCGATCCTACCTGTGTCCCCGGACTCCAAGGATGGATGACCGTAGCCTAGCGGTGAGTGCATACAACCTTTTCTCTTTGTATTAATTAAGGCTCACTATACCCCTTGTTACGTTACGTGAGGGATGTAGTTTCCAAAATGGGGTCACATGTGGGTATTTATTTTTTTGTGTTTATGTCAGAAGTGCTGTAAAATCAGCCACGCCAGTGAAATTACCAATTTAGGCCTCAAATGTACATAGTGCGCTCTCACTCCTAAGCCTTGTTGTGCGTCCGCAGGACATTTTACATCCACATATGGGGTATTTCCGTACTCAGGGGAAATTGTGTTACATATTTTGGGGGTCTTTTTTTCCTTTTACCGCTTGTGAAAATAAAAAGTATGGGGCAACACCAGCATGTTTAAAATGTTTTATTTTTTTTACAATAACAGGCTGGTGTAGCCCCCAACTTTTCCTTTTCATAAGGGGTTAACATTAGAAAAAGCCCCCCAAAATTTGTAGTGCAATTTCTCCCGAGTACGGAAATACCCCATACGTGGCTCTAAACTGTTTCCTTGAAATATGACAGGGCTCTGAAGTGAGAGAGCGCCATGCGCATTTGAGGACAAAATTAGGGATTGCATAGGGGTGGACATAGGGGTATTCTATGCCAGTGATTCCCAAACAGGGTGCCTCCAGCTGTTGTTGTTTTGCAACAGCTGGAGGCTGCGCTTTGAAAACACTGCCGTACAAAACGTTTTTCATTTTTATTGGAGGGGACAGTCTAAGGGGGTGTATATGTTGTGTTTTACTCTTTATCATGTGTTAGTGTAGTGTAGTGTAGTGTTTTTAGGGTACATTCGCACTGGCGGGTTACGGTGAGTTTCCCCATAGGAGTTTGCGCTGCGGCAAAAAATTTGCTGCAGTTCAAACTTCAAGCAGGAAACTTTACATTCAAGGGGGGGGGGGGGGGGGGCAAACCTTCAGCTGTTTCAAAACTACAACTCCCATCATGTACTGACAGACCGTGCATGCTGGGAGTTATACTTTTGCAACAGCTGGAGGCACACTGGTTGGAAAACCTTCAGTTGGGTTCTGTTACCTTACTCAGTATTTTCCAACCATATTGCCACTAGCTGTTGCAAAATTGCAACTCCCAGCATGTACTGATCGCCGTGCAACAGCTGGAGGTACGCAACTACAACTCCCAGCACGCCAAGACAGCTGTTTGCTGTTTGGGCACGCTGGGATTTGCAGTTTTGCAACATCTGGAGAGCTACAGTTTAGAGACCACTGCACAGTGACCTCCAAACTGTGGCCCTCCAGATGTTGCAAAACTACAAATCCCAGCATGCCCAGACAGCAAACAGGTGTGTGAACATGCTAGGAGTTGTAGTTTTGCATGATCTGGAGGGCTACAGTTTAGAGGCCACTGTATAGTGGTCTCAAACTGTAGCCCTCCAGATGTTGCTAGGCAACTTACCGGTTTCCGTTGGATTCAGGGAGCCGCATCGCCCTCCTCTTCTGTCGCTGATCTCCGTCACCGATCGTCGCTCCGCTGCCACGGATGGGTAAGTGGACTTCGGCGCCGGTGCTCCTCGGTTTCCCCGTTCTTCCCGGCCTACAGTGGGTGGGCAGAACGGGGAAACCAAAAATTAACCCCCCCGCGATCTGCTATTGGTCATTGCTTATTGATGACCAATAGCAGGGATAGGAGGGGTGGCACCCCTGCCACCTCACTTCTATCCCTTCAGGGGAATCGTGGGTGTCTTGGACAACCCCAACCCCCTTATTTTCTGGGTCACCGGGTCACCATAGACCCCTATGACCCAGAATTGCGCAAACCGCCGGTGTGAATGTGAATTGCGCGATCACCAACATGGGAGGGGGTCTGATGACATTTGGGCATTTGCATTTTTTTTTTGGTCTATTCTAATTTGCATTGTATCATACCTGCACTTTTTGGTCAGATACACATCTGTCACATATTACACTATTTAATTGGCTAGCATATAGTTGCCACCATGACTGGGCTAACATTATGGTGCACCACACATTTAATTCAAACATTCCACATTATTATTCCGTATTAAATTCAGCATTGGAGTCTCTTTATTATTTCAGCATTTCCTTTGTGCTTGAATCAATTCTTCTGGTGGTGTGATTACCTTTGTTTGAATCTATTCTTTTGGTGATGGTAAGTGTTCCCTTTTGTTTTGAATTATTTTCTTCACTCTTTCCTCTTTCACTCTCGCTTCATTCACCCTGTACACTTTGGTTGTCTATATATCATATATGCATGCTTTATCCTCTATTGTCTATGTCATAGGGGCCCTGCTGATTCTTTTCAGACCACTGTGGATGTCCTCCTGATGCCTCATTGGTCATTATTTGCGTCACGGACCCGTACCCCGGACCGGCATCCAGCTATCAGCTGGGTGCCGATCACTTAGTGGGGATTCCGCGACTCTGTTCACTGTATATTGCATCATGCGAATGCACAGCATTCACCAGGTTATCATGGCATCATTGCGTTGCGTGCTTCCCTATACTCATGTGCGCACTTTGCAGATAGTCATATGACCTCCACCTCCGGTGACGCAACCTCCACTTCCGATGTGGGGAGCGCGTCCTGGGATTATGGCTGTGCACACATTGTGCTGCCCCGATTGATTTATACGGACGGACATATCTCCCGCCCGTGACATCGATATGGGAGGCGATGTGAGTCACATCACATGTGACTTACCCTCTTGACCGATCTGGACCGTGATTGGTTACCATACCCCATATGTACTGACTCCTAACTTACCTTAGACACGCCCCTTGACAAAGCAGGATTGCAAAAACGCGTTCGGGGTACAGGTGAGAGGTGATCTATGGAGTGCATGTCCAGGTGTTTTACTGTGTTTGCACATTTGTCTGATATCATCATGTCATTACTGCTAGCCCAGGGGAGTAGCCATTGTCCCTCCCATAGAGGGTAATGTTTTTTACTTGTTTTTATGTCATGTTTTGTAAACAATAAAGATTATTAATTTTCAATATACCTTTCTTATGGTCACTTATGTTGGTGTAGATATATATAGATAGACCATGTAAGCTAGGCTCTCGGATAAGTTTTGTTTGGATAATGACTGTTCTAATACTGTCGTCTGCATGACATAGATTTCCTTACAGATAACTGGGTAAAGGAGGAGGACACACCAGTTAATGGGATCTGGAAGAGCAGCAGCAGAGGCAAGGTATTCTTCACATCGTGGTGCATCTCAACTGTCCCCCCGTGGCTTTGGGATGCTAAAGAGATGTGGTTTCTATGCTTAATTTATGTTTGCAGAGATGGCCACCTTTTCTGCATCTGGTAAGGTAGAAAAGAATTTCCACCTGGCATAGTATCGGAGAGGTATACCACCACCTTACTTTGCCCCTATTCAAGAAGGTTGGAGATGCAGACGATCAGACCAGCAGGCCCATGTCTGGTACATTTGACAGCTGTTCTCACCATACTTTGGCTACACTCTTCTTCGATGACAGTACTACTACCCTCCTGCTGGTGGTTCCTCGCCCACTGTCTTAATCTTTGTGGAACTGCAAATATTTAATTTCATCAGTTATGGTTCATTGTGATCGCTCCAACCTGTCTAATTGGAATTTTATGGTAATTCCACAGCTACTATATGATGTCGACGACCATAAGGCCTCAGTCTTGAAAAGATTACATCAATTTTGAAATTGAAATTTTAGATTTTGAAATGAAAGATTTTAAAATTGAAATTTAATATTACACTGCCAGATGAGGAGACCATATAGTGGCTGAATAGCATAGCCTTTAGTTGGCGGCAGCAGAAGGAGAATATATAGTGGCTGAATCGCACAGCTTGGAGTTGGCGGCAGATGAGGAGACCATATAGTGGCCAAATGACACAGCGTGGAGGTGGCAGCAGCATGAGTAGACCACACAGTGGCTGAATGGCACAGAGTGGAGGTGGCGACAGCATGTGGAGACCATATAGTGGCTGAATGGCATAGCCTGGAGTTTGTGGCAGCATGAGGAGAACATATAGTGGCTGAATGGCACCACCTGGAGTTGGCAGCAGCATGACTAGAACATATAGTGGCCGACTTACACAGCCTGGTGTTGGCGGCAGCATGAATCGAACATATAGTGGCTGAATGACACAGTGTGGAGGTGATAACAGCAGGAGGAGACAATATAGTGGCTGAATGGCACAGCCTGGAGTTGGCGGCAGTATGAGTAAAACACATAGTGGCTGAATGACACAGCGTGGAGGTGGCAGCAGCATGAGGAGACCATATAGTTGCTGAATGGCACAGCCTGGACTTGGCCGCAGCTTGAGTAAAACATACAGTGGCTGAATGGCACAGCGTGGAGGTGGCGGCAGCATGAGGAGAACTTATAGTGGCTGAATAACACTGCCTGGAGGTGGCAGAAGCATGAGGAGACCATATAGTGGCTGAATGACACAGCATGGAGGTGGCGGCAGCATGAGTAGAACATATAGTGGCTGAATGGCACAGCCTGGAGTTGGCGGCAGCATGAGTAGAACATATAGTGGCTGAATGACACAGCCTGGAGTTGACATCAGCATGAGTAGAACATATAGTGGCTGAATGACACAGCCTGGAGTTGGCGGCAGCATGAGTACAATATATATTGGCTGAATGACACAGCCTGGAGGTTGCGGCAGCATGATGAGATCATATAGTGGCTGAATGGCACAGCCTGGAGTTGGCGGCAGCATGAGGAGAACATATAGTTGCTGAATGACACAGCCTGGAGTTGGCGGCAGCATGAGGCAAACATATAGTGGCTGAATGAGACAGCCTGGAGTTGGCGGCACCGTGAGTAGAACATATTGTGGCTGTATGGCACAGCCCGGAGTTGGCGGCAGATGAGGAGACCATATAGTGGCTGAATGGCACACCCTGGAGTTGGCGGCAGATGAGGAGACCATATAGTGGCTGAATGGCACAGCCTGGAGTTGGCGGCAGCATGAGGAGAACATATAGTGGCTGAATGAGACAGCCTGGAGTTGGTGGCAGCAGCAGCATCAGGAGTCCTGAAAGTGACCAGTGAGAGAGTGGTGCGGTGCGTGGCAATACCAGACTCGGTGACAAAGGTTGGTTGAAAAAAGTTCTGATGCAGAGGAATGTTTGTAACTGGGGAAGCGTTGGTGTGGCACCATGGTCAATCTACTCTGATGCATAAGGCATTGGTGGGTAGAAATCCTGCCTGATCCATGCCTGATTCATCTTCACAAAGGTAAGTCTCTTCACATTTTTCATGGACAAATGAGTTCTCCTTGGGGTGAATAAGACCCCCGCTCTGATGGCACACTACCGGCGGGCAGGACAGCTTTTCCAGGGCAAACTCTACTAGTTGCGGCCACAAATCAAGTTTGGCTGCCCAGAAGTCCAGCGGATCTTCAAGGTGTGTTGTCATGGTAATGTCAAAGTATGCCCCCACCTGCTGGTTCGGGTCCTGATCCAGGTCTACCTGCTGCTGATGAGTTGCTTCACTATGCGGGTGAAGAAAGCTACTCCTCAGCGACTGTAGACTCAGGCTGCTGCTGATGGAGCTGGTACTGCTCTTGCCACCGCACCCCTCCCCAGAAGCCATGGAAGGTGAGCGCAGAGGGCCCCCTGAGTCAGACCTGTGAGAGGGTGGACAATGCCAACTGACTACGTAGGATGTCTCCCTCTCAGTGGGTGTAAGAAAGGCCCCCATCAGGGAGGGTCCAATAAGGTGGAGAGTCAGAAGTCATCCCGCTGCCGAATGGTGACAATTTGGCGGCCATTACACAAGCAAGTGAGCATGCATTGCGCCGTTTCTACAAGTGACTCGGATGGACTCCCTGCCTCCATCTCCACTACACACTGTCACGGTGGGTGTGGGTCCTCTGTCTCGCCTTCCTCATAACCCTCTAACTCCTCTGGCTTGTTCATCCCGTAATCCTGGCGACTAACTAATAATGTGGCTTCCTCAAAGGGCCTGAGCAAACGGCAGGTGTCACGTGTGAGCTGCCACTGGTTGACATTGAAGTTACACAGGGGACTCCCCCTATCCGCTTGGATCATCAAGAAATCAGTAGTGGCTTTTCTCTGTTCGTATAGTCGGTCCAACATATTTAGGGTGGAATTCCAATGTGTGGCAAAATCGCAAATCAGACTATGTTAGGGGATGCCGTTCTGACGCTGCAGCTCAAGGAGGGTGTGCTTTGCGGTTTACAAGTGGCTGAACTGCATGCAAAGTTTCCCTCCCATTGTTAGGATGTCTTGCAAATGGGGGGAACACTTTGACAACCAGACAACTTGACAACCAGATTGAACATGTGTGCCATGCAGAGCGCGTTGCTCAGCCTTCCTTGTTGAGGCACAGACAAGATGTTCTTCCCGTTGTTGGTCACCATGGTTACCATTTCCAGTTTTCGTGGAGTAAGCCATGCTCTGATTTCTTTATGAATTACTTTTAGCAGTTCCTCCCCTGTGTGACTCCGTTCGCCAAGGCAAACCATGTGAAGAACAGCGTGACACCGCCGTGCCCTGCACACATGGTATGCTGGAGGGGCATTGAGGCTTGTCCGTGCAGTGGAGGCTGAGGACACGGTGGAGGATGAGGAGGCGGACCACAGGACCAATGGCCTAAGAGCGTGGAGGAGGAAGTGGCGGGACCTGTCCAAGTTGCTTTTGTGGCTGTGCAGGAACCGCATTCACCCATTGTCCCTGACCATAGTTACAGCTCCAGACTTCAGCGCTGCCGTGCACTTTGATACACATTGACAGGCTCAAGGATGGGCCCACCTTTTCTTCCACAAAATTGTGCAGGGCTGGTACTGCCTTCTTCGCAAAGAAATGACGGCTTGGCACTCTCCACCTCAACTTGGCACAAGCCATCAGTTCTCTGAAAGGTGCAGAGTCCACCACTTGAAAGGGGTTGCACCAGCAACTTGGACAGGAACATATTCAGCTTCTGCGCTGTTAGATGAGTGAGCGCATACTGTTGTCTCTTGGACATGGCTTCGCTGATGGGTTGTTGGCTGACTGACTAATAGTAGAAGGAGCAGGAGCATCTGGATAGTCAGAAAGGGGGTATGACACACAGCTCCCTTCGGCTGAGGTGGTGGAGCCTCGGCTGGCTGAAATAGGGAGCGGCGTGCCACTGGGTGATGCAGCAGGCTGGACCACTGCATCTGAGCATTGTTCTCCCAGGCCGCTTTATCGTGATCTGGTGCATATGTTGATGCAGGGCCGTGGTGCCAACTTTGGGATCCTGGCCACGTTTCATCTTCTGCCGGCACATCTTGTATGTGGCCATGTTAACCTCCTCCGGATGCTTGATGAAAAACTGCCACACTGCCGAGTAGCTGATTTTCCCACCAACAGTCTGCACTGATTGACTGCTACTGCCGCCGTCTCCAGGAACCCGTGTTCCACTACCTCCCGGGAAGGTAGGCTGCAACGAAGCAGGCGGTCTCCCCCAGGCACGTTTGGCTCCAGAATTTCCACTTCTGCCTCCATGCTGACTGCCAACCATGCTACCACCTTGCTTGCTCAGTTGCTTCCTCACGTGCAATCTGCAACCCTCTTCTCCTGATGATGATGAAGCCCCTTCTGCACCCGGCTGCTAAGTGCGATCGGCTTCATCATCATCGAGTTGTGTCTGCACGTCACTGATGTCCTTCTCAGGTTCCTCAACAGTGTTTGCTTCTGGAGCCTGAATGCACGCAACACCACCTCCCACGCCACTCTCCTCATCACTACTTGCCCGCCTAGCGGAGGAAGCAGCGGATGTCTCCTCCACTTCTTGGCTGGGCAGTAGCTGCAGACTGTCCTCTAGATCGTCCTCACTAAATAAGCATAAGATACTTCTGTGGGGGAGGGAACAGCATAAGACAGAGGCAATGGGGGGACAGGGACTGCTCCTGGGCCATGCCAACTGGGGTTGTGTCTGAGGAACCCACGGACTGTTTTCTGGGGGTGTCAGATGTCACTTGTGATGAAGTGGATGACCGTGTTAACCAATCGATGACGGCAGATGGGTTGCGGGTCGAGACATGGCCGCTAGCTAATACCGGGAGCTCAGGCGTCTCGCTGTGACTCCTGCTGCCACCCGCCCCTAGTCTGCTGCGGCCTCTGCCTGATGAATTTAGGCCTCTGCCACTCCTCTGTGCATGTTCTGGCACTTCTCTGCCTGACATACTTAGTGCATATATGAGAGGAGTACAATACGCTCCACTATGCTTAAAACTGTATTTGTGTACAATACCAGGAGGTGTGTACTTTTGGCTGGCCTTTAACAGTATCTAAACCCTTAAGACTTTAACAGGAACAAAATAGTACACCACTTAGATGTACTTAAGTGCTATACACTTATGAGGGGAGGACAATGCGCCCCAGTACACTTAAAACAGTATTTGTGTACAACAACAGCCGGTGTGTACTTTTGGCTGGCCTTTCACAGTATCTAGGCCCTCAAGACTTTAACAGACTCTAACAGTACATCATTTAGATTTATGTATTTGGTATGCGCCCTTAAGACTTTAACAGGAACAAAATAGTACACCACTTATATTTATGTAAGTGGTATGCACTTATGAGGGGAGGACAATCCGCTCCAGTACGTTTAAAACAGTATTTGTGTACATCACCAGCAGTACACACCAGTGCTGCAGCACACAGTCACTGTGTACTACACCAAAAATTGTACTCTCTCTCTCTGCTTCTAGGCAGGATTTGGGCCTGAGGTGAATCGCTGTTCTGTGCAACACACTGTACAACACACTGCTCTCGGTCCCTCTCTGTTTTAGAATGCTGTAGTGATTGGGAGTAGAATTGCTGCTGTAAAAATGCTTTTCTGTGCAACACACACTGCTCTCTGCAACAGAACGCTGATGTGACTGGGAGGTGAATTGCTGCTGGAAAAATGCTTTTCTGTGCAACATACAGCGCTGTCTGTCCCTCTCTATCTCTCTGCAATAAAAGGCTGAAGTGACTGCCGATTACATAGGGCTGTGACTGGCAGTTCAAAGGCTGCATGCTGCATGTGATTCAGGGTCATCCCGCCTACCCTTGTTCCCACCTTCCCAGGATTCCATGCCCCATGTCCTCACATGTGGGTCCGCCATTATAGATGCCCTGGAGCCTGGAGTGGGTTTAATAAAGCGATTCACTCGATCGAATCGCGGCGATATTCCCATTTATGGCGAATCACATTTTTCCGGAAATTTGTAACAAATTCGGATTAGTCAGATTCGATTCGCTCATCCCTAACTCTAACCATGGTCTCAACTACCACCAAAGGATCTACAATTATTGATGACAGACATATTAGGGAATGTTCTTTGGCATTCTGACTTCAAAATCAATTTTTCCCAGCAGTGGTTGTGACATGAAAGCGGAAGTACAGTACAGTACAGTTTGATAAAACTCCTAAAACTTTTTTAGGTGTTTTTTTATGTTATAAAACATGTTTTGGGTAAAACAATTTTTCAGCTCAATTAAAGTTTGGATATCTTGCTTCTGAAGTTTGTTCTCCGATGAGGGTCCCCATTGCTGCTGTGTGTGCCATAATGTCTCTCCTTGGCTACAGGAAATAACTCCTGGAAAAAGCGTTTGGCTACAGGAAATAACTCCTGGAAAAAGTGTTTGTAAAGAGAATGACTCAGAATGGGAAACATAGTGGTTTATGGAAAAAATTTTGAGCTAACCACATATTTCTTCCTGTCAAATTAACGGACATTAACACCTTAACGATGAGCGCAGTAAATGTACGGCGCTGCAAAGTGTCATTTCGCGCACAGCGCCGTACATTTACGGCACTGCGTTCCTTGATCACCACGACTCCGGTGATTGGAAAGGGAGGACTGCTGATATCTATCAGCAGACATCCCGGCATATCGCCCAGGGGGGTCCTGAGATACCCCATATGTGGATGTAAAGTCCTCTGCTGGCGCACTACAATGCTCAGAAGAGAAGGAACACAATTGGGCTTTAGGAGAGAGAATTTGGCTGGAATTGAAAGCCATGTGCGTTTACAAAGCCCCCATGGTGCCAGAACAGTGGACCCCCCCCCCCACACACACACATTTGACCCCATTTTGGAAACTACACCCCTCAAGGAATATAACAAGGGGTGTCGTGAGCATTTACGCTCCACTGCTATCTGACAGGTTTTTTTTTGAACAGTGGTCCATGAAAATGAAAAATGTAATTTTTCATTTGCACAGCCCAATGTTCCAAAGATCTGTCAAGCGCCAGTGGGGAGTAAATGCTCCCTGCAACCCTTATTATATTCTGTGAGGGGTGTAGTTTACAAAATGGGGTCACATGTTGGGGGTCGACTGTTCTGAGAGCACTGTGGTCAGACAGAAAGGAAATTCAAAAAGAAAAGAACTTCCTGTGGAGCATACAGCAGCTGATAAGTACAGGAAGGATCAATATTTTTTAATAGAAGTAATTTATAAATATGTTTAACATTCTGACACCAGTTGATTTTCCCCTTTAAGGTCAAAATGGGCTGCGTCCTTAAGGGGTTAGACATAATTAACGCATACTTATGCTAACTGATGATAAAATGACCTTATTGAATGGGTTTAGTTTAAATTTGTTAGCAAGAGTTCTGTACGCGGCAGAATAATGAGGATGATGGAGCGGACAGCAACACTGATGTGATCTTGGCCTTAATTTGTTTAGAATGCAGTGGTAAATGCCATCTGTACTTGGTGATTTGTCTACTGTAATCTTTTGTTAAGTGGCACTTTAGTTCTTCCTGTTGTATTTTACCTGTATTTAGTTTTCCTCTGTGAATTTAGTTGAGAAAAATATGTTTAATGTTTTTTTCTCATCGCCCTCAATAATTCCTCCATCATTACTTTTCAAAGGACCAATACTTTAACCCCTTAAGGACACAGCCCATTTTGGGCTTTTAACCCCTTAAGGACTGAGCGATTTCACGTTTTTGCATTTTCGATTTTTCCTCCTTGCCTTTAAAAAACCATAACTCTTTCAATTTTGCACCTAAAAATCTGTATTATGGATAATTTTTTTGCGCCACCAATTCTACTTTACAGTGTGCGACAAACTTGAAAAAAAAGTGCCATTTTGTTAATTTTGGGGGCTTACGTTTTACGCAGTACATTTTTTGGTAAAAATGACACCTTATCTTTATTCTGTAGGTCCATACGGTTAAAACGATACCTTACTCGTATAGGTTTGATTTTGTATTACTTCAGAAAAAAATCATAAATACATGCAGGAAAATTTATATGTTTAAATATACGTTTTCTGAGCACTATAACTTATAGCTCATTTTTTGGCGCTGTGATCTGAAGTTTTTAGCGGTACCATTTTTGTTCTGATCAGACTTTTTGATCACTTTTTATTCACTTTTTTGTGGTATAAAAAGTGATCAAAAATGCACTATTCTGGACTTTGGAATTTTTTTGCGCATATGCCAAAACGTATGGTTTTAAAAGTGGTATATTTTTATAATTTGGACATTAACGCACGCGGTGATACCACATATGTTTTTATTTTTATTTACACTGTTTTATTTTGTTACTAGGAAATGCCGGGTGATTTAAACTTTTAATTCAGAAGGGAATACCTGAAAGGGTTAACTTTTTTTTTTACACTTTTTTTTTTTGCGAGCTCATAGCTCCTATAGGGACCTATGAGCTTGCAATGGCTGATTGCATACACAGATTGTTGCCTTGCCGTTGCATGGCAACAAGCTGTGTAATCGGCAGTTGATTGCTCCAGCCTGTAACTCAGACATGGAGCAATCAATCAGAGCCGGGATGCCGAGGTAGGGACCTTCTTCTCTCCGGGTAGCTGATCAGGGCATCGCAATTTTATCGCGATGACCCCGATCAGCCCAACTGAGCAGCCGGGAAGCATTTACTTTCACTTTCGATGTGGCCGAATGTGGCCGAATGATCGTGGCCGCGCTCTATTAGCCGCGGGTCCCGGCTGTGAATAGGCAAGGGGACCATCCCGCTATGATGCGGGGTCCCGCCGGGACCCCACGTTATAGACAGGGACCGGACTTAGGATGTACTCATCCGCCTAAGTCCTTAAGGGGTTAAGGTTTTTTCCACCTCACCTTCTAAAAATCAAAACTCTTTTATATTTTCATCCACAGACTAGTAGGAGGGCTTGTTTTTTGCATAACCAATGGTCCTTTGTAATTACATCACTCATTTTACAAATTTTGAAAGGTTTCATTTTCACACTGTACAATTTACATTAAAAATGACATGTTTTCTTTATTCTGTGGGTCAATTCAATGATACCGATGATTGCATACTTTTCTATTCTTGTACTGCTTTAAAAAAATCTCAAAGTTTTTAACCAAATTAGTATTAGTATAAAATCCCTCTATTCTGACGACCTGTAACTTTTTCATTTTTTTGTATAAGCGGCGGTATGAGGGCTTATTTTTTGTGCCATGATCTGTACTTTTTAATGATGCCACATTTGCTTATATAGAATTTTTTTTGAAACAATGCCTTTGTGCACAGTCTCTCTCCTGCAGCACTGTCATTCTTCTTCCTTCAGCTCTCTATAGACTTTTATGGGCAGCATCCATAATAGGATCTTTAATTTCATAAACTATATGGATTTTATCAGCTAGTTGACAGTGTATGATCCATACAGGAGGCAGAAAGAACAGAGAATTCAGATGAAGAAAGAGAGTTGTTTTTTTTTTTGTAACAAGATATGTGTTAAAATGTTTCTTATCTTTGCTTATACTATTAACTTACAAAAATAAATACAAAAATAAAGTCTTCATCTCACTGTAAAGTCAATGTCAGTTTTGAAAATATTTTTTTTGTCACGAGACTCCTCTAAATGTGTTTTAGTGTTTAAGTACATTTGACTTACAAGGTACCATAATAGTCAACATAATTGTAAAATTAGTGGACGCCCTTACCATTCTTTGCCAGCTCAGCAATAACTTGCGCAACCTTCTGTGCACAATTTGGTCTTGTTTTTAGTATTTTTCCCAATGCTGGTAACACATCATAGTCTGTGAGCAGCTTCGCTGATGTCTGCACTGTGGAGAAAATACAAAAACCAAAATGGGATATTGTTAGATTCAGCAAGGTAACAAAAAAAATTTCCATGACCAATAATTCCAGTATTCAAGGAAGAAATATAAACCACCACACAATGACAAGATAATACTGTTACTACGTAAAAAATACTATAAACGGACCAACAGTATACAAGAGCCATATAATACTGGCACCCCAGAAACACACTATACATCACACAGTTACTGACTAATACACCAAATTGTACTGTATAAAACCACTATATACAGACCAGTATTCCTATATACAGGGCCATATAGATGGTAGATGGCAGCACTGCACAGTATTTGTCTACCAGATATGACATCTAGGGACTAACAGGTGACTTCTTTTCTGATTAGCATTGTCCTCTTTCCTTTTCTTCTCCATCCGGCTGTGACCGACATGTCGACTTCTTTCAGCCAAAATGTAATTTCTTCAGCATCTGCAGAACAAACATCTTAGACTACCCACTTTCCAATGCCCTCCCCACCTCTAAACAATCTCCTCATCTACAGGCCCCAAAACTATAATAATGCCCCCCCCCCCCCCCCTTGGTGACCTGCACAGTAAAAGTGGGTAGAATAGTAGGACCCCAATAAAGTAGGTGTATCCCCACAGTAGACAAGTAGGTATGTTCCACAGCAGTTAGTTCATTTATTAGGTAGTATTCCCCATAGGCAGGAAGGTAAATACGTCCTTCAGTGACTCAATCTTCCACCAACCCCCCCCCCCCCCCCGTAAATAGCTAAATATGTTGGTTGGAAGATAGGTAGCCAGGTAAGTAGCTAGGTAGGTAGCCAGAAAGGTAGCTTGCTTTGTAGGTATGTAGCCAGCAAGGTAGGTAAGTGGGTAGGTAGCCAAGTAGCAAGGTAGCTAAATAGGTAGGTAACTATGTAGCTAGCTAAGTAGCTATGCATATAGGTAGCTTTGTATGTAAGTAGGTAGATAAATTAGTAGGTAGCTAGGTACATAAGTAGGTAAGTAAAAATATGGATAGGTAGGCAGCCAGGTAGGTAGCTTTTAAGACTGGTAGCCAGTTAGAAAGCTATACAGCCAGGTTGTCAGGTAGGTAATTAAGTAGCCAGGTAGGTAGCTATGTAGTCAGGTAGGTGGCAATATAGCCAGGTGGGTTGCTATGTAGCATGGTGGGTAGCTATGTAGCCAGGTAGTCAGGTATATGGGTAGAAAGGTAGCCAGGTATATAGGTAGGGCATTAGCAAGTTAGTCAGGTATATGGACAGTAAGGTAGGCTGCTAGTCAGGTGTATGGGTAGTGAGGTAACCAGTTATATGGGTAAGAAGGTAGCCAGGTAGTCAGGTATATGGGTAGCGAGGTAGTCAGGTATATGGGTAGCGAGGTAGTCAGGTATATGAGTAACAATGTAGTCAGGCATATGGGTAGCGAGATAACCAGGTAGTCAGGTATATGGATAGTCAGGTAGTAAGGTATATGGGTAGCCAGGTAGTCAGGTAAATGGGTAACCAGGTAGTCAGGTAAATGGGTAGCGAGATAGCCAGGTATATGGGTAGCGAGGTAACTAGGTATATGGGTAGCGAGGTAGCCAAGTATATGAGTAGCGAGGTAGTCAGGTATATGGGTAGCAGCGTAGCAAGGTAGTCAGGCATATGTGTAGTGAGGTAGCCAGGTATATGGGTAGCAAGGTAGCCAGTTTGCAAAGTGTAAGGGTAGCAAGATAGCCATGAAGTCAGGTATATGAGTATTGAGGTAGCCAGGAAATCGAGTAAATCGGTAGCAATGTAGTCAGGCATATGGGTAGCGAGGTAGCCAGGTATATGGGTAGCCAGGTAGTCAGGTATATGGGTAGCCAGATAATTAGGTATATGGGCAGCCAGGTAGTCAGGTAAATGGGTAGCAAGGTAGCCAGTGGTCCTACCCCTAATTCTTACTCCAACCCCATTAATCCGAAAATGGAAAAAAAAACATACGCTCACCTGATCATGTCCCACGCAGCCATCTCCTCTGGAGTGCTGGCTCACTGCGTCTTCCATCCTGCACAGTGCAGGCACCGATGAGTGGTGTCATCAGCACCTGCACTGCTTGGGGGTGGAGGTCACACCTACTTTGCCTCACACTGAGAGGAGGCTTTCAGTTGTATATGTGTGAGCCATGCATATAGCTGAAAGCAGCCTTAGCCTGGGGATCTGGGACAAGTGTTCTGGATCCCCAATTGCAGCGACGGACAAATGACACTTTCCCTGTTAATGTTAATATCAACTTTAATTTATTTTTAAGCACACTGTGAATATTTTAAGTTAAGTTTAATTTAAGTATGTTCTGTAAATTACAACATTTCACTAATTCATACATTTTATTTTTTAAATAATAATAATAACAATAATCACAACTATTATAATAATAATGGGACCTGTAGATTGTATCTCCATTGTCACAATGATATGCATTTTTGGATAGTTAAAGAAATTTAATTTGGGGGTAGAAAACCTGAAAACAGTCCAACATAATATTATAACTTTATTTTATTCAGAAAAGTGTTGTTATAGGTTTTATCAACCATGTCTGTACTGAAAAAGTGCAGTGTTGCAAGATGGAATTTAAAGGGGTTTTCAAGGAATCGAAAAGCAGACCTATCTTCTTTTAAAGACTGCTAACTGTCTGTCCCCACTTTGAGTGTGGTATTACAACTTGGCTTCATTCACTTCAATGGAACTGAGCCACAGAACCACACACCACCTGAAGATAGACAGGGAGCGGTCTTTAAAAGAAATTATCTCTTTTTTTTATTCCTGGATAACCCCTTTAACAAAAGTATCCCAATACATTAAGCATCTCTCTATCAAAGAACAATTCTAATAAACTGAGATGTTATACAACGTCATATTAATGGCTCTGTTTGGTTGTTGCACTGTATAAGGGTGTACTCTCTTTTTGGGACAAAGTACTGTATATAGGACACTCAATAGCTGGTGCACTGTAAATCTGGGTAGAATGTAAAATAGGCTTCTCTGGCTAGGGTGCTATGTATGGGAGTACCCTCTGGCTATGGCACTTTCTATGGAGGTGCACTTTGACTGGATTACTGAAAATGAGCATTTTCTCTGTCTAGGTCATTGTACGTAGGTTCATTCTCTCCCTGTATATAGTGGCACTCTCTGTCATCTATATAATATCCACAAATTTTCTGGCTGGCTGATACTGTATTTGGAGATACATTCATTGTGTTACTGGCTTATTTCTATTCTTCTGAACCACACACAAATTTTGGGGAAGCCATATTGTGGTATAGGCTACTAGAGATGAGCAGATTTTTGAAAAATTCTATTCGGACGATTTGCCGAATTTTCTGAAAGAAATGTGGTTTGGTCCGAATTTATTTGCGGCAAATCTGTATTAAAAACATCTATTTCTAGCCTACAGAGAGCTTCAATAGGGAAGTAGAACACTTTGCCTTGCTGTAACACGCATAGGGTGTGTGCTGGTTTAGTGAAACAATACTGGTATTCAGGATGACATGCATATTAGAGGCTATTAGAATCACTGTCGCATAGCAGCACAATGATAGAGCCTGGAGGTGGCATCAGTATGAGGAGACCATATAGTGGCTGAATGACACAGCCTGGAGGTGGTGGCAGCATGAGGAGACCCTATAGTGGCTGAATGACCCAGCCAGGAAGTGGCAACAGCCTGACGAGACCATAGGGCCTCACAATTGAAAAGATTAAAGATTTTTTTAACATTTAAATTTAAGATTTGAAATAGATGAACCTAAAAAGTTAAATTTAATGTACCAGCAGCATGAGGATACCACATGGCGGTACAGTGACACAGCCTGGAGGTGGATGAGGAGACCATATAGTGGCTGAATGACACAGCCTGGAGTTGGCGGCAGCAAGAGCAAACCATATAGTGGCTGAATGACAGCCTGGAGTTGGCGGCAGCATGAGGAGACCATGTAGTGACTGAATAACACAGCCTGGAGGTGTCGGAAGCATGAGGAGACCATATAGTTACAGAATGAGACAGCCTGGAGATGGCAGCAGCTTGAGGAGAACATATGGTGGCAGAATGAGACAGCCTGGAGGTGGCATCAGCAGCATCAGGAGTCCTGAAAGTGACCCGTTGACATAGTTGGGTGGTGGGTGGGAATACCGGTACCTGGTGACGAAGGTGGGTGAAAAAGAACTTGTTAACACATGTGTGGCATCAGGCGGGTGGCAGGATCAGAATAGTAGCTGAAGCAGGTAGGCAGAAGAAAACTCTCTTTTGTAAAAGTGTTAGTGTGCACTAGGATATGCATTACGTAAAATGTAACTTTTAATAATATTCTTAGGATAAAATATATGTTCCCAAAATTTTTTTGAAATCAAACAAAAGGAAAGGTATGCAAAAAACACCATGTGCCACCTACACCACCAAGTATTAATGTGATGCAAAGACTGCTAAAAGGTGAAAGGGAACAACATATGGTCCATTATAACCGGTGGGGGTAAAAACTTCCCCTGTAAGGCCCTACTCTCGCATTATTAATTACCTTCTTGGCAAGTGTTACCCTCCCCTAAAAAGGACGGCCCCACACAGGAACCTCTCCCTATTTCCACCTAAAAACCCTGTGAAATGGCAGTGGGAGAGGTAGAGGTACCTGTGTGGGGCCACCCTTTTTAGGTTGAGTAACACTTGCAAAGAAGGGAATTAATAATACGAGAGTAGGGCCTTATAGGGGAAGTTTTTACCCCCACTGGTTACAATGGACCATACGTTGTTCCCTTCCACCTTTTAGAAGTCTTTGCATCACATCAATACTTGGTGGTGTAGGTAGCGGTGTTTTTTGCACACCTTTCCTTTAGTTTGATTAAAAAATGTTTAGGGTACATATATTTTATCCTAAAAGTTTAGTTTTAGCTAATGTATATCTTCAATACTTACTAGAGGTCTGATGCCGAGGAATGTCTGTAACTGGGGAGCAACACCTTAAATATATTTTGCACTATCCATATTTGTGAAGTGTTGGTGTGGCACCATGGTCAATCTACTCTGATGCATCAGGCATTGGTGGGTGGAAATCCTGGCTGATCCATGCCTTATTCATCTTCACAAAGGTCAGTCTCCACATTTTTCATGGACAGTCGAGTTCTCCTTGGGGTTACTATGGCCCCCACCGCACTAAACACCTGCTCTGATGCCACACTACTGGCCGGGCAGGACAGCTTTTCCAGGGCAAACTCTGCTATTTGCAGCCACAAATCATGTTTGGCTGCCCAGAAGTCCAGTGGATCTTCAAGGTGTGTTGGCATGGTCATGTCAAGGTATGTCACCACCTGCTGGTTCAGGTCCTTCTCCAGGTCTACCTGCTGCTGATGAGTTGTTTCACTATGCGGGTGAAGAAAGTTACTCATCAGCGACTGTAGACTCAGGCTACTGCTGATGGCACTGCTACTGTCACCCCACCCCTCCCCATCAGCCATGGCAGTGGAAGGTGAGCGCAGGGGGCCCCCTTGAGTCAGACATGCGAGAGGATGGACGATGGCGCAGATAAGCATCAGTCAACTGACTACGTAGGATGTCTATGTAGTAGGTCAGTTTGTCCTTCCTCTCAGTCGGTGTTAAAAAGGCCCCATTTTGTGCAGGTAGCAAGGGTCCAATAAGATGGAGAGCCAGAAGTAATCTTGCTGCCGAATGGTGACAATTCGGCGGTCACTACACAAGCAAGTGAGCATGCATCGTGCCATTTGTGCAAGTGACTCGCAGGGACTCCCTGCCTCCATCCCCATTGCACACTGCCACGATGCGTCTGGGTCCTCTGTCTCGCCTTCCTCATAACCCTCTAGCTCCTTTGGCTGCTCCTGCTCCTCCTCTCCTGTCAGATGACTAGAAAAACTGCCCATCTCGCAAAACCTAAACTGTGCTCCACTGTACCCCTGCCCCTCCTCCTGCAGTTCAGCCCCCCACAGGGCTCATGTGGCCGTGAGATGTAGGCGCTTTGTCTCCAGTGCCCTGACCAGCAATTGTTTCCAACACGTGTTGTAGTAAATGAAGCAGTGGAATGACGTTGTTCATCCCGTAATCCTGGCGACTAACTAATAATGTGGTTTCCTCAAAGGACCTGAGCAAACGGCAGGTGTCACGTATAAGCTGCCACTTGTTGACATTGAAGTTATAAAGGGGAGTACTCCTAACTGCTTGGATCATCAAGAAATCTGTGATGGCTTTTCTCTGTTCGTACAGTCGGTCCAACATATGGAGGGTGGAATTCTAACATGTGGAAATGTGGCAAATCAGACTATGTTGGGGCATACCGTTCTGACACTGCAGCTCAACGAGGGTGTGCTTTGCGGTGTATGAGTGACTGAAGTGAATGCAAAGTTTCCTTCCCATTGTTAGGATGTCATGCAGATGGGGGGAACATTTCAGGAATCGCTTGACAACCAGACTGAACATGTGGGCCATGCAGGGCGCATTTCTCAGGCTTCCTTGTCGCAGCACAGACAAGATGTTCTTCCTGTTGTCAGTCACCATAGTTCCCATTTTCAGTTTTCATGGAGTAAACCATGATTCGATTTCTTGATGAATGACTTTTAGCAGTTTCTCCCCTGTGTGACTTCATTCACCAAGGCAAACCACGTGACACCGCCGTGCCCTGCACACATGGTATGCTGGAGGGACACTGAGACTTGTCCATGCTGTGGAGGCTGAGAACATGGTGGAGGATGAGGAAGCGGAGTCGCACACTGTCAAAGGACCAACGGCCTGAGAGCGTGGAGGCGGAAGCATCATGACCTGTCCAAGTTGCTGTTGTGGCTGTGCAGGAAACACATTTAACCAATGGGACGTAAAGGATATGTATTGTCCATGACAGTAGTAGAGCTCCACACGCCAGCACTGCCGTGCACTTTGATACACACCGACAGGTTCAAGGACTGGCCCACCTTCTGTTCTGGAGTGCAGGGCTGGTACTGCCTACATCGCAAAGAAATGACGGCTTGGGACTCTCCACCTCGGCCCGGCACAAGCCATCGGTTCTCTGAAAGGTGCAGAGTCCACCACTTGAAAAGGGAGGGACTGCAGTACCAGCAACTTGGACAGGAACACTTTCAGCTTCTGCGCCGTTGGATGAGTGGGCATATACTGTAGTCTCTTGGATATGGCTTTCCCGATGGATTGCTGGCGGAATGACTGACTCAACGTAGGAGGAGCAGGAGCATCTTGATCGACAGAAGATGGGTATGACACAAAGCTCCCTTTGGCTGAGGCGGTGGAGCTTTGGCTTGCTGAAACAGGTAGCGGCGTGCCACTGGGTGATGCAGCAGGCTGGACCACCACATCAGAGCCACGGTTCTCCCAGGCCGTTTTATGGTGACGCTGCATATGTTGACGCAGGGCGATTCACACACATCTTGCATGTGGCCATGTTAACATCCTTCAGATGCTTGATGAAAAACTGCCACACTGCCGAGTAGCTGATTTTCTCACCAACAGTCCGCACTGATTGACTGCTACTGCTGCCGACTCCAGGAACCCGTGTTCCACTACCTCCCGGGAAGGTAGGCTTCTGCGAAGCAGGTGGTCTACCCTGGGCATGTTTGACTCCAGACTTTCCCCTTCTAACATCATGCTGACTGCCAACCATGCTACCACCTTGCTGGCTCAGCTGCTGCCTCATAGGCAACCTGCAACACTCTTATCCTGATGATGATGAAGCCCCTTCTTCACCTGGCTCCCAAGTGAGATCGGCTTCATCATCATAGAGTTGTGTCTGCACGTCACTGATTTCCTCCTCAGGTTCCTCAACAGTGTCTGCTTCAGGAGCCTGAACGCTCGCAACACCACCTACCACGCCACTCTCCTCATCACTACTTGCCCGCCTAGTGTAGGAAGTGTCTCCTCCACTTCTTTGCTTGGCAGTAGCTGCAGACTGTCCTCTAGATCGTGCTCACTAAATAGTGGAGCTGAATCCACAGCATAAGATACTTTTGTGGGGGAATGAACAACATAGGACAGAAGCAATGGGAGGACAGGGACTGAAGGTTGCGTCTTAGGAACCTCCCGACTGTTGACTGGGGGTGTCAGATGTCACTTGTTATGAAGTGGATGACCGTGATAACCAATCGATGACGACAGATGGGTTTCTGGTTGAGACACTACCGCTAGCTGATAACGGGAGCTCAGACATCTTGCTGCAACTCCTGCTGCCACTCACCCCTAGTCTGCTGCGACCTCTGCCTGATGAATTGAGGCCTCTGCCACTCCTCTGTGCACGTCCTGGCACTTCTCTGCCTGACATACTTAGTGCGTATATGAGGGGAGTACAATACGCTCCACTACACTTAAACCAGTATATGTCTACAACATTAGCAGGTATGTACTTTTGGCTGGCCTTTCACAGTATCTAGGCCCTTAAGACTTTAACAGTAGTGATGTCGTGAACATAAAATTTTTGGTTCGCGAACCGCGAACGCTAACTTCCGCAAAAGTTTGCGTACCGGCGAACCGGGCACCATTGACTTCAATGGGCAGGCCGAATTTTAAAACCCACAGGGACTCTTTCTGGCCACAATAGTGATTTAAAAGTTGTTTCAAGGGGACTAACACCTGGACTGTGGTGAGCCGGAGTGGGATCCATGGCAAAACTCACCTAAGGGCATACATCACCTAACATTCCTAAATGGTTTGGAATAATGTGCTTTAGCCCCCTTTAGACAGCACATAGAGCCCCCCTTTAGGCATCACATAGTTAGATGCCCCCTTTAGACAGCACATAGTTAGATCCCCCCCTTTAGGCAGCACATAGATTCCCCCATGTTAGGCAGCACATAGTTAGAGCTCCCCTTTAGGCAGCACATAGATTCCCCCATATTAGGCAGCACATAGTTAGAGCCTCCCTTTAGGCAACACATAGAACCCCCTTTAGGCAGCACATATTCCAAAGCCAGCATGATATTGTCATGTATCAAAAGAGAGGGAGGAAGGCGCCTCATGTGCGGGATCAGTGGATCTTGCAGGTGGGGGTAGGGGACGGTAATTCCCAAGCCGCTTACCAAAGTTGGTTGTTCGGCCAGTATTTACGAATTCGCAGAAACTGTACTTCTGATTCAGATTTTATTTCTCAAGCTGATGTTTTAAAACAACGCTTCATACAGAAGGGCTATCCTAAATCGCTTCTAACTAAGGCATATATGAAGGTGAAAGATAAAAAACAATCTGATTTGGTTACATCTATTTCCAAAGAATCCAGTTCCAATCAGCCTCATAACCCCTTTAGATATAACTTTGTTACGAATTTCAATATTGAGGCATCTAATATCAGAAAAATACTAACTAAAAACTGGCCCATTATTCAAAATGATAAAATTCTAAACCAAATAATTCCCCCAGTTCCTAATGTCACCTACAGACGTTCCAAAAATCTCAGCAATTTATTAGCCCCCAGTAGATTTTCCGAACATCTTACACCACAGAATTCCTGTTCCATTAAACCATATTGTTTCCCTTGTAAAAAAAAGTCGCTGCCTTTGTTGTGAATGGATCATCCAAACTGATACTTTTTCTTCCTTTTTCACACAACAAACATTTAAAATAAAAGATTCACTAAATTGCGACACCACTTTTGCTATCTATCTATTAACCTGTGGTTGCGACCGCCAATACGTTGGCCGCACCACACAAACGGTGCGATCCAGGATGAACAAGCACAGATGGAACATAAAACATGTTTTTTTGTTGCATAGTTTGTCCCGACACTTCACTCTTCATCATCAAAAAAATACCGAAACTTTGAAATTAATTATTCTAGAAACTATCCCCATTCATTTACCTAACAGAATACAAAGATTAAATAATCGTGAATCCTTCTGGATTCACAAACTACATACTTTGCACCCTCAAGGTTTTAATGAATGTATCGATACAGCCAAATAATCTGATAAATTAGGGTTTAAAAATTTTCCATTTTTTCCTATGGATTAATCTCCAAAATATTATACCTTGATTAATTTTTTTCTCCGTTCCTTCTGTGCTGTTCACCCTGGAGCGCCCCACTGTGTATTTATCATTTTTTATGTTTTATTATCCAAATTCTGTTTTTTGTTCTTCCCTTCCTTTCTGCATATAGAAACCTCTGTATTTTTTATTCAATTATTTAATGTTTGTAAATTTGGATCTCTTTACGAATATTCACACCCTGTGTTTTCGCGGGGTGCTGTATTCAATACCGCACTAGTCATTCTAGTTCATCTTTTTCACTTTTCACTGTTTATTATTTATTTTTTATTTAATAAGACAGCGATATACAAATAAAAAAAATTTCTATCCTTTGAATTAATATACAAAACACCCTATAGGTCCATATCTCTTTATATCATATACATTTTTTGAAATAATATCCAACTTGCGTTGTTGAATGCCACACTGGTGACTAAGCGATGTGATTCCTTGAGCCGCTTGTGGTGTTATATTCACACCACATGCGATAATTATATTATATATATATATATATATATATATATATATATATATATATGTTTATAAGATTGCATTGTGTTTTTATATTGTTGTTTTATTATTATTTTTGTGACTTTTGTTTGCTTATTTATATTTATTTATATCTATTTATATATTTTTCATACATTGTCACATTTATATGTGGATATGTAATTCTATGTAACAACTCTTTCAAAAAGTACTCTAATGGTTAATCCCTGGAGGTATATATATCTGTTACCAGCCTTCCCTTGTCATGCCTGATGAAGCTGCGCATGCGCAGCGAAACGCGTTGCATCTAATAAATCCATTTATTTTACTTGGCTGCCTGATGGTTCCTCTCTGCGCCAGACAAACTCCTGACTCCCTGGTCATTCGGTTTTGATGTATCAAAAGAGGCATGGACTCAAGGGACAGGGACATAATACTCCCCCTTTATAAAGCATTGGTACGGCCTCACCTGGAATATGCTGTTCAGTTTTGGTCGCCTGTACATAAAAGGGACACTGTGGAGCTGGAAAGGGTGCAGAGACGCGCGACAAAACTAATATGGGGCATGGAACATCTTAGCTATGAGGAGCGATTAAAAGAGTTACAATTGTTTAGTCTTGAGAAGAGACGTTTAAGGGGGGATATGATAAATGTATATAAGTATATTAATGGCCCATTCAAAAAATATGGAGAAAAACTGTTCCAGGTTAAACCCCCCCAAAGGACGAGGGGGCACTCCCTCCGTCTGGAGAAGAAAAAGTTTAGTCTCAAGGGGCGACACGCCTTCTTTATCATGAGAACTGTGAACTTATGGAACAGTCTACCTCAGGAACTGGTCACAGCACAAAAAATTAACAGCTTTAAAACAGGATTAGATACATTCCTGGAACAAAATAACATTAATGCTTGTGAAGAAATATAAAATCCCATCCCTTCCCCAATATCGCGCCACACCCCTACCCTTTAATTCCCTGGTTGAACTTGATGGACATATGTCTTTTTTCGACCATACTAACTATGTAACTATGTAACTATATTTAGATCCCCATATTAGGCAGCACATAGATTCCCCCATATAAGGCAGCATATAGATTCCCCCATATTAGGCAGCACATAGTTAGAGCCCCCTTTAGAAATGGACAGATATGTCAGCAGAGAGTACCAGAAAAATTAGGCATGTACACATGGCTCAACAATTTAGTATTGTTGCAGCCGCAGCTGCAGCAGCGCCCAGAAAAATTGCGGCAGCATAAAAAGTGCAGCACCAGAGGCCAGAAAAATTAGGCATGTACACATGGCTGAAAAATAAGAACAAGCGCATATCCAAGAGTCCAGAAGACTCTATAATGCAGGACGGAGAAACAGACAAGAAATTATTTTCTAAATAAAATTTTTCATCAAATAAAGAAACAGAGTTCATCCCTCTCTGTATTTTATTTGTGAAAATTTAAGTTTAAAAATCACACGCAACAAGCGTTCCTTGGTGTAATGGTTAGTACTCTGGAAAATTCAAGTTTAAATTATCAGAAAGTCCAGAAGACTCTATAATGCAGGACGGTGAAAATCACAGAGAAATCCTTTTCCAAATAAATTTTTTCATCAAATCAAGATGAAAGCAGCGGCCAGAAAAATTGCAGCAGCAGAAAAAGTGCAGCACCAGAGGCCAGAAAAATTAGGCATGTACACATGAGTGAAATATAAGAACAAGCGCATATCCAAGAGTCCAGAAGACTCTATAATGCAGGACGGAGAAACAGACAAAGAAATTATTTTCTAAATAAAACTTTTCATCAAATAAAGAAACAGAGTTCTTCCCTCTCTGTACTTTACTTTTGAAAATTTAAACCAAAAGAAAAAGAAACCACTTGAAAACGGACCATGTATAAACTAAAATGAATTTTATTGAGAATAATATAAAGACATATAATGATTACACACACAGCGTGGACAAACAAAAGTGGGAACCAGGGAGCAGGGGGAGATAAAAAGAAGGTAACAATAGTATATATAGTGTCCAAGTGTGCTGAACAATTTAAAGTGCCAGCAGCGTGCCATAAGTAAATAGGACCAATATGTTAAAAACGCACACAAAACGGATCACAGAGAAAACCAGATGTAGTAGTGGCATAAAACAGTAACACTCCCTCCGCTCCCCAGTTACCCACCAGACCTCCAACGCGTTTCACCCAACGGGGCTTTATCCAGGAGTGGTGGGCAACTGGGGTGGGGTACCTTATATGTGCACAGCCGACCAATCACAATGGTTACACAAGAAGAGATGATTACCTGAATGCCAGTATGCACTCCGGCGCCATTACTGTCCTCGACCGCCGCTACACTGCACCACTTCCGGGTATAGTGTTTAGAATGTAAAAAAGAGCTACGGCAAAATGGCCGTCCCTAGACCCTAGAGGCAAAAATGCTTGGGACTACAAAAAAATGGCCGCCGCGCATGAGCAGTTTATGAAGTGCCATGTTAGCACAATAAACATCAGAAATATGGCCGCATACATACAAACAGGTAGGCTACATAAAAATGGAGGTCCTGCATAAGTAAAGTGATGTACTAGATTTCTAAGTTTTATATAGATAATTGTAGCAGCGGTAATTGTAAGGAGGACATAAAGTGCAGAAGTGCATATAATAGGCATAGAATACATACAAAGAAATTACTAATATACATATAAAACCACATAGGAAAAATATAGGAATTTCATGATAACAAATATGTAAGGTAAAATACGGGAATATATTGACAAATAAAAAATGTAATGAATAATAAGGTATAAAATATAAAATATGCAACAAAGAACAAGATATACATATATTAAGAAATATATATGAAAAAATTATTTTATATATATTAATGGGCAGTGAATGTGCTGCAAAATGGATATGCAATACAGTGTAATAAGAAGGGGAGAAAAAACATATATATGTACACGTAAGTATGTAGGTGCAAACACATCACCTACATATATGTAGAAAATCAGTGAAGGTGTTAAAGTGTAAGAACTGTGTGAGCACAAATGCGTGAAAGAATGATAAATTGCGTAGTGCAATTAATAAATAATATAGAAAAATATAAGTAGATGTGTGCTACAAAATTACATATAATGAAAATGTGATGGGATGACACCAATACTTGCAAAAGTGAAGGAAAGGTACAGACCACATGATGGTGCAATTGGTGAAATGAAATAAAGTGAAATACAATTGGAAAAATGTGTGAGTATGCATAAAAACCAGTGTATCACTGAAAAATATATAGAAACTATATCAATTCATAACGCTATAAAAGCCACAATTTAGCAAAAGGAGCACAAAAAATATAAAAAATACAAATAAATATAGATAAATAAATAAAATCCTACGGAAAATTAATCATATACAATTGGATGAAAATATGCTCCTCGCTACGTGTGACGTGCAGTCCCTTTATACGTCCATTAGACATCTGGATGGAATTGAAGCGGTAAGCTTCTTCTTGGCATCTAGCACTCTGCCTAAAAATCTATGCACTTTCTTGGAAGAGGCTCTACTGTTCATACTGTCACACAATTTTTTTTATCTTCAGGGAGACCCTCTACCTGCAGCTCCAGGGAACGGCAATGGGGGCGTCTTGTGCGCCCTCATATGCCAATCTTTTCCTGGGGCTGTGAGAAGGTGCAATTTTGGGGGCGCTATATTGACGATATTCTTAACATCTGGCAGGGTACGTCAATAGAATTGGAAAAATTCATTTCACGACTCAACTGCAATTCCATCAATATCAAATTAACACACTCCATTGGTAAGCCCTCCATTGATTTTTTGGACATAAAAATTGATGTGGACGAACAGGTTTTTATTACGACTGACCTCTTTAGGAAGCAAACTGCGGCAAATATGGTCCTTCATGCAACATCAGCACATCCTCGTCACCTGATAAATAACATCCCGGCGGGACAGTACATACGGGCTCGGAGAATATGCTCCAACGATGTCAACTTTGAAAAACAGGCCAAAGATCTACAGGTACGGTTTCAAGAATGGGGGTATAGTGGCCAGTGTCTTAAACGTGCGTATAAGCGTGCAAAAATGTCCTCACGGGACGTTCTCTTACAGGGCAAAAAGAAGAACATAGCGCACCCGGACAATGAGAACATGATTAGACTTATTGTGGACCATCACTCTAGGACATCGGAAGTACATCAATTTTTAGGCAAGTATTGGCCTATATTATTATCTGATCCAATACTTGCGAGTCATCTCCCGGACAAACCTTCGCTGACTTATCGGCGATCAAAAAACCTAAAGGATCTGCTGGTACATAGTTATCACAGGGGGACCACTCCATCTAATGCCTTTGCGTCTAAAGGCCCGAAGTGGGGCACGTACACATGTGGCCATTGTGTTGCTTGTAAAAATATTGTGAAATCTGAGACCTTTGCCAATTTTGACAACAGTAAAGAATATCGGATTACACATCGAATTGATTGTGCCACCAAGGGTGTTGTCTATTTGGCCTCGTGCCCGTGCGGAAAGATTTATGTGGGTTTAACCACACGGGAATTCCGCAGACGGGTCCGTGAACATGTGTTAGACATACTTGCGGCCAAAGATGTTGATGACATAGACACCCTAAAGACCCTACCGAGACACTTTAAGATTGCTCATGGGTGTGATTCCTCTTTGTTACAGGTACGCGCGGCATTGATCGTGTGTATTTTGACACAAGGGGTGGAGACTGGAAAAGGGCTCTAGCCAAAAAAGAAACGATGTGGATTGAGAAGTTGCGAGCAAGGTCTCCATATGGACTAAATGAGTACAACAGTTTTGCCCCTTTCCTGTGATATGGCTTCTTATTGGTCTGCCACCTGGTAAGTATTTTAACAATGCTTCTTTCTGTTATGTTAGCCTCTGGGACCCTTACTTGGCACTTTTATGCGGTTCCATTCTGCTGGGGATTCTGTCTATGTATGACTTTTGTCATGGGTTGATTAACTATTACTAACTTACACTTACGAGGTTGATTTTCCTTGTATTTAACACCTCTTACATGTGTGTGTATGTATGTATATATGTATATGTGTATATATGTATATATACATATGTGTGTGTGTGTATATGTGTATATACATATTTTTTTATATATATATTTTTTTTATATTATTATACACATTCTGAGTTTGGCTTATTTGGTGGGTTGGGCTGTCTTGCCCCTCATTTTATTTTACTCTCATTTTTTAACAGTTCACTTGGGTGGTTTTCATGTCTTCTCACTGCTATATGGTGTGTTTATGCCATACTCACAATTATATGTTTTCTTCATATGGTACGAATTGGTTTTTCCTATTTCTCCTTTCTTCTTTGCTTCTTCTTTGTTTTGCAGGCCGTCTGACCAACAACTATGACACCCCCTCTTGATTACCAAGCATCCCCTTAATATAGGATTTCTTCACAACAACTTCAACACATATATGCTCAGTTGCAATTATATAGGAATTATAATACGGGACAATATGTTAACTGGACCTGGTTGTGTCCATTTGTGGACATAGTATATGTTTAATCTTTATTCTACTTTTTTCACTTACTTTTGCACTGGAGGGCCCCCCATTTTTCTCGCACTTGCACCTTATTTATTTATTTGTTCTTTTCATGTTATTTATTTATCTATATTTATTTGTATTTTTTATATTTTTTGTGCTCCTTTTGCTAAATTGTGGCTTTTATAGCGTTATGAATTGATATAGTTTCTATATATTTTTCAATGATACACTGGTTTTTATGCATACTCACACACTTGTCAAATTTTTCCAATTGTATTTCACTTTATTTCATTTCACCAATTGCACCATCATGTGGTCTGTACCTTTCCTTCACTTTTGCAAGTATTGGTGTCATCCCATCACATTTTCATTATATGTAATTTTGTAGCACGCATCTACTTATATTTTTCTATATTATTTATTAATTGCACTACGCAATTTATCATTCTTTCACGCATTTGTGCTCACACAGTTCTTACACTTTAACACCTTCACTGATTTTCTACATATATGTAGGTGATGTGTTTGCACCTACATACTTACGTGTACATATATATGTTTTTTCTCCCCTTCTTATTACACTGTATTGCATATCCATTTTGCAGCACATTCACTGCCCATTAATATATATAAAATAAATTTTTCATATATATTTCTTAATATATGTATATCTTGTTCTTTGTTGCATATTTTATATTTTATACCTTATTATTCATTACATTTTTTATTTGTCAATATATTCCCGTATTTTACCTTGCATATTTGTTATCATGAAATTCCTATATTTTTCCTATGTGGTTTTATATGTATATTAGTAATTTCTTTGTATGTATTCTATGCCTATTATATGCACTTCTGCACTTTATGTCCTCCTTACAATTACCGCTGCTACAATTATCTATATAAAACTTAGAAATCTAGTACATCACTTTACTTATGCAGGACCTCCATTTTTATGTAGCCTACCTGTTTGTATGTATGCGGCCATATTTCTGATGTTTATTGTGCTAACATGGCACTTCATAAACTGCCCATGCGCGGCGGCCATTTTTTTGTAGTCCCAAGCATTTTTGCCTCTAGGGTCTAGGGACGGCCATTTTGCCGTAGCTCTTTTTTACATTCTAAACACTATACCCGAAAGTGGTGCAGTGTAGCGGCGGTCGAGGACAGTAATGGCGCCGGAGTGCATACTGGCGTTCAGGTAATCATCTCTTCTTGTGTAACCATTGTGATTGGTCGGCTGTGCATATATAAGGTACCCCACCCCAGTTGCCCACCACTCCTGGATAAAGCCCCGTTGGGTGAAACGCGTTGGAGGTCTGGTGGGTAACTGGGGAGCGGAGGGAGTGTTACTGTTTTATGCCACTACTACATCTGGTTTTCTCTGTGATCCGTTTTGTGTGCGTTTTTAACATATTGGTCCTATTTACTTATGGCACGCTGCTGGCACTTTAAATTGTTCAGCACACTTGGACACTATATATACTATTGTTACCTTCTTTTTATCTCCCCCTGCTCCCTGGTTCCCACTTTTGTTTGTCCACGCTGTGTGTGTAATCATTATATGTCTTTATATTATTCTCAATAAAATTCATTTTAGTTTATGCATGGTCCGTTTTCAAGTGGTTTCTTTTTCTTTTGGTTTCATATTTAGAGTGTTTATCACAGGACCCTATACATCTATGAGCATATCTCCTCCCCCTTTTTTGGTTTTTGAAAATGTAAGTTAAAAAATCACATGCAAAAAGCATTCCTTTGTGTAATGGTTAGTACTCTTGAAAATTCAAGTTTAAATTATCATAAAGTCCAGAAGACTCTATAATGCAGGATGGTGAAAAGCACAAAGAAATTCTTTTCAAAAGTGCGCCATGGCCGTGTAGGAATGCCTGAAATGGCCAGACACCTTCCTGGACTGCTTCAGGACATCCTGTAAGCCTGGGTACTTGAGCACAAAGTGTTGTACAATCAGATTACACACATGTGCCATGCACGGCACATGTGTCAACTTGCCCAACCTCAATGCCGCCAACAAATTTGTTCCGTTGTCACAAACCACCTTGCCAATCTCCAGTTGGTGCGGAGTCAGCCACTGGTCCACCTGTGCCTTGAGGGCAGACAGGAGCGCTGGTGCGGTGTGACTCTCCGCTTTGAGGCAAGTCAACCCAAAGATGGCGTGACACTGCCGTATCCGGGATGTGGAATAGCACCTGGGGAGCTGGGGGGGGTGCCGGTGAAGTGGAGCAAGATGCAACAGTGGACTCGGCCGAGGAGGTTATGGAAGAGGAGGAAGTAGGAGGAGTAGAGGAGGTGGCAGCAGGCCTGCCTGCAAGTCATGGCGCTGTCACCAACTCCTCTGCAGAACCACGCATTCCATACTTGGCAGCCGTCACTAGGTTTACCCAATGCGCAGTGTAGGTGATATACCCGCCCTTACCATGCTTTGCAGACCAGGTATCAGTGGTCAGATGGACCCTTGCCCCTACACTGTGTGCCAGACATGCCATAATTGCCTTTTGCACAATGGAGTAAAGGTTGGGGATTGCCTTTTGTGCAAACAAAAATTCGTCCGGGTACTTTCCACTGCAGTGTTCCAATGGCTGCAAATTTTTTAAATGCCTCAGACTCCACCAGCTTGTATGGTAAAAGCTGGCGGGCTAGCAGTTCCGACAAGTCAGCTGTCAGACGCCGGGCTAGGGGGTGACTTTGAGACATTGTCTTCCTGCGCTCAAACATTTCCTTGACAGACACCTGACTGTGGGCAGATGAGCAGGAACTGCTCAAGGCGAGAGACGGAGAGGCGGATGGTTGAGAGGGGGCAAGGAGGGCAGCAGTGGTTGACCTGGCCGAAGATGCTGGACCAGGAGGAGGATGGCGGCTTTGACTTTGTGTGCTGCTTGTACTGACATGTTGATCCCATAGGCGATTGTGATGTGACATCATGTGCCTTCGCAAAGCAGTTGTGCCTAGTAGGGTGTTGGACTTTCCACGACTCAGTTTCTTCTGGCACAGGTTGCAAATGGCCTCCCTGTTGTCAGAGGCAGACACACAAAAAACATGCCACACTGCTGAGCTCTGCGATGACGGCATTCTGGTGGTTGCAACAGCATGCATTGATTGGCGTCCTGTCTGGCTGACCCCGGGTGCCGATGCATGCTGTCTAACTGTGCCACTAGCTCCTTGCGACGACCTCCCCCTGCTTCCAATTCGTCTCCTCCTCCTCTCTGTCTCCCCATCTGAACTTTCCCCCTCTTCTTCTCTTCTAGCGGGCACCCACGTGGCATCCACGGACACATCGTCATTATCAACACCTTCACCGCTATCTGACACCTCAAGAAAGGAAGCAGCATCGGCTACAACATCATCATCACACCGTACGTCTATGTGTGTAATGCTGCCTGACTGAGACATATCCCTGTTTACTACATCCTCTGGCAATAATGGTTGCGTATCACTCATGTCTTCAAACTGATGTGTAAATAACTCCTCTGACGGATCAAGTAAAGCTGCTGTGGTGCTAGTGTTGGTGGTGGCGACAGGCGGGCAAGTGGTAGCATGAGAGGTGCCCGAAGCTAAGCTAGAGGAGGAGAAGGATGTTGCATTAAGGTTCCGAGCGGAAGCTGTAGTAGATTGGGTGTCTTGTGATAGCCAGTCAACTAAGTCCTCAGAACTTTGGGGGCTCAGGATACGTGGTCTCTGAACACTGGCCATTCTAGGGCCAGAGGGAATCCCAGCACCACGACGGCCCCTGCGGGGTAGCCTTCCTCTGCCTGTAATTTTTTTTTTTTAAATTTGCACAACTGTCACACCTAATGTGATTTGCGTTAGGTGACACAATTTGCCCTGCAGACAAAAAAACTGGCAACTGTGATGTGAACTGACAGTGATGACTGGTTTTATTTAACAGCCCAAAAAGATTTTTTTATTTTAATTTGCACAACTGTCACATCTAATGTGATTTGCACTAGAGTGACACAATTTGCCCTGCAGGCAAAAAAACTGGCAACTGTGACGTGAGCTGACAGTGACGACTGGTTTTATTTAACAGCCAAAAAAGATTTTTTTTTTAATTTGCACAACTGTCACACTAAATGTGATTTGCACTAGTGTGACAATGAGCAAAAAAGCTTGCCAGCGGAGTTCCCCTTTTAAGCAGTGGTCCCCAACCAGGGTGCCTCCAGCTGTTGCAAAACACACGGACTGATATATTTCAGCCCTTTGAATACTGTAGTGGTTAGTTGCTTGAAGGAACTTAAGTTTGATTCTGGAGTACCCCTTTTAACCAGCGTTTCCCTCCCAACCAGGGTGCCTCCAGCTGTTGCAAAACACACGGACTGATATCTTTCAGCCCTTTGAATACTGTAGTAGTTAGTTGCTTGAAGGAACTTAAGTTTGACTCTGGAGTACCCCTTTTAACCAGCGGTTCCCTCCCAACCAGGGTGCCTCCAGCTGTTGCAAGACACAGACTGATATCTTTCAGCCCTAAAAAGGGCTTTTTTGGGTGCTGTCTTTAAAGCAGATGTTACACTAGTGCTTTAGAAGTAAACTGGACCCTGAATACACCACCTAGCAGCAACCTAGCTATCGCTTTCCCTTTACAGCAGGAGCAGCTTCTCTGACCCTCCACTTCCTAAGCCTGCAGCATGCTGAATGAGGGTAAAATGGCGTCCGTGCAAGAGGTAGGAGGGTCTGGAAGGGAGGGACTGCTGCTGATTGGCTGTGATGTGTCTGCTGACTCTGACTGACAGGGTCAAAATTTACTGCAATGTTAAAGTATAGGGGGTGGATTGAACTTCACATATGTTCGCTCGGCTATGTGTACGCGAGCATGCTAAATTCGCGACATCTCTATTTAACAGGAACAAAATGGTACACCATTTAGATGTACATAATTGCACTTATGAGGGGAGGACAATGTGCTCCAGTACGCTTAAAACAGTATTTGTCTACAACACCAGCAGATGTGTACTTTTGGCTAGCCTTTCACAATATCTAGGCCCTTAAAACTTTAACAGGAACAAAATGGTACACCACTTAGATGTAAGCACAGGTTTCACTTAATAGAGGACAACACGCTTTTATTGCTCTGCTTAACCTAACTGGCTGGCTACTATAAGCTTTTCAGTTGTTGCACACACCAGTGCTGCAGCACACAGTTGCTGTGTACTACACCCAAAATTGGACTTTCTCTCTCAATCTCACTCCCTTCCCTATCAGTGCTTCTAGGCTGGATTTGGGCTTGAGGTGAATCGCTGCTGTAAAAAAGCTTTTCAGTGCAACACACTGCTCTCTGTCCCTCTTTCTCTCTACAATAGAACACTGATGGGACTGGGAATTGCTGCTGTAAAAATGCATTTCTTTGCAACACACACTGTTGATTATCCCTCTCTCTCTGTCATAGAATGCTGATGTGACTGGCCGCAAGATGGCTGCCGATTATATAGGGCTGTGACATCACAGGGGTGGCTGACTGCTGATAGGCTGCATTCTGTATGTGATTCAGGGTTATCCTGCTGACCCTTGTTCCCACCTTCCCAGGATTCCTTGCCCCATGTCCTCACATGTGGATCCGCCATTTTAGATGCGGGCCCCTGGAGCCTGGACCGCACTAAATGGCGTTTAATGAAGCGATTCAAGTGATTGAATCGCAGCGATATTCACATTTGTTGCGAATCAAATTTTTCCTGAAATTCGTAACGAATTCGGATTTGTCAGATTCGTTCATCCCTATCTGTGACATTAGTATTTTTATAAGTACAATATGTGTCAGAGTTATATTTAGCAGGCACAGTATCTGGCTGGCAGAGTTGTATTAATTATTTTTGCAACCGCTGTAGAGCCTCTTGAAATGAGGTGATCAGTCAGGGTCCCAGTATTTGGACCCCCACCAAAAAAAGGGCTGCTAATTCTAAAATGCCTAGGCCTATTTTTGGTCCCAGTTTGGCCCTACTAAAAGCCCTTGGTTGTAAGGATTAAAACAGTAAAGCATATAGTCGGGTAAAGATTAGAGAAGAATGCAGTAGTGGGGAGTGACATAATGTTGAGAAAGGCTGGTATGCCAAAGTATAAATCTCTTTATGTAGAAAGTTGGAAGAGGTTCCATAGGGAACACAGAGGCTGGATGCATGATAAAGGAAATCCTAGAACAGTCTAGTATGTGGGAGAAAGAGAGAAAGCGAGATAATGTATAAATGTTCTGACGATGGAGTGAAAACCTCCTTTGCTGAAGGTGTGGAGTCAGAACTACAATTTCAAAATTTCATAAGCCAAAGGGGATAATGCCCTATCAGGGAGCTGGATGAGCTAGAGGGAGTGGGAGATGTGAGCGGACCCCCAACTTGCTGGGTTTGTTGCAAAACTGGACATTTGTGCAGGGACTGAAAGAACCTCTGCCTCCTCTGGATCACTCTCCAGCCCTCAATAGGACCTTGGAAACCCAATAGCAAATGTGCATCAAATTGTGGTTACATCTAATTTAGGTCCAGTCCCCAATGTAAAAACAAATTTACCCGAATAAGGGGGGGGGGGGGGGGGATGTCCAGGACAATGAACACCTTCTGTCATTCTGTCACAAGCACCACCTGATGTGTGGGTGAATGGAAAGGCAGATGCCAGTCTGTTGCTCATACCCCCAGGTAAGGTTAAACTTTTTCCAGGGATTAGGGTTTTGACTCAAGCCCAACCTAAACACATTCATATAGGTTAGGCAACTCTGCATGCAAGGTGCCCTTAGGCTAGGTTCCCACTTGTGTTTTTTTTTTTTTCATTTGCCCCTTCCCCAAAATGTCCGCATCTTCACATTGTACATTTTGTATAATGTGAACAGACCCTTCTGGCACTATCTTGCCAGATAGGGAGACTCCAGCTGTTGTTAAACTAAAACTCCCAGCATACCTTTCACAGTAGGCTGTCTGGGCATGCTGGGAGTTGCAGTTTTGCAGCAATTGGAGGCTCCCTGTTTGGGAAGACATTGCATTATGAGCTCTCTCCACAGCGGAGATCACCAAAAAATGTACTAACCATTTTTTGTGTTATTTTTTTTTTTTTCGTTTCAGATCAGTGCATGCAGAGGACTATGGCGGATTCGGTGAACTACGGTGATTAACCAGATTGTTTCTCTTTTAATAAAATGGCTAACGAGGGCTGTGGGGGAGAGTTTTTTTTATAAAATTAATTTTTTTAAAATAAATTTTCAGGCTTAGTAGTGGAAGCCGTCTTATAGACAGAATCCATTTCTAAGTGGGGTTTAGCATTAGCCCCAAAAACAGCTAGCGCTAACCCCCAAATATAACCCCAGTATTCACCACCACAGAGGTACCAGAAAGAGCCGGTACCAACAGGCCCAGAGCATCAAAAATGATGCTCCTGGGCCTAGATGGTAAGAGGTTGGCATTATATGGACTGGGGAGGGTCAGTAACAATGGTCTTCGCCCACCCTGGTAACGTCTGGCTTTTGTTTCTTGGTTGGTATCTGGCTGGAAAAAAAATACAGGGAACCCCATGCTTTTTTTTATTCATGGAAAAAAAAAATAGTATAAGGTCTCCCATATTTCATTCTTAGTCAGATACCAAGCAAGCAGCAAAAGCCTGACGTTACCAGGGTTGGCGAGGACCATTGTTATTGGCCCTCCCCAACTAAGATAATGCCAGCCTGTTACCGCCTAGGCCAGAAGGGTCTGTACAGATTATAAAAAACATACAATGTAAACAAAGCCTCACACCACCCTGGCTCCTGTCTGTAGCTCCACCCCCAAATGACATCATTACTAGGGGGCAGTGCTACACTGACCTGACCGGGACAGGAACAAAGTACAGTAAGTGGATCTTTCCTACTGTATACATTATCTACAGCTATCTAAAGATAGCTGTATATCCTATTTACTGCCCAAAGGGCTATAGGAGCAGGGAGATCCGTCAGTATAGCAGCTGGATTCCCAGCTCCTGTATAGTATACAGTAAAACACTATGCATTCCTATATACAATATGGCCCGGGGAGGTGAGTAGTGATGCTATACATCACTCCTCATCTCCTTACACTCTGTGGACCGGGCGCTCTGCATCTGACCGTAAAAAGACAGTAAAAAGACTGCCACAGGGTATAAAATTGGCTGTTTTAAAACACTAGAAAAAAAAACGCCAGAAAAACTGTCAAAACGCAGTAAAAAGCTGTGGCAGTTTTTCTGGTGTTTTATATATTAAAAAACATGAATGAGGCACTTTTTAAACCAACGGCCAAGGGGGGGGGGGGCAATGTGGGTGTGTGTGGCCATGTACAATGTATGAGGCGGAGGCCAGGCTACAGCTTAGTGATACCAACATTTACCAGAGACTTCCCAGCAATCGACTAGCAACATTTTCCGGCAAATTGGATTCCATCCTGGTGAAGGCAGTAGAGAGAGGCACCATTATTAAAAAAAGATCTATGAGGGCCTGAGGGTAATGCACCCTAGGGTACCTACATTGTACCTACTACCTAAGGTGCACAAAGATGTTCTATGCCGCCCGCCCCCCCCCCCCCCCCCCGGGTGCACTATAATTTCGGGGACAGGAAGTGTCACTGATGTGGTTTGTCAGTATATTGATTCTTATTTAAAGCCATTGGTGGAGACCATCGTACCTACTTGATCCGACAGATGTTTTGAAATGCCTTGATGGCATGAGATTGGAAGAGGATATGATGCTGATTACGAGTGATGTGGAATCATTATATTCCTCCATTTCCCATGGCGACGGACTGAAAGCATGCAGATTCTTCCTTAGTGGCAGCAATCTTTCCCATGACCTGATAGAATTGATTTTGGAGTTATTGGATTTTGTCCTGCGACACAGTTTTTTTTTTGTGTTTAGGGACAGATCTTATTTGCAGGTGAGTGGGACTGCATATGAAAATTTGTTCATGGGTTATTGGGAGAGATTGATGCTACAGGAGAATGAACATCATTATATACAGTCCGTCGTCATGTGGCATTGATTCAACGACAACATTATTTTCATATGGCAGGGCTCCATTATTACCGTATTTATCGGGGTATACCACGCACCGGCCTATAACACGCACCCTCATTTTACCAAGGATATTTGGGTAAAAAAAGTTTTTTACCCAAATATCCATGATAAAATGAGGGTGCGTGTGTGCGCGTGTATACCCCGATACACCCCCAGGAAAGGCAGGGGGAGAGAGGCCGTCGCTGCCCGCTTCTCTCCCCCTGCCTTTCCTGGGGTCTAGAGCGCTGCTGTAGGCCCTTTTCACCCCCTGGTTATCGGCGCCGCTGCCCGTTCTGTCCCCCTAACTATCGGTGCCGATAGCCAGGGGGAGAGAAGGGGCAGCGGCACCCATTGCCGGCGCCGCTGCCCCGTTGCCTCCCCCCATCCCCGGTGGTATAATTACCTGAGTCCGGTCCGCGCTGCTCCAGGCCTCCGTCGTGCGTCCCCAGCGTCGTTGCTATGCACGGCGCGGCGCTCTGACGTCATGCGCCGCGCCGTTCAGCGCATAGCAATGACGCCGGGGACGCACGACGGAGGCCTGGAGCAGCGCGGACCGGACTCAGGTAATTATGCCACCGGGGATGGGGGGAGGCAACGGGGCAGCAGCGCCGGCAATGTGTGCCGCTGCCCCTTCTCTCCCCCTGGCTGTCGGCGCCGCTTCTCTCCCCCTGGCTATCGGCGCCGGCACCGATAGTCAGGGGGACAGAATGGGCAGCGGCGCCGATAACCAGGGGGTGAAAAGGGCCGACAGCAGCGCTCTAGACCCCAGGAAAGGCAGGGGGAGAGAAGCGGGCAGCGATGGCCTCTCTCCCCCTGCCTTTCCTGGGGGTGTATCGGCGTATAACACGCACACAGACTTTAGGCTAAAAAATTTAGCCTAAAAAGTGCGTGTTATACGCCGATAAATACGGTATTTTTTGTAATCAATAGAGCAGCAATTGGGGATGGATCTAGCTCTCAATATAACTTGTTTTGTACTATTTATTGTTATGTAATACATTAGGATGATGTAAAATAAAATATTCATATTCATATACACCAGCAAGGCATGTTATTATAGTTAGGGCTCCCTCTTGTGGTTCATTCATATTATTACATTCCATTTTTTCCTATTTCAACCACCAGGATTAGCTCTGGTGGGTTACTCTATTATCACCTGATTCTAAGTGCCAACTCAATGTGCGCATGCTCCGTCATGTGGGGCGGACATGCGTCATTGTTGTGATTCGTACACGCCTGTGACGCCTCCCGTAAGTCAGGCAGCCTGGGAGAATGGAGCATGCACCGCCATTATGGAGCATAGTATTTAATGCAGCGACCTACACTCGCCCACATCTCCTGACGAAGGAACGAAGCACGCGTCGAGGTGTTAGTTGGGCGCACCGGATACCTCCATCATGTCACAGCCTGGTGAGAATTATTGACATCATCATATATCAACATGCCTTGCTGTTGTTTCTGATATGGGATACTACCATTGTGTATGAGGTGATGTAGGGGTTTTTAAAGTATTCCTGTCGTTCCCTCTCTTGACTTTTTGGGGTTAGTGTATTTTAAGGGTTGGTATTTTTAAAGGAGGGTTGTTTTCTTTGATACATAATAAAGGAATTTTGATACTTAAGAGATGTCCTCGTAGGTTTAAAAAAAAAAAAAAAAACAAGTGGAAACATAGCCTTATAGGGGGAGATTTATCAAAACCTGTCCAGAGGAAACATTGCTCATAGCAACCAATCAGCACGCTTCTTTCATTTTCAACAAGGCCTCTGCAAAATGAAAGAAGCAATCTGATTGGTTGCTATGGGCAACTGGGCAACTTTTCCAGATCCATATGAGGGCTTGTTTTTTGCGTGACCAGTTGCACTTTGTAATGACATCACAAATTTTATCCTAAAATGTATGGCAAACCCCCAAAAATATTTTTTGTGTAAGGAAATTTAAACGAAAATCTTAATTTTGCAAATTTTGGGGGGGGGGGGGGGGGGGGGGGGTTGTTTTCACGCTGTACACATTACAGTTCAAAATTACATGTTTTCTTCATCCTCTGGGTCAACACGATTAAAATAATACCCATGGTTACATACATTTCTATTTTTGTGCTGCTTTTAAAGAATCTCAGTACATTTAGAATTGCCCTAATTTGACGACCTGTAACTTTCTTATTTTTTTCCATATTCAGGGCAAATTTTTTGCGCCATGATCTGTAGTTTGTTTTAGTACCCTGTATGTGACTTTTTGATCGCTTTTTATAAAAAAATTTGCAGTTTGATGTGACAAAAAAGCTGAAATTTTGGAGCTTTTTTTTTTACGTTTAAGCCGTTCGCCATAGGGGATCATTAACATTATATTTTTTTATAGTTCGGCCATTTACACATGCTACGATACCAAATATGTTTATTGTTTATAGCTTTTTTTTTTTTACGCTTTTGTGTATTAATATGGGGAAAAGGGGTAATTTAAAACTTAATTTAAACTATTGGGAGAGGGGCTTTTTCACATTTTTTTAAACTTTTTTTTTACATTTATTTCACACTTTTTTTGTCCCCACAGGGGACTATCTATAGCAATAATTAGATTGCTAATACTGTTCAGTGCTATGCATAGGGCATAGCGCTGATCAGTTTTATCGGCGATCTTCTGCTCTGGTCTGCTGGAAGGCAGATCAGTGCAGAAGACCCCCGGAGACGGACGGAGGCAGATGAGGGGACCTCCATCTGCCATCTTGGCTGATCTGATCTTCGCACCAGAGCTGCGGGCGATCAGATCAGCTATTTTAAGTGCCACACTGCCACAGATGCTGTGATCTGTATTTATCACAGCATCTGAGGGGTTAATGGCAAACATCAGTGCGATCGCTGATGTCTGCCATTACTGGCGGGTAAATGCACGGCGCTGTGCCATATTATTTCTGTTTCACCAAAAGAAATACCACGGGCGCACCATAGAAGCCCTTCAGTGCGAAAGCTCTGCGACCTGCTGTCTACCAACCCCTCAACCCTCCTTTCTCCTCCGGTCTGAGTTCCCATGATGTCCAGCTCCCAGATATCAGCTGTTCTTGCTTCCAGCTGTTGCGCTGCAGTTATCTCTGCACTGTAGTCTGCACAACCAGCAGAAATCTGTCATGGAGTTTCCATTGATTTCAATGGGAGCTTTCAAGAAGGACTTTAAGGCTGGAACTCCACTGAGATTTTTTTTTTGCCAAAACGGCAATAAAAATGCCAATTTTCCCGCACAGCGTTTTTTCAGTGAAAAAACGCTGTGTCCAGATGTTAGCTGCAAGTCAATAGTAAACTGAAAAATGCCAGATTCACTTGGCGTTTTCAGTTTGGCATTTTTTTTTATCCTCTTGGGGTTTTTCAGCAATTTCGGGCTCAGAGGCTGGATTTTCAAAACTCCCAACAAAACCTAGTTTGGCGTTTTTTGCCCTGAAATCGTGGCGTTTTCATCCCATAGAAGTCTATGGGAGAGCAAAAACGCCAAGAAAAACACCATGTTAATTTAAAATTTTGCGTTTTTGTAGGCGGTTTTTATTCTTTTTTGGACTTTAGCGATCCAAAAAAATGATGGGGATACCTTTTTTTATTAAAATTTCGTAGGGTACCATAAAAAAAATAATAAAAAAGATATAGTAGTGATGGAAAAATTTGTATCTAACAAAATGTCTCTTTTTTATTACGAAATGTTTATACATTTTTAAACACGGATCAATTTATGTGGGCGGGTAAAGAACTAAAAATGTAGCCGACAATAATAAAAATGTATTGTGTGTGTGTTTTTCACCTTTTTTTTATTTTTTAGGTAGTACTACTACTCCCAGCATAGAACACACTGTTCCATGATGGGAGTAGTAGTACCTGTACTAATTGACAGATCGCCCGTTGCGATCCTCCTGTATAATGTATAGATGAGGCGGCCGCTCTTCTTTGGTCCCCTGCACTGACGTATACATACACATATTCATATTTCCCATAGAAAGTTGTGATTGGCCAGATGGTTTCAGCCACTCACAGCTCTAGGAATATGTGTATATATGCGGCAGTGCAGGGGACCATAGAAGAGCGGCCGCTGCATCCATACATTATACAGGAGGATCACAGTGGGTGTCAGTAGTGATACCCGCTGTGATCTTTCCATAACTACAAGTATTACTACTCGAGTACACTCTGCTCCATGCTGGGAGCTGTAGTACCTGCATTAATAGACAGATCGCATCATGTGTCAGAAATTACACTCTCTGCGATCTGTCTATTAATGCAGGTACTACAGCTCCCAGCATGGAACAGAGTTTGCTCCATGTTGGGAGTAGTAGTACCTGCAGTAAGGGACAGATCCCAGCGGACCTCCTGACACCCGCTGCGATCCTCCTGATGTGAATGTCGGGATCAGCTGTTCTCAGGGCTACAGAGCCGGGAGAACAACTGATGCTGAGCCATAGGTATACATCGTATATCTACTGCCCAGCAAGAACTTACAGTGCGCCTGCAATGTGTATACAGTATACACATTGCTGGCTCACTTAACCCCTTGCTGAGCTGTGCACTATGCGCAAGCCCAGCAAGGAAAGAGTTAACTTACACTGCTTGACAGTGTATGTTAACCCTTTGGGCGGTATACACTATATACAGCTATCTATAGATAGCTTTATATAGTGTATACAGAAGACGAAGTCCCTCAAGTCCCAGGCAGGTCAGTGTAGCTTTGCCCCCTATGTTCACATTGTTCGTTTTGTATAATGTGAGCAGACCCTTCTGGCAGTGTCTACCCAGACAGGGAGACTCCAGCTGTTGCTAAACTACAACTCCCAGCATGCCCTGACAGCCAAAGGCTGTCTGGGAATGCTGGGAGTTGTAGTTTTGCACCAATTGGTGACTCCCTGTTTGGGTAGACATTGCATTATGGGTGCTCTCCCCAGCGGACAGTGCCAAAAATATCATGACCAATTTTTTGCGTTTTTTTTCTTCTCGTTTCAGATCCGTGTATGAAGAGGATTATGGCGGATTTGATGGATTACGGCGGATTCATTTTTATTTTCTTTTAATAAAATGGTTAACGAGGGCTGTGGGGGAGT